>NC_139763.1:99499315-100099315 GCF_965231275.1 Zosterops lateralis | reverse complement strand
GGTGTTTTGCCTTCCCAATTCACCATTACACTTGATGGAATCTGGCTTTCCTGGCATTGACTGCCCACAGGGAGCAATGAATTAATTCCTTGTCTCTTTGATAGTGTGCAGCTTTTGTTTTCCCTATTAAACCGTCTTTATCTCAGCCCATGATTTTTCTCACTTTTACTCTTCCAGTTCTCTCTCCATCCTAACTAGTGAAAGTGATCTGCCAGCTGAGGTTAAACCACAACATTTAAGACTCTCTTAAAAAATCTTTACTATACCCACACAGCAAGCTTGAAACGATTTCCACTTACAGAAGAGCTTTTATCTAATACTCCCCTAGCCACCTTCAAGCATCTGGTAACTTCATCTGGACCAAATAATTCCAGAGTTGACAGAACCCAAGTCCAAACCAATGATTCCAGCTTACATAGCAGAGCAGCAGCTGCCAAAAATAATCACTGAATTGTAGAATGGCCTGGGTTTAAAGAAATCCCCAAGTTATCATTAGAGGGGTTCCAACCCCTCTGTCATGGGCAGGGACAACTTCCACTAGACGAGGTTGCACAATGCCCCATCCAGCCTGGCCTTGAATGCTTCTAGGGATGGGGCACTTGAAATTGCTGCAGTTGAGTGGTGGGGTTTTTTTTTTGTTTGTTTGTTTGTTTGTTTTTTGTTCTTTTGTTTTTTTGTTTTTGTTTTTGTTTTTGGCGTGTGTGTGTGTTGGGGGAGAATTTTTTTTTTTTTTTTTTGTGTTTTTGTTTTGTTTTGTTTTGTTTTTCTTCTTTCCCCTATTTAAAGGAGGGGTCAATTTGAACTAAATTACAATCCTTGAGTAAACTCCATGTTCCATTCTTACCGTGGTGAGTAGCACACAGAGGCAAACAGAAACATAAACCATCCTACCCCCAATTTACCTGCAGAAAACCAGGAAGATGGGGCTGGCACGGGGGGGAGATTCCCTCCCTCAGGTCCCAATCTGTTGGCTGCCCCTTTCCCTGTTCCCTGTCTGAAGCCAGCAGAGGAAATCAGGCACGCTCCTTGTGCCTGTCCCTCTGCCCCGGGAGGGCAGCGACACTGCCACATTCCCGCGCTGCTGCCGGTGGGACGGGACGGGACGGGACGATAGGGAAGGGGCAGGGACGGGGAAGGGATGGGGCGGGATAGGATGGGACAACAGGGATGGGGCGGGATAGGATGGGACGAGAGGCGGGGACGGCCCCGCTCGCTGCCGGGCGCGGTGCTGCGGCGCCACCTGCTGGTGAGTGTTGGGAGCGCGGCCGCCGTGCCCGCCCGCCTGTCCCGGCGCGGGGATTTGGATGGAAAAGCCTCGGGAGCGGCTGGAAGCGCCCCAGGCAGGGCGGGCTCTGCCGAGCATCGTTACCCTGCGGGGCACCGCTTGCAGGGACGGCAGCAGCAGCAGCCCTCGGGAATGCGCGGTCGGGGAACGGCTAGAAGCGATGACACCCATGGGCGCTGCTCACGGTCAGAGGGAACCTCTCCCGTGGGATCAGAATACCCGAGATAATAAAATTACTCCATTCGGCATGGATGCTACGGACAGTCATCCTCGTCTAATGACAAGGAGGAGCGTCCTGGCTCTTCACATCCCTTGGAATATTGCTAGCCGTCTGTTTTTTTTTTTTTTTTTTTTTTTTTTTTTTTTTTTTTTTTTTTTGTGGTTTTTCTCCAATTTAGTTTTTAAGGGCAACAATCTACCTTCTTTTGCAGCAATGGATAGTACAACGAGTTAAACTACTGTGCTTCTACAACACAGATGAGAAATGCTCAAATTAGCATTGACCCTTCCATGCATAGAAGGTCGGTATAGTTTTGTAGGACACAAAGTGTTTTCTGTTCAGCACGGATGATGGATGTAGAGCTGCTTGTACTAAAATGTAAATAATACAACAAAATACTCTAAAAAAAGGTCTGTTAGATCATTCTTTCCAGTAAGCCATTCATTTAATCTAAAGTCCTGGGAAATACAGTGCTCTGAACCCTGACACTCATCGACCAGTGTTTAGCAGTAAATAAAGCAAATCCCATTCCTAAATCAGAATATCAATTTTAAGCCTGACGTGATTGAATTTTAGCTGATTTGCATTAATTACAGAAACACCATTGTGGCAACAATACATTTCCAAAAGGGCTTAGGGGGATGGTTTCTTGGCTGCCTGAAGGTACTGTAATTGCTGCCAAAAGCAGTGCTCCTCCTGCAGCTCTGGTGCCTTGCATTGGTGGTCACACAGCTGCTGACCTGTGCAGAGGGCCAAGCCAAGCCCACCCTCTGCACCATCATTTATTCATTAGTGTCAAAGTGAGGAAATCTGTAGCTTGGGCAGGATGGGGGGGAAGACTGGATCATCTCTTTCTGAGGCTTAAGCCACCTGGGAAACTACCCCTGAGGTCTTGGAAAATGTGAAGATAGCAAATGATGGAAGCTCATTAAGACCAAAGAACAAGAAAATTATTACCTTTTTTTTTTTTTTTTTTTTTTTTTAATTTCTTCACATATACTGTAAATATTCCTGAAAAGCAGACTTGAAAGTAGGTATTATTTCAAAGATGTAGCACTTCCAAAAGGACTAGAATTTTCCATTTTCTTTAGGCTTTCTTCAGTCCTTAAGGCTCTGGCCCAAAATTGACTTTCTTATGACTTCCCTGATCACAACTGGAACTTCTTTGCACCAGACCTGCACCGTGATCTTTCATCTCACCAACCACCCTCCATGATCCAGTGCTGCAATCCTGTGTCAAGAGATGCAGGTTATTTTATTTCTGTGTATGGTGCTGATTCTTTCTTTTGTTTTCACAGTGATTGAAAAATGTATGTTGGGTTATGTTAGTCCACAGCAAAAATAAATAATTGCAAAAAAAGCTCATGTAGGTCTCAAAATCTTGTGTTCAGCCACTGTTTCCTGTGTAACCGTGGTGTCCATATGGCAGAGCTGTCATGTCTATACATTTAATAGATGGACAAGCGTCAACACTCTTCAGTCAGGCTGGCAGTGGTGTGTTCATCTGCTACCATGGACGAGACAGCAAATTCCCAGTTGGTCACCCAATTCAAAAGAAGCACATGTAATCTCACAGTGACGCTCATGAGCCTGTTAATGTAGTGGATACATAGAGATAGACAGGATGAAAGGAGCTTGCTAAGGAGTGCTCAGCTTCCAAAATTATTGTTATGTCAGAGTTCTGAATTTCAATATGGATCATTAACACCAAGCTCCTGTAACCACTGTTCTAAAGGCAAAGCTTTTTAACTGTGTCAGTCTTGTGCTACACAAGGGGTGCAGGTGATGTTACAGGTTCTCCAGCTCGTGGCAGGATGGGGGAGTCCCATCAGAATCCACCATGGAGGTGTACTTTATTGGAGGTGGTGGTGGCTTGAAAGGTGGAGGTCTGTTCATACTGAAATAGAAGAGAGAAAATGCACTATCACACAAAGGTAGCATGAAAGACAGTTGTGAAATGTTCACAGAGGAGGTGGATTGGTACTAAGTCATTATAAGAGCACCTGACATTAGCTCTTACATACTGCAACTTCCCTGAGTCTGTTTTATAACCCTGGCAACACCTCCTGCTATTCATTTGGCTTTCTTAGCTCCCACCTCACAGTTTTACTTCATTCATGTTTTAAAAGAACAGAACATGGTCCTGATGAACCATTCAAAACTCTCTCACAGGCCTTTTGCCCACACTGCTCTCTGAAAGTATATTTAAAGACTTGTAACTTTTTTTTTTTGATCAATTTATAAATAAAGGTCCCGTCTCACATCAGTTGAAAAAATCAATCCTGTTTTTACCTTTGCTATACAGGATTTGCAGTTGTTTCCCATGAGGGTTTTCTAGAATAGGTGATTAATTATAACTATGATTTTTTTAGTATTTTACTAATGTTAATAAGATTTAAAATAATTGTCTCTTAGATATTGCTTTCACCAGTAGATCTACTACTAAAGGAGTGCTTTAGTAGGGAATCAAACTTCAGTAATAATTACAAACTCAATGCTGCTTTGACTGGGATTGAGTTTTGGGTAGCCTACTTTCTCACATATATTATTCAAAACTCAAATAGAGCTGCCCTAGAAGTACAATTTCATTAAAACATGTCCTCAAGTAACCATAGAAAATGAGAGAGCAAAAGCAGCTGGCAGGAACGCTAATAGATATGGGGGGCTCTGGGGACAAAAATTGACTGCTATTCTTCCCTTACACCCTGAAGCTGCACTGCAGCTCTTTTCTTAAAGTTTATTTTAAAGATAACCCACAGAACACATGAAAGGACTGAGAACACTCCACTTTACATACTGCTGTATGAAAAAAATGGCATTAATGATCCATGTACTTAAAGGCCTTGTGTGCTATGCATCATCTCAAATGAAAAGGTGTAAATCCAAACAACTGGGTTAGAGTTGGTGCCATCCTCTGTGCCATGCCTCCCACCCCTGTGGCTCCATTCACTGGTACTTACATCTCTTTCTGGTACTGACACCATTTTCTGATGCCCAAAGCCACCAGAGAGCTGCAGAAGAGGAGCAGGACAGCTACTGCTGTTGGCCAGGGGAAGTGACTGGCTTTGGTGTTCCTTCCATCACCTGTAAGGGACACACAGAGCTCATCTGAATGTCCTCAGAGAGGAGAGAAATCCAGACTTGCAGCCTGTGACTCACTGCTCCCTGCCCTGAGCTCTGGTGTCAGTGCAGCCCCTCATCACAGGGCTGAGGGTCCCAAACTCTGAGCACTGCAGTTCAGATTTATAGACTTAGCCCTCTTTGTTCTGACTGGGTGTATGAGCTGATTTCAGCCACCTGCTGGTTCACTTGATGGAGATTATTTAGGCACAGCCCAGAGAACATTTCATCCAAAACCCATTGGTTTTCTCTGTTCCCCTGTGAGAAGCTGCATGTCACAGTGCAGACAGGCACATCTGCCCACCCCAGCCCTCCTTCCCAGTGGTTTATTTTTCACACCACTGACACCAGACCCTGCTAAAATGTCTGGCCAAGGGCTCAGCTGCCTTTTGAGGTGAGCTCTTGTCGACAGCACAGCATCCCAATCCTATTCCAGCTGTCTCTCCCCACTGCAGTGCTGGGATTCCCCTCCCCTTCCCCCTTCTGCACAGCCATCCTTGGGGGTGCTGACAGAGGTGCCCTCAGGTCCTGGGTATGGAGAAAAAAGAGAGAAGCACAGTCCTCCTCCAGCTGCCAGAGGGTGCAGCAGTGGCCTGGGTGCCAGAGACATCCATGGCTGATACGCCTCAGTGTCACCTCCTATTTTGCTGGCATCAGCACCCTGTGCAAGGCTGGCCACACTGGTGTGTCGCCCAGGCTAGGTCTTACTCACCATGGCACCCAGTGCTGTGGCCAGGCCACCACAGTGCCTGAGCCATGAGATTTCCCTGAGGCACAAGAGTGTCACCAGCCAAATTTTGCTGCTGGAAGAAAGCACTGGAACTTTGCTTGCAGATGGAGGGAGAAGGCTGGAATGCCAAAAGCCTGTGACAACCTGTGGCATGAGGACACAGCAACTGTGACTCCTCTTTTCATCTCTTTTCCCTTTTTTTTTTCTAAATCCCCTGGACAAGATGCTCCAGGTTTTGTGCTTCTGCAGTGGCATGCTGAAAGAAGATGATTTGTAGGATAATGTCTCACCAGTGCTGTTCGACAAGCTGCTGATAGGAATGAAAACTTCTCTTCTGGTAACTGAAATTGTCTGGTCTGTGGTGCTGTAGGACAGGTTACCTATAAAGATATGGACAAAGAGCATTTTTGTTAACTTACTTGCTCTTTTAAAAATTAAGGTTGTCTTTTGAACCTTCTGTTATCCAACCTGCTGAAAACAGGAAATCAAATTCCAGGATCAGGGTGTAAAAATCCACTTGGCAAGATGCCTACATTTTTGGCCTACAACCTGGTGTTGGGTAAAAAAATTGTGCTGTTATCAAATCAAATATTATAAGAAGGAAAGAAAAGGGAAAAGGGAAAAGGAAACATGTTAAGATATTCCAGCAAGCCAGCATTGAGCCAGCTTTGAGCTGCACAGCCATCTGGGGGAATGATAAGCTTTTTACCTCTTTGATGGTAATGAGAAACTTAAAGATATTAAGTGGCTTAGCAGCAACATAAAGAGTCTGTCATGACTGAGCAAAACCTCAGTCTCCTCTGTCAAGTACTGTCTAAACCACAAAAATCATCTCTCATCTGTTTATAGACAGTTTTTCCCTTCCTAATACAGTTAAGCTACTGATGTTTAAGATCAGTGCTCCATAAGGATACATTTCTGGTTTTTCGAGCCATCTCCAAATTCACAGCTTCTGAAATAATAGCTAAAATATTCAACTAAACAATGGCACAACATTTCCAGAGCACTTCTGATGTGGGGATTCAGTGGAATCATTAAAATTTGTACAAAAAGAAATGATGACCTTCAATTATCTTACAAGCCTGTACATGACTACTTCATTAGGCTCTACTGTGGCTATTTTGTACTGTTTGACTTTCTCTGATGCAAACAACAAATGAAATAAGAGAGGAACCTGAAAGTCTCTGATATAACTGCTGGTTTATAAATCCAAAACAAAACCCCAGCTTTAAATGATGTAAATGACTAACCAGACAGAACCCAGAGAATCTCTTTATTGTGAGATGCTTGCTGGCTTTGACTGAAATTGAGAGTTCAAGTGTGTGTGTGTGTATGTATATATGCATTCATGAAAATCAGTCCAATTTTAGGACACTCTAAAAATTCACTGAGATTTTAGAGTGAATAAATGAATAAATCAATTCATTTCTACTTCGTTATTGGGTGTTTGATTTTATATGAATAGGCATGACACATCTGACATTTGTAAAATGCATAGCATTTTACAAAGTTATATACAAAAAAAAGGATATACACTTAGAGATCTGAGTGCACTGTGCTCTACACAGCACATTGATGAGCACTATTTGTTCTTATTTACATAATGGCTTGTGTTAGAGCATCCCAGGACCAAAATGATAATGGTAATCAGTGTTGTAGGAGCCCAGTGGCCCTGGGAGAGCACAGGGATGAGGTGTGTATGCCTCAGCAGGCTCAGAGCCTGTGTGCTCTGAAACTGCCCTCAATTACAGCTGCTGGACTGAGGACCCTTCAAGGCCATTATCTCTTAGCTGGTGTTCAGGCAGACACAGGTGTAGGGAAGCAGGGGCAGGGATGTGGGGATGAGTGGGGCAATGCACAGTATCCCCTGCAAATAGTAGAGTAATTCAGCATGCTTTTAGCAAAAATTGCAACCAGCAAGCTGTGCAAGAGCAGAATTGTGAAGCATTAGAAGCTGTCACAAGGTTGGGGTATAAATGTACGGCTGTGGGTTGTATGAGGGTAGATAAGCACCAGAGTGCCACCAAAAATACATTCACAAAATGGAAAGCGGCTGCTACACTTGTGCCTCAGCCAAAAGACGACTCCCATGCAAATTGCAAAAGCACATTGACAGGTCCTGCCTGTTCCAAAAGCACAAAGGCAAATCAAGATGTTAAAAAGAAAGTCACTTTGGGCTTTATACTGCTGAGCAGAGAATTTCTAAAGGGAAAGACTAGTGAAAAAATGTTCACCCTAGGGTTGTTTTATTGATTTATTGATCTTTAATGAGGCTGTCTTTCAATGTTCTATTAGCCAGCCTTTATTACTCCACATTATCTCATTATTTCACTGCTGCTCTGCGATTTTATTTAGCTTCTCTGGCAATTTATTTCATCTATAAACCACCTTCAGCACTCACTACATTTGCCTAGCAACTATCTCAATTGTAATATTATTAAAATAAATATGTCTAATGAAACCAGGATACTCAAATGTTTCTCATTCCTCTTTTGTCACTGCAAATCCTGGACAGCTTGGAAAGCCATGCCTTTATCTTCTAACTGAGTGGAACTCAACAGGGAAATTGTTTCTATGAAGTATTGAAAATCTGGTACCTGTTACTCCACATCACTTTGGCCTCTGCTCAGACACAACTTTTCCCTGGTTAGTAATAATTTTTGCATGGTAATGTGGTGACTCTCAACTAGCAGCTGAAAATAAGCACCACAGAGCTACTGCTCTGAGAAAAGGCAACACAAATTGAGGACCTGCTGCTGTGGTTTTTGCAAGATGCTCCAGATTACTGTAGGTTTGCAACACAACATTCTCTAAGCTGGTGTCACATTTGGATTCATGACTCCTGTGCTGCAGTCCTGTGAAGCACAGGAGGTGTGTTGTCTACTCACTCCCTCACTGAATGCTGTGGCACTGGTGTAGCCTTTTGCCTCTGTGGTAGAATCAGTGCTCCAGCTGAAAAGCACACAAGCTTGTAAAAATTGCTGTAGGAGACTTGTTTTTCATTTCCCCCCTCTTTCTTCCCTGTTTTCTGACTAATGAGCACTACTTGAGATGATGGCTTCCCTCAGACGGGCGCTACACAATGCTGTGTCTGGTTTGAAAACCTATGACAAGCTAGAAACTCAAGAGGAGTTTTACTGAGATAGGTAAATAAACTTAGACAAAACATTTGAAGCCTTTTCTTATTTCAGCTTAGTTTCAGGTGAGCCTCAGGAGTTTGAGTGCACTGGCTTGTTTCGACCTGAAACCAGTAGAGGATGAACAAACATACATAAATCAGAATTTAGACAGGATGTCACCAGCTCCAGTGAAACAAAACTGTTTTCCCAACTAACAAAAGGAAGTTTTGAAAAAGTTACAGTACAAGAGTCACACCTGCAATGTCTGATGCCATATACCAACTTAACATTTTCTTTTAAGCATTATTTAAGTGCTAAGATTTCTAGAGCTCAGCTAGCTATTTATCTGATATTCAAACAGACAGATGGTGGCTGGCACATAGACCTTCATTTTCCCAAGAGAACTATTTCACATTTGCTGAAAAGAATCCATATTTCTTAACAACTGTCTCATTTTTGGAAAAATATCAAGCCATCTGAACAAACCTGTGAAGGTGAACTGCAGCAGTAACTGACCACTCCAAGCCTAAACATCTCTGGCTCAGTGATGGAGCAGTTGTAGAAGCTAGGCAAAAGCAGGCTAGTTTTAGCAGTCTTGGTGTTGCTTCCCCTCTTCCTCCTCTTGCTTATATGTGTGCACTCTTCTCTCATATCCATTCTCAGCTGTCTCTTAGATTTTCATCAAAACCTTGCAAAATAATAGGAACTGAACCAAACCAGGAGACTAAAACAGAAGTCTTGGTGTCCTGTCTTGACTGTAGCCCAGAGGATTTGCTCAAGAAGCTGTCCTCACCAGTGTGAGGACCAGCAGCGAGCCAAAGAGGAGAAGTGCTGACTCAGAGTTGTCAGACCATGACTGGCACACTTTGGGACCCCAAAAGGCAATTGCTTCCCTGGCTACTTGCAGAAGAAAAATGGCTCAGATCCATCTTACAGTAAGAGTCTGACCTCGTACCACCTCAACCAGAGAAAATGTATAATTCAGCGAGGAGAATCCTCTCTCTGCACATTGTCTATTTACAGCCTTTGTTGGATTTTTTTTGTTGAGGCAGGAGGGCTTTCAAGCCCTTGGACAAACAACTTTGCTGTTTTGCTGTCAGCCAGGCAAGTGTCTCTTTTTGGGGATGGGGAAGGCAGCAGGAGAAGAAGCAAACTTTCCTTTCAGCACTGCTGCAGTCTGTGTTCCTGCCTTGGTGTATCTCAATCAAGCTTTTGCAAGTCCCTGGGCTTTCTGGTGAGTGATTCAGCTCCCAGAGATCACTTTTTTGGGGCAGGCCAAAGCCTTGTGCTTAGTATCCTCCTCCAGTATTCTATTTAGGTATGATATTTAGCTAAAGAGAATAGGCATTCTTCATAAACACTATAATAACACTAATTGACTTCTTTGTAAACGCTAATAACACTCAATGTTTGTTCAGTTGCCAAATTAATGTATCCTAAACAGAGCATTAAAAAAGATAACATTAAGATAGGATTTTCACATATATTTATTCCTGAACTGTGGTTACACTGACAGTGGTTAATGTACTTCCTAGTGTGTAAAGCACTACAAAAAGAACTTCAATGAACATTAAAATTCTAAGATCATTATTGTGTTTATGTATCTTTCTTCTACATTGTTGAAGCAATAGAGAAAACAGTTTGATTCTTACCTTGTGTTGTGAAAGTAGGAGCCAAATTTGCTTGACTTGTGAAATCCAGAGAGGCCACAGATGTCGACTGGTGCTCTAAAGACAGTTTACATGGTATCACATTTAGTCAATAGGTTCTTTAGAAAAGAATGTTAATAAATCACAAAACAACCTAGATCAAAGAGCTTGCAGTAGCTGTTGGGTAAATGCAGACTGTGCAGCAGAAATCCTGCTGTGGGAGTTCAGGCTAAATACTCAAAACACATTTCCCAACTCCAGTGGGCACTTGCAGGCAGCTGATGTTATCAATGCTGACCCTTTCCTGCTGGCTGGCTGCAGGGATTCCTTATTTGTGCTTTTAAACACATGGTTCAGTTTGACTGCTGGGGGGTGGATTGTGCACTTGGATGTGGTGCTCCCCAGCTAAGCCAGGGCCTTGTCAGAAATTGTCCATGACAACAGGCCACGGCCATATCAGCCCAGGAGATCACCTCCTGCTCTTGCCAGTTTTCCTCTCAAATGCTGAAGACAGTTTTATGTAATTATCCATATCCATGCTCTGGTAAAACAGAGTTAGTGATATAATTAATGAATGGGAATGATGCCCTGCTGTTGGGTTGAGGAAAAGTGATGGCTTTAACTTTCTGTCACATGCAACTCTCTGTCACAATAGGAGAGATTTATTTAGTCTTAGAGGCATATTATTCCATTTTATAAAAATACATAAGAATGATCTATAATATTCAGCATACCATTTTATATGCTGTCCTAACATGGCAGTTTTAGCAAGATTTCTGTCAGATCTCTGCTTGGGTAACCTCACACCTCACAAATTCCTGAGCAGCAGCACACTGGTGCTGAGCTGTACCAGAGCACACTGACCTTTGCCTGTCACACCTCTGACTCTGGGTGCATGGCATTTATGCAGTGGTCAAGTAGAGATGCCACATATATTGAATAAGTAATAAAGTATTTTTCCCCCTTACCTGAGTCTGTCGTGACAGCTGATGTAAGTGTTGAATTACTGATGTCTATAACAAATCAAAGCAAACATTCAGCATGAGAAAGGTGTTTATTCTGCTTTAGGAAAGTAGTGATTGAAAGGTTCAGGAGCTAGAAACTGTATCACACCTAATTTCCAATCAATCTTTCTGTGCACAACTCAGCCAAATAGTCCAGAAGGAAACATGAAGTACCTGAGGTAACTGTGCTGAGAAATCCCTAGGGAAAGAAAGGTTTTGGGGAAAAATCTTTGGGGCACTTCAACTGGCACCTCAACTTAAGAACCAGCAACGAATCACATATGTTTATTCCATACAAAGAGGTGCACCATATTAGCACAGATGCTGAAATAACATTTATGACCTGGTGGTGGCACCTGCACAGTTTCATTCATGAGGCACTTCAGAGGCTGCAACTCTGAGAGGAAATTTCAGAGACACTCTGCACTGAAAAGTGCTCACTGAATCCTCAGAGAAGTGGAGGGGGAATTATTCCTGCTAATTAAAAACTGTAGCCACACAGACAAGCTCAGGAAAGCTGCCCAAACAGCATATATGTCCTGTCTGCTTTTTTTTTTTTTTTTTTCCCCAGCAGGAGAGGCAAAGTACTCCCTGAGTAGGAAGAGGATGGATTATGTCTCCCCAAAGAGGTCCATGAAGGAAGTGATCTATTAAAGCTCACGCACTATATTAGAAAAACATATCTGGGAAGGCAGCCAGAGAGTGCCTCTGTCTGGTCAGGCTCTTGTGGAGGGCATTGGGTGGGACTGCAGACTGGATCTTAGCATGGGCAGATAACCATCCACTCTCCAGCTGCTTTTCTGTGCTAACACTGGTACCTCCTTTGACTGCTGCTCTTGCTTTTGCATTTCAGCTTAGCCTTGCCTGTGCTAACAGAGATTTCACAGTAGCTGGCTGACGTAAAGGACTCCTTACCAAAGGTGCAACAGGTCTAAAAACCAGATCAGAGAGGCTCTTTGAGATGTGCCTGGCTCCCAGAGGATTCTGCAGAGTGTGCAAGTCAAAGCAGGGTGGTGGCCTGATGCAAGCTGCTAGGCTTCCTTTGAGAATTCACCTTGCAGAGGCCAGCAGCGGAAAAAGTCTCCCACTCTCAGGGCCCCCCAATATCTGGGATGGTTTTCTGGGGGGGTATTGGCTGAGCCCCCAGGGCCTGCCACAGCTTGCACTTGCAGAAGTTTTTCCCACAAAACCCATATTTTTTTCATGCCATTTACTTACAGCATTTCTCTGACACACTCATGTAAGCCCCTGCTAAAGTGCAGCTGCCTCCCATGCAGAGCAGAGCAAAGCAAACTGCTCCAGGAGAGGTGTTTCCAAAGGGCTTCAGCTGAGGTGTGGGGAGAACATTTATCTGTTTGCAATAAGCTGATAATAAGACAAATTTGCAGGCGAAGAGCAGAGATTCACCAAATTTACACAAATTAAGAAACATCCTATCAGTTCTTTAACACAGAAAAATGTTTAGGATCTTGGCTCTGTACTTAAACAGAAGGTAGAACCATTAGCAGGGCTGTTATTTTTAATTATTAGTTCAGTACTGAAAGAGCTATGTTCAAATGCCAGCTGAAGCATCAGAAATAACATTAAGTGCCCCTCAAGGCTGGAGTTTAATTATGCTTGGTCCTAATTATAATAGATTACATCATCAAAATATTGGTTTATAGTATTTTCTCTGAAATGAAAGCTGCAGAAAGGGGTTCCTTACTACCCATTTATAGTAGTAAATACTACAACAGCTTTAGGACTTTATAAACGCACCTCAAGCACAACCCAAGTTATTTTATTCTCTAATTTATCCTACCATCTGAAACCGTGGTAGTAAAAACTTCAGCTGAAGCTTCATTAGACTTATTGTCTGTGAAGGAAAAAAAAAAAAAAAAAAAAAAAAAAAAAAAAAAAAAAAAAAAAAAAAAGATTAAAGCAGTTCTTAAAGGTAGTTATAATGGCTGAAAATTTAGTTTGGGCTTGTGTCATACTGTGCACCTTTGCAGAAGGTATGGCTGAGAATTAATGTCATTCTTTCTGTCACATCTAAATACTTTAACATTTTTATACAGAGTGGATCTATCTTAGCATTAGCATAGCCTGCGGGCAAGAACATAGACTGTCTAATTGGCAGCTCTTTGATGTGAATACATTTCTAGAAAACTGCAGACTGGGGGAAGTGAGTCATTTTTTGAGAAAAAGTTATGATTTATCTCCCTCCCCTCTGAAGCTATGTTTCCAGAGGAGTAAGGTGTGCCTTTTGCTGTAGTTTTACTTTGTGGAAAAACATATCAATAGGAAAGTACACAGCCACAAAAGAACCCAGCTGAGCTGCAAGTAGTTGCCATGGTAGGTGATGTGCCCCTAGATGCTTCTAAGGGGTCAGCAGCTAAGTTGTACTATCTATGCAGCAGGGAGCATACATAATAAAAAAAAATTAAGAAGGTATAAATATCCGTTTGCACTTGAAGAGCATGCCAAAGGAAATCTGCCTGCCCTTCTCACCAGCCACCCTGCATCTTCAGAGGTGCTGAAAAGTGTGCCTCCAAGTCTCCTGCTTTCACCAAAAAAGCAGGACAGTATTTCTTCCCACTTCCCTAATCATGTACCTAATTCTAACAGTACAGCTTATAGAGGAGTTTCTCCACTATCCACAGAGGTGCAGCCTTTTGCATGTTTTACTGAAGGTGTATAACATAGCCCTGAGTCTGAGGATTTGATTTCCCAGGGAGCCATGAGTTCTCTGTGAGAAACACATGATTATAACAGCTCACTGGTGGCTATGCTAGAGTATTTTTGGGCATGAGAAGTACAGCAAGATTCTGCCTAAACAAACATGTGCCTTTTGTTTTTGCAGGAGTTTCTCAGCTCATTCAGAGGCTCGAGCAAAGATTTGAGCCGAAGAACCTGTCAAGCTGTGTGATGAACTTGTACAATAAAGCTTCAATACTGTTGGCATTTCTTCGGTATTTTGAATAACAAGAGAATACATGTGTTTGGTGTTCTTAACATTTTTAGATGTGTCATATCTGTGAAAAACCTACCGAAGGAAACAAATATTTCTTCAGATGAAATATTCCTTGTTTCATTTCCCAGGGAGGGAAACAGACACACACACGAGAACGTCTTATGTGTCTCATGGGTCCCTTGCAGCATCAGTGTTGATCTTAACTCATAGAAACCTTCACTGTCTTGCAAGTCTTCTTGTACAACAGAAATTTCTTGGGGAGAGAAAAAAAAAAAGGCCCTTTTGTTACACTCCAAACTATAAGTCAGAGCTATGCAAAATACTGGTACTGGAAAGCAGGCTAATATAGCTGCAGGTTTCTTTGCTGGGGCACTGTCAAAGATTTGGCAAGAATGGTGTGGTCATGCCAAACCACAGTTCCCATCCCTGGCAGGGGGCTCTGGTCACAGCCATTTGCCAGCTGTTTCCTTTGAGGAGGCCTGGAGCTCTCCACTTCAGCCAGACAGACAGCTACAGGCTCCCTGTGGCAGGAATGGATAACATTCCCTGGGAACCACTCCTGCAGCCATGCTGTTTCCCTGCAGACAGGTTGCTTTACCTCCAGGCTGCTCCATCAGGCTCGCTCTGTCCATGTACCACAGGAGGCTTGGCTTGGGGAACGCCTTCCTCACGACACAGCTCACATTGGGCTGTGGGGCAGCACAAGGCAGTTGTCAGGTTATATATATATATATATATATATATATATATATATACACACACACACACAGAGCTGTGGCTGGAGAGCTGGAGAGATGTAGAGTGACCCCCCACTCTCCTGCTCCCAGCAACAAACACTCACATAGTAAAACACTGGAACTGGTAATAGGCACAGTGTGTGTGAGGAGAATGAGATACTTTCTGATTGCCATGTAAATCCTTTCTTCATTAGGTAGATAAAGAGATAATTCCCATTAAAAGGACTGCCTAGCCCAATGATATGTTGAATATACAAAATTGAATACTTTTGCAGCAGACACAATATGTAAGAGATTTCCAGAAATCACAAGGAATTTGATACTTTAGACACATTAGTCCTGGTTTTATGCCAATTGTTGCAAAGATCTGTGTTTGTGATCAGTTTAATTTCTAAGCAAACAATAGATGGGCAGGACCTCAAAATCAAGGCTGGATGAAGACTTGGGCACTAGCAGGGTGAGAGGTCTCATCCTTGTGCTGCCCAGACCTTCCCAGTTATGCTTATTTAGCAGGTTATGACACTGCTAAGTACTAAAGACTGTTATAAGAGGAGTGGCCTTGTTCTTTTCAACAGAAGAAAAAAGCATGTGCTACTTCATGCAGCACAAGCCTCTCTTGCTCCTTCATTTAAAGAAAGTGGGTTCCCACATTTAGTTGAAAGCAAGGTTGATATATTGAAGCCAGCAGAAGTCAATTATTCAGTAGGAATACTGAAACAATCCATCTGAAACTCTTTCTCTGCCATGGCAAACAGCACCTGAGCTTGTAGTGTAGTTGCTTTCTCCTATTTCCCCTCTTCATTATTCCCTTATTTTTCAGGCACTTCTAGGACATAATACTTTATAAATTCTTCCTATGTAGAAATACAAAACTGATATCATCACTAGATTAAAGCCCTGCAAAAAAAAAAAAGGTGGAAAGAAGAAGTCCATGTTTGTTTGGAGGTGAAGAGCAGATAGAGGCTCTTGGGGGAGTTTCTACTGCCCAGTCCTGTGATAGCAGCACCCCTTGCTCTGTTCAACAGGACAGTGCAGACAAAAGCCTGCAAGGTCCAACATCACACCCAGATAGAGGTCACCAGGAAAATTATACCAGTTTGTAGAACCAGCTGACTCATGGATTGTGTGAAGTGGGTGGGTATGGATGGTACAAGGTTCTGCCTGCCTGCAAGCTCTGTTTCCAAGAAAAACCTTCTTGATTTGAGATACCTGCAGATCAAAAGCTTTAGCTTGGAGAGATGGAACAGGAAGCAAAGCATCATAGCTAATAGCCAGAGAGGCTTACTAGTCAGTCATATGAGCCATAAATATATTTTATGCCAAGCATGGCCAGTACAATTCAGCAGACTTTTAGGTTTTGCCATTACCAAAACTAAAAGAGGCCCACACAACAGAGAAGTCCTTAGCTAGCTCTGGTTTGTGTGGAGGTGGGAGTCTCTCAGAGGAAGGGGCATGAGCACCTCTTGTTAACTCCATGCCTTGCCTGCTGCCCTGTGAGCTCAGTTGTCTGGAGCTCCCTCTATGCCTGACTCAGCTCAGCTTGCCTGGCCCTGCTGGGGTGGCAATCACAAGAATCACTCTTTGCTCCAAAACTGCTCACCTTCTGTGAGGTGCTGGCTGAGCCCTCCTGCAGGCTGATGAAGATCTCAGGGTAAGCTGGAAAGCAAACATGAATGTATTAGTGAAATGGACACTTTGCAGATCCAAGTAACAGCTTCTAATAACACTTAACAGCCTTGTTTCATAAGAAGAGTGGAAATTACATCCTACCTCCAGCCACACATCAAGCAAGATAAAAGTGTGCAGAGCTGCAGTTTGAGGTCGAGGAAGTGGTTTACAAGGCTGTATCAGCAGCTATTGCCACAGCATCCAGGATGCATTTCACCCCCTGCCCCAGCCAGGCTTGGGTGGCTCTGCTGAGGAAACAAACCAGAACCATCCTGCAGTCACAGCTCCGGCAGCACCAGCCCCATGAAATCAAACACACCCCAGCTGCTGGTGCCTCTGTGTGCTTGACAAAAGGATCTCTGAAGGCTTTAGCCATCCCTTGAAATGTTGATTGGTTTTGGGTGCCAGCCACCCTGCCACTGTTGCTGCACAGAGGTGTGACAGTGTCCCCCACAGATGCTTCCTGCTGTGCCAAGGAGAGCCCAGAGTCCAGTATCCCCACAGCAGAGCAGTGGGGCACTGATGACTACAGCCACAAGAAACAAAAAACTGGTTTCTTCTGTTTTTGCAGAATTTTCTGGGCACAGCTGACTGTATTAATTAAAGCCATCAGGTACCGCAAGCCTCCCTAAACTACATTTCTAAATTAGCCATTGGGATGCCTGGTTTGGAGCAATATAGACTGACTTGTTAAGTAAGGACTATGGAAACTGTGTTAATATATAACAAATCTCAAAAGCCTCAGATAAACTTGGCTTCTGGCCCTTTCTGAGCCCTGAAACTGGACCAGAAACAAGTGTTCTCCCTGAATTACTTAGAAGATCCAAAATTCTTTATCTTTCCAACCTAAACCTTACCATTAAAATAATTTTCTCTTTTTCTTACCCTATTAATTGATATAGGACCAACCACCTCAGTTAATTACATTCTCCCCCGAGGTAAACTTATCAGGTTTCCCTCTTGTTTTATATAGCTGATCCACCAAGGACTCTCCTGACTTTATTTTTGATTTCCATTTTTCCACCTGATGTTACTGATGGATTCTGCCTGGGCATGACTTACATTTAATTATCATGGTCTTATGGTTTTCTGGACTTATGGTACTTTTTTCAAGTGGAATTTCCTGGGTTTTAAATTTTTTCTGGGTTTGGGGTTTTTTTGGTTTTTTGGAGGGTGGAGTGAGGCAGGGGTTATAGATTCTTCCTATCGGGAAATGAGTATCCTAAGATTTCATTCTTTCTTCTTTGCCAAAACTACACAGATGGCAGTGGAGCTGGCGGAAGACAGACAGACATTTTCAGATACAGGGAAAAGTCTAGTAAACTGGATCCTCTAATCACTGCAGAAGTTGGCAGGGAGGCTAAATTATGTCTGGTCTAGTGCACACTGTTCCTTTTTTTTTTTTTTTTTTTTTTTTTTACAAGAATGGGTTTGCTTTTCCACACCTGTATTGAGTGCTGTCCTCTGCCTTCTCAAAAGACATGTTTGCTGGGTAGCTGTTCTGGCAGGGCAGCCCTCACACGTAGCTCTGAATGGTCTAATAGATCTTTTCCAATTAACATCTCAGCCCCTGTTAACACTTTGACATTCATTTGTCTTGCTAGGATATTTACCAATGTTTTGGATCTAGCAGAAATTCAATATTTAGTTCAGTAGGTTTTGCTGCTGAGCTTTCACTCTTACAAAAAGGAGAAATCAATGTTTCGCAAAGTTAGACATGAAAAGGTCATACCTTTTCACAGAAACTTGTATCTAAAAGAACTCTATTCTAGAAGAGAAATATTTTAAAGTATTTCATCCAAAAGCACCCTCTTAAAAAAAAAAAAAAAAGCTATCTGGATTGAATGTCTGTTTTTACCCAACATACTAAGACTCTCAACTTCCTTGAGAGATCTTTTCATGCCTTCTCCATCCTCTCCATTCCAATTCTCAGCCCCACTTGGGCCACCTTGAGCAAATGTGAGAGAACACTCCTTGGCACCCCTCAGACTTGGCCTGTCTCTGTTGTGTTTAGCCCTGCCTGAAGTATTTTTCACAGGGATCCTCCATGAGGAGTTTCCCACAGGCACCCTCTTCTCCTCCTGTTCTTTACAGCTCTGTGCTGCAATAGCTGCCTGCCCTCCCTGCCCTACTTTTAAGCCCCCTAGCCTGAGGGGTTCAATTGCATGAGTGTTTGGGTGACAGGGGAGATGCTGGTTTGCCAAGATGGGAAAACTTCCCCAGGTTTCAACTGGCCTTTTTTCCCCTAGTTGTGTCCTTGCTAATGGCCAGGATGACAGATAGAACCAACATAAGATGCTGTTGACTTTGTATACATATGCTACCTTCAGGTCCTGTCCCACCCATTTGAGGCTGGATCTAACTGCCAGAACACAAATATTCATTGCTTTATTCTCTGGTCAGCAGAAGGAACAAGAGAGGTGCTGCCCTCTGAAAGGGCTCTTTGTCCCCAAATGTCACCTAGAGAGTGCTGGGATTATCCTGGGCAGTCTTTCTGCCAGTGCTGCACAGCGCTGCAGGCTGGCTCGGGGCAGGCTCTAAGCCCCCTGCTCTTGATCTCTCCTCCTGCTGCTGCACAAGAGAATAAATGGAGAAAGGCTGGGGTGCTGCAATCATAAGTGGCATGACTTCAGCAAATGGTGACAGGAAAGAGTGAGACAGGATGCAAAATTGTTGTTTCACCTGCAAAATTCAGACACGAAAGAGCTAGGAGCATAAAAAGCACACTTCCTCCAAGGGGTGGACTTTATTTAGCTGAGGTCTGAGAGACCTTCCTCAGCACCCACTGCAAACCTCAGGGCCCTCAGGGAGCCCCTGCACCCAGCTCTGCCCTTGGGACCCCTGTGAGAGAGGCTGGTGGTACAGCACCCTGCTCCAAAGCCAGCCAGCTCTTCCTGGGAAATGCAGACTGTTCACCACCAAGGGCCACAGCTGCTTTCTCCAGTTTGCCTCTCTACCCTGCTGTACTGATATTTTGATGTGGGGTCATGCACAGCTAAGCACACATCTCACAGCTGTTCCGAGAAAAAGCCAAATAAAGCAATCTTTTAGTAAGAGATGCACAAATCCAGGCAAGAACATCAGCAGTGATGGAAGAGAGAGAGAGTTCAAGTATATTAGTGCCCTTGAATGATTACCCAGGTAACACTGTTGCTATTTGAGAAATTTTTTGAGAAATTTTTAAAAGTGTCTGAATCATGCAAACGCAAGAGGAGGTTTCAGATCATTAACTGCTATTTTTATTTCTTTTACATCAGTGACCAGCAGCCCCCAGACACATTTTGGTTTTTTTCATCTGCTCCCTGCTGAACTTTTCTTTGAATTCAGATCATCAGCCTTCAATGGTCATGCCATCCTCAAGCTGTGGGCTTCCTTGGACAATCAGCTACAGTCAAGGGACTGTTGACAGGCCCAGTGTTTAACACTCATTTACTTTCTGAGCTTTGGAAATATGTTTTGAAGACCAACTGATCTCTAAAGAGAAAATAAAACCTGGTTTTCAAGTGGGCAGCAATTTTCTGATTCAGTTGTACCTTAGTGATTGCAGAGCACTTCCTGTGCCACTTGAAAGGGAACAAGACAAGTAACTAAAGATGGGGAAGGCTTAAAAAATGAAATTCCAGCCCACAGGTTTTCAATATACAGGCTCTGCCACTCCTGACCAACTTGAGACCCCCCCAGGACCCTCAATTCCAGAGCCAGAGCCTTTGGCAGCAGTTGAATGTCACATACTTTTGAGAGTGTGATTTTGCTATAACTACATACTAAATCTTGACCATGATTTCCTAACCACAGACAGCACAGCCATTGGGACACACAGATCTTGATAACCAGTGTGCTTCCCTGTAACCCACAAAATCCCAACATAAGCCTACACATCAGGGTAAGATTCTTGCCATGAGCATTACAGTGGGATTGATATATGTGCAATGAATCCACTATTTTTTCCTGCCAGAAATTGAAGGAATGGACTCAAATTCTTCTAAAAACTCCAGGGTTATTTACTAACATTTTACACCATTGCAGCTGAAAAAATGACAAGGTAAATATGTTTATATTTTAAAAAGCCCAGTATCTGTCAAAAGTTATTGGCTTCAGGACCAGACAGGGGTGTCACCTTTCCAAGTACAAGGCAGCAGACAGATGGCATATGCCCCTTACCAAAAACTCTCACAGTGGTGCTGCTCTTCTGGACTCTCTCTGGGTGGTACAGCACGTGGCAGGAAAAGACTCTGCCATCATCAGTGATTTTGGTGGGGGAAACCTTTAGGGCGTTGTTCAAACCCAGGAGGACTCTTTGCCCAAGCAGCATGCTGCTGTTCCTGTACACAGCAGGACAGGAGGGCTCCTTGGTCACAAGTTCCTCTTCCCTGCCTTTTTCACCCTGGGTACAGAAAAACACAAAAAATTGTCTGGAAGCACACACATAGAGGAATATTTTTATAAGCCAGCTCTATTGTCACTATGAAAAGCTTCCCTTGCACATTGTGTAACAGTAAGTGGACATTTGCAACATCTGGGTTGTTTTTTTTTCCAAATATATTCTCTCTCAGAACTTCAATACCAAGAGCAGTCGTCATCTTGACAATAAAATATAGAATAAATAGCTGTCTTGTGAGTCCTCATCTCTGTAGCCTGCAGAGAGAGCAACAGAGGTGCTTTCTCACTGCACCAGTCTTTAAGCTATGCTAAACATCCTATACATATTAAATACAATTGAAATTCCAACAAAAACTTTGCCCTTCTAGAATTTTAAGTAGAAAAAACTGATAATAATAACAAGTAAGATTTATCTCTCTTATTGTATATGTGGCAGCCACCCTTGGCTATAAGTACAGCCAGCATGTCCTGGACATCTGTGCCCCAGTACATATTTGCAAGATTTACTGTGTTTAACTCATGGCAACCCACATATATCATTGTGCTGACCTTTGGTTTTTTTTTTTTTTTTTTTTTTTTTTCCCTTTACTCTGCCAGTTTGTAGAGTAAACTGGAAAAACTGATGTAGTAAAGGTAAGGGTGTTCCCTACAAAAAGATTTGAAATTTTAATATTAAGAATGATCTGCATATGGGAGATCTAAATAGATAATGAACCAGGATAGAAGGTTAAAAACCCTGAACTATTTGAAAGTCACCTTTAAGGAAATTCTCAACAGTTACAGCTTTGCAATGACAATGTATAAAAATGAACAGACAAAGCTCAAGGACACTGCTCACTGATACTTATCTCTACATACTGAAATGAATGCTAAAAGGTTACAATAAAATATGCATATAAATATTTATCCAGAAAGTGAGATAAAGTACAAAAATACAGCAAGCTTCATATCTGACAGAAAATTGTTTAAAAATAGTTTTTCATGTGGTTAGCTTGATAACTGGGTTTGCATGTCTTCAGTGGCATGTGACATAGAGGTTCACAAAACCAAAAACATTAGCAAGTACCTTTCTTTTCTATGTCAAAGCAGCCTGATATCTCAGTATCCTACACAGTAACCATGTATTTTTCAGATACTAAAGCTTCACTACAGAAAAACTCGCTGAAAATCCAACACAAGAAATATTTTAGTTTTATTAGCCACTTTCCCAAGACCTGCTCTGTATATGCTCCTGAAAAATGCAAAGCAATTAAGATGGAATTTTTCCTCTTTGTTTCTTTAACAGCTATTATTTGCAGTGTATATTTTGCAACCCTACGGTTATACTTTTCCCCTTCATTATCACAGTCCAATATGACTGATAAGTTTTTTAGCAGATTCTGCAGGCAGGACAGAGTAGAGTAGAACATTTTCATTTCAATCTGCAAAAATACCTTGCATTCCATTCTGAAGTTTATATCTGAGATGAAAAATACTTACCACTAGCCATTTTAAAGCATAAAGGGACAAATTTTCTGAGGTCGCGTCCTCAAGGCATGGAATTTCTAAAGTCTGATTTAAGCACACTTTCTTCAGGTAGTGCCTCTCCTCTTTTATCATTGGAACAAAAACAACAACAACAAAAACAAAAACAACAAAACCCAAGAAGGAAAATCAGAAACATGATGTTCATTGTGCTTTGAAAACCAATGCTGACTAGTCTTCTATTCAAGGAACAGGCACTTTTTGGTTTAGAAAGGAACTGTGATTTTCAACCATTACCCCAGACACATCTTTTAAGTGAAAGCCCTGTGTCTGATTCTAGTTGCAGTTTCATGACTCAATTCACAGCATTACCTGAATTTTTTGGCAATTCTTAAAAAAGCTTTTCTTAACTGCAGGATCACGATGTCTCCTTTTGGAGCCGAGAATAATTTGAAGCTTCAATTTTTTATCTTACAATTTTTTTTTCCTGTGGCAATAAACTTTCACATCAATTTTGTGCACCTCTATTTCCTTTTCTCTGAAGATATCTGCAGACCTGCTTTTCACTAAGCAAGCTATTCAGCATGTCAGTTAGGTTAAGATGAACCCTGTTTTTCAGTGTAAGTGCTCCTTTTGTTATTCTCCAACCTGCCCACTACCATAAAACTTGTCACTCTTTCCTTTCTCATCCATTTCAAAAGCCATTTCACCATCTCCTACCCTACCTATTCTCAATCCAGGGCTCCATCCAGCTGTGGAGGCTGCAGAGTGGTGAACAGTGCACTGCTGTGGTCAGATATTAGGGCTGTGAGTGTGCATGTGTGTATTTAAGCAGGAAAAGCAGTGGCAATGGGTGGGAGATGCTGCAAGTGCCACAGCCAGCATTGACCGCTCTGCCCCTTGGCCACGGGGCAGGCAGGAGTGCGGCACATCCTGCCATCTTCCCTGCCCTCAGACCTGCCTGCCCTCTCCCTTGGAGGCAAGGCACCAGCACACACCACAGGGAAACTCCTCAGGGCTGCTCCCCTGGTAGCTCTGGCTTGGATGTCGAGACAGAACAGATATGTATTTCATTTATTTCTTATCTTGAGGGGAATGAGAATATCCAGCTGTCCCAGACTGCCATGTTATTTGTCAGTGGGGTCTTTCTAGTGATTAACTTCCTTTGTACCTGGCACCCAAGCACAGAGCAATGGTGCCACCACGCAGCCTATGCCACAGAGATGTGAAGAAAAGCAGTGCCCTGAGCTGTGTCCAGGAGAGCCAGCAGCAGAAGCAGCTTCCCTCCACTGTCCCTGAGAGTGTAGAATCTGAGAAGCCAGCTCTTGCAAGCAGGACACAGTACAGAAGCCCTAACAGGGTTGGACAGTGCAGAGAGGATAATGAAAGGACAAAGCAAGTAAACCTATAGTTTCTGCAGGAACAAGACTACAGAAGATTTTGTTGGGACAAACCACCATGCAAAAAATACTGTGCAGAACAAAACAAGCTTAGAGATGAGTAGCAACCCCAGGAGTTCAATCTGAAAAAAGTTTCTGCCTACTCTGACAGTCACATGTTCCAGCTGCTTGCTTGTTCCAGTTGGCTAAAGCCCTCTGTGTGTGTCTGTCTGTCTGCCTGTCCCGTCCCATGAAGGCCTGCTGCTCTGTGAACTTTTTACAAGATGCATGACTGCATCTGGATTCACTTCCCTTTGATGTAAATGAAAAACGTACTTCATCATAGACTATCACCTTTATTCATCCCACCCATAGGCTGGATTAAGGTTTTTTCCTTCTTTTGAGTCAAAGCGGTTCATTGCAAAAGACCTGGTTACCTTAAAACACAAACCTGCAACAGGTAGCAAACTCAATTTTTTAGTTCCCTTTAGCAAGCAGTCATCAGGAGCATGGCTTGCTACATCTTGTAGTTACTGGAAAAAGCCACAATGATGCTGATATGAACAAGAGCTGCCCACACTGTAGACAGCAATAAGAGCATTGAACCTGTTTGTATCAAGCAAGGGTAAGAGAAAAGAAGCAATGCCTGATTAGCACAGTTACTGTGTAAGGGAGAGACAGAGAAACTTTGTGTGAAGAACAGAAGTGTGGGAGGGTTTCACAGGGTAACCAGCATGGTTTGTACCTCACTGCACTCCCCTTGATCCCTCTTCCCTGTGGAGCACAGGGAAATTCCAAAAGGGTAGCCGACCACAACATGCCCCCATACAGCAGACAGAGTGGCAGCTTCAGCTTTGGCACAATTATTCAGTGTGTACTGCTTAAACACACCCATCCTCTGTGAGCTGGGCAGAGGTGCTGGCTCTCACTTTGCCTCTGCGAGTTCATCAGGGCAGGCAGGTGCTGCAGGGTTGCCCCAGGTGTGTCTCCAGGATAACAGCACCAAAATGCTTGGAGCCACTGCCATGCAGGGGCCATCAGTGTTAAACATCCCTGAGTATGAGTTTTGCACAGGACCTGCTCTTGCTACAGGAGCAATGTGGTCCAGTGTGGGGACTACCAGTCTGGCCTTGTGTTGTAGGTAAAAGAGCAGTGGGAGCACACCAAAATACCCTTAAAATAACCTGCATCCACCCTGCTCCTGACTCTTGAATGTCTGCTGTGTCTACAGCCCTGGGCACAAGCAGAGTGAGCATGTTGGCCTTGCAGCTACGAACTGAAACAGTGCCAGGTTTGTTGTATTTGCTTTAATCCTTCTTGAGTTGTTAGCAGAAACCTGGGTCTGAAAGAGGTCTCTGGGCTCATCAGATCCAGTTCCCCATGTGCACAACAACAAGCTTGCTCAGCACCCCTGCCAAGTTCCATCTTCACAGCAGTTTGGGCTTTTGCCCTCACTGCTGGCACTAAATAGCTGTTCCCAAAGTTGCTACATTGACAGTTGCCACTGTTGTTTAATTTGTTGTCAAATCCATTCTCATCTGATTTAAATAAATTTAAATATCCTCCCTGGAGTTCACACTTTCCTCTGAGGCCTACTTACCAAGAGCAGTCATGCTGCTTTCCAGCTTCCTTTTGCCTGACAGAAGCAGCCAAATCTCCATTCCTGTGATTCTCTTAAGCAATTCTCTGCTTTGCTCCAGTGTGTTTTTGGTGGTGGGGACACACATCCTTCCATGGAGCTAGCACTCAGCATGCTCTGCAGATGCCAGCCCTCAGCCTCAATCAGACAAGGCTGTTTTGTCTTTCTAGTGCCCAGTCCTGCACACCCACAGCAGCAGAACATGGTTTGAAGATCCAACATCTGTAGTCCCACCATACCCTGAGCTGCTCATCCTGTTTCCTCCACAATATTTCTCCAAAATGAAAATGCAGAAACTGCCACCTGATCACCCTTTTTTACTTTAGTGTCTTTTTATTCCACCAAACAAATAAGGTTTCCTAATCATGAGTTGGATAAAACAGCTAAAGAGTGCCTGCTAAATAGGAAACTGTATAAGCAACATTCAGTGGCACCACTGTAAATCCCAAACAAGTCACCATCACCAACAAAGAAGTGTTCATCTACCCTGATATTTTCCCCCACCCCAATAGGAAACAGCAAAATCTCATTTTCAATCACTTACCTTCTGCCTTGACAGTAAGTTGAAGTCTTGCATCCTTTGTCCCATAGGGGTAAGTAGCAAAAGTGCATTCATACTGCCCACTAAGGGCCATGGTAATGTTTTTCAGATGCAGAGCCCACCAATTGCATTCAGACGTGGCATTTGGATTGGTGGAACACAAGGACCCTGTGTCATCCCCGCTGCAGCACCTCCTTGTGCTGAAGGACACTGAAAAGTTGTAAGGAGCCTCAGGAAACTTGAAGTAATGGATGCCATAGGTGGGGTGATGCACAGCTATTTTGGTGGACAGTCTGCCATTAATCTTGGACCACTGTGTCTGTATGATGTGGGTGGTGTTCTGTTTTGGGAACATGCACACCAGGGTCACATCAGTACCTGGCAGAGCATGGACCACTTCTGTCTGGGTAATGACATCTGCAGTCTGACCTTAAAAACAAACAGGATCATTTTCAGTGCAATTAATGTTTAAACAAAGCTTTTCCTAATCCATCTTTGACATGATTTGGTTCCTGAGGCACAGACAATGATGAAGACCCTACAACTGTAACCACAGGCTTCCCAGCAAGAAGCTTTACAGCAAATCTCCACCAGTACAGCCAGCACAGTGAAAACTGGGTGAGCAAATCCATGTGTGTCTGGAAGAGGCCAGGGAGGTCCTGTCACACTTGTTGGAGAGATATGAGAGCTCTGAGGGCCTCTGTGAAAATGAAAATCTTTCAAGTAATATAAATAAAGCAGAAGCTGGGGGCAGTTATTCCCCGGGTTTCTTTGCAAGAACAAATGAGCTATCCCTGCTGGCTAATTCCCTGCACCATCCTCCTGCCCACTGCCTTTGTGGCTTCAGCAGGAAAAGCCATTCTCTGTGTTATTAAACAGCTCCTGCATGTCCTAAACGAGTGTCTGTCTCAGTGTCAGAGCGAGCTGCTCTGGTGTGTGTGGTTTCTTCCTCAATTAATTTCATAAAGCAGGTGGCAGTCCTTAGTGTGCCATATAAAGGAGTAATGGATCGATGAAACGAAGGAGCTTTCAGCAGGAGCCTGTACCACTTGGTTTAGCTGCTGTTGTAGTAGAATTGATTTATATCCTTTTCTCCCTCCTATGAGTAAGAGCATTGCAGTCCCCAAACCCCTGAGTGCAGGGCGCTGACAAACTCAAGGAGATGAAGAATTTATGGAGGGGGTTGTTGCAGTGAGGTGTCATCAATCACTCCCATAGAGCTGTACACAAAAAGTCCCTGTTCCAAAAGTACATGTGGGTCCACAGAAAAAAAAATGAGTTGTGCAGTTGTCCGTAGGTACAGACTTGTTGCCTCCCATTTTACATTCCATTTTATCTTCCCTGTGTATCATAAGATCCCTGTATATTTGCTTTGGAAATTTACCCTGCTATCCTGCCAGCTGCAAGTACCCACTGCTCACCTCCTTTACTTGAAAGAGGCAGGTACCAATTCCTTTGCTTTCACATTTGCTTTGCTGCGTGGTGCACAGCTCTGGGGCACCTGAGCAGGGGCTGCCCTGCCAGGGCTCAGGCATCCTCAGCTGTGCTGCAGTGTGACCCAGCTCAGCCAGGGAGGAGCCAGGCAGGAACCCTGTGCTCCCTCAGCTCTGACTGGACAGGGAAAAGGCACAAGGGCAAAGTGCCACATCCCCACAGAGCTGGCTCTGAGTTGGTACCTGTACACTGAAGGGTGACACGGACACCTGGAGACCACATGCGTGGAGAACAAAGCTACTGAATGGCCATGGCCAATGTTAATCTCTGCTGTTTCATTGCTGCACATGTTCTGCTCATCTTTTAGTCTAAAAGATGTGATGATGTAAGAGGGTAAATAAAAATAAGCCTGAATGACAAGTCTCACAGCCTTGTGCTGTGAGAAAAATTACTAAAACTATTTTTGTTAGTCCAAGGAGCTTATTATAGGAAATGTTCTCTGATTTCACCACAAGTTTTGCATCAGTAAAAGTTAAGGAAAAAGCAATTAGGAATCTTGCAATCAGACTATCAAGCAAAAGACACACAGCATTTTTTCTCTCATATTCATGCTACTGCTGCCTTAGGTCTAAGGATCATATAATGAATGCCTATGAAAAATCGCTTCAGTAATTTATATTAAGTTGAAAAAGTTATATATGTAGAAACAACATCTTAATTTGCATTATTTCTTGGTAGCTTAGCACATTAGTTCTTAACTTTTTGCTGGCATCTCAATATAAGTAATCTCATTTTATGTCAACTTTATTTTTCAAAATCAAATAGTGTCCATTAGTGCATACCTGTGCTCCAAATGAAATTTCTTAGAGCAACTCCCAGACATCTAGGTGTCTGACTTCCACAAAGAGCAATTTGGGTAACTTCAGTGAGGATTTCATCCTCAGGGGAAAAAAACTCCCCAATTCCTATTTTTCTGTAATTGCTATGTCTTTCTTACACGACCATGTTTTGAGGCTTCTATTCCTTTCTTTGCACTTGAGATTTTTTATTTTCTATGAATACACATATGAATTATTTTTATTTTAAGATCCAGATTGCCTCAGCGATGTAGAAAGAAAGAACAGCCTATGGCAGATAGTGAGATGCAGCCTTCCATGCTAGTCAAATAAATGCAGTTTTCCCCTTCTTAACTGGAAAATTGTGTCTCCTACAGAATTGTTTTTCCTAGCTGGTAGTAAGTATTCCTGTATTTATCATGGTCAGAATTTTGAGGGAGTGGAGGTTTGTGAACATCATACTTTTTCTTGGTTTTCCTCAGATTGCTTTTGGTGAAATTCCCTCTGACAGGGGTGCAGGCCTCCTTAGTCAATCTTCTGTTTTACCTGAATGACAAACTTGTTTCTCAAGACATTAGCACATGGGGCTAGGCAGAGAAGAGGAAGGCAAGAATCTGATTAAGAGGTTGCACCTGTACAATTTGCTCTTGCCTGGAGGTGTTTCAGTTATTCCTCTTTCTGCATACATAGGTATGTAAGACAGAGACAGAGAGGTATTTTTTATTTTTCCATTGAAAGCAGTTTTCCTTTTGGCCCATTTGAGAGGAGCACACATTGCCCTAACTTCAAGTGAGCTCATGCCAGTGATTATTCTGGCAGATTAGGCATATCGAATTAAGTAATCTGCTAGTCAGCAGCAGCACCAGCAATTTACTCCTTACTAGCTGCACATTATAACTAGGGTTATTAGAAACTTGCCAGGAAATAGAAAATCATTGTCAGTAGACTACAGCTCACCCTAGTGAGACCCACTAATCCCAGCCCACCCCACACCACCCTCATCATAAACTGAGTCAAAGTGTCCCCTGACACTCTTACCTGTGACACTGGGCACTGAAAGCAAACAAAAGAGAGAGAAGAGCCACCTTGCTTTCATCTTCCCTTGATGAAGTTCTGGTGGGTGTGTAGCTCTCTTGGTGCTCCCTCAGAGAAGGAAGTAGAAGTGGCCTGCCCTGTGCAGACAGGCAGATGTGCAGCACAGTCACTCAGCATGACTTCAAAGAAATGCTTCATTAAACTGAAAGCCTCAGTTTCCTGCCAGAGTGATAAAAGAAGTACATCTTGTGAAACCTTTAAGACAAAAACCTTACCTACATTTCAGCCCATTTGAAAAGCAATTATTTTTCCTTTGTCTTTTCAGATTAGCTCAGAGTAAGCAGTTGACTGGTTTACACAACCTCAAAAACAAACCAGGTACCTAAGTTTGAACATAAAATTTTTGGGGATATGGTTTAGGGGTGATTATGGTGGTGCCAGTTAGCTGTTGGAACTGTTCTCAAAGGTCTCTTCCAACCCTGATGATTCTGTGTGTTCTGTGTACTATATGGTAGATAGCATATAAAAAAAGCTGATTTTCTTTCTTCCTTCATTTCCTTCATGTGCTAGCCTCACATATACTATTTCTGCACTCTCTACACTCAATATCTTTAAAAAACACAGCAAAACACCAAAAACAATCTTCAGAAATTAAGAATAAGAGTTTCTACATTCACTTTTCTCCCTCCTTTTCCTTCCTAAGAACAACATGAACTATATTCTGCAGTTTGCTGAATTCCAATATCACATGTGACCATGTCCCTTGGTGTGGTTAATCCCTGCACTGTCCTTCAGCTGTCAGTTTTAGTACTGGCAGCACCCTCAGGTGGAGGAGCGTGGTTCCTGGGGGTCATGTCACCTGTCTTTATTGCAGGTCACCTGTACATCTTTCTGAGCTGTCCTGGGAGCATGCTGCATTTCCATGAGCCAGGCACACACCTGCCAGCAAAGCATCTCATTGCAGGCAAGTCATGCAAATTTGCTGCTGTTGGCAGCTTCTCAGAAAGAAACAGGTTTGAGTCTTGCTTATCATGCTTCTTTCCCCCAAGCCAGAAAGAGCAGGGCAGGACAAGTCACGAGCACAGCGTGGATATGTGTTATGTGCTGGCTCTTCGTGGTGTGGGTGTTTGGCAGTAGGGATGGGCAGGATGCTTGTTGCCTCTGATACCTCCAAGGGGCCCAAGGACAATGCAGCATTTAGACTTTGGGACAGAGCCTACTACAGCCCATTCCTCAGGGAAGAGGAAGCAAGTGTCACAGTTCCTTAAACCCCTCCCTGCCAGCAGTGCCCTCCCTCAGGAGGAAGTCCCTGACTGAGCTGAGTCCTGACATGTCTTTTCCTGACTGCCAACTTTTGCTAACCATGGAGCTTCCCATACCTCCAGTATGCAAGGTACAAAGACAAAGGTGAAAAAAACCCACTCTCTGGTCATTTTCCTATTTTGTGACCTACCAGGTGTTAACAACATCTATACCACTTCCCTATTTTGTGCATATGCTAACTTTTGGTGGCACATTTAAATAGGCTCCAGCTGGAGTTAGGAGTGCTGGCCAGGCTATGTCAGAATTTCAGAGAGGAGAATAAAGGCACATCTTGGAGAATAAATGCTGCTGCACAGTCCTATTTTGTTTGCACTGCTCTTCTACCTGAGGAAGTGCACTAAAAGCACTTGTAGGAAATGCACTGGATGACCAGGTTACTGCTAAAGGAATTTTTCCTGGGGATGAAATCTCTGCTTGTCATTCAGAAATCTGACAGAGAAAGATCTGTCTCAGAGGATCAAGAAGTCCTAAAGCTGAGGATGAACAGAATATTCAAGCCATTGTAATTGACAGCCACAGAAGGGAGTAAAAATACTAAAGAGATATGTTTTGGTTTCCACTTCAGAGCAAAGACCACAAAGAACACAGAGATTACCTGTAGATACTAGGGTCCAAGAAAATCTGACTGCAGTCTAAAATTTGGATTTTCATTTATGATTGCAGTTATCTTAGCTTCTCCTGCTGCTCAGGTCATGTAAGCTTTGTACCATGAGAGAATGTATTTTCTCTTAAATGAGCTTTTTTATTGATCTGAAACACACATCACAAATTGACAAGACAGTCAATGTGCTGTGTGGCATATTCAAGAGACAAAGAAATCCCTGAGCAGCTTGTTTGAATTACTAGATCACTGTATCTTGCTCTCAGAATTTGTTTCTCCCCCTAAAATAACGTCCTAAAAATATACTGCTGCCATGTTTCATTGTGTTGGCTGAATGCAGCCACCCAGCTCTGTTGCTGTGCTTGGTGATTAAAGACAGACAAGAAAGAAAGAAACCTCCCAGCACGATGGGCTTTTGTTCCATTCAGAGCTGTGTTTTGTCCCAATTCCTACCTTAAGCCCAAGTCCTGAAATAGTCACCCTGCTGCCGACATTCACCTGTGTGAACAACATAGTCCTGCCTCTGCAAATGACAGCAAAACCCATTCTGAGACTTATCCCACCTCCTGGCAGGGAGACATCTTTCCCTGGAGCCAGACTGGAAATCCTGCTCACAGCAAGTTGTTATGAGAATTCCTTCCCCCCCACCCCTTTCCTGGAAGTTACTTACAGGCAGCTTTGCAAATGCCACGGTTGGATGCGACACACCAGGATGCAAGGAGGTACTGAAACATACCCAGGGACAGTGGACCTCGTTGGTAGCTGGAGGGAGAACACATCTGTATTTGGCTTTTCCTTGGTGGAGAAGCTACAGGGATGATTGTCTCAGAGTTGGGATGTGCAGGTTTTTCCTGCCATTCCAGAGACACCCAGAAATCACTGCAGGGCTGGGAGGTTTCAGAGGGAAAGAAACTGTGCCCAAGCAAGTGACACACCTTGTCAGTGAATGTGTGAACCACAGTGTTTTCTTTTAGGCTGCACAAGCATTTGACCTGGTTGATAGTCCCATGTCCCAGGTGGTGTCAGATACAGATGGGCTCTGAATATCATCGAGGATGGGTCCTTGACAGTGCACTGCAGCGAGGGGCTGTGCCCACTTCACAGGGACATCTCATGCAGCATTAATTTTTTTCCATTCCTGTGGGAGTAGAGGATGGCAGTGGGAGATCCTTTAATTATTTTCTGCAGATCCGTTCACCACTGGAGGAAGTATTTTAAACACTACAAATGACTCTTTCCACGGTAATCACCCTGTTATGCGTCATGCTCACAAAACCCTCCACTGCAATACATTTCTTCTGCCTCAATTACAGCAAGCTGTACCTAAGGAGGAAGCATAGCTACAGTCAGTCCCGCAGAAAAAGAAATCTTGAACTCCAGAGACAAATTCAATTATTCACAAAGAGAGCCTTTTTAGAAATGCTAGTGCACGAGCCGTTCCTGCCAGAGGCGGGGATGATTACCCTTGCAGACTGGTGTCCTCTAAACATTGCTTAAAGAAAGCACAGGTCCCTGGTGGAAAAGAGAAGGAGACTTTGAAGCAGGAATTTCATTAAAGAGTAAACTAACCTTTCAGGTTCACTTGGCACAGAAACTCCCACTTCATCTCTGTGTTTTGGTTTTGAACTTCTTTGAAACCTGCACTAATGACTCTGCAGCCAGCGGGTCCCTTTGACCACAGCACCTCCTGGGGGGTTGGATGGTGGGTGGCAGGGGCTGGGGGGAAGTTTTGCAGGGGACAGGGCACTGAATTGGCAGTGGTACACCCAGTGGGCATTTCAGTGGCCCTCTGCTTCCTCTGTCACCCCTTCCCACCCCTAGCTCTGGTGCCTCTCTCCTGCCTGCAGCACTGCCTCTTCTGCAGGTGGGGGACAAGAGGGAAGAAGGTTTCTTCCTCTGCTTCCTGCTTGTACTCCTCCTCCCTCACAGCTGCATGTGCACACCTACACCCTGTATATGAGACAATCCAGACCCAGTTTCAGCCAGGCTCTAGAGGCAGCATGGCAAGGCACACACACTTCCCTCTCACCAGCAGTTTTTCCATCTGAAAGATGTTGAATGCTCTGAGCGAATTTTTGCTCCATATTACCTCACTGACAGGTCAGAGTATGGGAGAAAAGCAAGAACAGCTCCGCCCTAGGTACCTTCCTGCTTCAACTTTCTAATTACTTTTTCTAATTTGAAGGCCTAACTTACAGGTGGTGTTTCAGAGAAAGAGAGCATAGATTTGGGGATAAACAGAGGAAAATGAGCTCCCTCTCCTTCTCTGCCATTCCAGCCACAGGTCCCTGTGGTCCTCTGCTCCTGTTTAATACCATTTCTGACTAATTATGTTCTGTTGGGGTAAGCTGTTGAGCATTTCCTTGTGCAAAGTGCAAGCTGCTGAAAAAGCAGAGTATAAAAAGTGCAACCAATGAGCAAAACAAAACAAATAACAGGCACATTGACCCAGCAATTACACACTAATGAAATACCACTGTATGAAAGCCAGCCAGATACTTCCATCAAAATTAAAGACTCTACACAGCCATTATTTTTAAAATGAAAAGGAAGGCACATATGAGACCAGCCCTGCTTTCTTCGGTACTTTCTCTCCTCTAGATAGAGCAGAAACTGTACTTCCCCACTGGTTTCAACATCATCAGCTAAAGGCTTTTCTCTTGTACATCTCATCTTCCAGGTTTTGTAAGAAAATGTTTCAATAGCTCATTGAATAGTTCATAGTTCATTAAGAACTATGTAACAAAATGTAATGGCATCCCTGGCTTTGAAAAAGACATTTGTTTGGAAAGGATAACCCACTGCCAGTGCTGGGAAACACCTGCTCATGTGAGACCACAAGGTTAAGATTCCAGTGAAGCCTCCCAGAAGGGCCATGTCATCCCCTGGTCACTTTGGCAGCAGCTTCAAAGACTTGGAGCAGCTTTTGCAAATCACTCCAGCAAGAGGAGTCTGCTTGTGAAAGAACTTTTCTCAGACACAGCTTGTGGGGCTTTGAGTGATGCATGAGAGAGGGAGTTATTAAGACAAGCAACAGGCCACTTGGTCAGAACTGTACAGCTCATTTTACCATGCAGACTATCTCCAATAGATTGTGCTCCCCAACTAATTTAAATTCATCTGTACTATTGTATGCAAATACTTTCTTGAAGGCACACAGCCACCTGGCAAGGGCACAACATGGCACACTGGTTGGAATTCACCACTGAGGAAAAACATCAAATAGAAAAGATTAAGGGTGTGAACAAATAGAAAGATTAAAAGTGTGAAATTTAACTTCAGATACAGTAGCAGTGACAATTTGAGGGCAGCACAGCTGTCTTTAGTAGGAAAAAAAAAATCAAATAATTTAGAGCAATAAAAGGCCAAGTTTACAGTGACACTGAGAACCATAACTTGGATATTTTTTGACAGAATATTTTGAAAGCATCAGATGTTAATTAATTTGTTTGCATGCAGTATCTCTGTAGCCTATAAATACCTTTCACGTTATCAGCATGTCAAAAGCAACCACAGGAAAATGAGGTATTACTCCCATCCCATCCATCATCTATTAAATTGTCCACTAAACCCTAATTCCCTGTCTCTTTAGAAAAGTTGGTGAAGTGCAAACCAAAAAAGCAAAGCAGAGATTGTTTCTCATATTGAGCCTGACTCTGCAGAGAAGAAAGTGTATCTCAGTGAAGCCTATGTTTGTACTCTTGAGGTGCTTTAGCCTGAGCCTTGCATAGCAGGACACCTCACCAGATCCTGGGAAGAGCAAGGTTGTCTCCAGGAGGCAGTGCAGAGCTGAGTGCTCCTAAAATGAGCATTCCTGAATCTGAGTATCTCAACAGAGTCAGCAGCCTGCAGTCAGGTGGGGTAAACACAGCACAGCAGCAGCTAGAAGGCAAAATAGAGAGTAGGAAACTTCTTGGATATTTCTGCATAATGTTATTTTCCACACCATAAGCAGAGTAACAAGTAGCTACTGCAGACGTGAATCCTTTTGGTTCACTCTGCGCTTGAAGGCATAACGTGAATGTGCCCCGAGGAGCCTGCAAGGAGTTTTTACTGTGGCAACGTGCACTGAACACCAGAGTCCCTCCAGAGTGCTCCTGGCCAAGTAGCTGAAGAAAATGATGAAGAATTAAGATGGTTTTTAACAGAAACCCCTTCTTTCAACATTCAATATAATTTACTAAAGTTTCAACCACCACTAAAATTAAGAAAGACTTCCACTTTTAGGTTGACTTTTAAGGGTCACTGTCCATGTCAAATACATGTTTAGCTTCCAGCTGAATCTGTCACCTCCCAAAACAACACTAGCCAGGGCCCACACTGCTGCTGCTTCTTCCAGTGAAACTTCATATCTCAGCTGATGGGGACTTAAAAAGTCACTGTTCACACATTTTTCGCATAAGACAGAGAAAGAACAACCAAGTAATGAAAATCATCCCTGAGTGCCAGCTGAAGTGGAGTTTTGGTTGTGAACAAAGAGTACGTTAGTAGTCATCTCCTCCAGCCCTCCTCACAGTCTGACCCCTTGTCCTCAATACAATTTCCTTTCCAGCCACTGATGTGTTACCTCACCATTCCCAGGAGGCTGCTTGTGACCCACTGACACACAGGCACCACTCGACTGAACACCGCTCTTCCTCTGCCTGAAATGAGGTTATGCTTTAACTTCTCCACAGCTGATTAAGCTTAGCCATGCTGCTAATGGCAATGAAATCATTTGAGACCTCTAGCAGAGCAGTTAACTTCTATTTTGCATGATTGCCTCCATTTTCAAAATGAATATGTAGTGGCTCGGTGGGTTTAACTGCCCAAGCTGATGGGTGGCTCCTGGTGCTCCCAGGCTGTGTCCCAAAAAGTACACGACTCTGTAGACAAGGAAAGCCACTCATGTTGCCCAAGCCTTCTTTCTCAAAAGGCTGAAGCCACCTTCTGCCCCATGGAAAATCAATGATTTCAGTAAATGCATTTCAGTCTGTTACTGTAATTGGATTAAAAAAAAGAAAAGGCAGCATCTTGCAAGACTTATGAAAGTCAGTATGCTGGAGAATTTTACTGTGACTGAGTACAAATCAAATAGTCTATTTGACATTTTAATTGCAAATAAGGAAAAAAAAAAAAATCACTCATTAGAGAACTGAACAAAGTTGACTTGTGTGAATCAGACTCTCCAGAGAAGCCTTTCTTCCCCTGTCCTCTGCCCAGCTGCGTGGCAGCTGCAGCACCAAACATCATGCAAACTATGGCAGCTGTGGCCATTATTGGTCATACTTTCTCCCTATAAAATTGCACTGACTCACATGGTGAAGTAAAGAGCATGTCAATGAGGAGTAAAAAAAGCCCATCACAGAACTGCATGAAAAACACAAGTTTAGAAGCCACAGATCTGTTTGCAGGAGGCTGGATCAAAATCGCTTCAGGCTCATTTCAGTGATTTACCTGAGTACACCAGAGACACATTTGGCTCACAGCAGTTCTGCCACGTCTTGGCTGTGGTTTTTCAAGATGCAAGAGCAAGTACTGAGCCCCCAGATCAGTACAGCTGACCAGCTGTTCTGAGTACAGGTACAATTTTAGAAGTCTGATTTAATATCTGCTTCAAACAGAAATGCTCGTGGCTAAGTTGGAAATAAAACTAATCTATCCTTATTAGATTGGGGTTGTAATTTCATAACACCCTCAGATACTGGACTTCCCTGACAGGCTTCCTGCTTTGCACTGGCTCTCATTCCCAAGAAGCTGAAGAGAGTGAAGTGAATAATGAAAGAAATGTAAGTTCAAAGAAAATTCATATATGGTTCAGTGGCTTGTACAACAGAAGCTTTTAACAGCCCATATATGGAACAAAAAGGGAGAGAAGCAGTCTATGAATGTGGTCCATTTACCCAGAAGGTAAGTTTTATTATACCATTGTGGATGCTGCCCAGATCTGAAAACACTGGGTGCAACAAGTGTATGCTTTGGGATCCTAGAGAGGATTGCTCACTTTTCCTGAACAGAAAAAGTACATACTCAGCTTTATGGCATTGGTACACTGGTTGTCCACAGGAAAGAACTAGGATTTTTTTTTTTTCCTTCAGGGAAGTAATCAGCTGTTTCAAAAAGGACAAAATATTGAACAGAGCAAGTATACTAGCTATCTTGTTATTAGAATTATTACCTCAAAAAATATTGACCAAAAATAGCTTAGGTGCAGTTAGTCTGACCTTGGCAAAACATGAAGAATTAGATCTCTTGCCAGGCTCTCCAGCATGTTTTCCTACAAAGTTCCATTTTCAGCTGCCATTTTTCAGCAGTATTTCTCTATGGCTGACCTTTCCTCCCCTCACCAGAATCATGTTTTGCCAGACCTTGACTTGCTGTGTGTAGAACAGTTCCAGCACCCAGGCCATTCCTCTGGACAGAAGGTTCCCAGATTTGGGAGTTACCTCTGCAAGACCTCACTAACCACCCCCCAAGAGGCAGGGATGACCTTCTATTTTGTTTTATATAATCCCCCACACCAGTTCTCAGAAAAAACTTCACCATCCATCACCTGTACAAAACAAGTTCCTTGCCAACAGCAACAACTTCTCCATAGGACCTGAAGTGCATCTAAAAGCTTGACATTTACTGCTTTGCATTTTCAAAGAAGTAGGATTTAGCAACCCACATTTAAACACCACAGAAAAACCTGTATGTTTTTCCCCTGATTCCCCATGCTGTGTACTTTCTCTTTGGGAAACTGCCAAAATCTCTCTCAGGAGGTTGTTATTTTGCTCCAAGAGACCAAAATCAATCAATCAATCCGTGACTTGGCGAAGTCAGAAGAGAAGATTAGGACTCTCAAGGCAGATTATAAACACAATCCCCTCAATTAACTTCTCTGGGATGGGCTAGAGGCAGTTAGATCCTCATTAAGTTAATTATTAACATGGCTGGTCAGTGTGCATATTTTATATGACAACTTGTATTAATTTCAAGCCCAAAGCAGTAAACCCAGAGAGAGGATAAGAAGCAGAGCCACTGCCCTGCCTGCCAGGCTGCTGGGAACAAGTTTCATGGAGCATATTTGGCCCCTGCCATGTGTAAAGAGCCACCTGCTCTGGCCAGCAATGCCAGGGCTTTTCCCAGTCTCCTTGGTTTCCAGGCATTTGGGACTCTGTGCCCTGCCCATCTTTCCTGAGTACATTAAAGAGATGTCCCTATTGGAGAAATCTCTGAATTATGCAGCAGGTGTTGGGGGGCTTTTTAAAGCTCCTACTTTGCAGGGCAAGGCTGTTCTCCTGCTGTGGTGCGGGGAGAAGGGCTGGTTAGGGCACCTCTGGCACTGCCTGTCACAGCCTTCCCCAACTCTCAAGGGAGAAAGCTCCACCAGCATCCACAATCTCCACCCTCTACAGGGAGCATCAGCTGAAGGAAACATTTTGTGCCTGTGTAGTTTAATCCATAACTACCCAGCTCTCAAGGAATTTTAAGTGCCCAGTTTTCTGGGCCTGAATAAGCTTGCCAGGGCACAGGATAATTTTTTTTTTTTTTTTTTTTTTTTTTTTTTTTTTTTTTTTTTTTTTTTTTTTTTTCCTATTGGAAAGCAGGAACAAAATTTGCTCTGAAACTGCTCTGGCAATTTAGTCCTGATGCAGTTTTGCTGCCCTTATAATCATAATTCTCAAAATGCCCTTCCATAATTGCCCATTGCATTTTTAACAATAGAACTTCACCTGCCTTGTTCCAGAATTCTTCAGGATTTAGCCTTAAAATTATGTCAGCTACAGTTAATTTCACTACAGAAACTTGTCAAGAGGATGGAAGATACATATGGAAGTCACACTTTTTGGCTCTCAGATCCTGGACATAAAGGCCAGTTTCCCCTGCTGATTCATGCCATGCCTAAGGGGTAGCTTCTTCATTTCATCCTCATGGGATCAGGCTCCCTATTTGAAAAATTGAGGCATTCATGGCTCTGTCATGAAGGGCTCAAAAAACTGAGCACTGGAACACTTAACACTGGGTGTAGATTGGATTCCCCTCCAAAAGTTCAAAGGAAAGAAGAAAGACTGAAATTGGTTTAAAAATATGTCCTGTTCTATGACACAGCACTATATCCATGCTCCTTGCTCAGTAATAGTTTATTTAAACTCCTCACTGTCTGAACAACATTTAAGGGCAGCTAAATGAACAGCAGCACTGGCAGGCAGTACCCTGCACTGTCCTGTTGGGCAATTAAAACTGTGCCAGGCAAATGTCTGATTTAACCTTTTTGTCAGGCTCCTGAAGCCTGTTGAAATCATACAAGATCCTGGCAGTACTGCTGACCTCCAGAGAAAGAGCCCCAAATTATTCCCCTGTGAAAGGCTGGCAGATGGACCTTTTCCAGTGGCTGATGTGTTTGGCACAGCCTGAAGAGTGACTGGGAGCAGCCCAGTGAGGGGAAGGAAGGGCTGGCAAGCAGCTGAAGTCACCCAGATGCTCTCAGCAAGGAAGATGACAGGCCACCAAGACCCACCAGTGACATATGTGACTGGCTAGGAGCAGTGACAGCTTGAGGCCAAAACTGATTCTTGCAGTCATCCATCTGGATAAATATTTGCTGCTGTTAAGTGTGCTCTCCAATGGGAATACATGATTAAAATATTTCTAATTTGGAGTGCCCTCAAATACATTCAAGTCAGGCTCCCTTCTCCAGGGGATAAATGGCATTTATAAATCCTCAAAATTTTTCTAACTTCTGGTATTATTGCAGGTGAAAAATTAGAATATTTGTACTTTAGCACCTGTAAGGTGTATGTTGCCATTTGATGAAGATTCAGATGTGTATCTGCAACCCCAGGCCAAGCTCACCTTCCAGTGAATATGTAATTACTATGGGTTGACAATGGAAAAAGGCAATAAATAGTTCTTATAGAATCATAGGCTGTGGGTTTAACTCCCACACTCTGAGGGTCCAGCTTTTCAGAAAAATTGCTATAATAATTAGCAAGACCACTCCTTGAAGATGCTTTGTAAATTAAAAGGTTTAATAATGAAAAAATAAAGTAAACAAAATGTTGCAGAAAACAAATAATAAGCCATGCACAGGCATCTGAGAAAACCTCAGACACCTTGCTAAGACATCTTGAAAAGCCTTTTTTTTCTTTTTTCCTCTTTCTTAAATACTGAATGTTTTAGGAGGGATAACCTGGCTAACAGCCAATAACATCACCAAGGGGTTTTGAGATACACTCTCAGAACCCAACCTGTGCCCCTGTGTTGGCACTGAGCCAATCGTTGTCAGAAGGCCATGGAAGACTCTAAGTTCCTTACCTAAAAGGGGAGAGCTTAAAACTTGCCCTGTATGGAAACACCTGCTGGGTGTGTGGGGTGCATTACTACAACAGGCTGGTTGGGTTGAAAGAGACCTTCAAAAATCATCTAGTCAACCTCCCTGCCATGAGCAGGGACATTTTTTACTAGGTCAGGTTGTTCAAAGACCCACCCAACCAGAATTTGCAGGAATGGGGCATTCTGCTACTTCTTCAACCTGTCCTGCTAGGAAAAACAATCTGGAAAAAAGCCTTTTATTCTAATTTACCTGGTTGTTTGTTTTTTTTTTTTTTTTGGGGTGTGTGTGTGTGTGTGTGTGTGTGTGTGTGTGTGTGAAAAATGGTGATCTACATTATTGATCATTTTGGTTGCTGGCCTTGTGTCAGCACCTTTTTGCTCTGCTCAACACCCCAGCTTGATAGGATTCAGCACAGGATGTGTAGGACCAGGGTTCTTAACCTTATGCTGCTGACTGCTTCCAGTGGTGATGCTTTCTTTCTTACACCACCTTCTTCTGGTCTTTATTCAGGGCAAGGTAGCACCAGCCAGACCAAAAAAGCAGGAATCCTAATTGCTGGAGCTGTGCAACTGAAATGATAGAGTTTCCTAAGTCTACAAGTGAGATAAAAAGCTGCATAATAAAGAAACAAACAAACAGGGTGCCTGTAGTCCGTCAGAGAAGTAATCAAAGCCTGGATAAGGCATTTGGAGTACTTTAAGACAAGGCTGTGTAGACTTGGAGAAGTCCAATTACAGCATCTCAACTTATATGGAATAAATTGAAGACAGGGCTGATGGTGAACAGACCTGGAACGAAAGCTGAGCACTTGGCAGAAGTCAGCAATTGACAAGGAAACACAGAGTTCTCTGTAAGAAGAGTTTCCCTGTAAATAACTTACTCAATTTATGTAAAAGGAAAGCCCAGCTCCAGTCTTTAGACAGGCATTTCTACAGTGTTGGATCCCACCAGGTGCAGTGTTGTGTTTGCTGCTTTTTAGCCAGTGAATCAAGAAAGCTGGGGATTACAAACACAATAGTGAATCAGACCTGTGCTAAAAGACAGCTGAGTAAATTAGGAATCCTAGCTGGGGAACTGGAGGGGGCAGAAGGGGCAAGGACAGCCTGCTGAGCACTCGTTATGACCAGCCTGTGATTTCACACAGGCAGCCTGGCAGAGCTCATCAAATCACCAATGTGCTGTGGTGACTGGGGGGAGGCACATCCTGGGGAGAAAGCTGCATAGCAGCACTTGCAAAGTCCAGCACAGCTTTGTGACAAGCAAGGCTTGAAGCATTCATAAACAGAGAGGCTTCACAGTCATAAAGCTTTTATCTATTTTAATGTCTGTTGGTGATTAAAAAAAAAAGTAGACAGGCTATCCAATTTTTTTTTTTTTTTTTTTTTTTTTTCTTAGTATAGAAAACAATCTGGGAAAATGGAATTTAAAATAAAAAAAATAATTTCCAGGAATATATCTTTTATCAAAAGAGCTCTGGTGGTACAGAAGAAGGGTACAGATCTTGAGCGGCTCTGTCTGAAGCCAGAGTGCCTCCTCCCCACTCCCCATGGGCTCTGACTCACTTACCTGAGGCACCAGATCAGCCAACTCCTGCATGCCCAAGGTGAAGATGGAGGAAACAACGTGACACAGTCATTGTGCCCTAAAAAGGGACGTGACCAGACACCATCCCAGACCTCAACCTTCCCCCACAGGTGCTCTCCAGCTTTATCAGGTTTGTGACTTTTCCCCCTCTCAGCTAAAGGCACAGGTACCTGCTGCCTGTAACATTATTCTACTGTGCTCAGACCTTTATCTACTCAAAGAAATGGATTCTTTGGAGGTTCCCCTAGGCCAGACCCAGCTGAACCCCATGGCTCTGCCTGCCCCCCAGCCAAGGCAGCCATCCAGGTCTCTTTCCCAGCCCTCATATTTGTAATCAGTGCCTCAACGAGATGCTAATGAGTAAGACAAGCAATTCTGAAGGTTAAACATGTTTGCAGCTGGCGATGCCATTCCTCTAAAATTAAAGGCAAATGTCTCAAAGGTACTTAAATCCTTGTTTGCTGCCAAGACAACTACACTTCTTGGAATGACAGGCTTAAATCTTTCAAGAGAACTCACATTGCTGTGCCTCTGTCATTTATGGGCTTGTCAGAGATATAGTAATTGTTATGCTCCGGGCAAAACCATGTAAAACAAAACAACAACAAAAACCTAACTTATTCATAAATCAGAAACATTTTCCTTCAAGAAAAGCAGAGTCATTAGTAGCAGCAACACTGTAATACGTGCTAATGACATGTTTAGTGAGTTTTCCAGGAAAGAGACACAAGGCATGCCACAGGCCAAGCCACTAACATTCAAGGCTTTACTTTTAAAACAGAGGCTTGGTTTATTTTGCCTTGTGGTAATTTTCCCCACCACCTCAGCAGCGCCGTCAGCTGGACAGTCTTGGATTTTTGTTCACACTTAGTGGCATTTTCCGAACTCAGCTCTCCACGAGTCTAGGCTGAGACTGGTTGCTGCTGCTTAATTTCATCCCTCCAAGTAAGTTCTTTGGGCTCTCCTCCATGAGCCCATACTGCTTTGAAACCTCAAGCTTCTCACTGCTTCTTCCATTTTCAAAACTCTCCATCATCCATTCTTAGCGTTTGCTACTGAGATTTGTGGAGTAACCCCCAGAAATTAGATTTTTAATTATTATTTTACAAAGATGAATTTGCTCTGTTCATCTAATCTAGGATTTTTTAGTATGGGAAACTTGTCTGCAGGTTCAGTCTTTACAGAGGACTTAGACAAAAAACAGTTTAGCTGAACTTTGGCTCAGCAGTGTCTGTGCCCACTTAGGGAGAGCAGGTGCTCCTGAATAATGTGTACTGACCTGGGATATTTTATTCTTGTTTGTTCTGTTTTCAAGCATTATTCTCAACCCAAAATCTACAGAAGATACATCTAGCAAACACTGCATCCTCTCAGAGAGATGCAGAGAGGATGCATCTCAGAGAGATGCAGAGAGGATGCATCTCAGAGAGATGCAGATGCTTTGCAGAGAATTATCTTTAGACTCTCAACTCATCAAGGATGAGGAACTCTGCCAGGTAACCCCATCCATACCCACTGCTCTATCCAGACTACATCCAAACACATTGTGCTTGTTGCCTACACATAAACAAAAAAATATTTAATAGAAAAATCAAAAGAAAAAATCCCAGACTTCCTTTAATGCTGGGGCATTTCCCTGGTCCAGCCAGCAGTACTGTGCATGGGTGGTTATATGGGAGCAGCAGTGTGGACAGGGCAGAAGCAGGGACAGCCAAAACTCCCCTGGTCATCAGGGGAGACATAGCTCCTGAAACAGTCTGTTGGCACCACGAGGTGGGGACATGGAGTAAAAGAAACCCAAACTCACACATAAATAACCTCTGGAAACGTGCCAGCAATTTCTTTGCACATAAAAAAAATCAAAAGAAGCTTTACGGGAAAGCCTTCCTTATCCCTCTCTCAATGCTGGCCTGAGTGCAGTCTGTCTCAAAGCTAAAGTTTGCTGGTGCCTGTGGTTTTCCAGCCACAGGGTTAGCTCATTCAGTCTTTGTCTGGAGACAGCATCTGTGACCTGCAGCAGAAGTTGGTTTTCCCCTTTCCAGTTTATCTGGTTATTGGGAAGCTCCATCTCTGGGCCCACTAGTGAATTGTTTTCTTCCTGCCTGTCATTTAGCAAGTCACATCTGCTGGTTCAATAGCCACAGTGCATTTTCAAACAGGCTCAAAATTCAAATTAACTCAAATTGTCTCAAGGTAATTTACCCGTAAACTGCCAAGGTAAGAACATCAGGTACCGCTGAAGCTAAAGGAACAAAGCAGAACATCACCCTCACTGCCTCCTAAAGCACTTTGCAATGAATTAGGTTTTAATATCAGAATATTACAGTTTCCAGTACCAAGAGATAATGGGTGAAACACAGGGTTTCCATGAGACATTGGTGTATTTTGTCTTTTACGTTTGCTCTGAGCTCTGTTTTTGATGACACAATACGCTGATACACCATTACCATAAATTCAATTGTTCGCGCATTCTCTCTCAATTTTCCATCCTCTGGCAATAAAGCTACATTTAGAAAGGGCTGTCTTTAGCAATTGCTTGCCATCCTTTTATTGATGGATTCTCAGAGCAGCTCATTGCACTGTTTTTCTATTATCCATTTAATGGTTTTTCATTTACTCCAACATAGATGGACCAAGGAATGTTTTACCACAATAGCTGTGACTTCCACTTTCCACTTAGGAGAAAACTGGGAGGTGGAGGGAGAACAGTGGGGATTTTGTCCCTGAATTAATTTTTAAATTAACTCTACTATTATATACTGCATCTTTATTGCCCTGAAGAGTTTTCTTATTTCTTGTCCCTCATCTGCTAAAGAGGTGAGGTGAAATACCTAATACCAAAACCCAGAAATTACATTTAAAAACATTTTTTTAAAAAGCAATTAAATCTCAAATTAGAGTTAAACAATCACCAGATCAATAATATTTGAATATTGGATTAAATAGTATCTATATGTCTGAAACAAGAAGTAGCCATCAAAATAAATCTTCTACAGCAGATATTTGCCTGTTGTGTTTGAGGGTGCTTTTGTCATTGAAACGTGAATCTAAGACATGGGCTAGATATCTTCTTCAAAAGTTTATAAAAAAACAATAGCTGAAGGCTGAATAATTCTCCACAGCATTGTGTCTGGGAAAAAAATACCACCAAAAAACCCCACTGATCAACCTTAAGAAACACTTAGCAAGGAGAAATAAAACAGTAGAATAAGAAAAAAAAAAAAAAACAAAAAAAAACAAAAAAAACCAAAAAAACCCACAACAAACAAACAAACAAACAAACAAAAACAAAACCAAAAAAACCCAATCCCACAACTCCCCCAAACCACTGCCCTCCTCCTACTCTCTTTTCTAGCTTGCAACAACATGGTTTTCCATGTCAGGATTACATGAGGTTGTGTGCAAGGGCAGCCTCGGGCCCCCAGGGGTTGCTGGATGTGTTTAACAGAGGGACAAACTTGGCACCCCTGGGCCAGTGGCTCTGATGCCACTTGCTCTGACTGGTTCCAAGTGAACCGTTTAGAAGATGAGCTCATTTACAGAAAAATCCTGCCAGACACAGGTCACCTCATCCCACCTTAGCTTAAAAATGTGCAGGCTGCCTGGCTAAAACCCTGAATTCCCAAATAACAATTCCTGAACTAACTGGATTCAAAGGGTGAGATTGGAGTGCAGCAGGTTCAGAAGTTTCTGTTTGACCACAGAGAAATAATTTTATTTTCTTGTCATTGTTCTGCAACTGAGAAAATCATCATCTTGTCATGAATTTACAGATAATTTCATTCATACAACAAAAGAAAAACACGCAGGAAGTATGATCTCTTTGTTTGAACTCAAACACTTATTCTGCTCAATATCATACCAGACCTAAATTAAATATTTTCCTCTTCTCTACCTAAATAAAATGTGATCCAACATATTATGCAGTTCTAATCTATTTTGGCCAGCTACATTTTTATGCTGATAATGGAAAATTAATTTAACCATATATGCCCAGGAATATCATCACAATTTGCATGGAAGATAAAATCTCACGAGGCATTTGACTCATGAATGTAGCTTCCAGGAAGATGTTCATTTCCAATTGCATTTTCCCCCCAATAGATTCTTAATTTGCCTTGTTCTATATGGTTTCCAGTTATCATTTTGTATGGCAATAAAAATCAGTGAAGCAGCAAAAGCTTATAGGCCCCTGCCTAGGTTTGATTTATATAATGAATGGCACAATATCGTTGGTCTGCGTAATTGAAATTCATTCATCTCCCACTGTTCATAACACAGTCATAAAGTGCTTTCTGTATTTATTGATAAACAATCATTTTATTTGTAGTAGTGTTGGGGAAAAGAAACATGCTACCTTCATTTTCTTGTTCCATGTACGCTTTACATGTGTGAAATTTGTAGATCTGTGTAAAACCTGTTTATTCCTATCACCTTCTGCTTTAAAGCTCAAAAGGTCCTTATAAAGCACCATTAATCTAAAAAAACAAGAAAGCTGTGGCAAAGTCAGGATTTTAAGACTTGAATTAATACACATCTATAAGAGAAAAATCTGAGTAGTAAGTAAATTCAGCAGCTGACCTGAACACGTTTCAGATAGCCTGCTTTCAGACAGCTCCAACCATTTTTCTGAAGTTAAATTTTCCCCCTATCAGGGAAAAAACATTAAAATATTTTTTTTTCTGTGAGATTTCCTGTAAGATTTTTTTTAATAACATTTGTTTAAATAAAAATTTGAAGTCTCACTTGGGAAACCACAACTGCCTCTTGCACAAATGTAATCAGGTGTTTTAATCCTACTGTCAGGAAAAATTTCATGTGCTTCCCCCACCCTCTCTTTTTTAAAAAAATGCTATGTGCTATATTTATATCTCTGAAGGCATCATTTTACCATTCTGCTTTCCTCTTTTGTCCCATTTGCCTCATGGTGCAATTAAACAAAATCATATTTTCCATAAAAGATGTATTAATTCTGGCGGGGGTCATTAGACTGGCAGCTTTAAAGTGAAGAAATATTCATTTATCCTACAAGAAACCAGGAGAAAAGCAATAACATGCCTTTATCCTAACCCTGAACGAGCTGCTTCTGAAGGCTGTTCAGAGCACACACAGTCTCCAGGGTCTGCTCCAGTTCGTGGCACCTCTCTGGGAGCACTTGAAAGGATCAATAGAATTTCCTGTACAACGAGAATTCAATAACATGGCCCTTTCTCTAAGGGATGTGCCCGTCTCCAAAAAAACTTATTTCATAACAGCCAAATCTAAGTCACTGAAAGGTCATCACTTTAATTTAGGTCTGGATTGTACTGGGTACTTTTGGAGTCCTGTTTTTAAAAATGTGTCATTTTACTGCACCAAATCCTTGATCTGTCCCATGAAGGTTTCAGTAGGTTTTACTCTGTGGTAGAAAATTATTGCATTTCACTCCTTGGCTTCAACTGGAACTCTTTTGGAGATGTCTCAGGCCAGCATTTAGGTTTGGCAATCTCCTGCACTCTCTCCTAACATTGGAATGTGCATCCACAACTTTCAATGTATGCTGCTTCTTCAGAAATGACAATAATGGGAACTGATGCCTTTGGTGCCTAAAACGTGCTGCAAGGGCAGGGTAAAGAAAGTCTCATTGATTACTGCATATCCTCATTGCCTGGGGGAAAAGGATGTGGTGCTGAAGGGAGAGAAAGCACCTCTTTTCATAGCAACTGAACTTAATATTCAAAAGTGTTGTCTGAAGCACTGAACACCATTTACCTTTACAGGATGCTGCAGCACTAGAGGCAGCATCTCTCTTTCTTACTGCTCCTTGGGGACAAAATAAACTAAAGCATCCTCTCTCAAACAAACAAAAAAACAAACAAACCCAAAACCTAAACCATGGCACAGCCTGGTACTTCTTGACACCTTCTGACCAAACCTTCTCTCCTTCTAGCAATCTAGAGGATTAATTTATGGTGTTCAGTATCATTCCTGACATACATAAAGCCACAGCTATTGGCACACAGCGCTATTTCAAATGGACATCACTACTTTTGCTCTTTTAAATGTTGGTGACAGTTGGGTTTATGGTCCCCTATGAGGCAGTTTCAGCTGCTACATCCACAAGTGTATATGGACTGTGCTATTTGCTTATTTACCTTTGATTTCTTGCTATTGAACAAAAGATTTAGGAGGTACACGGGGGTCTGATTGATACAGCAGGGTACCACACCACTTTTTGGATACCAGGTCTCTCTCATGGGGTTTCCTTTTGGGTTTTTGGTGGTGTTTGACTTCAGAAAGCAGGTCTCAGGGCCTCCTTTCATGCCAGCAGTGATGTTCTGAGGACAGGGAAAGTTCCCAGACATTTGAGAGTTGGATGCCAAAACGAAAATTCCAGACACAAGAGAGCATCAAGGGTAAGCTGGTTTTAAAAGCAGCCCTAGCAAGGAGGCACCCCACAATCCTTGGTTATTGCCCTCATGACAGAGGGAACTGGCAGGGATGGCAAGATGAAGAAATCAAAAATACACTATAGAACAATTTTTCAGGGGCAGAGCTGTGCCCTGGTGGCTCCTCTCACAGCGACAAGATGACATGAGCACCAATGAGTAGCTGTAGGTTTACTCCACCCTGACTGGAGTTATGCTTCAGTTGGATTTGGTCCATGAGGTATCTGAACTGAGGCTGGGCCAGACCATTTTCTTGCTAGATAGTGAAGTCTGGAAAACAATGGTTCCCCTGTTCATCCATCTCACCTACAAATGGGGCAGGAAAAAAGGAACTAATTTTGCTTCATGTAAAGAAAACTCTATATTTAGGATGGTTTTAAATATAAAAAAGAAGCTTGAGTTTGAACGAGTATATGGTAATTTTCTTTTTCATATATTGAAAAGTAACATTCTGTTGTACAAATATTTTCCTTCCTCAGATTAAACTAAAAGCTGGATTTCTCAATTACTTTGGTCATCTTTAAATTACTTGGTCTATTCAAACATTTATTTGAAACTCCTCAAGCATCTTTTGCTAACATTTAATGACATTTAAAGAAAAGTTCTTTTATGTCCCAAGTGCTGTAAACCTCCTTCCCTTTCCTATGCTTTATTTGATATTCTCATTTGAATTCTTACATCTTGTACCTGCCAGCTTCACTGAACAATGTGTATACGAGCAGCTATCTGTGATTTTTGGCACGAGGAAAATAACAGCACACAATGTATGACACTGAGAAACTGAGCACAAAAATTTTTAGGACAACCAGTGAAGAATGTATTTGAATGTTTGGGGCTTAAAAAGAGAGATCTTGGACTGAGAGGTTTTTTTTCTAGGATGTGTTTCCCTTCTCCCTGGAGAATATAAATAATTTTTTACAGTTGCCATTCAAAATTACAGCATGTAGATTTGTAAGTGTTGACCTTCCTTTCCCTCCTTAACTATCAAATGTTATTTCTTGCAATACAGAAGAAGCTTCAAAAGGCACAGCAAATTGCAAAAAAAGAACTGGGAGAAACGGAGCGTTCTCCCTCCCCACATCCCAAAAAATTTAAAACAGTCATTGACTCTGTGTGAGAATAACATAAACATCCATCTGAAAATTCAGGTACCTTGCAGAATTCTGTAGTTTAGCATGCAGTTCTCAAGACACTCTAGCATGTACTAAAAAAAAATAATAAAATCCTGCTTTCAATAATGTGTCAAAATAAAAAATCATTCTCAATTTAAAAAATATGTGTTGCAGAGAGGGATCGGTAAAGTTTAATGATAGAAGATTTTATGGCCTTTTAAGAAATGTTTCTCTAGGAAAAGATTAGTAGTTACACACACACAAGAATTATTAAAATTCAGTGGGTAAGCTTGTCTCTTTCAAGTTTGCTTTTGATTTACAAGACTACTCCAAACAAGAATCTAGTTTTTGTAGGCCATTTATTTACAAATTAAAATGGAAGAGATAGACATATTTAAGCTCCTTGCTGGCTCATAACCAAAAATATGGACCCTCCCCCACTTCTCTGTAACAATGCTGACTGAATGTACTGTTCAGATACAAGATGGTCCCAAAGTAGACCATCAAAGACTAATCAAAAATGATGACAGCCACAAGGAACTAGGTTTTTGGATGATTCATTGCTTTGGAGAGTGACTGTGAAGTAGCTGACAGGGATACCTTGCCTTATGACCAGCAGAATGCTGCCAATACTTTTCAATGGAGTTTCTACAACTTTTCCCTTGACAAAATGCTCCAAAGCACAGACCTGGGAGTGCTGGTTTACATCCAGCTAAATGTGAGCCTGCATCTGCCCAGGTTTCCAAGAAAGCCAATGGGACTTGGCCTCTGTCAGCAATAGTGGGCCAGCAGGACCAGGACAGTGATTGTCTCCCTGCATTTGGCACTGGTGAGGCCACACCGTCCAGTTCCAGGTCCATCACTACAAGAAGGACATTGATGTGCTGGAGTGAGTCCAGAGAAGGGCAATGGAGCTGGGGAAGGGTCTGGAGCACAGGTTGTGTAAGCAGCATCTGACAGAACTGGGGGTTTTTCAGCTCGGAGAAAGGGGGATTCAGGGGCGACTTTATTGCTCTCTACAGCTACCTGGAAGGAAGGGGTTCATCTCTTTTACTAAAAGAAGTGACAGAACAGTTGCATAAGGCCTCAAGTTGTGGTAGGAGATGTTTAGATTCGATAGTAGGAAAAATTTCTTCACTGAAAATATGATGAGACATTGGAATAGGCTATCCATGGATATGGTGGAATCTCCATCCCTGCAAGCATTCAGAAAAATGTCTGAATGTGGCACAAAGGGATATGCTTTAGTAATGAACAGTACAGCACTGGGTTACTGGTTGGACTGGAGGAGTGTAGAGGCTTTTTCCATCCTTAGTGATGCTATGGTTCTAAAGCTGGTGACCTGAGCAAAGCTGTCTGTGGGCTGATAGCACAAAACTCCTCAATGACTAGTTGGAACAGGCATGGGAGAGACAGGTTATGTGAGACCAGGTTTCACATACACTTGAAAGAAGTATTTGTCTGCCTTTCAGGTTATCAAAGAAAGCCTTGAAATGGTCAGGAGTGTATCTGGGAAACGATGATGATGATGATGAAGCTTCATGCCTTAGGTTCAGTCCTTTTTGTGCATTAACGCCACTAAATGTGAACATGAAGATCCATGAATGTGTATCCAGATACAGCACACATCCAGGGAGCAGTAAATCTATGTAGGAAACTGTACAGCACATAGGATGAAAAGAATGGCACCTTGATTGTGTGATAAACTACTGACTAAATACAAATACAGAGAAGACAGAATTTTGAGAAGCTCCACTTGTGATTCTACAAAAGAACATTTTGATTCTCTTGTCCTGATGTTATGCATCTGAGCACTGAAGATGACCCAGTGAGTATCATATCACATCCTCTTCTAACTGAACCATAGCATCCCTGACTTCTGAATGCAAAAAAAAGCCATATTCACAATAAGAACTATTAACTGTTTCCAATGAATAATTCAGCAAGCTCCAGCCATGAAACCCACAGCAAGCACTGCAAGGAAGATGAAGCGTTTTTGCTGCCCATCATTATGTATGTTCATGCCACAGGGATTTTTCAATTATTGAACAGTGTAGAGTTGCCTTTGTTTGTAGAAAATGTCAATTTGAATTGTGTGGCTTCTATGCATTCATTTATGTTTGCCAAAGGCTGCTTAACATTAGCTTGGCTTTTTACCTCTTTGACACATGAAGGTGCAGATCAAAAGTACTGAATGATTACTAACATTTTACAAAGCATCTTAAATTAGATGCTTTAAGTGTCGAGACATTTCCAATAATTTCTTCTGATGTTTTCTTATCAGAAAAAGCCCTATTAACTTTATTTTTATTCACCAACCTAACTATTATAAACAGCTACTAATGTTACAAGAGTTCAAGTGTCACAAGTAACAGGACATGAAAGGTGGAATAGCTACTATTAAGTTTATAAGCTTATAACTGGAATATGTTGCTGCTATTACTTAATTCATCTTGAAATTCAACCCACAGCTTAAGAAGGAGCTGTATTTTCAATTTACAAAGGGTATGAGAACAGTGCTTTGTGCAACAATATTTTGCATGCAGATATACTCAGCTCCAGTTTGGTGGTGCAAATGACTTGTTTTAGCTAGTGATGATAGAAATGAGGGAGTTACTGATGTGTGAGCTTGGAGGCAAGCAGCTACCATTTCCTGGGGCACTAGTAAGAATGAAAATATACCTTGGAATTACTGTTATGTGTATTGTGTGGCAAGAGCCAATTTAATTTAATTTATTTACTGAGTAATGAGAAAGAAACTCAAGTTTGTTCTGTAATTATAATTGTGGTGCAAGCAAATCTGTGCCTGCTTGTACATCCTGTGTCTTTATATCTTTAATTCCTTGGATTCCAGGATTTTAACAGATTCAAGTTAACAAAACAAGTTTGTTTCTGCACAGAAAAATCAGTGGACTGGTAAGAGAAAAGTGGATCTGAAGTATGGTGTTGACCCAACTCTTAGTCTGTATCACAGCAATGCAACTAACTGTCTCAGGAGCTATTCAGAATTTTGGAAAATGTTATATTCCCCCAGGTAGATCCCTGCTATGGGTAGGGCAGTGTTTGTGCTGATGAGCACCCAAGGTGGGGTCTGGCTGTCCCAGGACTCCCCAGGCAGCTCCTGCTGAATAATTGAACAATTCCTTCATAGGTGAGACTCTTGGAAATAGTAAAAATGTTTTCTCCATGTGTAGAAATGTTCACCATTGCTTGAATTGTTCAGTGCTCTGAGTGTAGTTTAGATACTCAATAGCTGTGGATAAAATGTTGCTACAAAGGCCCTCAGATGGAGAGTCCTGTTGCCATCCAGACTACAACCAACCATCCTGTTCAAGAGATTTGAGTCCCCCACAGCCATTACCTTTACTCAAAGGATTGTCACACCTATCAATGCAATAAATTTTCAAAATTGGTTTTGTTTTGATCTGGTTTTTTAAGCACTCTGTCCACGTCTGCATCACCAAGTGCAATAGGACTGAACATACTGCTCTCCTCTGGGTGATTCCTCCATTGGACCAGAAAGTCTGTGCATACGCGGCAAGTCTTATGTTAAGCAGAGTTTTCTATTTCTATGTCAGACAAATCCAACAGATTGTGAAAACCACAGCTTTTTTAGAAAACAAAACTGAGAAATGTGGAGCAACAAGTTTGTTGAACCGGGACATCCCAGAGGGCTCCTTTATTTCCCAATCTCTGTATCATCAACATCTACCTATCATAAATCATACTCCAGAGCAAGCTATGGTCCACAAGACAATTACAAAAACCACAGCTAGAAACTTGCCTGGGAATTCGATCTTTCCGATTAATTGAAACTTAAAAATAATCTCCATAGCCTAAAATTGGTCACTCTCGGCATTGAATCAGCTGCTAAACATTAAGCACCAGCTCTTCATGATCAGCTTCTTGAGTAGAAGCCCAGAGAACAATCCCTTTCAAAGACAATCCACACTTCCCTAATTGCTTAATAACTGACATGGAACAGAATGATCCTTGTAGACCCGAACACTGTCACATTTCTTAACACTAAAATAAACCTTGAGGTTCCTGAAGTGATTTAGTTGTCACTGAGACAAAGTTAATAATTAACATTATGCCCCTCAATAAGACATGAGACACAACTTTCAATTATGATAAATTTTAACTGAGCAAAATAAACTCTAAAACACAAATACAAAGAAGTTATTCAGAAATTATGGTTAAATAGTTCAACAATTTTGTCTGTAAAATGCATTCTCAAATACTGAACTATTTGTATATGTGCCCATCTACACACTGTTTAATTTTTTTTTCATTTACTTGATTTTCTCTGAGTACTTTCTGCTGTAAAATAATTGGGAAAAGCCAACGAAGAAAAATTCAGAAGAAATGAACAGATATTGTCATCTATAAGGATTTCCAATTAAAGATTCTACTAATTAACACATTGCAGCAAAAACTGACAATGTAATTGGCAATTAAACATCATATGCTGTTTCTATTTCTAAATGTGTGAAATAATTTCATTTCCCCCCCCAGTTCTGCAGTCTGTGCTATAAACATTAGAAATGCATACTCACCCCAAGACACGTGCCAGATATCACTGGATACCTGTGATAGGCATTATGAGCACCCAAATCTATTGCACTTACATGCCAGATGCATTCTCAAGAGAGGAATGTGTGTAAACACACATCCTGATGGGTTCTGCTAACACAGCTTCCCTTTTGTGAAATGCAGCCAGAATCTCTGCCCTTTTCCTTCCCCACAGGGCCACCTTAAGTGGGAGTTACTCCTTTAATAATTGCTTCCTTACAGCCATCACCTGAACCTGATCACAGTGAAGGGAACACAACCATCACCACAGGCTTTCCTGAGAGAGGCAGAGCATGATCTCAGACCAGCATCTCAGGAAGACTAGCCCAAAAATCCATTAAAGCGAGCTACAATGCTAGGTTATTGCTGGGCTGTTCACCCCACCCTGGGGTAAGATCTCAGGTTTGCTGTGGTGATTCTCATGCACACACTGCTGCTTTCTCTGCACCAGTGCCCCCTGGCAACCAACCTGCAGCTTATAGTTCTCTAATTATATGATACAACAATTTCTCATTGCCCTCATTTCTCCTTGGAAAAGTGCATTTGATGGTACACTGTATCTGACTCCACAACACCAACATGCAGGGAAGAATTACCACCAGGAGTTATCCACCTCTGGTAGAGTTAATTTAACTTGTGTGATCCTCTCTAGACAGCATTTCCTGCTATCTGCTTATCAGTGTATTTTTCAAAGGTACAAAAAGAACAGTGCAAAGGTATTATTGAAGGGACTTATGATGAATATGAGGTCGTGAGCAATCACTGTGTCCTGCTCCTGACCTTTCTGATAATACACCACTTCATAACTCAGAGATATTTATGACATCCCCATTACCTAAGCCCATTTCCCCACTTCTAATTTGCATAAATCACAGTGACTGTTATGCATCTGTCCTTCCATAGACATTACGACAGTACTTCTAAAATATGTTAAATAAGGTAACTAACAAATAACAAGCTCAGTCTTTAACAAGTTCAGCTGCAAGTCATTGTTGTATCTTCCATGCTTCAGAAAACAGTTTGTCCTGCAACATGCAAGCCAGGGAGATTGTATTCCTGAAAGAAATCTGGTTTTCTGTGTATATAAGAAGAAACACAGAGATACTTTTCAGACTCCAAATACCCCAACTCTGTTCTCAGCTGCTGCAGGCTTGGTAAGCCTGGTGAACCAGCTCCACCTCTCCATCCTTCAGCTTTCCTCATTGAAGTCTGAGTTGCTATTTTCCCTCTGTTTTCCTTCAGGACAGGATCCCTTCATCTTACCCATCAAGCCTGACAGAACCGATTATTCTACCTATTGATATCTCACACAAGCTTCATGTTTAAGCTACAGCAAGTAAAAGTGCCAATTTCAAAGCCAGCCTGGCTTCAAGCCAGCATTTCTTCTGTGAGGTCTGACACAGAGCCACAGGATAATTCAGGCTGGAGGGGAACCCAGGTGTTTCCAGTCCAGCCTCCTGCCGGGTCTGTCATGGAGGGTTCAAATCCTGAACAAAAGTGAGGGAGATGCTGCAGCACTGCTGTGTGTGGGGAGAAAAAAAGACATGGTCCTACTGCATAGACAACAGGTTTTAACAGAGACAGGATGTTTTGGTCAATCCCAGCCTTGGCCCAACCCCCTTTGTGGCTCTGAAGCAGCTGCACATAGGTGCAGCTCTGACTGAAAAGGTACATTGCCCACAGGAAATCCTGTGAACTTCAGGCTGCTGACCTGGGGAGACTTTCAGGAAGTGGTCTGACACAGTTTTTGGTGGTTTTCACTACGGTTATTCATCTGGAAATTTGTGCAACAACAACACTATGCTTCTGATATAGGTAGTCAGTCTTCTGTCACTCTTTTATCATAACAATGTCGGCTCTACCATCTGACCTCACTTACCTTTCTCTGGCTGCTGCTTGAACCTTCACTGGTACAGAGCCTTAAGGACACAATGGCTTGCCTAAGACAGCTTCTTTCCTACAGAGGCCCATAAAAAGCTCATGCATTTTACTGGGTACTTTTTATGTCATGATATATTTCTCATTATTGCAACCTGAAATTTCATTTCCATGTCAATGGCTTTCAGATCTGCCTTAGTGATGGAAAAGCCATAAACTTCTCTATATTTCCAAGCTGCCTTTAGGAAACATAAAGACCAAATCAGTCCAGACTTTCATTCTCAAATGTGTCCCTGCTGAGGCTTCAAATGGGTGCTGTGTGTTCTCAGACTTGGTCCCTGCCCACTGCCTACATATACTGATGCTTCAAAAGCATCACTTGGTGTCTGAGCAAAGATCATGTCTGCAGGGAGAAAGGTCATACTGAGCTGATATTCAATTAGCTTTTTAATTAGGTGGACCATGAGAAAGATGAGGCTGTCTTTCAGATCACTGTGTTTTTTCAACCAGATCTGTTGGCAGCTTCCATAAAACCAAGCCTTTGGACATGATAAGAGCAAGACTCATGTGGGACACCAGCTTCACGTAAAATGAGCTCTCTTCTTTCATCAGCATCTTTGCAGCATGGCTGCCACAGAGCATTGGTATGAAAGATGGTTCAGCAAATATACCAACTTTACTTGCAATAGAGAATGCTAAAGGAAGAAAGATTAATTTCAAGGTTATGGTGCTAATGTGCAAAACATTTTTAAGGGATAAACGCTGACTCTATTTGCAGTTTCATATCTGGGTGCAATTTACTTCTGTTATTAATGGTCTGGGTAGTCACTTCTCCTAAGCCTTGACATCCATGTGTCTTAACAACTATGACTTGCTAGATTTGTGTTCTGTACATAAAAATCTCCCTTGGGACTCTAAGCCTTTGAATAAACTCTTTTACTTTCAGCTCCTGAATTTTCTCTTTCTATTTATTTCCCCTTTTGGAATTGTTGCACATGGGACATGCAAGTGCAAAACAGGCTTGTAACAAGCAGCTGTCATGCACTGAAGTAAGCAGTTTGACAGGACAGAATGATGAGGTTAATCAAATAAATTAATAACACTGAAGCAAAGAAATATCTAAAACAAAAAGCCCCTCACAAACCCACATAGCCATGACATTCATGTCTCCAATTCTGGAGACATTTTTTATTTCTTGCCTTTGCATTGTTATGGACAATTAATTGCATGCCTTGGTCAGATATGGTTGTAGAGAGAAAGAACTGAAGTTTGCCTGGCAATAAGGACAGGGTAAATACAGGATTCTCAGCTGAGTTGGAGACACATGCCAAATTCTGGGACAGTGCCTCTTTCTACTAGGAAATTTAGGTCCAGCATGCAGTGCAGTGTCTCCATTGGAAAAATATGTTTAGTCCTAACAAAAAAAACCCTCAAAAACCAACCAACTAACCAAATTTGATGAACTGTTATTGAGGTCAGGTTTCCACTTACCTCTAAGGCCAGAACTGAAGTGCTGTGTAATTTACAAGATTTACATTAGAGAGAACTTGGTGTTAATGCTGGCCAATAGGACCAAGAAAGTTTTCAGTCATGTAAAGAAAGTTTTATTCAAGTCTCTGTGCTTTTAGTTGAACTTATTATTAGGGGCTGCAAAGAAGGTTTTCCTTTATCAAACACATTAGTGAGAATGGGAGAATCCTTCTCATGTTCTTGTTTTGCTTCACACATATACTTTAAGTCAGATCAGGAGTGTAAACAGGCCACATTGTTTCTAATGAAGCCATGTGCATTTTATAATGAGACAGAAAAAAAGCTTGATTTATTAATCAGGATAAAATCTTGATTGACTAAAATTAGCAATTCTGTTTTTAATCTACAGAGTAAAAACTGAAGTAATGTATTTTTACAAAGACAGGGATAATTTAGTATAAAACTAAGCAAGCAGGGCAGCAGCTTCATACTCAAGCAGGTGAAAGCTGTTTCAGGCCTAAGCAGGTTAAATTTTAGAGGATATTTCATTCCAATATTGTGCTAAGACCAGTGATTTATTTCATCCAGGTCAACAATCCTTGCTGCCTTTGCTTGAAGAGCAGGGATCACATGGAAGGCTGCTTTCCTGCAGGCAGACACTGCACAGATGGATTTTTAAAATGCGTCAGAGATTGATTCCTAAAACCTACATCCTTTCTTTCTTTGCAATCAAAGCTCATCACACACCTCTCAGCTGATATTCTATTTAAAATCCTGAAATTGCAAAGTCTTCATATGATTTTGTCTTGTTTTCCATTCTATTACTTTTTAGCAAATTGCCACACTTAAGTAAGTTGTTTTGACATGCTTTCAGGAGGGTCTGCATCAGCCACAAGGACAGGTTTATAACAAGTGTGATATTAATTTTTCTCAGTCTCAGCATGCCTGAAGAAGGAAAAGCCAAAAAGAAGTGACATGAGTTATCAGCATCACCACTCTTCACATGGGCTCTTGTAAAGAGAATGGTGAGAGAGTTTCAGAGCCATATTGCCCAGCCCACATGAGGCACTTCAGCATCAGGTTGCGGGGAGAAGGGGAGAGCAACATAATCTCAGGACACAGAGATGCTGAGTAATTTCAGAAATGAGGATGCAGGTTTCAGCTCTCAGAAGGACCAGTGCATGGAAGCCGGTTACAAGGAAAAGTGCAGACTTTTGGTGACAGTTGAGTAACCTACAGGACCTCCAACAAAATGTGGATAAAATGCATCCAGATACTGAAAATAATCCTGTCCTGTTAGTACATTTTAAGCACGTCTAGTCCCTATACCTCAGTGTCAAGCTGTGCCAGAGACTTTGTGCCCTGGCCCCTGCTGAGAAGGAATAAAAAGGTCTAATATCTCTCTTCCTTTCAGGATCAGGAAAAATCATCAGCCCCTGAAAAGACCTTAACAGACCAGCTCATACATAGGTGTCTGTTTTGCACTCAGAACAGTAGCTGAAGGAAGGAACACAGAGGGGGAACAAAAAGAAAGAAAAGAAACTAATATCATTGTCAAGATCTAACACCACGTTTGTTGAGTGTAGCCAGAATTCATAACTTTTGTGCAGAATCCTTGAATACCAGCAGTGTTATGAACCTACTTCAGTAATTTTGCCACTATTTTTTCAGGCTAAGAAGACTCACCAACCTTACCTATTATCATCCAGAGCTGGGATACACCCCAAAACCATCTCTCCAGGCCCATATGGGTAATTTTGTCTTCCTCCACACCTTCACTTATAAAAAACCCCAAAGCCTTAATTTGTTAGAAAATTTGAATTTTCCCCTTTATCATGCATGGTGTTTACATTGTTAGGCAGAAGCTGCTGCACACAGGTAAAACAAAGAGCTTAGTGTCACATCTCCCTGAGCTAAATTATTGCATTTCTATGATCTTCACAGGGCAAGGAGATACAATAGCAGAAAGTTGTAGTTGTTTATGAGACTCTAATGATGACCAGTTCAGGTTAGATCAAAAGCCAGAGAGTACAGTGTATTGCTAATTTTTTTGACAACATTTCCCAAGCTGCTTGCTAGCTTTGAACAACATACCTTCTGTGTCTGATTAGCAGCAAAGGAAAAGCCTTATGTATTTTTATGTTAGAGGTAAGCAAGATTAGATCCAGAGGCTGTGTTTGTTTTCTAAAAGGTTATACCCCTTCTTTATCTCAGCTTTCCCTGTAGAAGCAATGATGCCTACCTATACCACAAACAGACCTCTACAGCTCAACTCAAGTCCCAGCTGTTTAAACAGCTTCATAGAAAAAAACCCCACAAAACCTCAAACAAATAACTAAATATCCCCAAATTAATAACAACAACAACAACAACAACAACAACAACAACAACAACAAAAAAAAAAAAAAAAAAAAAACAAAAAAAAAAAAAAAAAAAAAAACAAAAAAAAACAACCAACCCCAAAAGAAGAGCACCATCTAATCTATCTGGAAGCCTTTTTTGCAGCATTTGCTGCAACTTGAGGTCAATTTAAATATGAGCAGAAAGATCCAGAAAGGTAATGGGTCCCAAGGGTAGTGAATATGCATGGCATATGTTAGTCCTCCGACTTTCTCAAGGACTAAAATCCACCAGGGAGCACAAATTCCACCCTTGGCTCTGCTGTGAATTTGGAGTGAACAGTGAGCCTTGCTGTGTGCAGCAAGATGGGCATAGAAACAAACCAGCATCCTTACCTTCACCCTTGCAGCAGAACAGAAATGGGAGAAGTTGAGATGCCCAAGACACTGAGATGAGTGCACTTTCTGCTCCAAACAGCCTTATCATGGCCAACAGGCCACAGTGGCCTCATGGAAGCATCTGCAGAGACAGAGAAAAGCTTACCTGTATCTTCTGTCATGATAATATTGGTTATGTTGTTTGCATGGTTTGAGGCTTGCTAGAGTTTGTTTATTTGGTTGGTTTGTTTTGGTTTGTTTTTTCTAATTCAAAATTTCTTACATGTCTTGCATGATAAAGGTGGCTATACAGGCATGAATTTAATGCAAAGAAGACATGGCGATTTAACCAAGTGTCTTGCCAGGAACAGCAGCAAAATGCAGAGTGAGGATGCTAAATTTGAGTCCAGGAAGCCTCCAATACAGAGGTCAAGAGCTCATCAGTAAACCACTGTTGGCAGATCAAGAGTGGGGTTGCCTGTGCTGAGATTTGGTACTGGAAGTTAAGAACAGTAGCTTTAAAATGGTTTCTTTTATCTGGGGAGAGCTGCTGTCAAGCTGTTTCTGACAAAAGCTATTTCTGTCAAAACAGAGGCTACACAGTTACATATGCATCTGGACGCGATTTTATTATTATTTCTCTTTGATGAAGCTTTATTTCATGTTTTCTATTCTTGGAACTGAAATATTTCCAATTTTCTTAGAAAAGAAACAAAAATTAATTGTACTTAAACAAATTAGGGATTTAAATTTGAAAAAGGTGTAGTATCAGGAAGTCTCCTGTGAGTTCCCCCACCTTCTATTTTCCTGAGGCTCTCAGGACCCTGCCAGATAGATGTGTCATGAATATACAAAGAGGGTCTTATCCACTGTGTATAGAAAGTAATCCCGTGCTCAGCCAGCACAGCAAGCTGTGCTGCTCTGTCACTGTATTCATAGCATGAAAAGCAAGACACTGAATAAAGGTATCAGCTGTGCCACTAACACAGCATGGACCTCTCAGTATGTCACCATTTCTATCTCTAGAACAGAAAAAAAACAGACTACAAAACATGAATTTCAACCTGTTCATATTTCTGAAGCTTTTCTTTTCAGTTACCAGGAAAAAAAGCCCTATCTGAGAACAAATTTCTCTTTCATTAGATGCATTACTGGCAGCAAGAACAGTTCTCCTGGGCACCAATCTTTCACCAGCTTTGGTCCATCCAGGAGGATAAACTTGAGCCACCCACCTGTCCCCTCCCTGGTTCCTGATGGAAAGACAAAGCTGGCATCCAGACTCCCATCACCAGCTCCTCTCCCTCTCCCCATGCCCCACTCTCGTGCCCACCACTTGCCACCAACCCATTCTCGAGTGTCAGTGCAAGGATCTGCCTGTGAGAAGGATCCATTGCTGACAGAGAACAGAAAAGAGGTAACAGATCCAGATGAAAAAAGAAATTAAGGAAGAAGGGGAAAAGGATTTAATTCAACAACATGTCATATGACAAGGGTCTGAAGGACTGAAGAAAATCACTCCTGAATGCTGCTCTCTGCCTAGGGGCTACACAGGACCATGGATTTCACCTAAACCAAGGCATTTCCAGTCATAGTAGGGCAGGCTGAGAGGGCCATAAGATACAGCAAAACGTGAACAAAGACAGCTCCTCACACATTCAGATAGTCCCAATTCCCTCACATGTTTAACCTGAGACTGGGGTCATCTCTGCTGAGTACAGGCTGCTGGGTGGGGCACAACTGCTTTGGGTGAAGCAAGCAAGGAAGGTAATGCAAGAGCTGCCACAGCAGCGCAGACTGAAGTTCTGTGCAAAACATGACAAAGGAATAGAGTGCATTTCCTCATCACAGATCAGTGTTTCCTACCTTGTGTCCAAACACCCTTGGGCTGTCAGTCTGTTGACAGCAGTAGCCTGCACATGTATTTATTGGGCTGCATAAGCTGAAGGTTCACCCATTCCACTAGAAGAAAGCACATCTGTCTCCCTGGTCCTGCTGAGGTTTCCCTGCCTGGCTCCAAGTGCTTTCCTGGTTACACTGTACGTAATTCAGATTTTCTTCACTGCTTTGTGCCGTGGATGATGTTTAAAAAGAGCAAGACATCCTCTTTTGTCAGCATGTAGTGTATTTCATCTCCCACTATCTCATAAAGTGACAGTTTGATTATAATGTAATTACCTTTTTTTAGTGAACCTGGTGCATAATTTTATTTCCAGATGGGTTTATGCTCCTTATATTTAAGCTCATTATGAACAAGAAGGCTGCACAGGAAAAATACAAAGTAAGCTGCCTCTTTTCTTTAAAAGGTGAACATTTTGAAAGGCTACATTGTGAGGGTAAAGATACCAATGTCACATGGTAGAAACGATTAATTTCAAACATGAGAGCACAAATGAGCTTGAGAGCCCTTTAAGGCATTTACATGGAAATTGAAAGAATAAATGTTTAATTTTCATTGCTTGGAATTTGGTAAAAGCTAACAGGCTGAATAGCTTCAATATCCAAAAATCAAGAGCAGAGATCAGCAAGTGGCTGCAGACAACCATGGCAGGGACAGTGCCAGTTCAGAAATTGGTGAAATGAAAGTCTTTTTTATACAGTCAAGTCTCCAAGCCTCCTGTGGCTGGGTACTTGCCAAGGAGCTCGTTTGCAAGTCAAGTATTATTTGTTGATGCTAAGAAGCACAAGCTGATACATTTTGCCAAAACATGTGACAAGAAAATCCATGTAAATCAGCAGTGCTTTGCTGCAGAAACTGTGGTTCCACTCTGAAAACTGTCTTAGTAAAATGGCACCCTGGGGCTTCCTGTTTATTGCATCTCAGTGACATCCAAATCAAACACGATCAGCTCAGACGCATGTGATAATGATTTTTTTAACTGCTGCTTCTATGAAAATAGAAATAAAATTGTACAGTCAAGATATGCTTTCTGGCTTACATGTTGGCAGTGTATATCCTACAACTGCTACTTAGTCAATAATCCTATTTATGACTCACAATGCAGTTTCTTTTCTATCATCCTATTTGCAGTTTATTGGCAGTTACAGGGAAAAATATATCCAGAAGAAAAAACGTAATGCCAAAGCAAACACATTTACTTATCCCAAAACCGAAATCAGATCCTCATAAGGACCCATTTCTTTAGCAATGCTTTTACATCTGCTCAAGCATTTGCTGGTGCATCTCTCCTGTCCCAGCTAAAGGTGCAAGGCAGTGCACTTTGTTGATAACACAATTTCTTTTTCTGTAGTGGGAAATTATTTAAGCAAGAATCAATAGAATCAAATGTTTTACAGTATGGGTGTAAGACTGAAGCAAGAGAGACCTTGAATATACTCACTCCTCATTGTCACTTTGCCACTTGTGACACTGCAGGTATGGCTGGATAATGGCGACATTGGAAATCTGTGACTTGTGTAATGTTGGCACCACTGACCAGGCTGCACCCTGGGAACCAGGGACTGGCTGCTGAAAACTCCCACATTTCATTCCTTGCAGCACCTCAGGCCTCTTCCTCTTTGACCAGAGGTTGCTTCAAATTATATTTGCTGAAAAAGCAGATTATTGCTTTAGAAATATATATACATAGGTTCCTTTTTCCAAAGTGGCCTGGTCTCATTTTCCCGTATTTCCAAGTTTTAGGCTGCTGATAAGCCACCAAATCTGCTGTAAAAAGAGTATCATCCGCTTTTCATGCAGGATCTGTCCAGCAGTTCTCCTGGGACACTTTAAACTAGCGTGTAAGATTTTGATATTCCAGGCACGTATTCTACCTTATTCCATTGCCTTGCCACAGACCTCAGTACACCAACTTAATTGTTCATTTGTCTGGGCCTGTCAATTCCTCCATTTCTGCACTCCTACTTCGGTATGAGCCTTCTGTCAGGTGGTGGGAAAACTCAGAGATTATCACATAGCACAACATCATTTATTTAGTCTATCAAACAGGAACTATTGATTGAATGAGCTTGCAAACCTGCAACATTATTTTAGCAAGAAATAGCTTAGCTCTACATAAGAAGTGGACTCTAGGAATTTAGATAAAAGATTTGAAACACCATTGCTTTGCCGTTACCTTTTCAAGTGAAATAATTAACACTATAATAACAAAATCTAGACATGTTGAAAAAACAAAAGGGGAAATCATCTGAGAGAAAAATTAGAGATAAAACCAGCTTGTATTAAAGCCTAACAGTCCCTGAGGGTGTCATGAAAACTCTTGAATAGATGAAGCATTTCTAGTAATTACAGTGAATTGAACAAATACTGTCAACTTCAAGTTTGCTACAAAATATCTTTTTCTAAAGAAAGGACAACAGCATTTTTATTTTTTATTTTTTTGAAACCAAGTCATTGTCTTGTTTAAAAGACTAGGATCTGCATACCAGAAAAGCTTTTTTTCTATGGTATTTTCAACACTTAAGATATAAACCCAAATAATTTTTATATGTTTTTTAATACTCCACCCCCGAACAACCTATTCCCTTCCTCCTCAATCAACTCAGATGAGCAGTTTTTGTAGATGAGCCAAAGACCATCAGAAAACCAGTCACACTAGTGAAATTACTTTATTTAAAAGCAAAGCAACTGGAGGAGGTTAAAGTTCAAATCCTCACCATGCTTGTGGACATTCAAATTTTGTATTAAGGTCCACAGGAAGACTTAAAACACTGTCCCTGCAGAGAAATCCAGACTCCACTTTCCTTTTGTTTCTCTTTTGCATTACATTTTGGCAATTAATTGATGCTCAGGTATCAGACCTTTTCCTGTTCTCCCATGAGAGGTCACTGAAGAGTCCAGGGACATTAAGGCTGACAGGAAGCCTCTTGGCTTGTAGAGTTCTCAAATCCACAAAACAAAGATTTTGCAGAGGAAAGCCATAGATGGGAATGGATGAGGTCATGATAAAGTTGGGATCCGCCTCCTTATCCAACACCACAGAGCAGCTCTTGAATTAAACTTGTATGACTTTTGCCCACCTTCCAGAAATATGAATCATAGCTGAAGCTGTCTCCTCATGTATTTAACTATTTATTTCTATGGTTTTGTTCTAAAAAAACTGAACTAAGAATTATAATTATTAGGGGAAAAAAATTGAAAGCAGAACTTACAAAAATTTCTGTTTTGAAAGTGCAAAGGATGCATTTGAATTAAGGCCACAAGATCAGTCAGATCAGAAGATCATTCACAGCAGCCTTCAGCTTCTTCATATCAATGAAATATGAGAAACTTATTCATAAATGGCAAAGGAGTAGAAAATTTTGCAGTTGTGTTTTCTCCAAACACAGGACTGGTCCGGAGGTCAAAGTCTTATACAACTGAGAAGACATCAAGATGGTGATAGTTTTATTTAAAAAAACGCTGAAGTCTCTGTAAAAAACCAGCTCTGCCAAAGCAGGGGAAAAAAAATCGTGTCAAGAGTCTTATAACATGACTACATTAAGAAGATTTTTTTAATCAATACATGGTATACAGTTCACTTAATTCAATTTGAGAAAATTTTAACCAGATTATACCTTGGCAAGTGACCTCTTAGGTCATTTTAAACTCAATTTTTATCTGTCCAAATAATGAACTCTAGAAGGTTAAGAAATTAGCATTTCAGAATATGTTTTAGTGCAATCAAAGACTTCCTGAGAGGAGGCTATTGTACTGAAATTGTCAAAATCCTGTCTGGATAATCATATAGACAAGAAAAACCCTAAGAATTGCTATCTGCTAGTTTCCTCTGACAAGATAAAATAAAGCACAGACAAGGTGCTAAAAGAAATGCAGACAGTCATTGCCATTAATGAAAAAGCTTATCCCAAAATGGTTGAAGGAATACTACGAAAAAGTAAAGCAATGATTTCCCCAACAAACAACTAAAAAGCAAAGAAAATAGAAATTTGTAGGATGTCATTCAAAATATAAGTAAATATCTTATTTTCCAGAAGCAATTATTGACTGTTCCTTCCTTTCAGTCATAAATGATTGATGTCTTTGGATATTATTCTTTCCTCTGTGTGTCAAAACCTTTACTCTGTGTTTTTGTTTTGATCTTTAGGGGAGATGTATGTGCAAATCCCAGCATTTCTGTTCCCTCTGGCTTGCACTTCCACAGACAGAGAACAGAGGGGAAAGAGAATTAAGAGCCAGCATGACCCATCCGTCTGCTGGGAGGGAGGAGCCCATTATACGTGTGTCACATTCGACAGACTCATGTTTCAGGCACTCCTTTCAAACCATCAGCAGCTGAAATGCCACCAGCTCCCCGGGCACTCTGTTCCCAAGCTTCACCCTCTTTCCTCACTAAGAATTCTATTCTTACTTCCAGCCCAGAGGAACTGCTTCATTTTGTTCTGTCCATCAGGATGGGAAGAATTCAACATTTTTCCCCACCACCACCATCCTTTACCTTCCTACAGGCCCCAGTGTCCCCGTTTTCTGTGCTCTATAGTGAGCTGTTCACTTCTTCCAGCCCTTCTGCTGCTGTCCCATCTCCCAGCACCTCATGGACACAGGAGAGGCTGCCTTGGAGGGTGCTGCCCCGCCTTGGAGGTGCCACGCCTGTGGTGGGGGCCAGGATGCCAGCCCCAGTGGATATTTTGGGCAAAGAGCAACTGGTGCAGCAGAACCAGCAGTGCCTTGTTCCAGTGGTACACAAGGTGTCCTGGCTGTGCACTGCATGCCAGCTGGGCAGGGCTGCAGCTCATGGCTGTGACCCCAGAGGACCCTGTTGCCACTGTTGCAAAATGCCATCAGTGAAGCCCCTCGGTGAAGGCTGATGGACACACAGCTGAAAACGAACCTCAGGGAGCCACAGCCCAGCCACTTCCACTCAGAATTGCAGTCCAAGGGCTCTTACAGACATAAAATATTTGGCTCTTCCCTGGTTTTGAGAAATGCAGGCTACTCCAGATCTGGTGTACGCCATATAGGAAAAGCCTCTGGGAGCTCAGGGAGAAGGATGGCTGCATTCCTGCAGAGACCCTCAATGGAAACCCCAAAAATCATTAAAAAGAAGAAACGGGGGTGTAATCCTTCCATAGTATGGAAACCACTACAACCTGAGTTTACTATCAATGCTGTTATCAGGCTCCAATAATGTTCTCTTGCTAGTGCCAACAGACAGCCTATGCATCATCTCTGGCCATCAGCCTCGTTACTGTTTCTGGAAAGTCTAATTTTCACAGCCTGATGCAGTAGCATGTGACTTAGTTACATCCTCTCTGTGATGAAGGGGTAACTTTGGTTATCCAGAAGAAGGGTAATTAAAAATAACATGAGGCCAACCCAACCAGACAGAGATAAGTGAATATTAAAGCATCTGGGCAGGCCAGGTGTTGAAGATATCACTGAAAATATCTTCGGTGTTAAAAAAAAAAAAAAAAAAAAAAAAAAGACAACAAATTACCACCTTGACAGATTATTAAATGTTTAAAGCTTCTGGCAATGAGAGTTGCTAATAAAGAAGCAGTGTAAACCAGAAGACAGTGGCAGCAACAGTAATTATACAGCAGAATGATTAAAAAGCACACAGCTATAATGACTTTAATCTACTTTATGAGAGAAACTCAAAGATTCAGCATTCAAAAAAAATAATCAATTAGGGAGTAAGGGAGATGGAAAAAAAATCTATTTAAACTGAATTCCTACAATCAAGTGATAAATCAGTCATGAGTAATTGTAGGAATTACTGCAATTCACCATGTTTTGATAACTCTGGCTACTCCACCAGAGACTGAAGACTGCTCAGTTTCTCAGTATCCAAAGGGATTCCACAGTGCTATTTCTGAGAAATTATTGTTCTCAACAAGTTCTGCTGCTTAGCTGGAACAATATCCAGCATGACCAAGGTTAAGATCTCGGTTTGGAGAACTTTTCTTATTTTCATAGCAACAGAGTCATTTCAATTCAGTGGCACCTAACAGGCAGGCTCCTTGACTCTTAACCACTTAGAGATGTGTTCCAGGCTCTCCCTGCCCTCAGCCACCCCATTCCCCTGCAGTGTCCCTGCAGTGACAGCTCCACGCCCTTGGAACTGCCCTGGTGTTCTGGGGTGACTTTATGATGCTTGTATCCCCAATTATCTGTTCTGTTTGTGCTGATATTAAGTTCTACATCTTTAAGTCTGGTTCTGAGAGTGAAGGGGGTGAAAGAAGAAGAGCACAGTTTGTTTGCAGAAGCTGCTCTCACTCCTCCACATTCTGCTTATGGATTGTGGTGTTTATGGACGAACAGCAAGAGAAAGAAAGCTCTTCTTTGCTTTTTAGTTAGTTTTTAGCTAGCTCAGGCAGAGAAGTTCCCTGCATTGTTTTCTCTTGGAACTGTTTAAACCTGCTCTGGACTGAAAACCCAGAAAAAGTGCCAGAGCTCAGGCCTGCAGCCCACTGGGGCCCAGGATGGCATTTTCCAGCACTGGAGGGACTGATGAGAAACTGAGTGAGCTGAGCTACACCCCAGGGCAAGGACTTCCTCAATTTTGCCATCTCTCTTCAGAGGAGGGAGAGGTTCTGTTGTTTGATGTTGTTTATTGTTTTTGTGCTTGTGGGCACTTTGCTTGTTAAATAAACAGCTTTTTTTCCACTTTTCTCTAAGGAAATTTTTTCCCAGACCAGTGAGGGGAGGGGCCACTGGAATTTGCTTTCTAGAGGGACCCCATTTGGAGGTTTCCTCCCAAATTTGCCCTAAACCAGGACACCTGGGGAAGAAGTTCTGTTCACTGTACTCCCACTGGGACCAAGACCTTCTGGCAGAGAAGTGTCATGAAAGAGAGACAGGGACTGGTGTGAGCAGCAGCCTGGACTTGTGTCATATTGAGTGTGAAAAGAAAAAAACTTGTATTGAAACGTTTCTACACCTGAGTAAAGATCTGTATTATTCTGAAGGAAAAAATATGTTACTCTGTTTCCCCACATATCCCCTCCCACTCATTTTAGTGAGATTATTTTGTATATTAAAAATCAGGGCCTTTATAAAGCTTCAGATTTTATTCCTGTAGCTCTTTCACTCCCATTTGCAAAAAAGTTTTGCAATGTAGAAAAGTTGACACTATCATATATCTGCTTTTGAAATATCAGAGAAAAAAATCCAACAGCTCCCACCTCACAAATCAATATAGACATCAATATCTCTGTATGGGAAAGATATTTACATGGGCTCTTTTTAACACAGTGGTGTTGGTGTGACATGCCTTGTGTGCTATTACCCTCTTCAAGGTCTGTGTGTGCCAGGATGAGATCCCTGCTCCACCACCTTGATGAAATAAATGTTTCTGAGAGCAGGGAATTGGATTGGGCTAAATGCACCAGGTGCAAGGACTAAGTATGAAATATAAATAGCAAGAACATGGATCAGATCACATGAAAAAGCACTCTGTGGGTCAAGATAAAACATTTAATTTCTCATTTGCTGTTTTCCTGTGTAATTCTTCTTTTTGTATTTTCAATAAATACATAAAAGGAATTTTTAATATTATGACTGTGCACCTCAACTTTCTGTAAAGCAAGCATTACACCATTAACTACCAAATATTTAAAAATTCAATTTCAGAACAAGGGAGAGATACACAAACTCAGTAAGGACTTAGCTATGTCAAAGCTGCTCTGCTTCTCAACATCTCCCAGGAAAAAAAATAAGCATTGATCATTATCACCATATCATCCCTCCTAGTTTGCTTAATGCTCAGATTTCAGAGTGGGAGGCAATTAATTAATATGGGCTCACACGTGCTATGTTTTCAGACCCAGTATCTATTGACAGCCACTTGACATTAATTATTTGTATTATTGACCTCTTTGCATCATAGAAAGCTCACTGGAGAGGAGCTTGGGAACATGCCAGAGGTGGAGAAGCACAGTTGCCGATGGCAGGCAGAGAAATGCTGCAGTTGCACTTCTGCAGACTGGGAATGCAGGTGTTGCAACATTGGGCTCAGGGTGCTTGAGTTATTGCTGTTGTTTTCATCAGTGAGGCTCAAACTGGGAAAAAGGCAGCCTTGGTTGTGTGCAAATCCAGAGTGTGACTCTACCTGGCCCGGGGATGTGCCTGTGGCGCAAAAGACAGTGAGATGCTTCCCTTGCCACGTACACTTGAAAAAGCAGCCCAGCTTACCCCAGCTGGGAGCTCCTGGACAGGTGAGCTCAAAGTTAGGCAAGTCCCTGAGGTTTCCAATAGAGATGCATACACAAAAAATTAGTAAATAAATGAGTCAAGCAACGAGCAGAACATTAAACTTCAGAAACAGCACCAGAGAGATAAAGCTCTAATTGTAGGGATGCAGCAACAACACAGAAATCAGAAGAATCCAAGGACCGGGGCCACAGGCAGGGCAGCATGGCCTCAGTGACACAAATAGGGCAGGGACCAGTGTGAGGGCAGGTGTGGGGGGGATTCACACAGGCCCACAGTGATTCCCAGGCAGCAGGAGAGTGATTCCCAGCCAGGAGGAGAGCAACACTGACATTACTTGGGGCAATGTAAGACCTGCAGCTGTCTGAGAAGGCATCACCCAAAAGCTCACAATGCTGGGAAGAAATTACCAGTGATTAATCTGCCCTAGGTTGACTTTCAGCCTGGTTACACAGTAAGCAAGGGACTGCTCGAGGGCAGGAATGAAACTGAAAAAAAACCCAAGAAGGTACAAAAATTTGTGACTGTGGAGAGAAACATCGGAATAGGAGAATGGTGGTCAAAATCCAGTTAGAAATCCAGGGAGTCATAGGCATTTGATAATGTTTGCGTGTCTAGTATTGTATTTCATAGTTGATATTTAAGAGAAATGACACTTGCTTTTAAAATTTCAAAGGTGTATTAAAGCTTAACAAAGTACAACAAAGGACTGAATAAGGAAAAAGCCTGCCCTCCTCCAGATGCCTCATGCGAGGGCTGTGGGTGCCCAGTGAGCTTCACAAGAGCGGACTACCAAGGCCTCCCTTGGGAACTGTACAAAAGGGGGGAAAGGGGACTGTGATGAGAACAGAGGACACCCAAACAACTAATCACCACAGCATAACTATACATCAATAAAACTTCTCTTAACACACACGTAATAGTCATCCCTTAATTGCGAGAGCCAACTGTCACATTACTCTTCTATAACAATATCGATCCAGAATATGCTTCATTAATGTTCTTCAATTACTTTTCATTAAAAAAAAAGCAGATCAAAATGCTTAGATCCTGATTGGATTTAACCACGTAAATTGTACAGTGCTTTTCCTGAGAAAGTAGGCTTAAAAAAGGATCATTGCACAGTGAGGAGTAAAAGAAACTGCCCAGAGGAACTATTTCCTGTTCATCTGTAGGCATTGGAGTTGGAGTGAACACTCACCCAATGCTCACACGCTGTCAGGAGACAATGAGCTGAAAGGAGGCAGGATGCCCACAGGTTTTTCCCTTTGCCTTGTTCAGGCAACACTCCAAAGAAGGGACTCAAATAAGAGAAGACGAAGAGTTTCCCACTCAGAGAAAAATTCTTCCCTTAATGAGCACTAATAAGAAATTCAGCTTTTCCCTCTTCCCACCTGTTACTTTTTTAGGAAGGTGCAAACAGAGGAAATTTCATTCCAAAACAGGATGCTGTTTGCCAGCTAACAGCCCCTCCACAGAGCTACTACTGCAGGTACCACTGCTCTCCAGGTCAGAGGAAGACACACCCATGCTTTTCATACTCATGGCTTCTTCTGTGCGCCTACAGAAAGAAATAGGAAGCAAAAAGCAGCTCATAGAGCTTTTTAATGGTGAAATACCTAACTAGTGAACACCAGAAGAGATTTAGAAGCTTTAAGCTTTAACACCTGTCCTTATTTATCAGTACACCCGAAGAAACACAGAAGGAGAGCCTTTGTTTCCTTCCCACCAGGTAAGTTTCTGTTTCCTTATCACAGTCAGACCCCAGCACACTCCCCCTCCTCTCCGTTTGCTTTAAGCAGGTGCTGCAGCTCCCAGAGGTCTGCTGTTCCCCTCACACCCCAAGCCCAGCCCCAAATGCTCCCTTTAAGATTGAAATGCACATTTGTCTCTGGTGGCCTCTCTCCATTTCACGGTGTGCTTCAATTGCCAGAGCAACCAGCTGGGCCAGTAAGTTAGAGAAAGGTGTTGTTCCCATAGTAACTCATTTTCTCTACCCACTCATTAGATTAACACATTTCAGATCAAAGATAGACATGAAAATGTCTCAGAAATGATAGTCCAAGGCATTGCTTAAGTATGAACAAAATGCACCTCACTATCTCAAAAAGCACTCACTGCTTGATATCAGAGCATACATCTATAGCTGCTGTGCTCATTGTGCTGTCCTGCCTGAAAGTTATCAAAAGCATCTTGGGTAGTTCCTTTTGTTTCTAGTTTGCAGACAATTGCATGAGTACAGAAACAAACAGGCACTCCCCACTATCAGATCAGAGCTATAACCAAGAAAAGGAGCTCACTGTCTCTGTGTACTCAACATTCAGATAATGTTTGCAACTTTGCTGCAGAAAAGATCTGATTCACACTCCCAGTAGCAGCCAATCTCTTATCAGTTTTGCCTTCCCCCAATTCAATTTTGTTACATTTTCAGTACTACAGCACGAGTTGACTTAATGGAAGTTCAAGCCCAAGGAGCAGATTAATGTGCCAACACCATGTGCCTACACAACACAAAAAGCCTTTGGGCTGCTTCTGCTCCATCATCATACAGCAACTCTGCCATGCACCAGAAAGAACAAAAAAAATCTTGATACTGCACAGACCCTTTGACACTGAAGATTTCCAATAACACCTGGTAAAATACAAAGGATATGGAAGTAAGCAATAAGAAATCTGGAGCTTTAGATGGTGTTTATTTTTGTTTGTTTTTATTTCTTCCCCTCGTGCAACTCTGCAGATGGAATATAAGCAAGTTCTTTTGGTTGCCATTCATCTCTCCAAATGGATTTAATGGTTCTCAGGAAGCTTCACCACATATACGTGTAAATTAAATACGTAAAATATATTTATTTATACCCACACAAAAACTTCAATGCGCACTGCTTGTGAAAACTGCAGTTGGAATTAAGGGTCCTGAACATGCCTGTAATGCAGTAATGCAAGCAGTAACCATGAGCTTGCTAAAACCCTGTGTTCACCCTTTGCCAAAACCAGGTGAAGACTATTTACACCTAAAAACGTAATTCAGAGACTGAGTCACCCTGGCATTTTCATGTCAATGTCCACTGTCCATTTGTGTCTGAAAAACAGGATTTTCCCAATGACAGCCTGCAATTTCAGCAGTCTGTTCAAATCAGCAGGAATTGAACTTGTTTCTGTTGTTGGCTTTTTTTTTTTTTTTTTTTTTTTTTTTTTTCCTCTACATCTCCCCTTGTCAGAAATCTCATTTGTCAGCTGTACCTCCTTGGTGCACCAGCACACCCCACTAACATCTCACCTACCTTTTCCTCAGTACAGCTCCTCACAAAAGTGCAATTTGCAGGTGACAAAAAATAATTCTCATCTCAGAAAATTGCCCCATAGTGCTGGCAAAAATTTGTACAAAAGGTGTGATGTATATTAAGAACTCAGATGAGCTGATGCTCTCCATTATTTCTGATGGCAAAGTCGGTGCAACCCTTTGCCTAGTGAGGTGGGGGGAAATGTTATGCATGTCCCTATCAAGGTCTCTCACATCGGGTTCTGTAACACCCTCACCTAACTCCTTCACAATATTGACTGATTTTAATTTTTTCTCCATTTTCTTTTGTCTCATTGGCTCTCTGAGTGTCCTGCCCTCATCTGTTTTACTTCTACTAAAGAAAGGTGTCACTGGATTCTTGGAAAATAGATTCTACAGGGCTGGAAGGTACATGACTGTGTCCCTGCTTTTGTACTGGGGACTCTGCTGTTTTCTGTCACCTCAAGAGACTGAAATTTGGTCCTAGTTTTCAAGTAAACTGCAGATGAAACTTTGCCTGCTTTGTTGTGCTGTAACCTTAGGCTAGAGCTTTCAAATATATATGTATAATTTTGGTCATTAAAAAACTGCAGCCTATTTCCTGTCATTTATGTTCTCTATACTTTGTGCCTCATTAGAAACATGAGGGGCATACTCCAACATGATGGAAATGTCAGCCAATACATTTTGAGTGTTAAAATGCACACAGTAAAATGGTAACTGAATGAAAAGAACAAACCATTTTCCTCTTAGCTTCTATTATTTTCTGCATTTAGAGTATAGTAGTCAGAATGAAATCACAGACTTCTAAAATGGTGAAATGAAGCCGAGTAGAAAAGCTGGCCATAAATTTCATAATTCCTGCTACTTAATAGCTGTAGCTCACTGGATCTTCACAAGAAAATACATGTCAGCCATGTCATTACCCAGGGAATAATAATTCTCTGACACTTATCTCCCTGCTTCTTTTCACTGGCAGAGGATAACTGGTTAAGCTGTGCTGTTTCTATTGGGAAAAGCTAAATACCCTGCTCTCCCAAGGCAGGCAGGCAACTCCTGATCTGTGTGGCAACACAGGGAGCAAAGGGACATTGCCTGTGCTGAACTAAGAGCAGCTCCCTCAGGAAGCAAGTGCTGCCATTCTCGGGGCACCACAGAGGGGGATCATACCTTTGATCATCAGATACCAAGGTAACATTGACTGTTTTTCCTCTCTCTCTCTCTCGTCTGATATGTTGCTTTCCTCATTTTAAGCATCCGAAATCAAGAGAAGAAAGAGATCAGTTTTCCCCAGAAGTCGGCAGTCACTTTCACGTCCATGAACTCTTTCTCTTGCTTCTTTTTACAAAAGGAGATGGCCAGCAATTAGCAGGCAGGGAGTCCTTTGGGAATAATTTTACTATTCTCTCTGTTTTGGTATTTCAGAAGCTTCCTCAGTTAAATTCCCACAAACAGCACATGAATGTCCTTTCAAGTCTACCCCTGGACTAGATTTGGTGTCATTCATGCCTGTGAATAAGCGGTGCTTTCTACTTTTCAGGTAGAAAGTAACCTACTACACAGATTTCAAGGTTAACAGAGCTCTTCAGGGACCCAGAGACTTTATCACAGAAGGGTAAACTCTACTACACAGCCTGTTTCAGGCTGAGAAGGAGGATAACCTTCCCTGATGTTTCAGAAGGTGGTAATTTTTCAACCCTTACTCAAAATGTTGGTGGGGCTAGCTGGCACACCAACCCCAAAAAAGCTCCATTTTTCTCACAACTCTTTATTGTTGAAAATACAGAGAAAACTCCATCTACCTTTTTTTAAACCTCTCTTGCTCCTTGCCAGCCTCATCTCCTGCAGAACACCTTTTTATCCTTTGAGCCAAGTGATTTTACAGCTGGCAGGCAGGAATGGCACTGCACTGAGCAGGCTTTGCTGCTTAGCCATGGTCTGTGCACATGAATGTGCAAAAGCCCTGTTTCAATGTCTTCACTTGTATCACTGATTGGCACTTACTACAGCTTTACTTCAAAGTGCTCTTGGCCCTGACACATGCTACTTATTTGTATTCTACTTTTAACTAAACATAACTCTTTACCAGGATTTTCTTTGGTGCAATTTTTTTTTTTTTCCCCAAGTAGATATTACCTGTGCTGTTCCCAGCATTTAAACATGTCTCTGATTAAAATGTCATGCTCTGGTACGTGATGTTCGTGTTGAGCCCCTGGGATCCATCCACAAAGCCAATCAATACGCTGTGCAGAACACAGATTACAAGAGGTGCCACCCAGACACCTCTGTGCATGCAGTTGCTCTCTCTCTCCCTGGCAGCATTCCAGCAGCCCTGCAGACGGCAGACACAGCCTAGGGGAGAGCAAAAGTAGTTTATTGGAGGAGATGTGCACTGTCACACAAATTGCAGGCAGCTGCCCTAACACATCCTGACAAGGAAGCTCTGATTGGGCCTGACACCTACATGATATACAACTCTCCAACTATCCGGGTCCCAAGGGAGTGTGTGAGAGACCTTTTCCCTGGGAGAGAACATGCTTCCCAGGTTAACATGCCAGGAGTTAGTCAGCATTGCTGCTCTCTTGGTAATATAAACAGCAACTCGCCTTAAAGAGGAAAGCACAAAGTGACCTTCACCGCCTGACAGTCAGCAGCCTTAAATCCAGCAACAAGCACAGCACAATGCCTTACAAGTCTCAGAATGGTTTTCAAAGAGAGCTGGAACATAATAGCCGCCTCCTCCACCGATATCTCAATTCAGCCTTCGACTTTGACCGTGATGTGCTCTCCTGCTAAACCTTCTGCGGCGATTTCTGCAGCTGCCCGGTGCTGGGGCTGTGCCGGCTGCACGGTGCCCTGGGGATGCTGCGGGAACAGGGCGGGATGGGATGGGGCGCACAGCATCACCCCCGCATGTTGTGTGTGTGTGTGTGTGTGTGTGTTCCGGACCTTGCCAAGGGCTCCCGAGCCAAAAGGGCTCCGCAAACTGCTCCTGCCCTGGGACAGGAGCCAAGCCCGGCGTGAGGAGCCGCCCCGCAGATCCGGCACAAAGACAAAGACGGCGGCGAGGCTTTGGGGCAGAGCAGGTGGCGCTGGTGGGAGTAAACGCCTGGCTGGTGCAGCCCGCCAGCCTGAGAGCTGCTCTCTCCAGGCAGCTCCGCCAAGGAGGGAAGCGATCTTGGAAGAAGAGCCTCCCAGAGAACTGTCAGACAATGATCCACTTCTCTGAAACAAGGAGGCTTTGCTTGAATTTAAGTTATCTGTTTACTAAAAGCAGTTTGAGTGGGGCTGAGCGATTTCAGGGGGATTCTGGTGGTTGCAGCACCCAGAGGTGTTCCAGACCCTGGTGTTGCTTCCCTCCCCTTTTCTGACACCCAGCATTTCCTCTGTAATTGTTGCCTGTATCCTTATAAGCTGGTTTCCCTCTTTGTCTCCTAGCATTCATGATGTAAGAAAACATCAGTGTCACAGGTTGTGACACTTTTTCACTGAACTGTCAACTGCTGACCCATCCCTGTTCCTCCACATGTTTTTACAATAAGACTGAGCTTCTCAGAATGACACAGATCAGCTTTATCAGCTGATATCAGCCTTCTCAAGCAATAAAGATATTTTTTTAAAGCTGTAAATCAGCAGTGCACAAGGTCTGACAGTGACATATATTGTAATACTGTGCCAATATTGTAATAACTCTCCAAACTGCTCTTCCATCTTACAGAATGTTTCTGACTTGTCCAGTGACAAGTGTCACATTTGGAACCTTGACCACTGTAGTGGACTGCAAATCTCAGTTCTGATCACATCTCTTCAGAGGAGCCTGGTCTGTGTCCACCACAGAAAATCACAGCAATCCTACACTGTGACCCAGCTTCCTGCAGGGAAATGCCTTAACCGTGCTTCTCAAGCTCAGCCTGACAGCTGGTAACACACTCAGGCACACTTGGCATTACCTTCCTCTTAGCACCATGAAGAGCCTGAAGTTTGGTAAGATTACAGGTGCTGTCAGCACGAGTCTTCAGCTGCACAGCGTTTTTTAATTCCAATTTACCCAACACACAGCACCCTAGGAAAAGTCTCTGGCTTAGGTCTACAGAAAAGCATTTCAGGCAAGCATCTCATTGTGGTTTGGTTTAGTTTAGTTTTGGTTTTTGGATGAATGGAGGGTAAGAGGATAGACAGGCACATGCAAAAAGAGCATTAGGAAGCCGTCAGCTTCCCTTCACTATGATTCATGTGATCCTGAGACACAGGGTAAAATCTTATGCTGAAGAGTAACACAGCACACCAAGGTGTGCTGTACAAAGTCATCTATTTTTGCTCTTCTGCTGCCTCTCAAGTGACAGTCACTTCATAAAGAAAATCTACAGGAGCTCTGTGAACAAGTACACTAAAAGCACAATTACATACATTTTTATTTCCAGTCTCATCACATCTATGCCTTTGCTCTTAAGACTTCTCATCACAATGGGACCAAAGACATTCTGGTGTGTTCTAATATGTTAACACTGGCTCCCTGGTAAATGAATCATGCATAGGAAGGCAGCTTTTTAGTCAGATTCTGTGCTCGCAGTCATTCAACTTCAGAAGAGGAAATTCCATTAACTAAAACATATTTCAAGGTAAAGATCAGGTTGAAGAAATATAAATTATTTTGATGATCACTTGGCTGGGTCTGAAGTACATTTTTAAATAAAATGCAGAGTACTGCTCAATCTTCAGGACCTTGTTTATCAATCACCAGAAAGAATAAATATTTGATCCAAAAAGCACTTGTTTGGCCTTAACCCTGTAGTTTGACATAATAAATCTTTGTAATGCATCCTGAGTAAACTACCCAGGATATCTGGGATACACACACAGGAACTCCCTGTAACCTTACTAAACGTTTTAAATCCTTATTTCTGATTGACTACATCTAAATGGCATTTTACCTAGCTGAAAGAACAAATTTAATTTTGCTACTGAAGACTTACATCCTTACACTTTTGAAGTTCTCCACTATACTATGGGCCATACAGATAAATCGTAGTGGAGAACCATAGTGTTGTTCTTTTTTTTTTTTTTTTTTCCTACAAAATGTGCAAACACAAACACCAGGCATGCCTTTGCCCCCTAACAAAAGACAAACAGGAATAAAAATCCTGTCTTCACCCCTGTGGAAGTGGAGGAGAGCTGCCTGTTATCCAGGGCTGGGGAGCTGTGTACCTACATGTCACCCCTTGCTCTGCCCCAGACCTCCTGGGTGGCCTGGGAGACACACTTTTCATTCAAGCTGACAAATCAGTGTAGGAGTGGATGCCCCTTACTAGACAATCAGCTTTTCATCAGTTCACAGAGTCTCTGTTTCAGCGGGTGTGAAATAAGAGCTCACAGCACTGCTGGGCTGACAAGCCCTGTGAGACCAAACTCCTGAAATAGCCTGAGGTACTGCCTGCAACACAGGCTGTAACCTAATGCACAAAAAGCCCCACTCGACCATGAACTGCCTTTTCAGGGCCACCACGCTGTGCTTGAGGAGCCCAGCTGCCACCTACCACTGCTTGAGCAGAGTGCTAAGCCTGGACTTTTTCCTGTGCCTGGACTTGCCTTCTGTTATGGAATACAGGAAAAGTTGCAATCTCGGGTGGACACCAAAAGGTTACGGAGTTGTCATTGCTCCAAGTCAACTCTTGCCCCATCTGCTTCCCTAGCATCTGTTCCCATAGCAGTTCCTGACTCCCCCCAGTGAAGGAAATTGATCTGATGCACACTGTTGGTACGGAAAGGATAGGAAAGGAGGAAGCAAAATTGGCACTGTATTAAGCTTGTAAGTATTTTGCAGGCCCTGTTGACAAATCTGTTCTGCACAGGGCACAAATCATTGGCAATGATGAAATTTTTACCTACCCCTGAGATCACTGTGCAAGTGCCAAGAATGATTTTCACTTTTCTGGTTCCTGGACAGGAGAGCAGATATAAGTGACTGCACTGGGAGAACACTCATCTAAAGTCATTTGTGAATACAGTCATATGTGACTTCCTAAAGAACTTGAGACATTTTGATTAGGTCTAACATCCTCACACCTTAACAGATGCCACGAGTATGTCACTAGGGAAAAAAAGCAGTAATGTAGGGATGTACATGAACAACAATGAAGGGCAGGGTGGAAAATGTAGGAAAGAAGCAACTAATTTATTTGGAATGGATATTAGGGTAATAGGGAATAATTTGAAATATAGAATTAGACAACTTGATTGCAGTCACGAGACAGATCATGTTTTACGAAGGTGAACTTACAAATGCCGACATGGATAATAGTGTCAAGACTGCGATGAAAATGACTAGAAAGAGCAAAAAAACCCCGAGGCCCCACACTTCAGTTTTGCTCACCAGAGTAAATATAATATCCTTGCACTTGCTAGAAAACTGTGGTGAGTGGGATCCTAGTGATGCCTTTGTAAAGCCGGGGGATCAGCTGGGATATTTGGAGCAGTAGGCGGCGGCAGCAGCAGAGTTCAAACATCTGAATAAATACTTCTTTCTTACAAGTCTGCTAAAGATCTATACCTGTAACTCCCCAAATTGTCATTAAATAATTCAGTCTTTCCTTTCAATACTGAACCAGGAGTACAGGCACAGCATTTTAATTAATGCCTCAATTATCATTTAAATGTTTGCCCATCAAGTTCAATAAAGATCAAGCAGCTGAATTTTGAGACAAGTGGCTGTGTCATCAATGATCTCCCAAGTGGTGACTTATTTGAAGGTTAGAAATTCATGCAGGTGGTTTTCAAAAAGCAGTTAATCAGTATAAATTCTTTGGCTGCAGACCCTGCCCCTGTGACAATTCATTTGACCTTAATGGACTAGGATGTATTTCACACATCACAAGAACAGATATCTCAAGCTGCAGTCACGAGCTTCAGAGAGGTCATATCTCTAAAAATATATTCTATCACACAATTGTACTGCAGAAAATTAGCAAGTGATTCACCAAAATAACTACATCAGCTACTGAAATAAAGATGTAGAAAGGTGTGCAGGTGCAACCAGCTACAAATTCAAATAAATGTTCTAGTGGCTAGAAATCTGCTTCTCAAAACAAACAGTCTTAGATTTGCCTGGTCTCCTTGCAATCATCAGTCATCAGCCTATTTCATGAAACGTTTATTTCTAATCTCTGGAAGGGAAGGAAAACAGCAATGAAAAATCCCCAAACTTATCACACCTTTTTGAACAAAGACACAATATTTTTGCTTCTATCTCTGGGATGCCTACAGTGTCTCCTACTTGCAGAAATGTGTGAGTTTTCCTCCAGTTTAGGAAGTCATAGGGACTTTGAAGATGAAGAGAGGCGGAGTTTAGGTCTTGAGTGTCACAAGCAAGATACATAAGGGATTCTTCCCAGAAAGCAGGCACATTATTTGTAAGTCAAGTTAGTACTGGAACACCAATGCCAAGATATTTCCAAAGGTTGCTTGGAACTGAAAACTAAAACTATCATCTGTTGTCTTCATCCCACAACAAATACCCCTATAACAGCGACAGTTCAGTGAGCAAACACAGTTAAACTTCCCAGAATAATTATCAGTGGGGAGAGAGAAAGAGAGAACCAAAATCTTTGGTCAGTCCCTAACATTGGATTGCTGGAGGTCAAAGGGCCAACAAGGACAAAAAGCTGAGCAGACCAAGCATACCCAGCTGATCCCAGCACACACCAAGGCAGGACACCTCTCACAGCCCTCCTGGTTTGATGCAATCCCTGAGGAGACATAAAGGATTCACAGCTGAAGGGAAGGGATCCTCTGCCAATTGAAGGCACACAAGTAAACAATCTTGATTAGTGCCTCTGTAACCTTGTATTTAATGTTTGCTTGCTACCCTGTCTCTTGCAAGTTATGTATTGCCTCAGATTTCAAATCATTGGCAAAATGGTAGAAATATCCAGCACAGCTAAATCAGGAAAAAATCATCACTATGAACTCACAAACGACCTCCCACTGACAGGCTGAGGTATACCAGTAAGCAAACCAGTCTGAATTTATCCATTTTTTGGTAACACCTTGTATGATCTAACTAGGGTATTTTTGTTTTGGAGTATTTATGCAAAGCCAAAAATTAGATGTCATATGGCATTTGTAGCCAAATGTCTCAGAGAAATGCAAGGGAACTGTATCAACTCAATTTCTTTTGTTCATCAGATATGTAATCCCACAAAACAATGAAACTAATTTTGCCAAGGCCATCAAATCATGATGCAGATTTACCATGATAGTTTTAGTCCAAGCTTTGTGGACAGAATTCTAAATTAACTATTTCATTAAACTGTTCAGCTGATGAACTAGCTAATCTACAGCTCCTATTCACTATTTTGCATTTATTTACTATCACAAGATTTACCTGTTTTAGGCAGAGATTTGTTTAGCTGTCTGCAAGCAATTAAATTTATTAGAAGCTTCTGTCATAGGCTTTTTCCCCTGAATTTTGCCAATTACAAAAGAGGCTTTAAGACAGCAATCAAAATCCAGATTAACATGGCTAAGAATATACTTTGTGCTAACAAAATTGAACTAAAACAGCTTGGCACCACCTGCAATAAGGATGTGAAATCAGGCTACACAAATAGTTGCTTTCTCAGATTGGTTGCTAACTTAACTTTTTTTTGCCCTAATTAGAAGAATTATACCTTTGTCTTTAAAAAAGTCCAATAAATTGAGAAAAGTAGGTGCTGAAACCAGCTGCCATGTTTCCATGCTGATGGTTTGAACCCACACAATGCAACTGAGATTCCACAAGCATTAGTCACCAAAGACAGGACAGGGAAGAGATTGATGCCTGATGCCCTTTCTCCCCTCTCCAGTCAGGTTTCAGAGGACTCAGTGGGGAAACACGGGTGGCATTTTGCAGCTGAGGACATGCATTGAGGTGTCCCCATCACGAGGGAACTGCAGCTGTCAGTCAATCCTCACACATGTTCACAGCACCCTGATTCATTGGCTCTGCCTCCTCCTTTCCCAAAGCTCTGAGCTGGGAGGGAACTCTTTTGCTACCCCAGTGCTCTGTTGCACTGTCTGATGTGATTTCTAGGACACTCAGTTAGGGATGAATAACCTCTGAACTAGATGGAGGACCATGAGGTGCCAGCTTGTGGCACATCTCCAGCTCAGGCAATCACCAGCTGGCGTAGGTGAGTACAGGAGAGGAGAGGAAGCTTTCCCAAGGTGAAAAGCAGCACATCAATGCTTTCAAGAACTCCTCGCAGAGAAGTCTGTACTTTTTTTTTTTTTTTTAGGGGGGGGGGTGGTGGTGGTGTTTTTTTTTTTTTGTGGTTTTTTTTTTTTTTTTTTTTTTTTTCAGTGATATGAGTTGTAAACCCATGAGTCAAATATTTCATGTCAAGGTTGTAATTGAATCAGAGCCATTGTGAGATGTCCTGTCTCACTTTTCATGCAGCATTTTTCTTTCCTACTGTTGTTTCTACTGTCGTCTGAGCACTGGGAGCCAGCCTTACAACAGGAAAAATGTAACTTCCCCACCTCTCACTGCATAGAAATAATTTTGCCTTCCCTCATCCCCATGCTTGGTGCTTATTCAAGATGTCCCATTTTTAGGCAGGGAGGACTGCAGAGGTGGTGGAAATGTACAGTGCTATAGTTAGGAGGGAAGGGGTATAGGCAGGACAAGCTAACCCCAATTAGACAAATATCTGGGCATCACAACCCCTAATGTCATCTTAGATGGCACTTGAAAATTAGATAACATAATCGTGGGAAGAAAACACAGTGAGACATTCTTTCTATCTTCCCTGTGCTACTTTTCACCCCTCAGCCTACCCCTCAAAAATGCTCTTGCTGGGACAGAAATGCCACAAAGAGGCTTCCTGAAACCCAAATCAATCTGCACTCCTAGGCAGGGCACCCTTTGGGTGCAGCCTGGCTGCTGTGGCTTATGAAAAGGTCTCTGCATGGCATCCTCTCACCACTTATATTTTGCCTCTGGGTCACTAAGCCTGTTACCTCCTTGTAATAATGCAGGAGTAGGTATGCAAACTATCCACCACCTCTTCAGCAAGAGAACAGCCTTATCTGCTGCATTTGCCCTAAGGACAGACAGCACAGTTTCAGTCCTGCCCAGGAGAAGATATTTCCATCCCATCCTGGTATCAACTGTGAGACATTTTTACCATCACAGTTCAGGGTTCAGGCCTTAAACGTTCTTTAAAGAAGGAAGATAAACAGTGCAGCATCCACATCTGCTGTGCTGTGTAATTCAGCTGCTGTATGAATAGCTGTGTTTGGGAATTGAACCCAGCACCAGGAAGACTGAGCTCCTATGGAACTTTTAGCACAGAGAACTGATATTTTGGGATAACAGGTACTGAGATCCCAAAAGAAAAGGCAAAGTGCAGACCTGCCAGCCCACCTGCTCATTAGGAACTGCTTTTTAACAGAAAGCTGATGCCATGAAAATCTCACCCTAAATCAGAAGGAAAATAACTAACTTGATTAGGCACTTACACATACTAAGGGTGAATACTGATCTTTGGCTTACTGCATCCTCCCTGTATTACTGAAATTTCTTTGGTCCTCTGCTTTTTATAGTTGAATGTTGCACTGATCCAAAGCTCTGCCACCAGCACTTTTCCTCCAGTAGAGCTCAAAATATTTGATCAAAAGGGTGTGTTTCCAGCATTCTTGTTTCAAGTGAAACAGGCAGAAGGAAGGGATTAAATCCCGATCTCTGCAGATCAGCAGCCAACTGGAAAGAGGTCTCTGGGTCACTCAACTCTGCCCCAACACTACAAGGAGGCCAACCCAGCACTGCTTCAGCCCCCTGGCTGGAAGAAGAGCCCTCTGTCCATCTGTCTCCCTGTCTGTCCTCAGGCCTCTGCTGGGCAGGGGCTGCCCCACGGGCTGCAGTGAAGTCCTTTCCAAGGCTCCCACCAACCTCAGCCATCAGCAGCAGCCCACAGTTGAAAAAGCCAAATACCAGTCCTCAGAAGCAATATCTTCTAAAGGGTAGAAAGAACAGATGTCTGTGTGCTACAGTTCTAAAATAAATATCAAGTCCATTGCTTCTGTTGCCTGGCACTCTGGTTGTGATTTCAGTTTCCCCACAAAGAGAGCGGCGAAGCAAAGCACAGATGGGGAAATATTAGTTAAACCATAAAAAAATAAAAAACCTACTGACTTTTTTTTTTTTTTTTTTTTTTTTTTTTTTTTTTTTTTTTTTTCTGCAAAAGAAAACAGCATTTCTAGGAAATGCAAATTTCAAATGGAGTGGCAGATCAGATTTGTAATTAAGATTTTAAAGGATGCAAAGTCATGGCAGCAATCCTTATGGCTTCTGCAAGAGTAATTATCTTTTTAAAAAATCAATATTTATCTTTACATTTATTAAATATAAGGTACATTCTACAATAAGGGTTAAAATCTTTTCTTCCTTTTCTAAAAGTATTTATTACATTGCAGAATCACTCTTATGAAATCTAAAAAAAGATTGATTTTTTAATTCTATTTTAAGTGATACAAGCTATTTTCCAAGAGTGCTTAAGAGTAAAAATAGGATTTTACCTGGCATTTTTTAAAAAATTATTTCCTTTTTAACCCGAGAGTAAGTTCCCCAAAATACACAGTCTTCAAGGGAGTCTATGCATTTTAATCTTCTGAACATATATACAGTCACATATAAAAGGTTTAAAGGCACACCCCACAGTGTTAGCAATAATAACAAAAATCTTCTTTGGTCTGGAGAAAAGGATTGGATGGTCTTATACAAAGCTCAAACCACAGAAGAAGCTGAGAGGCAAATTCTAAAGGAAAAATAAAACAGGGAAAGCAGCAATACACTGGCAAAAATCAGCATTAGTAAGTTTGACCAAGGCTGCTATTTTTTACATCCTACCAACCCCTTGCAGGACCCAGACCTCTAGTTCTGCTGCTTGTACATGGAAAGAGTATATTTTACAGTTTCTGTTACCCTTTACCTCACAGGACAAGAAATTCCCAGCAAAACAAAGGAATTTTAAAATAACATGACTGCAGCCTCAAAGAACAATAATAATCAATAAACCCAACAGTCAAATAAAAGGCTAGGAGTGGAAATAGAAAAAAGAAAAATTAGGACCTAAAAAGAAAATAAAATTAATGTCAGCAGATGTATCAGAACATGGAAGAAGTTTGTCATTATTTGTCAATAAGAGGCAGTGAGTGCAAACTGAAATACAGAGGATTATACCTGAACAGAAAAAATAAAATCACTTTACAGTGAGGGTAATCAAACACTGGAACATGATGCCCAGAGAAGCTGTGGCATCTCTATCCTTGGAGTCCCAGTCCTGGACAATCTGCTCTGGCTGACCCCCCTTGAGCAGGGGAGTGAACCTAAATGGTCTCTAGAGGAACCTTCCAACCTCATCCTTTTGCTGTGTGATTTCATCTAATAGGCAAAACCCTGTCCCAGAGGCAGCACTTTTTCCAGGCTGCCTGCCTTAGTCCAGCCTGGTCCAAACAAGAGACATCTCCTGCTTCCAAAGCTCATTTGATCCACACGACTCCACCCCACCCCTTGAGAAGGCAGCAAAGGAAAGTAATTTTTTTCTCTCAGGTTGTTTAGTGAGGTCCTAGGCTGACTGCCAAAACACTTTTTTTTTTTTTTCTGAGAGCAAACCAAACAGATTTGTAACACTAACCCTTCCCTGGTTATTGTCTGGGGCAATGAGCTTTAAAGTCATCAATGTGATGTTAAGTTTATGCATTAAGTCTTTGCTCCTATTCTGTGAGGTTGCTCAGGAGATGATTTACTACCATTAAATGTGTCTTTGTTAAAGGCTTTTCACATCACTCCTTAAAAACTTAGCTGGGGATAAAAACAGACCACAGAAGTCAAGAAGCAATTAGTCTTTTTCTGCTCAGTTGAGCTAGTTCTGGAACACTGTCTAACTTGTCATGTTTTCCTTCCACAAGAAATAAAATTAAAAAAATAAAAAAAATAAGTGAAATGAATCAATCTAAAGGTGAAGATAGATCCTGCACACCAAGTTTAACTGTTAAAGATCAGACAGTAGCAGAATATTTTGTATGCAGATTTGCTTCAAAAACTGCTCTCTATCTAAACATGTCCCTGATAACCTAGAGAAATCAACTGATAACATTGACTGTCTCAGTGGGAAAAAAATAATGAAAAGAAAACAAAATGTACCGCTTCTAATAATTAAATATCAAAGCCTACAAAGTCACGCAAGGTGTCTCTTGTCAGATGTCTGGGAAAGAAAATTTTGGTCCTTTAAATCTTGCTTCTTTTTCTGAAAAATAATTTAATGTGTATGATTTCAAAACACACATTAATGCTCTTACTGCAAATTTATTTCTACAAGTATGAATCAGCAGCAGAAAGGCAGCTCAAGAGACTTTAAGGGTAGGAGCTGAAGGCAATGACAGCCCAGCATGTACTTATGAATGGGAGCAGTAGAAATCAAAGCCTTTGCCTTCTGCTTCATGGCTTGATTGACTTGGCAATTACACAGGCCATTGCTCTGATCTGCTACAAACTTTCTCTCACAGCATCAAGTCTCATTTTTTAAGGGCTTATGTTCCTGATCAGATTTCTTTTTCAATAAGTATCCCTTTAAATCAAGCAATGCTTGACATATAGTAGAGTAAGGTAGAAGCAAAGAAAGAGAAATTATGCAGGAGCAAATTATAAGTGTCCAAGAACAAATCAGCAGTATTTGTTCACCTGGAAGAAAATCATATTAAACACTTGCTATATACCAGAACATCACAGAAGGACACATTGCTGTGTTTTATCAAGGTATTGCATCCTTTTAAAAATCAAAGCCATTGACTTTTTGTTGTTCACAAAGTCAACAGCCACACAAAGGCCACTGCTTTGGATTTAAAAGCCAGTGAATCACTTTGACTTGCTCTATACATAGTCTAGTCTTTGTCTTGCCATCTCTTGGATCACTATGGCTCCTTTCAAGCTACATATTCTGTACAGGACTTGGAGGTCACACATTCAAATGACTATGCTGCAAGTGAAAAAAGATATGCACAGGCTTTAGCAGCCCAGGTTTTAAAAAGAGTGTAGAAATAGATTTTTATTCCCCTTGTAGCAGTAAGGAAAAAAATTGTTTCTGAGATTCTCCAGTAAGAATTTGCTACAGAAATACTCCAACATTCTGTGATTGTCTACAAAGGAACACACATTTATTAATCAATCATACTCCTTCACAGAGAAAATGAGTGCCAAAGGCTGACGTGCCTATCGACAAATGAAACAACAGCAGCCCCAGGAATAGATAACTTTCATCTTCCCTTGTGGTCCATGTTGAAGCAATTAGACACTAATGCTTTCTAATGGTACCCACAATCTATATCCTGCTCTTGCATGCTTTGACAGCTTGGGATTGGCAGAGTTGAATTTTTTTCCTCATTGAGTGAATAAGAAAGGTTTTAACTTCTATGAATGAGATGCATACTCTTGTTTTAAAGAATAGAGTAGGATTTAAATTCTGCTCTCAAACAGAAGAAAAATTAGACACTACACTTTTCCAATTCCACCAAGAAACGAGGAAAGATACTTCTCCTTTCTAATGAAGTGAAAGAAATTACTTTGAGCAGCTCATGAGCTAGACCAGGGATCTGTGTCCTGATTAGCCATTGGCTGCATCAGTCTGGATATGATTTTTGAGGCCAGATCCATCGTGTTCTGCTCTGGTGCTGCTAGATCCAGGGTGACCTCTTCAGCCTCTGGTGGCCACAGCACTCACACAGCACTGGTGAGGACAGGGCAGGGCTGGACTACAAACAAGGCTTAGTTTGCAGTCCCTTATGTCCCTCTTCTCTGTATTCTGTCTGCTTTGTTAACCATTGTACAAAACAAGCAAGTTGGGCAAGAAGGAGGAGCAGCCTTGACCCTTGATTAGAACCAAACCAAAACATGCACATGTCCCAAGCCAGAAACAGCCCCTGCTGACTCAAAGCTTGAGACAGTCAGTTCTTTCCTGAGAAGGCTGGAGACTGGCAGAGACACAGGGATGAAGACACAAACCCTGGCCCTACATTTCCAGTCTCTCTGGCCCAGGAGCTCTCACAGCCAATTGTGCCCAGCCATGGCTGCTGCAGCAGCTGTGAGGCACAGCAGCATCAGCTTTTGTCACACATCTATCCCTGTACTTTTTTATCCATAACCATGTCCTGGAGTTGGCTTCTCAAAATCAGTGGTGTTTTAGGCAGCATCAGGGGAGAAGCAGAGGAAGAGCTAGCCTCAGAAAAAGAAAGAAGATGAGAAGATACAAGGCTACTGTGGGATAACAGATACCACTAAAAGTCTTACTGTCTTGTAATTCTTGTTTGATGGCTTTGGGAAGCCCACCCATTTCACTGTAGGATCATCACACCTTAGTGGAGATGACTTTTTCCAGCTGAGATGGGCAGTCTAGCCATGGAAACACATTTTCTGCTCTGCTGTCACACAAGCCACCACTGATATCACTCTGAGCACATGGTTTGTTCTGCTTCCAAAATATTCCCAACTGCCTGTCATTTCACACTCTCCTGCCTTCATCTTCCTCATCCTCCCTATTATTTCTTTTTCATCTGACAGCTTGTCTTCTCCTTCTTCTTTATAGAAGTACAACCAAATTGCATAAGCCTGTTGCATAAATCCCAACTGCACACTCCCCAAGATGCCTGTCATGATGCCTTGTTTCTGGTATTCTGTTCCTCACCACTCCCCATCCGCCCCCAACCCCTAATGTTCTCCAGCTCTCTAAGTCTTCAGGCAAGAGCTATCTTACTATCAATTTTTTTCCCCCTGGTATAATGTCAAAGGCCAACTACCTTGCCAGGTTATTAACAGCAATTATTGCAATTACTAATTCATGAGGAATTATTTTGCAACTAAATTAAATATCTAAAGTAAGGGCAAGTACATGTGATGAATACCCAAGAGCTGTCAAATCCTTGCAATTAGTACCCTGTTCAGAGCTAAAGGAAAAGCCTCTGAAGCATCACTGAATTACAGATTTTTTAAATTTCTTTTTTACTATATTTCATTGTGGAGTTGGAGGGAGGATAAATCACAAAAAAATGACAAACTGCAAGGCTTCTAGGTGCATTCATTTCCTGAAATCTTAAACTTCAAAAAACTTATTGCATATTTACTGACCACATTAGAAAACAGCAGTAAATTTTCATTTCCCTTTTGGTCAATTTGTGTAAAAAAATTCAAAGCAATAAAACCAGACAACTCTGCTGCAATCAATGCTACTTCATTTTTTCCATCTTCTGTTCCCTTCACCATGTTTAAAGCAAAAAAATAAAAAGGCTTTCAGCCAAAGCTTCAGTATTGTGCCTGACCATGAGGGACAAACTTCTTTTATCAGCAATGTATTGACAAGTAGTATTATTCTATTTCCCCTGCTGGAGAATGGAGTGAAAGCAGTGTATTCTGATGAACTGCATGGAGCCTCTAAACCAGCCAGGCAGTGGGATCAAAACAAGAAGTCATGACTCTCCATCTTATGGCATTTGCTCAAAACCACACTTTTTCTCTCCTCCACAGAGGACTTTGTAAGAACCTGTTTCAGAGGTTGGTCTTTGCTGAAGATGGAGCAAGACAAGTGAATTGTGCAACAAGGAAGCTCCATGGGCAAAGTCATTTGTGTGAAGCAACCTCCACTCCCCTGTTTGATGGCTATGGCTGTGGAGCTGCACCAGATGGGATGGAAATTTCCCCCCTGGGATCAGAGACATTTGTTCCTCAGGCGCCCGTGCCAGCACAGAGGAAGCTGTGCCAAGGGATGACACCGCAGGCATTTGATTCTAGCTGCAGCATTTGTGTCCAGTGCAGGCTGCATTTCTTTACTGTCCTGTAAGGACTGCTTCAGCACCACTGCAAGGGTTTGCAAATTAGGCAAATATTTCCTGTTAAAGGTTGTCTTGGTTTTCACCCCCATCTCTCTGAGCTTGCTTAGCAATCTTTCTACATGGAAGATGAAATCATAAAATATTTAGTTAGAAGAGACCCATAAGGATCACCGAGTGCATTTGATATCCCCAATTGATGGATTCAAATCAGTTGATACGTTCATTGGTATACAAAATGTTAAATGGGAAATTAAAAATACTTAAATGATTTTCAGCCTGCAGGGAACACCTCTGGCTAGGCAGTGTTGGCTGGATTTGGGAAACCCACACTAGAAATAAATTAAACAAGTGTATTCAGTTAAAAGCAATCCTAAAAGCAAAGCTTTTATAATTAAGATACTATAAAAGAGACCCAAATCCTTCAGAGATATCAGAAATGCTTAGAACTCCAGGGCTGTTTGTCTGCAGTCAATTCTCAGTAGAGAATTTCCCTTTGGGCATTGTCTGCTCATAAAAGGAATATCCATTCCATCAGAACTTTTTGCCATTTGCTGAGCTTTGACAGGCTGGAGAATGATGTCCCCCACAGAGTCAAACCATGTGTAAGAACAAAGCCCATATGGCTGTGTTGCATTGTTCTCCTCTCTCTCATCTCTCTCAACAGATAATTCCTAAGCACAAATTTGCAAAGACTTTTAAGCTATAACGCATCACTAACCAGAGAGAAATCCAGTAAAACTTGCCGCCTCCAGCCTTACTTAAAGTTCCTCAAAGAGCATATTGATACCTGGACTCAAAAGACATCTTTTAGGTCACAGCTTTTTAAGGAAAACTTGGCCTTCTGCAAAAATTACTATGTTCCATCTCATGCTTTGCACCTGGTTATTATTCAAGCTGTAGCTTGTTAGCATGAGGACTTCCCACAGGCTTTTGTGGCCTGATAAAGCTCCCACTATGCATTATGGCCTTCACATTAGAGCTGCATAATACTATTAATAACAGAACATGGAAGGGCAATTTACTGACGAATGACTGTAATTTAATACACACAATCCACTAACAACGCTTTAAGAGAAAAATACATTATATATAACAGAGAAATATCATATCATGCTTTAAGAAGGGACTGAAGGCAGCAAGGCAGAGATAACAATACCTATTAATTATAGCTATTCCAGACAGTCTCTTTGCTGGCTTGTTTCTAATATTCATTAATGTAGACTCCACAGCCATGCCACTGCATGGGACTTTTGCAGAGGCTTTGCTGACTTTATCATTAGCAAGCTTTACCAAAGTCCATCCTGAACCTCCTGTGCTGCAGATTATCCTGTCCATCAAGGAAAAAAAACCCTATATATTGCAATACCTTTTTAAGCATTTGAAGACTACTATTGTGTGCCCTGTCAGTCTATTATTTGGGATGGTTTTGAGTGCCCACGTGTTTTGCAGACCTTGCCCTCTCAGTTTCCTCCTCAAGGCTCCTTCTGACTGATCCTTCTCTTCCTGAAAGTGTGATGTTAAAATCTGGATATAGCAACTTTGTTGCAGAGTGAGAGGAGAGATGATCTGCCAGCCAAAAACTTCATGGATAATACTTCTTGTTCCCTGCATCGACTGTTGCACCTTCATTGCAGTTAGTAAAAGTGAAGACACAACAGGCCTGCATAACCTGAAATCAGATCTTGCACTATAAATTAAATTTAAAATCTCTTAGCCTCACACTTGAAAAGGACTTTCAATATTTTGGCAAGCTGATTCATTAATGCTATCTCGTTGTGTTGGAAAGAGATGACTTCCAACAGTGAAGACTTCCCAAATGTTTTTTCCACGGGTTGTCATGCTGTTAAGATGGAGTTCTAAGATGTATGTCTGATCTCTGTTCAGCAACTTTTTTCAAAGGAAATCCTTGTTTTCAAGGATATTTCTGATCAAACATATCCCCGAAGATCTGCAAGAATCATGACTATTGCTTATTTGGCATCTTTAACTCAAAAAATGAGGTGGGAAGGAGGAGCAGACGCAGAGGTGCTAAGCTAAGTGGATTCTCTTACAACACAAGAGTATAAGTGGAGGCACAGGAACTGGACTGCAGATAACCAAACTACCAGAAGAAATCAATCACAAAAAACGGACACAAAGCAAAACAGATACCTCACATGATCCAGCACCTCAGAAAAAGACCAGGAGGTAAAAATACCTCAGAGCTGCTTCCATAAAGAACAATGAAAGTGCTTCTGTTTATCTATTCCCACCCACCCCTAGTTACAGTTTCCTCGGGTTTCTTGGAGAATCTGCTGCTAAAATCAAACAGATGACATAGTTTCACGGTGATTACAGTGGCACAGTGTGCCAGTTTCCCCTCTGTCCCTGCACTGACGTGCCCAGTAACTGTCATCTCTTGGAATTTAGAGCCAAGGGTCATCCACAGAGTGGAACACACTTCATTTCATGGCTTTCAAAATATCATTAGGACATGATCACTCATCATTTCCAAATAAATCAATCATACCTCCAAGGCTGGAGACTTAATGCCATATTTTATGCTTAACCACCTCCCTCTAAAACAGACACTCTCCAACAAACTGTCTGCAGGAGGAATATATATCTATGTCAGACCAGATTCCAAGTAGTTCCGCTAAATTCATTAATTCCTATTAAATTTACTTTATTTTTTATAAGTGTTTCTCCATCATGTTAAACACCTTCCCTTTCCTCAAATTCCTTACACAGATCACCATGACCCAAAGCTCTAAGATATAACCCCCCAAATGATTATGAGAATATATATTGGCTTTTCTCTTCTGAGTAGTGGCATGGTTTTTGTTTTGTGGTTTCTTATGTTTCTTCCCATCATTCATCTCAGCTGGGTACAGAAGAATCATTTAATGTCTACCCTACAAATTCTAACAAATCTGTGAATTATTCATGCAGTGGAGGAGACCAAATTACCACCCACCTGCACCTGCGGATGCCAAGGGATTAATAACGATTTATAAACTCACTTTTCTCTTAAACTGCATTCCTGTGGCACCAAACAACACACTTGATCAGCAGCACTGTCAACCTGGGACAGAGAAACAGATGCATCACTGGAAGGCAAAAGTTCTTTTTTGGATTAAAGATAATTCATGAGGAGGAGACACTGTAGATCACCTCACCTCAGACTTTGAGGTCAACATCTCATTTCATAGGGGAAGAGCAGCATGCACTTACGCCACATCTTCAACCTGTATCAGGGGAAAAACAAACAGATAAAAACCACAACCCCTGTGTTGTGGAGCTCAGTGTACAGTAAAAGGAAATCAATATTTTCCTTTTTTTTTGTTACCAGTCAGTGAAACAGGTCTGTCTGACCCTCTTCCACACACACTGAACAAAGATTTTTGCTGTTCAGCTCAAAAACATACCAGCTCCTGCTGCTAGATCAGATCAATTCCCTTGTGCCTGCTTTGTAAGCAAAGAGGAAAATCTTGTATTCTAGGAGCCCTCCTGCTTCAAGAATGGAGCCTGAAGTGCTGTCTCTGTTGTGGTGGTGGAGCTCAGGTCTCTTCAGCAGGCAGGGTGCTGCACAATGCAGAGCTCTGTCACAGCACAAGGGTCTCTGCCAGGTTTTGTACCAACCACTGTCGATTGCCCCAGGAATGCCATGGAGTATTTGATCCAGAGCTGCTTCCTTTTGCACATTCAACACACCAGGTTGTCCCCATCCTTCCTGGGGACACTGGCATCTCCCATCCTGGGAGAAGTGATGCTCCTGAGGTCTCCCTGCCCTGCCCCAAGCTTAGGGAATGTCACTGCAGCCAAGAGGGGCTCTCAGCTCTGCGAGACACACCCAGCTGAGACCTTGGAGCTGCTGCACCAGTCCCTCGTCCTCCCTCTCCTCTGCCCTTGTGCTAAGGGCCTCTGGCTGCAGAGGATACCCTGGGACAGGCCCAGGGACACTGCCTGGAGCCCTCCTGCCCTCAGCCTGCCCCATGGCCTGAAGACAGGCCACCAAGGGTCACCACAAATGCTGCAAGGGCAGATCTTGGGCACGGGATGCCTGCCCACTGCCCCACTCAAGAGTGACCACTGACACCCCCAGCTGAGCCTCCCAGGCCAGCACAACTCATGGATCATCCCAGCTCCTCCTCCTCCCATGCCGTGGAAGATCCACATGAGATTTCTGCGCTATTTCCCTTGTTCATTTGTCTCCCCACTTGGCAGCGTGCTCCCAGCTGGCTGCTGTTCCTCCAGTGCTGCCACCCTTCAGGGAAAGCCTGGAGCTGGGAACACCACTGCACTGCTGCATGGCTCCTCTTGCTGGAAACGTGGACAAGTTTTTCCTGAAGCTTAACACAGAAAATGCAAATTAGGACAAATCGAATCATTTAGCAATTTTTGCCTTAAATTTGTTTCAAAAGAAACTTAAATTATTAAGCACACGGAAAAAAAGGTTTCTTCCTCCTTGTTACCATTAGTGGGAAAAAAAAAGTCTTAATTTCAGTTTAATTTTTTTTTAAATGCTAAGATTTTTAGAGAGATAATATGAAATATCTTTTTTTTAACTACTAGCAGCAAGAAAATATCCAAGCATGCAAGTTACAGTCCCAGATTTACATTTCCCACTTACCTCAAACTCATTGTCAGTAGTCTGCAGTTGCAGTCTGCAGTTGTTCACTTTTGCCATGTTTGGGGATTGGGAGTTGGTTTTTGCTTGGGGGGGGGGGTGAGTGTGTTTTGGAGTTTTTTGGCTTCTTATTTATAAGGTTTCTACCCTATGGATAAAACACTCCTCAAATTCACGATGAGATATTTGAGAATAAAAGGAATAATTAGCTTCCAAACATTTGCAGGCTAAACAAGCAACATTTCACCATCTATAGCTTTAAGTAACAACTGTCAGTTAGGTGTCTCAGTAAAAGTCAGTAAAGCTCTAAAGCATAAAAGAATCTTTTCCAAGAAGTCTAAGGCCTTCTGTTATATTCAAACACGTCAGGCTTTGATTGCTGATTAGGAATAGTTAAAATATGTAGCTATAAATTATTTGACATAATCTTTTATTAAGTAATTTCAGATACCAGCATCAGGTAAAGACACATAAGTATGACCTAAATCACTCTAAAACATGGCTACTGGAAGCTATTTACAAACAGTGCTTTTATGTGAAAGATGCCTGCTCTGGAGCTGGGATATTTCTCAAGGAGGTCAGAATCTGCATGGACAGTGCTGGATCGAATCTCCTTCACATCTTCTTACTGCCTTATTACAGTTTTGCACCTAATCAGTCAGCTGCCTTTGCCTAAATTTGTGTCTGGTTCTAGTTGACGTCAACTTCATGTCAACTCCCAATTCTATCACATGGCTGAAATTGCCCATCTGGAAAAAAACCCAAAAAATTTAGCAAGACTATCCTAGGAACATCCAGTGCTTCCCCTCCCTGCAAATGAAGCCAATCAACTGTGAGCTAAACTAAGAGCAGGAATTGGCATGAACAACCAAGCTATCTCAGCTGAACATTTTTTTCCCATCATCATGTCCCTGCTTTACCTAATGCAGGAAAATTCTTTCAGACAGCTGTGGGTTTTTTCTTTTTTTTTTTTTTTTTTTTTTTTTTGGCTTCTTTTATACATCACCAGGAACACTTCCCACTGGCTTTCGCAGGAGATTGCTAAAATAACATAAGTAATACAGCACAAGTATTCTATCATTAGTCATTGGGAAGAGGATCATTCTGGCTTTGTCTGCTTCTCTCTGTGATTTCTTTCACTGCATCAGTACAGTCCTTTGTTCTCTGTGAACACACTCATCATTCTTCAATCCTTGTAGTACCCATGTGACAAGTTATTACACTCCAAGTGTTATTATGGGCAAAAGGGGAAACGCCTCATTTGGGAAGCCAGGAATTCTATGTTAGACTAATTAAAATCTTAACAGCCTAACTAAAATACAATAAACTGTTATTACAGTGCAGTTGCAGCGACACTAAACTTGGGAATCCCAATTATTTAAACAACACAATGCACAGCTCAGTAGTGCAAAGATCTCTATACAGGAGTATTCCCTGATGTTCTGCTCAGCCCCCCCTTATCCTGCCCCTCTGGCTCTCAAGTGTGACATAAGTCATCCTCAAAGCTCAGCTCATGGGGAAGGACAGGGGAGCAGGGTTGAAACACTTTGTTAGCATTCCCAGTCCTTTGCTAGAAGGATGTTCATGATGGGGTTTCTTCCTCTCCTTTGCTGAGAATTATGCCATCAATGGCTTCTTGCTTCTCCCTCCAGGGCCCCCATTTGTGTAACTTAATACATTTTCTAGGACAGTTCTAAACTTAAATATTTCTTCACTATGTGCAACTTGCTATTATATCCAGATTTGCTATACGTGAGAAACTCTCTCCATAAATTGAACACCTCTTCCTTTTCTTTTTCTTACAACTAAAACTGGCTTTGCCAAGCTCTACAGTTTTTGTACTGAGCATGGTTGGGCTGTCAATAGCCTTAGGGCTTCCAGTGTCATCCTTTGCTCCCTCCATTGTCACTCCATGTCTCTACTCCTTTACACCACATCCTCTGATGCTTTGGTGGCCTCTACTGTCATACCACACCTACATTATCCCATGTTAATTTATGCTATGGTAATAAGTGTTAAATTCTAATAACTGCTTCTTATAATTGCCTATACAAAATTAAGCTAATTCCACATGCTTATACAAAATTGAGCAAGAGCAAAACAAATTAATTAATAGCTTCCTTGTCATTAAAAAATATTAAAGAAATGTCGCTGCTAAACAAAATAGATTTAAAGCACTAGGATGGCTAAGACAAAATCAGGAAGAGCCTAACAGGAATCAGTCCTGAGGCCTTACAAAGGAACAGGTTACAGGGCAATAATGACCAAGATACCCCACTCATCCCAAAGCATCCTGACTCAGGTCTCAGTGTCCTGGAGCTTTGTACACAGCTGCAGCTCCTGAAAGGTAGAGTGAACTTGCCTGTGTTGCTTCCAGTCCCATACAGCCAATTACATCCCTTCATAGGCAAAGAAAATGCTTGGGAGGTAACTAAAAAAAAGGATTTAGGGAGAGACACTCCAAAATCCAGTCATGCAGATTCAGCTGTAAACTGATGCAAATGCATCAGGTTCTTTAACTTGCAGCCTTTGCTCCACATGGTCATTGGGTTTGCTTTGGCTGCTATGAGTATGGATCAGGCTGACAGGGATGGAGATCATGACGTGAGCAGCTGGAAAGGTGGATATCCTGCATCTCCTCCACAGCATGTGGACTACAAACAGGTCAGTCATACATGTGCTCCTGCCTGTGCAACTATTACACCTGTTAGTCAGCCAGTTATGCTTTTTCTTTTCTGCTGGATACAAGATCTTTAATGTTTGTTGATGTGTTTGTAATTTGTACTCATTGTGATGAGGTTTGATCCACATAAGTTGTCATCTGGTTGTGGTCTCACTTTACACAAGTTTGGCACGAAGTTTTAGTCAATGTCATCAGTTCTGCTGAAATATGAGAAATGAGAAAATAAACTGCAGCCTTAAGAGGGCACAAAACAAGCCCATGTCACTTGTCACGCATCCCCTCAATGTCTATCTTCGAGTAGGTGGGAGGGGAAGCTGCTGGTCTACTTCCCCCTCCTGAATACCTGAGCAAGATCTAAAGTCTGGAAAGTACTTGCCAATTTTCTTCTCATTTGCCTACACTAAGCAGCTTTCACAGAAACTAATTATAGTGGATCTTAATCTATAAGGCTGTGAAAAAGTCAAGTCCGGACAGAATAAACCAAATGAAATAGATTTTTTAAAAGTATAATGTAGTTTAGAGAAGCAGATGTTACCACCTTCTGGCAGAGAAAAAAAAGCCACATTTTCAGGCAAAACAGCATCTTAATCCATATTAAGAGCCTGCACAGTGGAATACTTGTGGAAATCCAGAAAAGTCCAATTTGTGAAAGCAAGTAATTGCCTACAGCTCTCTTTTGAGATGTAGAAAAAAAGAAGAAAGCCACTGAAGAACACATCCTTCTATGCTCAGCAGTGTCTGCAATCTTACATCCTCATTATGCCAGGCACCACACAGAGAGCAGCTTGTAGAAGACTGAAGACTGTGAGGAGATCTTCTACTGTTACATATATTCACAAAACCAGAATGGTTGCTCTGCTTTGAGCTAAACCTATTCACCTTAATCCAATTTATACTTAAATAAAGCTGTCCTCATTCAAGCTTCCATGTCACACAGTCCAACTGTATTTTCATAGAATGTTAAGGTGGGAATGAGACTCTTGAGATCCTTTAATTCAACCCCTGCTCAGGCAGGGTCAGCTGGAGTGGGTTGCAGAGGACTGTGTCCAGTCAGGCTTTTAATATCTCCAATAACAGTGACTCCAAAACATCTCTGGACCACCCACACAGTAAAACAGTGGTTTCTGATGGAATTTTCTGTTTCATTTGTGCCCAATTCTTGTCCTGCCACCAAGTACCATTGAGGATAGTCTGCCTCTGTCTTCTTTATTCCCTATCAGATACTTATACACATTGATGAGATCTTCCCAGGTTTTCTCTTCTGGCTGGTAAGTCAAAGCTCTTTCACAGCCTTGTCTCATGTGAAAAAAGCTCTGACCCCTTAGTCATCTCTGTGGCCTTTATCTGAACTCTCTCCAGTATGTCCCTGTCTCTTCTATTGGCCCAGCTCTGGACACTCTCTCTCTCTCTCTCTAGGTGCAGCTTTGCCAGTGCTGGGCAGAGGAGGAGCACCCTGCTGTCCACCTGGATTCCCAGATCCTTGTCTGCAGGGCTGCCCTCCAGCATGGTCTGTGATTAGAGCCCACAAACTCACGTGTGTGCGGGAGACACAATCCTCATTTCTTGCAGAGTCCACTCATGTCCAGAAGATGGGCCAATGTCACACTGGGATTCATTCATTTTCCTTGAGATATTTGGTACAATTTACTTTCCTCCAAAGAATGGCAAGGAGCAGTTGGAAATCTGTTCGACTCAACTAAAAATGACTGATCCTCTCTTCAAACACTTCCCATAGTCTTCTGTATAAACTACCCTTTCCAGGGACTCAGAGAACACCTGGCTGTCCACATGCCTGCTTTACATGCACTAATGTGAGTTCTTGATCCAGATGCTGAGAAAATGCCTTGAAATTGCCAACAGCAATTGAAACCACCTACAGTCTCAGCCTGGGAACCCTCAAAGGGCTGCATTTAAGCAAGAAAACTTCCTTGGTTGGTATGGCATTGTGTCCACACTGTGTTTATTTCCTGTGCTTCAGACTCAGAAGCAGCACCAGGCTGAAAACATCCATTGCTGACAAAGGACAAAAAAGCAGGATTAGTCACATTTGGGCATCTGCTTCCATCCCTTCTTAAACCTTGAGAGCCTTTGAGTACTTGCTGAGCTGTTTTTCCTTTCATTTTTATACAAGTCATAGTGATTCACAGAGGTGGCAGAGGAAAATAATGAAGGAAACACACATGTTGCAATACTAAAAAAGACATATTAGTGTAAACAGCCCAGCTGGAAAATGCAAACAACAGAGACATTATGAAACAGTTTGATCTTAAGTTTCCAGTTGAGCTATGTGGATCCTCCCACACACTCACCCTCCAGGACTGTTTGGAACTAATTTGCAATCCACCACATGCCATGAGGGCCTGAGTCCATGTTGCATGACCCATGTGCACAAAACTCAACAGCAATCCTTTTTTTCATTTTATCCAAGAGAAAAATCTGTGCTTTCTCTGCTTACTGGTTGTGCTGAGCTGGAGACAAACAAGGTGGAACATTTTAGAGCAGCTTCCTGCTAATGAGCTAACATTTCCAAAGTGGGCTCAAACAGATGCAGCTATAAAAGTACTGTAATTCCAATTCATTGGCCTCTAGTAGAAATGAAGCAATGAATAAGACAGCTGCTTAAGAGTGATCCAAGAAAGAAAATTATGATTAACGTCTGTCTTATTGCCTTAATATCTTCCTTTTCTCATTATACGAGGCAACACGTGTGTTTAACGTAGCATTCAAAGAAAATATTTCATTACTCATATTTCTTCAATCTACAAAGCTAAATATCATCTACATCAAACAAACATGTTCCTAACCTACTCAACCACGTGGATATGCAATGAGCATTTTTCCTCTCCCTTCAGCATAGCTCTAGTGTTGCAATGATCACACTTTCCACACCCAAGCCCTTCAAACCTTCATATGACGTCCAAAGAAATTCCTGCATGATCTAAACTGAATTTGTAAAATTTGCCATCATTCCTCATCCCTCTTAAAAAAATCAGTTGTTTGATCAACATGCCAGGAAATAGCTACAATAAACCATCGACCCACTTGGCACGTAACTAGTGGGCTGAGCAAGGAAACCTCCCACTGCCTTAGTGCCGAGGGATGTGCTTCACTGCTGCTTACAGTAACAGGCAGCAATTTTTCAATACATCAGCCATGACCTGTGCTGGGGCCACAGGCTCTTCAGGGAATTAGCTCTGCCTTTCAGGAGCAGCAAGCTCCAAGCACCAGCCAGCTCATGGCACTCCATAACCTCTGGAGCTCTGCAGGCACACAAGTCAAGCTCCCGTGCAGCAGCCAGTGCACAGACACACTCCTTCTGGAGACAGGCTCACTTCTGCCTTCTCATTCATTTTGGGATCCTACCCAAATTCTTCAGCTCCTACAGCTGAGGGAAGAAAAGCACAGAAATGCCACTCTCCAGCAGTAGAAATAGAGGCTGGAATTCAGGCAACTCCCATTCTTTAAATGAAGCAGAGAGGGATGCAATCCTTTCTTCTTAAAGAATAGCTGCTGCTATTCTTCTTAAAGAATAGCCACTTATTTTGGCTTATTTTCTGAAGGCAGAGAGGCTTCTCTGAGCCCTCTGAGACAAGCTGCACACACCCTGGGCCCCTGCTAGATAGTCTGAGTTAACACATGCTCACAGCAAAGCTTTTTGTGCAGCCACATATTCATTTCCCTTACACCCATATAAGCAAAAATGTGAGGCCACTGTTTGGAAACATTTTTACTTTCCAAGACAGTTTCAGATATAAACTCTAAAAGAGAACATTATGGTATTTTACCAAGTGTTTTAATATTTTCTCTCCTGTACTGGCATCAAAGGCATCACTTGGATACACACAAGCCCTTCACTTAAATTACCAGCAGATAAAGCAAAGTGAAGAGATGCAGCACTTTTCCACATATAGATTCCCCTAATGTTTGGACAGGTTGGTAAATACTAGTTTTGTTATGGGAAGCTGTATGTCTGCACGTTCTAGCCTCTTACACCCGCAAACATGTCATTATCACCATTATTATCAGTTAGAGTCTTTCCAGGCTCTCCTTCTCCTCTATATTTAGCAGATGGACCAGCAGCTCACCTGCTTCTCTTCTTTTAACCAAGTTACATTTGTATTTTGTTTCTTCCAGGGTTCTTGCTTGATTTTTTGCAGATGCCATTCCTTTATTCTTCTATCCCTAGAGGCTTTTGGGTGGTGTGTGACAGATCCATCCACAGACTCCATCACCTCCCTGTGCCCCACGAGGGCTGACTGAGACATCTCTGTCCCTGGGCCACGTCCTCTGCTCCTATAGAGAGCTGCTGTCCACAAGCAGTTCCCCTTCTGAACACCTAAACACAGACAAGGCCAACGAGTCCTCCTACAACCTGCTCAGGGCTCTACACCATGATATTCCATGATATGTGCTCTGAGATTGAAAAGTCCCAGGAAGAGGCCTTCAATGCCCACTTCTACAAGTGGAAAAAGTGAAATAGAAAAGGGAAAGGGGAATCCAATAACAGATTTTGAGGACTCCAATCTGATCATCTGAAGCAAAAATTAAACTTCATGTGCAATAAGCACCTTGGGACCAATATTTGAGTTAGAATTTTCTGAGTTATTTGTCAGATCAATCCCTGTAAGAAACAACAGGTTTTTAGTGACATTTTTGTATTGCAAACAATTTTTTTTATATTCCCCCACGTATTCCAACAGCTGTGCTAGCAGTGCCCTTGGTAATAGACTTCAGACTCTCCAGTTTGTTTGTATCTGCTATATTTAGATTTGTTGTTCAAACCTCTTGATCTGAGTATTGGCATGACTCATCAATTGTTGGCAGCATATTATTATAACTAATCAGCATCTTACAATTAGAGACAATGGCTTCTGAATACAATTGTTGACTGAAATCCTTTTTGAGCCCATCAGCAGTGGCCATTAGAGAAAAAGCTTTACCATTTCTAATTTTGTGTTATTGATCCAAAAACGCTAGAGATAAAACACTGCTGGAAAACTTCCTGGAGATTATGTCAATACATACTGAGTATTAATACAATAACTTTTAAGAAGCCAGACACAATGATTCATCCCTTGTAACACATGCCTGGGCTTTGCAACTACCTTTTACGATTTTCTTATCCTTATTTACACTAACTGAAAATCTTACCTTTCTCCCAAAATATTAATTTTAAGTTTTTACAGGAAAATCTATTCCAGCCTGAGCAACAGTTTTCCAAGCAGTTTCTTTAAGTGTCCAGATCTAATAGACTTTACAACCATGCAGGCAACTACATGTATGAGTTCCATGACTGGCATCTTTGGCAAGTTCCCCTGTGCTGTGATTTTCTCTTGATCCAGCTTCACAACAGAGATCAATCCGTCCCTGGATTTTATTGCCTGTGGAATGTCTCCTCAGAATGGCCTCCGAGGAGATTGGAGTGACACTCTACACTGGTGAAAGCCGTGGTGTTTGGGGAGGGGCAGCAACCTCCAGCTTTGGGTCTGCTCTGGAGCCAGGTTAGCCAGGAAACCCTGCCTTCTTTTAGGGACAGCACACGGCTTGTTGGCTGCTGAGTGGCATCCAAGAGGCAATATTCCAGGTTCCAGCCCTGTTTAACCTATAATTTGGCAAGGCAAATCATTATCTGGCACACCAAAAAGGTTGCTGACTCCAGGTAAAAGCTATTTTAAAATGTTTTTATGCTAGAATACTTTTTTTCTCTTTTCCATTTCTGCCAGGGAATAATTTAATTCAAAGAAAAATATATCGCCCTACTATCTTTCCAGAAGAATTCAAATGGGGATTACACCAGTATTTTCACAAATAAATCTTTGTTTGCAAGCCCAGCATAACAGCAGTACCTTCAGAGTGCCAGTGAAGTTTAATTGATGGCATCACCCTCCCCAACAAGGCAGGAAATGTTCAAAAAACCCTGTAGAAATTCTGTGAAATCTAATTTTTCAACAGCTCATTTTCAACCGCATTGATTATTAATTATTTTAGCTCATACTCGAACAGAATTTGCTGTTTGCCAGCTCACATTGTATTAAGTTCCTCTACAAGCATTCCTGGCACCCTGTGACACCATGACAAGCCAGGGCTACCTGCACATTTCACAACAGTGTCTGTCTGCAGATCAGCCTCCCCAGGCCAGTGTCCTGAGCACACGAGTTTTAAATGCTGTCACTCATCAGTCATGCTCAAATGATAGCACAAAACCAGCAAGAACACAGAGCTTGGTGCCTTTTCTTCCCCCTCACCTCTTCAAATGATGTGATTTAAGCTCTGCTTTTACTCCAGTCCTTGGTGGTGGAACACAACTCAGCAGGAGGGTGATGAAAAAAGGTGCAGATCAAATCTGGACCTACCCTGCTGCAAAACACAGGAGCACAGATTATGACACATTACTCAGGAGATCATCTTCCCAAGGGCCTGACATTCCAGCACCACTCCTGTGAGAGTCTGAACATCTTATTTGAGACACTCAACAGCCTCTGGGACACATCTATACACTATGGAAAATTTGTTCCTCCTTCCCACATGTTGAGTTAGGGAAAGGAAACAGAATGGACATGCTTGATGTGCAGGGAAAATACACCACATTAGTCTGCACAAGTGGCAGATTCTAGAACCCACACTTGGGCTATTAAGATAGGGTTTAAAAGAGCTAATAAAAAACCACCCAAGATGACACTAAATGGATCTATTTCACATCCTAAAAAAACAGGAAAGTAAGCAGGGTCAGAGTTCAGTCCAAAAATTATTGGAACAGTCTCACAGTGACAGAATACTGGACAGCAGGATTCGCAACAGAAGCATCAATTTTATCCTGAAAGGCTTTCCTGTTACTCATTCACCAGAACTATCAGCCAGATCCCAAGCCATAATTTCAAGTGTGACATCAAATTGAGTTTTCATATGTTGGACTTTATCTTCTTGGCTTTTCCATGCAGCCCTCACAACCACATCATGAGGACAGTGACACACACATATTTATCAATTCCTCAGCCTTTTGCAGGATCCAACAATTGTACAGTTGTTATTTCAATTCTGAGCCCAAACCCATCACTTCTCCATACTCTATTTTTCTCTTCCTTTTCTCCTGAGTTCCAAAGGAGATGGGAGGAAGGAAGCCCTCCTCTTCCAAAACATCCTCTTTCCAAGGAAGGCTAAACTGGATGTGGGCAGCCTGAGCAGTTCCTCAGACTGAACAGTTTCCTTGATGCATACATGATAGCACAGGATTTCAAATGAGCAACTAAGTGCTGGAAGTGAATAAATAATTCAGTAGGAGACATGGCAAGTGTGCCATTCACTAAGATTAACTTTCTTATGAAAGTAAAGGTTTTCACTGGAGAAGATGTCTTGGAGGACAGATTTTCTACCAACCAGTGATTTGTGCAAGGATTGCATTCGTTAACTTGTATTTTAGAGCTGTTGACAAAAGTGGCTCTTTAATGTGTCTGGCTGCATGTTCACATTTCTAAAATGCTACACTGCTGCCATGAGCACCACTCAGGGGGTTCATCATTTCTTGTACAACATGAGCCACATACCAGGTTGCCTTGAGCTCAGAGATCATTCTGCTAAGAGTAAGGAGAGATAATAGCTGTTACAGATTCAAGCCTAAACAAATCAATTTAGGAGATTTGTTTCCTTGGTAAGGAAGGAGATTTTAAATCAAACTTTTACAGGTAGCAACCTTATGTTCAAACCTAACATCTGTGCATCAGAGAACATCACCTCATGATGTTACTGGCCTCTAAAGAACTGTTCTGTAATTTCCAGTAAGCTTTAATATTTTCATGGGGAATAAATTTCAGCCACTGACCCAGGCTGAACTTTTCTGCTACTGACCCCTGTGAGAAAATGCAATAGAACATCTGAAAGAGTTCAGAACTGCATATAGAAAATTTTTCTTCCTATTTTCACCTGTCTGTGCATTGTGCAGTCTCTTCTGACTGCACTTGATACAAGGCATTGCAGATCCTGGCCAGATTCTCACCTTGGGAACAGCAATATGAACCCAAATTTTGTATTAATGAAGTTGGTTTACTTTGAGAAACTGCTCCACTTTTAGCCCTCTAAAGAATTACCAAAGTATGGAGTATTTAAAATTTCTAGCTGAGATAGATTAAGTTCTGAAAGTCTACATAGATTAATGTGCTCAAGATCCTCCTCTATCTCTTTCTTTCAGTAATTACTGGTCACCCTGGAAGAAACATTTTGAGGGCCGGTAATTCCAATCAGGTTAATTAATTTGTGTCTGGTCTCTATCAAGAAGCAGCAATAAAGTCTCTGGATTTACACTACTGAAATGATTTTACACATTATATCTTTTCACTTTTAGGTGAATATAAGGTGTTAAATTTTAGTGCTTAGAGCTCTCAGACTGAACACGCCTAATCCATCCAAACAGGAGGCTACTGCCAAAGGGGTGGTCTGGCTACCCAAATGTGCCTCTTGCTGCCTCAATATTTGCACTGTTTCCCATTGACTGGATTGCAAACCTTTGATCTAGCCAGAAAAATAACATCTCCCTCAACCACCCATGATTAGATTGGAGTGAACTCAGCTGTCGGTTTCCTGACCAGCAGACAAGAAGAATATTGGATTTGATGTCCAGTGCAAGGAAGCAGCTGGGGGGCTGGTACAGCCTCTTTCAAAAATCAGTCACTACACAGCTGAGTTTAAACTACTGTTCCATGTTGTGGAGAGGCAGTGGAGGGAGTGGGTAGAAGCAGGAGGATGGACAAATCTTGGTGAGCTGCTTAGTACAGGGAGAGATGAACCTGCTTGGTGAAAATGTGTCTCACAGGTTGGTCTTTACTGGAGGTGCAGGAGGGCAAGTAAACTGAGCAACCAGAAAGCGTCGTGGCCAAAGCTGTTCTTGCTCAACTCCACAGTTCCTTTGCCCTAAGCAATTTAAATGAAATAAAAAGACTGGAGGATACACCTACACCTTGAGTATTAATTACCATGGAGTAGACCACAATTGCACTTTATATGTCAGAAAATTTAAATTAGAAGAAACTCCTGCATTATTTTTAAAATGAAAAAATAGCAACTTCTATATCACGCAGTCAAGTGAAATGGGGTATTTTCTCATAATTATGCAGATTTTTGAAACAAGACAGATATTCTAGTAGGTGAACATCCAGAACTGAGAAACCATCACTTGATCACTGAGACAAATATCCCAGTGTTTCATATTCCCACTCCACCTAAGTACCTTTATCTTCTGCACTGAAAAAGCTTTTTTTGCCCTTCATGAAAAGGGCTGAGGAGAGGTCGATTATAACTGAATTAAAGATGATACTTGACAATGAAAATTATGTCAAGAACCAAAAGAAATCACCTGTTAACAGGGAAAAGAAACCCCACTACAGCTGTACCTTAACATCTTAATGACTTTACCTGTTCCTCTAAAGAATTTCTTTCTGCTAATACAAAGTAACCCAGGACTCTCTTCAGCTTTTCTTGCCTGCTGGTACAAATGTACTCTGTGCAGACAACAGTCTTTGGAAAACATAAATAATAGGAGGCAAGATCTAAACATTCTTGAGGACTTCCAGTGCCTGAGGAACATTTTTATGAGCCTGCTGTCTGCTTGAACTTCTTTGAGGCAGGGCGTGACACAGGAGAGAAGAGGGTAGGTCTTCAGGAGATCACTGTGGTCTGCAGCAAGGCAGTGATGAACTCATTTCAGCCTCTGGAACTCAGTGTGATGCAAACCCTTCAGTCTTATCAGGCAAGACAACTGCAGTGACTGTTACCTGCCTTTGTTACTGCTTTATCACATGGCACTGTATGACTTTTGAATTCAGCCTTTCTATCGCTGTTCTCTATAAGGAGCTCACCTAGGGCATCTAATTCCCAGCTTTGAATCCAACAGTGCTGTTCTGGCAGCACAAAGGCTGTATTAGCCTCTAGGTAAGTGCTTTCCAACATGACCTTGGTTGGAACTCCTATTTATTTATTTCACAGTCAATAGAAACACTTTATTCTACCAAATCAGTTTAGTACAGGTCCAACTTTAGCTTCCTCCTTCCTCTAATCTATGCATATCCATTTCTATGCTAATTTGACTTTTCACTGTTCCTTAACCACAAGCAGCAGACTCTCATAAATTTCTTGTTCTCTTATTTACTCGGCTGCATTCAAATGTCGTCTTGTGACCAGAATACTCTCAAAGTGTTTCAATGATTACTAGTTTTTCCATTCGTTTACAAGAACTACCCTTCCCAGAGTTATTCCAGGAAGGGATACATTAATGTATGAGCTCATTGCTACAGAGGATAAGGAAGAGGAATCCTGTGCAAATGCACTTCCCTTCAGCCCTACCGCAATAACTGGGCAAAATGAGCAGACATGAGAAAGGCATCTACTGTTTTTTTTAATGTAAAAACATTTTTCTATAAGTAAGATGATCTCCAAGTAGGGAGGTCTGCTACAAATGCCTGTTCTCTTACCTTTCTTCACTACAAATGGACTAGTTTTCCAAGCAGTGGCATGACAGTTGTCCTGAGACAGCACCATTTACCTCACCAGCTTAAACCATTGGTTAATCCAGCCCAGTAACTTCACTGTAACAACACCCAGCTCCTCCTGCTGCAGAACAGAATGGGTTTGCCACCTGATGTCAGCCAGTCCTCATGCATTCCCTCCTGGGCTCACAGCTGCAGCCTTGCAGTGAATACACAGCAGCCCTGCCCTCCCGGCTGAACGTACTCCCCCCAAAATCAATAATCAAGGCACAGAGGTGTTAGTCAGGAGGACACCCTCCTCCCTGCATTCCAAGGTCACCCTTCTCCATGTGCCTATACCCAACACTCAACCCAGCTCCCCTCCTTGCCCAGCCAGGCAGCCCCTAATTGCAGCAGGGGGGCAGGAAACCCAGCCAAGCTCCCTCATTAGTGCACTGCTTTACTACTTAGAGCCACCAGAGAACTGGGACAGGCCAGCATTGTTTGCAATGGCACACGCAGCTGGAGCTCAGACAGACCTCATTAGGCATTGACAAATCCACCTTTAGAGCTGAAAGTGAGGCTCAAACACCAAAGTAGCTGCAGAAATGCATCTTCAGACACTGGGGAAATTCTCAATTTACCCAGCATTTTAAAGAGCCTTACAAGCATGCCATGGCACTGTGAAGGATTTTTTTGTGGACTTTTTGATTAGTTGAAACTTTCTTTATTATTCAGTAAAAGGTCCAGATGTTGGTTTTCCAGATTCTGCCACTGTAATTGCAGACTGGCATTGCTTACTGAGGTGCAGGAGTTGACATGCAAGGGATATAACCAGACCAGGACAAGTACAACATGTGCCACTTTAGATTTATATCCAGAAAGGACTCATCCCTGCATTCTTCCAAAAAAGCCTCAGTCTTTGCTTCAGAGGCATTTCTGAACATTAGGTAAAGAAATGCTCTCTGCCCTTTTCTGTGGTGGCTGAGGAGCCTGCATGTTCTGAGCTGCAGAGTACACCGAAAGGGCATCCCAGCTCCCATCTGACACACCAGCCCATTGCTGTTTGTGGCATCTTTCAGTTTCCTCTTCCCACAGCCATTGCAAAGGCAGGTTCCCTCCCATGCTTAACCTGCTTTCCTTACACAATTAAAAATTCCTTTTCAAATTGCAAGAAACTTGATATTTTACCTCTTGTACCATTTGTTTGACATTCTTAATGTGCCCTTGATATGAGACTGATCAATGTCTTCATGCTAGGAAGATTTAAAATAACACTTCCATTTAAACCTGTTACATTCTGCTCCTTAATAATGCTCTTCCGCAAGCAGTTTAGGACAGCAGAGACAAGGCTAAGGACTTTCCTAGACAAAACCAAAATGGGTAAGCAAGAAAAAAAGAGAGAGAGAACAGTTATGTAGAAATTTCATGGCAATCAGAAAGTTCCTTGCATCAGAGTATCATGTTTTTACCAATAATAAAATGTCAAAGAAAGGAAAAAAAGAGAAGTATCTTCAGTTTGTGTTCCAAATGTGCATAAAAGAACATTTTCTTCATTTTCCTAACCCCACATCTGTAGAAAAGAAGGCAGAAATCAGATGTATCTATTCACTCATAACTAGCTGAGCATCCACATTCTTGGTTACACATCCATCAGTGCCTAAATTTTCATATCATAGTTGATTAGCCAGCACTACATTATGTTGAAGGAAATACTGCTTCCCTGAAAATGGCTATTTGAATTTAATGGTAACTGTTTAATATCCCAGGGGTATTATCACTATTGCAGTCAGATTTTTGCAATTAATTAGTTCATCGTCTGCCCTTGATGATGAGGAGGTGCTTCTCCATGGCAACATCGATTTGTGAAGTTTAGTTTCAGAAAGAGAAGCCCACAAACCCTCAGATTTCAGCTACACCAGCAGCGAGAGCACTCAGGCTGCAAATCCTATGAGACAGGAGCTGCTTATCCAACTTGTGCTGTGCTTCAGTGCTTGGCAGCCTGAGCACTGCCCAGTGCCTCACTGTCCCTTTGCTAGGGGCTTGCAGCTCATTAGTGTTGACTCATTATTTCAGACATGTGAGAAAGCCAGCCAGCAGGAAGGGAAAGAACATATTGGGTTCCATCCTCATCTAAGCAGCTGAGCTGCTGGGGAAGGGCCATTTATTTCTTGCTCCTTTATAAGAGGACTTGTTTTAAAATGTTCCCATTGTTTGGCTTGACCACGCCCCTGCCATCTAATACTTTGCAGTAAGAATAAGAAATAGCACCAAGACTTTAGACTGTTTTCTATGTTGGAAGATCCTAAGACAGTCTGTTCTGTATTTAGTGAAACACACTCAAGACCTCTAATAACTTTTCCAGCACTTAAATCCTCTGAGTTGCAGAACAATAGAGGCTTAGCAGACATCAAAGCTGTCACAAAGCATTAAACTCACATAGCAAAATGAGACAGAATTACCATGACTTTACCTGGGTTGTAAGGGTTATTGATGTTGAAAAAGTCAAAAGTTGCAAATACTTTCTCATTACTTCAGTAAATTGGAGACCTACTGCTATTTTCCAAGAAGACACAAAACCTCATGAGAATTAATAAATAATATGAGAATACATACTATGAAGTCAAAAAAGCCAATCCCAAATTTTCATTTTCCATACAACTCCATTGTATGTGGTTGCTAAACTTCAGGACTCATAATGGCTGCTCTGTTCTAGCCTGGCTCTGAACATCCCCTAATGAAGATTTTCTGTTTTGAAAAATTAACTGGAGCAGAGACAAAAGCTTTGATTTCTGCCCACCAAGTAGCTTAATGAGGATGGTTAAATTCTCTTGCCTGTATAGCAAACACCCCATTATTTGTACAAAATAACAGATCCCCACCAGAAGAAACCTTCCCAAGAGTGCTCCTTGCAGCTTGTCTCCTGCCCCTGCCAGGGGGAGCCATAGGAACCTCACAGTTCCTGGAAGCCCTGGCTTACCCCTGGATCTTCACTGGATGTACCTCTACTGTGAAAAATGCTGGGGGTGGGGAGGGTAATTTAGACACCCTGTCCACTGTTAGCAGCAGGGCCTTCTGAGTTAAACAACACTGTTTCAGACCCTGCTGCTTGCTCTTGAAGAAGAGTCTCTTCCAAAGACACCATTGCTGTTAGAACCCCAGCTTCCCATCCCCACTGCAGGTGAACAAAGTATCTGTATAGAACTATATATAAATAAAGATCTATTCCAAACACAAAACCATGCAGGCTTTAAAAGCAGCACAAATCACTGAGTAAGCCCCTGGCAGCAGGTGCCTTGCAGGCCACAGAAGAATGTTGGGTGGGGGCAAACAGGCAATGCCAGTTCCAGCTATGCCTGGCTGAAAGTGCTGTAGTGAACCAGGAGATTACCAGGCAGAGACAGGAGGAAGTCCCAGAGAGCTCACAGCACTAATTGGCAGGATTTCAAGTGCACTACAACTCTGCTCTGCAGGACTTCCTGGCCACTCTGATGGAATTAATTTCATCCTAATGCCTCATTGTTCATATTATGTATCCTCCTCCTCCTCTAAATATAGCATTTCAAATAATTAAAGCCAGGTTAATTACTCTGTCAGCCACTGGGAACACTTACAATGCCACCACATGTGGCAAAGGAACCCCATGCAGTTAAAAAACCTCATACTGTTTTCTGTGTGTCTGGATGAGGGAAAAAATCCCCCACCTCCTTCTGCATTTTAATAAATACTACTAACTAAAGCATGGATGTGACATTTGATAAAGCTATGCATGAGATTTGATGGGGTATGAGATTTAAAAATCAAAGTTACAAATGCTAACAACAAAACAGGCCAGCCAAAGGCTCGGGAACTCTTTGTCTTTTAGGGGGTTACATGCAATAGTTTGGCATTGCCAGCTGAGAGATGAACTTCCTTAACCCCAGCCCCATGAAGGGCAAGGGAGAAATACAGCTGCTGGCTACAGAGACAGTAACACCAGGAAGGAAGAATTCAAGCTGAAGACAATTCGTTGTAAGAGAAAATAGTATGGATTTACCAAATACACCTGTAAGCTGGAAATCAGGATGTCCCAGCCAGCTGAGCCATCACATTTTTAAACAGCCTTCCACAAAACAACAGCTTTACACATGAAGTAATGCCAGACAGTGAGAGTGAATATATGAGCGACTGGAAGTGACAGTGGAGAAGCTTACTTTCACACCCTGAGATATCCTCCTAGTCTTAGTTTTAAGTTCATAAGTACTCCATATGTCCCAGCAGATTTACTGGGACATTTTTCACATACTCACCTCCCCCAGACACCAATGTCTCAGAGCTCAAGCATTTAGCAACAGGGAAGCAGTTCACTCTCTAGGCTTTTGATCTACCCATCATCTAAACCAGAGAGATGAAAGCATTTCTGCTCTCTGGGAAGCACAGCCACTACTGCCTTAGGATTTCTACAGATAAAATATCTGGAACCACACAAAAATTTCAAAGTCACAGTAAGCACTTGGAAGGCTAGAGAGGTACATAGTGCAACATCTGTTACACCCAAAGCAACAAGTAGCCTGCGTTCTCTCTGGTTTCTTTTATAGCTTGGGCAATTCAGCAGCCATGCTTTCATTTGCTGCTGTCAGTTCAAACAGCATTTGTTCCCAGGTTCATAAATGTTACCTAAGTGAGTTTCCAACAGAAGCCTGCTTGGATGTTTAACTAGCAATCTAAAACTAATCCTCGTCCCTCTTTCCCTGTTCATCACATCATTCAGAAGCTTGTTTGCACTGTCACTTTCAGGCAGCCTTAGTAAAGTCTGGGAACAGCCATCTTCCACTGCTAGCATTACAATTGGGATGAACCTGTCTCCTTAGACTGAGCCACTCACCCAAAGTAGCAAACTGCACCATTTACTCTTTCCTTGCTGGTCAAAACTGTTTTCAGAAACTGCAGAATGGATCAACAGTTAAGAAAAAAATAAAAAGCACAGTTTAAAATTCTACACTTTTGTAGTGGACCATTCCTCCCCCTTGACATAATTATTTATGAAGCCAAATAATAAACTGTTCCCTAACTCCATCATTCTGCTTTCATAGGTTGTTTCCTGGGACTTGGGGTGTGTATATACCATATTGCTATTTGTTTTTTAACTAGACTTTGCACACACAGAGAGGTACATCAGTCTTTCATCTGAGAAACAGTGAACCATGTCCTTTTCCACCCATAACTCTTGGACTTCCTTTTCCATAAACCCTGAATCTGGGTGTTGCAGCGATTTTGAGAGCAAAACCCAGTGGTGACTTAACCTAAACCAGATTATATCCAAGTTCTGCTAATAGGGAGGGATACGTACAGGACAGCAGAATTCACTGGATCAGGCTGCTTTGCCTTTCAAGTACCTCCGCCTTTCAGATCTGAGTACAATAATCAGGAAGATTCAGGGATAGTACTGTGAAAGCAGATTTGATTGTACAAGAAGTTTAATAAGCCCTGCAAGTTAGAGACAGCTTCCTGAACACTGGGAGAAGTTGGTTAAAATGTCTAAGTTACAAATTAATTACCCAATATGTGTGAGAAAGGTAAAAGACTAGATATACTCTTCAATGCATATATTTACTAGAAGTTATCCCTGTTATGAAGCCACATGTTGCAATAAGCCAAGCTATGTGATCACTTGCTAAAGTGATTCTGTCCTTACAACAGAATTATGAAGAAATAGGGGCAATAAATGACATCATTGCTCCTTTTTCTATCTAAAAATAATGATTTATTTTTATTGCTTTGAAAGACAATATTTTTTATTGTATTGAAATACAATACAAGTTTCCAGAGCAGGTCTCTGGAGATACTTGAATAATATTAAAACACCAAAGGAGACCAAGCTTGTAGTGCAGCTACACTTACCACAACTGCTGGGTTGCTGATAATCTTTGATTCATTACCATGGCAGCAAAGAGTGAACCATGCCCCTACAGTGTGACAAGTAAACCACAAACCCACAGTGTGACCAAACACACAGAGAAAACTTTCCCCTTGTAAGAGAGTCAACACTTTTATCAATGCTGAAGTTCAGTGACCACTTCCCATCAAAACTATTATGCACAGCACACATGTATCAAACCAGGCAGGATTCAGTTCCTCAGTTACAGAAGCTCAAGTTGATCCATACAATAAAAAATGCAGGAAGTGGGAAAGCACAGGGCAAGTGTTGGCTTCTCCAGGAAAACATCTGTGTGCACGGGTGAACTCCACCTTGCAGCAGCGTGCCCTGGTCAGCAGGCCAAAGGAAAAGGCCAGTCCCACTCTCTGTTTGTGAAGCCCCTTGAGGAGCACTTTGTCTGTCTCAGCCCTTCCAATACAAGACAGAAATTGGAAAGTCTTTTAGTGACTATGGGTGACAAAAAATCCCAGACTTCCAAAATGAAGCAAGCATACAGTTGAACTAAAGTAGGACACTTTTTTTTTCCGAAAACCTTCTCCTCATTTGTAAATTCACACCATCAGTTCAGTCTTGGGAGGCTATTCTGGCACCATATATGATTCTATCTGAGAAAAGCATCCCACTGGTTTCTCCTGTGTTGGCTAAGATTATACTTTAAGCAGTTCCTTAAGCAGTCAGGGCATCTTTAGTCATTTGGAACTGCAAGCAACTGCAAAAGCAGTAGTGCCTTAATTGCACTCACATTCCATATGGTTTAGCTTCAAAGGCACAGGAGCTGCCTGCCAGGACTGACAACTCATCCTGGTGTTCAGCAGCGACGTGTGGGGTGCACAGGGCACATTCAGTGTGGCTCCAACTGGTGACACACTAACTGAAATCACCTGCTAAGCCATCAGCCTCAGGCAGAGCCACTGTGCTGTCTCACAGCTTCTATACCTGTGACAGACCACACCAAGAAGCACATTTCTGGGCACAGAGTCCCTTACAGTACCATTTGCAGCTGCTGAAGGTGTCTCATTCTGATGTAAAAGGATTTTCTTTCCTCAGTTCACTCTTGCATCCCAAGGTGCACTCACACAAATAAGGAGAAGTAGCATTATCAACAAATATGTAATTAAAGAGAGATCTATTATCTGGCCAGACTGTAGCTTTCATTTACCAGAAAAACAAAAACAAAAAAACAACATGGAAAATTTCAGAAAAAAACCCCTTAAGTATCAGGAAATATTATAGTGGAATTATTTTCTGAGGCACAGTTATTAAGGGCTAAGACATGAGAGATGGAGGATAATGATGAAGCACAAACTTGATACAGCACAGAAATAAACCTAAAACTTACTTGTGTTGCAGGACATTTTTTTCCTGGTAATCTGATATGCAGAATTTGCAGAGGACTGCAAAATGCAACTTGGTTTTGCTTCACAATAAAACCATGCATCTTCAGATTTCACAAAGGCTGAACACAAGGGTAGGGTTTTTTTTTAAAAAAAATTCAATATGAGCTCAAAATAGAATTTCATCTATTTTTTTTTCCAAGGTTTGCAATTTGGCAAACGAAGAAGTGTTTCAGTTTCATCTAAGCGACTTCACTGTACATACAGTGCTCTCTAAAATAGGAAAAAGCAGGAAAACACTATGTTTCAAAAAAGAAAATTCACTTGAAGGGGCACAGCAGCATTGCATCATGAGGGTCACATCATTTTCTATTCCCCTGTATCTTCCAGCTGACTGCACAAACGTTAAGCTGCACAATAATTACTCCAGGCAATCACAGACCTAATGAGGGCAGGAGCACTGACCACCTACCTGGCAGTAACCACCAGCTTCCTTTGGTAACCAACTGTATAGGCCTAAGGGAAAGCACAATCACTTTGTCCTGACATTTATTGTTTTAATTGAAGACACATAAAACCTATTATAGGCAGCCCCATGTGTTCACTGAACATATTTTGTGAACAAGAAGCATTTCAATAACAGCAGAGCAATTCATAGAGGGAAACACACAAAACGGTACCTTTGATACTTTTTATCTAAACAAAAGACTTAAGTTTGGGCACTTGCCCAAGGCAGGGGAGATCCAAACAGCAGGACAAGCAGCTCACTTGTATTAATGTACCAATGGCTCAGAGTTAAGCACATTTTGCACCTAAGTTGAACTCCACCCTTACCCCTTCACCAGCCGGCTGCAAATGGTGACTTTCTGGAATTTCAGCTTTAGGAAGAGCTGGCCTTGCTAGCCTGAGTCTGTATAAATATCCAAAATGCTTCAGTCTTCTGCATTTACAAAACCAGTGTGTGCTTATCCTGATATTTGAGCCAAACATGCATGGGAAAAAAAAAAAAAAAAGTCAGAGACACAACATTATTCTTTTACTTCATTTATAGGAACATTCAGTTTTGAAGACAGTTATTTGACAGTTTTCAAAGTATTTAAGAACATTTCTAATGAAGAGAGCCTGATTATATTTTAGTTATTTCCTGTTGCTAATCAGGGTGAGATACAAGCTCTTAATACAAGGAAAGCTATCTTGAGATAGAGAGAGTGCTATCCAGATGCACAGTAGTCCTCAACAATCACTATTCCCTTCAGCCTTATTTGTTTAGTGCTCCAGTAGACAGGTGGGACTTCAGTGGCTGCTCTTAAAATGGTCTTTTGGCACTTGGGTGGTAGCATGCACCAGCATCCAGTTTGGTAATTTTTTTTATTTTTTTTTTTAATGAGGGTTTTCTTTTTCCACCCTTCTTTTCAGTTTCATCTTCAAAAATGTCAGGTGTTTAAGTCTAAATTAACTGCAATTCAAAACAAATACATGCGCTAAATGCACAGATGTACACAAAATAAAAAGCTCAGTAAAAAGACTTCAGATTCGAAGTCACAAAGAGAAGGGGACAGGTTAATCAAAAGCCTCAAATAGAGGGGTCTTGTTTAGAACTTATTAATTATGTCAGTCAAGCATGGGCAACAATGACCTTGTATTTCAAAATTAAATTTCTGTCTCCAAGTAAACAAAGCAATACTTAGTTAAATGCAGAGGAACAGCAAGCCTGTCTCAGTAAAAGGAAGTAGTAAATAGGCTCCAGAAGAAATATGAAAGATTTCCTAGAGAATTCCAAAATTCCAGTTATAAAAGCCTGCAAACATTTGCTGTTGGAATGTGCTATTATTGATACAATTAAACTTGTAAGAAATGCCAAGATGGACTTTGTGACAGAGAACAGACTGTTTCTTGAACTGCATCAATCAACATGGATCTCTTCATATACATATTGTGTGTAGGAAGCTTACGAGAATTTTCTTTTGCTTATTTCCCTGAATCTCAAAAAAAAAAAAAAAAAAAAAAAAAAAAAAGGAAAAAAGCTTTGGCATCTTTCATCTTTATAGCTTGGCACATAATGATAAGTGCTCAGCTTGTCTGACTTTCCTCTAAACTATCAGTGAGCTCCCATATAAACTGCTTAAGCATAGCCCTTAACGAGCTCATTTCAGATTCAACTTTACTTGCATATCACCTCAGTGGGTTTTTCCCCCCCCTCTTTACTGAATTCTGCTCAGGAACTAGAAGACATGAATTGTATGTGATCAAATTGAGATGCCATCTGTCTATGAACATTATGCTGTGAGCTGTAATCAAACATTGCCAGCAGAAAAAAAGCACTACCACCTCTATGACTCCGTGGGGTTTCCTAAGGAAGCTCTTCCTTTTAAGGCACGTCAGGACTGTTTCAGACAGTACTTGTCAAATGGTGCTGGAGAAGGTCCAAAGCGGCTCCAAACATTTCAGGGCATCTTTTAGCCTACTACCACATAATCATAACATGGTCTGCCGTAGTTTGTCTAAGTCACCATCTCAGAAGCTCACCAGCATCAGCTCCTTTAACTCTAGAACATTAGGAATTAAAAAACCAAAAATCCTTGAAATATTGCTAAAAGTGTCAGCAGAGGGGATGGGGCAAGGGGAGGCAGAAAGCAGTCCAGAGTTAAATCCAAGTGCTGGTGTCAAGAGAAGCTGAATTGCAGTAGAAGCCCTTCTGCCATAGTTGCCAGGCAGCCTCACAGAGGGACAGTGGGAGGGAAAGCCAAAGGTGCAGGGAGTATGTTCATCCGCAGCTTTGCCTTTAGACACAAAAGGCTGATGGCTTTTCCAAGCAAAGGCTTGCAGAGCTCTGAATCATCTTCTGTATTCTGGTACTCTTGCAAAAGGAAGACTTATCTGAAAGCTGAAGCTTCCATTACAAGAGAAGCCAATGCCACTACTTGCTGTGGTTATTGAGTCGTAGTTGAAGTTGTTTTCTACTTTCAGCTGACACTTTGTATTTTGGGGTGTTGGCAGCAGTTTATTCCACCCCCCCCCCCCCCAGCATTCTTTAAAAGAATGGATTTTCTTCAGTAAAAAGGCTAAGTTATTTCCCAATACAGTAACTCAAACTACTTACTGTATAATCAATGCTTTTAGATACAAGTATCCACTGAGCATTTTATTTCACATAGCTACCCATGGGGTCAATTACACTTGCTGCACAAATCATGCACTTGAGTGTGATCAGTGACACTAGAAATTCAATTATCTTTGGCTTTCTAGATGAATCTTTGGATGGACTAGGGCACAGCTATGTAGCTAATTAATCTGTAAAATCCCATACAAATCCCATGTTAAGCAGATGGTGAAACTTGGATGTGATTTCATAGTAACACATTTGAAAGTGACAATTCTAAATTTCTCACTTTGTCTCTGAACTGGCTTTGGGATAACCTACTATAACTTGCAACAATCAACTAAGTAGCATCAACATCCAAATTAACCAGATTCTTCCTGCTATTAGGACACATCCAAAACTGAGGAGCTTTTTAGACAGTGGTTACCTTTCATTCATTTAAAATTGTTTCAGAAAACAGAGTCACTGCTTTGACGGAGAATAATATTTTTCTGTTTGTGTGCTGATTCCTAGCCCTACTATTTACATTATTATTCTATATTATGCTTTATTATCACCAGCTATCCTGTCTCAAGAAGGCAACAGGCAAGTAGTCTAAATGTCACCTTTCTGTATATGCAGGAATTGTTTCCTCCAAGCTCCATGCTTTCCTTTTTTCTTGCTTATTCTACATCATGTATCACCTGAAAGGTGATTCAACCATCTGCAATGTCACATCATCTTCATTTGTCCAGCTATAACAAGAATACCTGATGTTAACAGGTTTCCCATTTTCCACTTTGAAAATTTCTTGGAGACACACCACATCCTTTAAGCTGTTACAGAACATGAAAGAGGAGAAAAAGAATTCAGTAACACTGAATCTCAACCATTTCCATATAGAGTTGAAAATTAATTAACACTGTCTCAAGAAGCCAGAGCAGAAAGGTAAGAGACAAATATGGAACAAAATAGAATCTACTCTCCATCTTGGAACTGCATTAGGCATTTTCTTGTTAATAAAGCCCTAACTAGGTGTATTAATGAGAAATAATTTAGTCAAGACTATAAAAAGAATGGAAGTCAAAGAGAAGAGACTGCTACTTCTTGTAGCTGGAAAAAAGAGAAATATGAGATGATTGAACAAAGAAAACCCTAAGGACATAGAAGGAGCAAAGGTGTAGGGAAAGGACAGGAGACAGACAACCTGCCAAATTAACAGAAAAGAGCAGGCTTTTTTAAGATGCCTGACAACTTTTCAGTGTGAAATCCTCAATGGAACTGAATGAAACACACTGTGAAAGAACTGAGGAAAGAAGAACTTGCAAGCTCTGGTTTATACCATTGAGTATACAAAGTCAGAGGACACCAGGGGTTTTGCTGACTGATCAAGTAACAATCCCACAGTGAGAGATTCTGAAAAACCATTTCTGTCCACACAAATCTTGGGAACGGCCACACCAATTCTAGAAAATTAGAGACCAGTGAATTTTGTTATATGCAGTAGATACATCTGTGCCATATGACTTAAGGTGTGAAGCCGATCCAGGAAGAATTCAGGGTAAGGGGAAGTATAAAGCAGATGGCTTGACTTTTTAGTTAAAACTAGTGGGACTTTTAAAGACCAATCTTTTAGTAGCCAGTTTTAAAACGTCTTGAAGAACCAACACAAAACGCATCCAAACAGGTGAGGTGTTTTACCTTGCCCAACATTTGGGTTTTTTGCCACTAATGCAGGGTCATTAGCAGTATTTATGGCCACAGGAAATTGATCCAGGTGATGAAAGTAAGCAACACACTGCGATGTCACAAGCCTTACTAACAAAGCACTGCACTCTGAAACAGTGTGCTCCTTCCTCTTAAGCCTTTTGTCCATTTGCTTAGCCTAGCTGGATAAACCAATCTATATTTGATGCTATTCATCAATCTGAATTTTAAAGCTAATACAGAGACATTTTATTAGCCCATAGCCATTTCTCTCACCTCAATTCACATCAAAGAAAAAACAAAAGAACTTTGTTAGTTGTGGGATTAAAGTCAGGCTCTTTCAGTTTTCATGCTTAATAGGAGCAATCACATCAGTGGGTTGAAGTTTGATATTAAAAGAGCTAGGCTAGTCAAATGTAAGATAGAAATCCAACTGTTCTACTTGACAACAAATTAAGCTTTTGCCACAAATAGTGCCTGAAAGCAATTATTCCCAAATTATGATGGCAGCTCAGAAAAGTTATGTATATCTCTAAATTCTTTTTCTTGTGAGTACAGAACAATATGGTGACAGTAGGGACCACACCTGGACAACTGTCTGCCTCTCCACTGACCAGCCAGGAGGCAACTGGCAGGGCTGAAGCCTCTTCTGGATATACAACTGCTGCACTGCACACAATCTCCTACTGCACACAGCCATACAGCAGCAGGAAATGGAAAACTCAGTTTTCTAGAGTTTGCTACAAACTAAACTGGGTAAACAACATTGGCTCAAAATATTTCACTGTCAAGGAATGGAGCTATTCAGGCACAGAATATCTGAAGTCATACAGAGGACTATAAGACTTCTTAATAGGACAGGCAAGATGAGGTTTCAGGGAAACTGAACCTGCAGGCACACCCTCCTAGGAATAGGATCTAATGTGGCAACACTATTAGAAGCAACAATATAGAGACCAAAGACAGTAATAAACAAATAAAATATAACATTTGGAAAAGGACAAAGAAAAAAAAAAAAAAAGACGGTGGAATCTTTTATAGCATATCTTAAACTTCTTCCTCTGACAATCAGTATTAGAGAAGTTATTTCCTGTAAATCTCTGTTAGATAATAAGTCTAATTTAACCTAGTACATTTCAGATTGGAATTTAATAAATCTGTGGCTAAACTCAGTCAAATTGGAATGATGTTTTAATATATTTAGCACACTCCATGCATTCTGTGTGTAGCCCTGCAGAGAAATGCAAATTTATCTCAGTTGATGAGGAAGCTGGAGTCTGCTTGATTTCCAACTTGGTCTCAAAATAGTGAGATAAATTCCAATTTACAGTCTTGATTACTAGTCCCACAAAGGGGTAGAAGAGTGACAGTTACACTTGTGACTTTTAAATACAATTTATTTTCTAGTGACAATTGAAGGATCTAGATTTAGATATAACAAAATCAAAACTAGGATCACAAAACAAGTATAGAAAAAATTTCACTGTGGGGCTGTCAGTGCAGATTACAATGCCTAAAACATCCTACTTGGGTTTCTCACACTGAATAATTAGTACTAAGTTTCACAATGTATTTTTTGTGTATTTTCAATATAATTCAGCTAAAGGTATTAAGTTATTCACCGTGGACCATGTCATACCTTTTAATAAATACAGAAATATCACATCTTTACCTTCTGTCAGAAAGTCAAATCTCCCAATACTCTGGACATGTACCACAGGTGGACAAAAAAACCCCAGGCCACCACCCACAGGGCAGTCAAGCAGCAAACTACAGACATTTCTTTTTTCACCTGGAGTTTTACCCATCCTCATCAGCAACCTCTGAAGTGGCCCAAGTTGTCAAAATAATTTAGTCTGCTCTGCAACCACTTGTTGGTACAGCACTCACATAGACTTCATACAATACATGGTTCATATAGAGTAGTTTCAGGTCTGTGGCATTAAAAAGTTACTGTAATAAATTTTAATCACCTATATAACAACATAGAACCTGAACTTGCATCCCTCAGAGGACAAAAGAGCAGTAACATTGCCAGAAAGAAGACAAAGTTAACAACGCAGAAGGTGAAAGGTTTCCCTTCGCTCCTCATGAATTATCACACATTTTTATTGTGCTTTCCTTGAGCTCAATACACAATACATTAGACCATTTGTGACTGAACAGTGGGAATCCTTTTATAATATCTTGTTAAATGTTTCCTTACTTTTGTAGTACAATTTCTTAGTTTTCATTTGTACTGTATCGACAATAATTTTGGACATACTCCAAACATTACATCTTACACATTTTATAATTAGACTACCTTGTAGAATTTAGAGATACTTGGGGAGAGGACAATTTACATTTACCAGTGCTAGAGATGTGAATTAGTAATCTTCCCCTACTTCCTTCACCAGTGATTCTGGGTGTTCACTTCACCTTTTGCTGGATTTTCACACAGTATTGTATGCTTTCTGTTATGTAAGACAAAAGTTAAAAGGATTTCAAGCATGCAACCACAATATCCCAAAATGGTACTGTTAGGAGAAACAATTGCTCTGCATATACAACCACAGAAGAAACATACCACCAAAAAAGTGGATGCCTTTTACCAGACTTCGCATTTTAAGCAATCTTAAATCTAAACAACAGAAGAAAATTTTATATTTTGAATATTTTTATTCCAATCAAATTACAAATACAAGCATTTGAAAATGTACAAAAATAAAAAAGGATATTTTCTACATTTAAAAAAGGCAGCTCAAACTTTCTTTCTATATATGTACAGTCCTTTAGATGAGAAAGCCTAATCAGCAGACATTTATTGTGCTCTCTTCTGAGCATTCTATGCCAAATCCCCTCCCCCAAATCCAGCCACACTTAAAACTAAAAGCAACAATTCAAAAACTTAGTACACTAAATGTCCCTGAACAGATTACAAAGAAACCATTTCTCACAGGTAATAAATCTGAAGGTGATAATGTATTTCCCTAATGACTTTAGGGTAAGCTACATCCTGATGGGTAGTTTGCAAATCAAGTGTTCTGTAGTTTGTTGATATGTAACTTGGACAACACAGTCGGATTAAATTTTTATTTTTAAGCTATTTTTACAGATTAAAAAAACAATTATAGCTTTGTTGATAGCATTCTTCCTTCCCCCAAAGTTTTAACTCTTCCAAAATAAAAAAAAGTATCTGCAAATAATTATAAAAAGCAGTAGAAGAGGTCTGAATCCAAAATAATTGTTTTTTGCAAAAGGGATTGAAATGATCACCTGCTCAATACCACATTGTACTAATGAATGCAGAGGAAGCACTGCTACCGTGAGAGTTTTGAACCATTCTATTATGTCTATTCAAATATTTTTGGTATCAAGTTTTGCTCAGTAATATTGATTAAAATATCTTAAGTGGTATAGTTCATCTCAATGTTCTGTCATTCATTTGGCCAAGACACTGTTTTCTGTTAATGTTCTGACAGCTGGTGCTTTTTGAAGCTGCAGTAGTGTTAAGGATAGGTGAGGCAATGCTCATGTAAAGACGTGGCTACCTAAACTAACATTACAGAAAAACATTTCTGAGGGACACAAGCCCTTCTTTAGGTCTCAAATACAGCAGGAAACTTTAAAATTCAAAACAGTTGCTCAATTTACATGAATGTGTCCAGTTCCTAAGAGAAAAGCCAGGTGACAATGCTTCAAAGCTAGCTCCCAAGAAGCAAGTTCTGTCCAGCCTTCCTTTTTGTCATTCCTTCAGTTGCCAACTTCAACCACATCATTTAACAGAAAGCTGCTTAGCAAGAGAACAGCTAATACCAACTTCTACAGAGGCCAGAATACAGGCACCCAAGCCATAATCTTCTAGCTGCTACCTGTAACAAGCTAGCAGCATTTAATTTACCTGGCCTATTGTGGACAGGGATCTCATTAAGTTGTGCTGTGATGGAGATGAATGCAGGTTGAATACAGGTTTAACAATGGCCCCCTGTCTGCAGCACACTCACCTATGCTAGCTTTCAATTCTACTACTTCTGCAGCTTCATTCTTGCCTCTAAAAAAAAATCCAAGCATCTGCAGAGAAACAAACTAATACCCCAGAAGTAATGTTCAGTTCTGTACAACAGGTAGTTCAGCATGACACAACCATTCTTTACATTTTGTCTTTCACATCATCTGACCAAAAATCATAATTCTGTACTTATATGCACATGTACTTAGAGAATACTCAAGACTTTTAAGTTTCTCTGGCAAATTTTAGACACACCCATTTTTTTTCTACTGTCTTAAAATATTTTAAGATTGTCCTATGATCTCATTTCAGTACTAACCCATTACATACATATTTTTTACTTGCTAAAGATTTACTTCTTAATTCACAGGAAAAGTTACTTTTCTAGAAAGATCTTGAGCACATTTTTTAAGCATTACCACAGACACACAAAGATTCATGTGGGATACTGTTAGCACTGATAACAATCAGGACATTCTCTAGTTAGTTCACACTACTGGTTAAGATTAAAGGACAGTGCTGACAAGCATTTGAAGTAGACTGAATCTCTTCTTTTCTTGCTAAGACATAAGAACACACCACAGGCAGTTTTGCTGCAAACTGAGAAAAAGCCAAGGAATGTATTTATTACCAAGGAAAAGAAACTCTGCAGCATCTAAAATAGAAGTCATACTTGGGAAAACAGCTAAATAGCAATTTAAGGGTAAGATGTAGCTTCACAAAAGACACTTACAGAAAGTTCTGTCTGCCTAGTCATCTATCTCCTTCAAATAAGTTTCATGTAGACCTAACTGTAAAACCAAAGCCAGCAGCAGGCAAAACCAAGAAACAATAAAAAGCTTTTGATGTAAGGCAATTGCTTCACTTTTAAAAAGGGGGGAAGAGAAACAGTGTAGTTTATGGACCAGCCAGTCAGTATTTGGGAGGTAGTCTAGTTGTTCATTTGAGAGAGGTAGAGCTGGTTGAGAAATCAATAGCTAAGGCCAGTCAAAATCATATCCCAAGTTTTCTAAGATGGAAAAAATGTCTCAGCCTGAGACTGCTAATGTCACAAGGGATTCAGTTGTCTGGCTCATATTCATTCACTTTTACATGGGTAAGGTTATTGTAAAATTTCCAGAGAGAATGGTCCCAGAGATAGCCAGTGAAAAAGCTTAACTACATTTTGGCATGTGTCAACCAATTAATACAGGTTATACATCTTATGACTGTGAAGGTTTATAAAGCTAAGTGGCTCTCCTCATTTGGCAGATTGGTATTACTACAAAAACACAGATATACCAAAGACTAGAGGCAAGTCTCAAATTCCATATGGTTTACCTATATAAAATTCTCCATACAATTTCTTCAAACATGGAAAAAACCCCAATTATTTTAGAGATGAAAGAAAACAAGACATGAGGGTCACCAGTAATAAAACCCTTGTTAAGGACATCTGAGTACAGAATCATACATAATGCTCCCTTGGATTGATGTAGACTCTTCCAGGTCCTGAGTTTTGTGGATATCTGTGGCTCCAATTTTTGTAGTAAGTTTGCTGATAAACAGGATACATAGGCTGAAGACCCTCTTGTTCCTGTGGCTCTTCAGCCTCACAAGTAAGTTGCCTTCCATTCACAGCTTTCTAAACACACACAAGAAGTAATAAGTTTCATAGTTCATGTATAGAACCTGCAATTCCTATTCTTCATAAAGCTTTAAGCAAAATCAAAGATATATGATCTCCAAGACAATCCTATGAATAAAGAAAGGACCTTAAACTTCCACTAACAGAGTTAAACTCAAATGTTCGTTTCAAATGAAGTTGGACTCTAAAGCTCAATAAATCTAACGAGGAAATCAACAACTACAAAAATGTCTGTCAACACTCCTCTGCTTTATGTTACTCACCAAGAAATGAAAGCTGGAGTGTTTAAGTATTTAAATTAGTCAGCAAACTACTATAGGATATTAAAAGGTACTGCCACTTTTCACTTAACCCACACAATCCAACAGTTATTGACCAAGATGAACAAATATTTCTTTGTGAACACTGACATTATAAGTTTATTTTATGGAATAAGATTAAATCAAAGCTTCGATCAGGAATTCAAGCCATCTTATATTTACCATGTGCTGCACGTTCTCAGCATCTCTCTCTCTGTACTGGCTCTGCAAAGCAAAATTTTCTTTCTGAAAGAAGAAAAGTTAGAAGGGAAAAAAAGTCAAGATTCAACACTGCAGAACATTTTGGCTCATACAAAAAACACCAGTCATTCCAAAATACACTCTGCCTTAGGACGTGCCTTAACCGATTGTCATTTAGAATCTTTCTTACAATCCAATGGCCAGTGGGAAAAAGATGAGAATCAGTCAGGGTAACCTGTTCCAGCCGCGTTCCCTCTCCCAATATCTTGTTTCCCTCCCAGTCTCCTGTGTACACCCCAAGCCCACCTGCTGGCAGGGCAGCACAAGAAGAAGAATACGTCCCCATGCTGTCCAGCAGTAAAAAAACATCCTTGAGTTATCAACACTATTTTCAGCACAAATCCCAAACACAGACCCATACCACCAGCTACTGCAAAGAAAATTAGCTCCATCCCAGGCAAACTGTCAACTGTAAAGAGATGAGGTTCAACATCATCTAAGGAATCTGGAGGTGAACAATTTCATGGGACCTGATGAGATACATTTGCAACTTCTGGAGGCACTTTCATAGGAAGTGACTAACCCACTGTCCACCCTATTAGAAGTAGTGCCAGGTCCATGGTTCCCACTGGATGGGAAAGTGGAAATAGAACTCCCATGTCTAAAAATGGAAGTAAAGACAACCTGAGGAACTACAGGTCAGTCACACTTCAGTGCCCAGCAAGATGAAGGAGCAGATTCTCCTGGAAACTATGCTAAGGTATATGGAAAATAAGGAGGTTGTTGGTGACTGTCAACATGGTTTCACTAAGGGCAGATTGAGCCTGACAAATTCAGTGGCTATCTATGACAGGATCATAGTGTTGGTGGAAAAAGGAAGAGCAACTGATGTCACCTACCTGGACTTGTGCAAAGCATTTGATGCTGTATCACATGACATCCTTGTCTCTAAACTGAGGAGACATGGATTTGATGAGTGGACCACTCAGTGGATAACAAACTGACCAGATGGTCACGCTCAGAGATGCCTCATCAGTGGCTCAAAGTCCAATCAAGGACAGTGACAAGCATCATTCCTCAGGGGTCCGTGTCAGGACCAGCACTGTTTAACATCTTTTTGGCAATGTGACAGTGGGATCAAAGCACCCTCAGTGAGTTGCCAATGACACCAAGCTGTGTGGTGTGGTGACATGCTGGAGGCCAAGGGATGCCCTCCAGAGGGACCATGGCAGACTTGAGAGGTGGCTCTGTGTGAACCTTGTGAAATTCAACAAGGCCAAGAGCAAAGTTCTGCACCTGGGCTGGGGCAAAGAAGTGATTGAGAGCAGCCATGAGGAGAAGGACTTGGCATGTTGGTGGATGAGAAGTTACTTCATGCAGAAGCATTGAAATCTCTCTTCTTTCAAATTTATTTTTTTTTCTTCACCGTTATGATAGAAAAACTTCATTTGAGAAATGGGCTGTTTCCAAACATCCAGTTAATCACCAACTGCCTGAGTTAATGGGCAATCTGAATGACACCAAGTAATGCCATCTAAGAATTATGATTTAGGGTACAGTTTTGTACTGTGGTTTCATCACTCCTAATTAACTTCTTCCTTTATGCCACACTTAGTATAGGACCATAATAGGCTAAAGCAACATCTTTGCACAATTGTTTGTATTTTTTGTTTTGCAGTTCTTCTTTTCCCAGCAGTTTCACAGTGGTAGCAACAACACAAAGAAGCTACATTGCTGATCTTTGTGCAGAACTCACTCTAAAACAAGTATTTATACAGGTAGGTAACATTTGCAGTGGTCATACATCCATAGACATGCATACTCTTACCTTTAAGAATTATTTTGAAGAGAACCCAGTCTCAGTAATATTTCATTCTTTCTTACTTTCGCCACCTTCCCCTTAACCTTTTACTTTTCCACATTTGTTTAGTTAAATTTTGAAGCAATTTTGAGTTAAGTTTTAATATGACCCCCAAATGCATTGTATAATTACTTTAAAAATCATCTAGTATTTCCTAACCTTTTCCACTCCTCCAACAGCTATTTTTCACCATCTTCACAGGCCTATTTTTCCAATGTTAGTTTGTAAAATTTTTTATCTTGTAATTCCATTTCCAAGTCTACCCTCCTGCCCTTAAAGTCACTGTGCTTTTGCTTCTTGAGTCCTAAAATGCAGTCTGCATTTCTGAGAATATGTGATTTACCACTTAGCAGGCAGCATTGCTCTTTCATACCTGAACTAAGAGCATGAGTTCATCATATAAGGAGGCAAAACATACATGGGGAACAAGAACAGTCCCATCTCCACCAAGAGCTAGTGTTCTTTAAACAAAAAACAACAATTAAAAAAAACATCTGCTTGCTTGAGAAATTCTACCAACAATTCTACCACTGCCACAGTGGATGTGGACATGATTTAGAGACATGCTGGAAACCAGAATAGCAAATTCCAGTTGGTTATTCAATTAAAACTGTAAGTCAAAGGAAATCATCTCACATGGCATGAAAAGGCAACACCTTTGCTAAATAATGAAACTATACATTTTACAGCCATGGAGCAAGTGACAGCCAAAATCATTGGATTCTGTCAAACAAAGCTGGTGCTGAGCTACATAGTCTGTGTCTTCCTGCACAGAAACAATCTGGGGTTCTAACAGAAGTTTGCACTGCTTTACTATTACATTTTGCAAAGTTTCATAAAACCTCAGTTTTACTCTAAGAATTGTCTTTCTCGAACAGTTCTTCAAAAGCCTAAAATCAATTATCTCACCAAAAACTTCATCTTACCTTTTCTGATCCTTTCCAATTTAGAAATTCCATTACAAAGGCACCCACTAACAAAAAAAAGCTTGTGCATCATTCTAATCCCTATCTGGTAATTTTTTTTTTCCTATTGCAAGATCCTTTATCAATACAGATGATTTTATTGATGCACATTTTGTGCTCCCTTCCATTCAATCTTGTTTGTCTAAACCGTTCTTTGGTTTAAGGTAAATGATAACAATAGTGCTTCCTTTTTCATCAAGGGAGATATTCCCACCTGTATGAAAAGCATTAGGAAAAGAACTAGAAGAGTACAATCCATAAATGAATCTAGTATTTTACTAAGTTTATGTAAAGGTAAATATTATATCTAGTATTATACTAGATTTAAGTGGCTGGTGTTTCCAAATTTGATTCATAAACATCATCATTTGGTAAATGGTATTTGATGCTTTTAATGGCACTAAGACAACCTCACCTTTTTCTTTCCTGTTTTGCTCAGTAATACAAATATTAGAGTTAAAGTGCTTTGCTTGGCTAAATAAGTGAGGCATTCTTCCAAGCTGCAAATCTAAAGTCAGTTTTCTCATGGCCAGACATACCTACTGGGCTGCATTTCCCTTATCTACTTACTCCTGTTGCTACAGAACACCCTTGTTCAATTCTGAATCCTTCAACCACTCTGAATGTTGCACTGCATGGTGCAAAACATGTTTTTTCTCTTTCCTTCAGAAGCACCTGCCAAGGCAATAATAACTTCAGTTCTTTCGCATTGTCAAAGTCTGCCCATCTCAAGCATGTTTAGAGGAAAGTAAAGAAATTTTTACTTCTTAGCAATGTATTGTTTGAAACAGTAAAGCTAACACTAATGATTCCAAAGACTGCCAGAATTAGTGCACCCTCTCACAGTCCTTTTTAAAATATTATGCAAGAGAAAAATTCCTCTTTAAGCCACTGGAATTCTTCCATTGCTCAACTTCTTCCTGATTCACCTCAAAAACCACATTGCCAAGCAGAGATTCCTCTCACCAAGGACGTAACCTTCAGGCTGCTCACCACTCCTTCACAGTACATAGAATATAAAAAAAAGCTATAATGTAACTTTTTTCCATATTCCCACATTTTGGACTTTTGCCTCACTCTTTTAGGGCCATAAGTGAACCAGTTTATTTCAGTTCTGCAGTGATTCACATGAATACATGAATTGGTATCTGCAAATACCAGTACAGAGAAATTATGAGTACTCAGTCACATAGTACTTGTACATGCTGGTAGCTCATTATTAACACTAGCACATAAATGATAATGTATATTTAAAATAAACTGAAAGTTTCCAAGTCTCAACAAGTATCCATGAAAGACGCTATCCAGGGTCTATCCAGTACTATCACAGGTCCAAAACATTTTCCTTCATTTTAATACCATCACCTGCTGATTCAGATATGCATAAAATTAGTTAAATACTGATTGCTGGGATACAAACAGAAGAATTTCAGCATCATCAGTGATCATCTTGAATACTTTACAAGATAAAAAAAAAGCTACTATCCACAATTTGAACAATAACAGCACAGATGATTGACAAACTTGCACATTATTTTTTAACAACTTACCAGAATCAGCCTAAATTGAATAAATCCACTTTCAATTCTGTTATTGTGAATATGCATTTAAATTCACTCTTCTATACTTTGCACCTTTGTGCAGCATATCATTTCCATTCAGACTGAGCTGATGATCTACTGTGGTTGACACAGCAGTGACATTTCCCCTACTTGTTGTTTTCAGGACTCCAGAAATTTACATCTGTACTACTCAGTGAGAGCCTCACCTGGCATCTCATTCTGGATAGGCAAGGCAGGAATTGGAACATCAGGTAGTACAGCGGTGGGTACAGACATTTAGTCACACAGGACAAGACATCCTGACAGGCTGCTAACTTGTTTCTTTTGCCTCTTTACAGCTATCCAAATGTTGGCTTGTTACACCAAAACAATGCAACCAGTCACTTCTTGGCTAAAGGCAGTATTTTGACATTTATTGCTGTTGGATAAAATTAAGCTCTTGCCTCAAGCATAACAGAGTACATACTGATTAGAGGCAGCATCAGCTAGGAAGACAGCCTCCAGCTCCAGGTCTTTTCAGTTCTACAGTTCCACAGAGAGAAAAAGACAGGTACACTAACAGTGTTAAGCTAATATTACATTTCTTAAATAAAGCCTAGTTAACACCTAATCTGAAGAGGAATCTTTCTCCTCTCAAAACAACTTAAAACTCTGTTTATACAACTTGAGGAAAACAAATATTCAATTCAGTCTCTTTACAGTTTTTTCTCTATTTACAAAATACATTTTTATTAAACGTTTAATTAAACGTTCCAACTACAGTCAGTTTCAGCCTAAGTTCTTTAATACCCATTAACAGAAGCCTTGGTAAGCACAACCTAGGAAAAATTCAAAGACAGCAAAGTTCTGAAGAGGAAAGCAATAAGGTACAAATTCTCTTATGTCTACCTCCTTTATAAGCTGCTCTGTAAAGGAGAAATAATTGCATTTCCTAATGTTGTCATTTTGCCATCTAGCAGCACCTACAGATGCATAAATACCACAATTGACCATATCTCTTGATTCTATAAGCAAAAGAATATTTTTCAAATACTTTAAGCAGGAATATTAGCAGAAGAATGATTCATCAAAAATTGCAGTTGTTGAGTACTGTAGTAACAGAAGAATCATCTATGATGCCCAACATGAGCACAGAAAAGCACTGGTTCTTTTGTGTCATCTTTGGTGCTATACCACCTTTAAGGTAAGAAGATAAAAACCCATTATTCTTTATGCCAACAAAGTGTTTTCTACCTTCACAATGTTATAATCAAGCTGCTCCTAAAGGCAGCAATGGATCTCAGAATAGTTTCCTACTTCACTCAGCAACAATATACACAAGTATTACCCATTGTAACATTTACGACATAAGGAAACCTTTTATCAGCAACTGATATTTGGTGAGCTTTAGTAACCATCCTTCACAAAGAAAATCTACAAGAATATTCTCAAGGTTATGAAAAACTCCCATCAAAATCCTTTGTAAAGGTATGTGAAGATTTTTTTCCCCCTCTATGAGAAAGGACTTTTATAGGTCCTTAAAGCTGCAAAGATAGACCTCAGTATTGGAAAAAATGTATTTCTTATAAACAAATGATTGTTTTAATTAGCTCAGTGTTATAATTCAGCACATCAGTGGTTAGAATCACATTATTTATGGTATGTACTGAGGATGGAGCAAAATTTTTATTAAAAAAGAATTACAATCTAATTCTTACAAATACTCATAGATGATGGAAGATTTCTTCAAGGTAAGCAGAAATCTAAAAGATCTGACTAATTAATTTAATATAAACACACACACACAACACTTTAGGGGCCAAGGCCAGGATATATAACTGACTGGTTTATTATATGAAGTGTAATAATCCATGATATTAGCTTAAGCCATCTTTCAAGAACAGATCTCCTCTATAATGCCTAGTGCAAGAGAAGCCTGAATTTACCTGGAGTTTTCCAAGCAGTCCAGTCCACCTCAAAACCATGCTGTAAGGAAGTGTGTAGCCCTACCCCTCCTTGCTCCCCACTTATTCAAACTGTTTCATTTGCTAGAATCAGCTTTCCAGTGTGACCTCTACGAGCCTGTTTGATCAGACTACAACCCACACAAACACTAAATGCTAGTAAAGAAGTTTTTTGCCTATTGCTGTCTTGCTTGGACAGCATTACTTTAGATGACAAGAAGCTATCCCTGAAAGCACACTAAAAATGCAACTGTTAGTCACAAAATTGGTATGGGTCTTTTGCTGCTGGTAAATGCAAGAAAAAAAGATAAAATTAGAAGTTACATAATTTAAAGTATTTAAAAGTGATTTAGTGATCTTCAATGAGAATCAAACTTTGGTAAATTAGCTGTGTCAAAGCCCAAATTCCAATCTATCCCCACCCCTCAAACATTAATAACTCAAATGAATGGCAGTTGTTACTAAGAAGGGAGCTGATGATAAGTTTAACTTTCTAAGTTTACCAAGCATAATTTTCCCCCTTATGAAGACTGCTTTATAAAGCTATGTATATTCTCTCACCACAGGATTTCAACTATAGGTTTTTCTAATTCAAAAAGAATCATGTCAGTCAAAGGCTGTTAGAAATACAAGATGATCTGTCTACCAGTTTCCTGACCTCTAAGGATGACTTTAACATTATAGATAAGAGATTAGAATATCACATATGTAGGGAAACAGCTTGGTTGTGAAACCATTGAAAGGCTCCAATATATTACCAGGAAAGCAAAATCAGACCAAATTAACATGATAAAGCAAAGCTAATACTTTTCTTAAGTCAATTTAAGATGCATATAAACACTTACTCACCTGAAGCATAGCTTCTTTCTGTGGTACTGTCAGTGTTCTCTCCTCAAATGAGGCTGGTTTGTGAGTGGGTGGAAGATCAATCCTGCAGTGAAGAGGGAATGAAATATGACACATCATGTTTGTGAAGTCCAATTGAGTGGTCAGATATTAAATACCAAATCACTTAGCACTTAGTACTCAGGGACAAACACCTTTCAGTCAGCAATGACTCAGATGTGATATACTGTAATGGACCGTGTCTACCACTGCCTATTATTCAGCCACACATTTTTTGCAGAAAAGCACCACCCAGAATCTGTTATTTATTGCATCCTGCTTTAAGCAGACTGAATGTCCCCCCACACACTCCAACCAAGGAGGATTAGACACTACTGGTATCTAACATAGTTTTTAAGTTATGAGACACAGCTTGAACAACATTTTTAACTATAGCTTTTCCTTAAAAACCTTTGCGAAAGCCTTCCTCTTCCTAGCAATTCTTACATGCAAGGCTTTTTCTATTTTAACTTTCTCAGTGAAAGCAAATGGTTATAAAAACTTAAAGGTGTACGATTCATATAAATATGCTTCAGATACAGAATTTAAGAGAAACGAAAAAGAAAGAGCATTTCAAACCGTGTTAGAAGTTGCTCAAAAGAAGACTTTTGACTCATCTAGCTCAATGCAAATGAGGAAACTTATTTTATGCTAAAGGCTCCAAGTTATTTTACTCTCTTTCTCAATAACTACATATACAAACATGAACAACATTCCTCATTCGTTTTAAGTGTTAACTGTATATGGGACGTAAAAAGACTCATATTTACAAATATTCTAAGCCCTTATCACTTTTTTATGCATGTTCCAAACAGGATCTAGACATCATCCACTTTAACTGACAACATATTTTCAGATGTTTTTGTTTCCTTCTTTTTTGTTTGATCACGTTGAATAAAGTAAACTGCGTGTCTGTGCCAAAGACTTGAAGAAACAACAAACATTCCAGAAAGCACAACAAGTCAGTAATTTCTAAGCACGTATCTGTGGGAGCTTGCTTAATTTTATACAAGCATTTCAGGATTAATTTTAGGTCTAACTTGCAAGTTAGACCCGCAGTTACAAACTAGCGGTCACTGGCATCAGCCAAGAGAGAACTCTTCTTTGCCCTCCAGTTAAACCCATGAGTAGTTTTCTTTCAAAAAACCTCAAACTTATCAAGAGATAAAGCATTATATTACTTCTGAAGTAACTCTTACCCCCTTCATTTCTTTTTCAGAAATGCAAGTGTGATTTCACATTTGTCTACTCTAAAAATTGAGCCCTGAAATTACAAAAGCTGAATAGCTGCTAAATTAAGTCAGACACTTAAATTCCCGTTTAGAACAAATGCTTCTGGCATATCACTTTCAATTGAATAAAAAAAAAGTCCAATGCATACTCACACTTTGTCAAGATAGGCTGGCCTTTTCTTCCTTGGGGTCAGCAGCACTGTCACAAAGATGGTAATGATAAAAAGAGCAAGGACTGCTCCAATCACAGCCCCTGCTACAGCAACAGAAGATGTCTGCTTAAAGGGCACATCTGCAATGTGACAGCATAGATTACAACTTTAAGGAGTTCATATACTTTCAATACTCAGATAAGCTACTTCAGTGTTGTTCTGAGAAATGCTTCTTCCTTCCACTGCCAAAGAAAAAATCCCTGTCCTGCACTAGTGCTTTTGCAGTATTGCCTTAACTTGCCCAACTGAAAAACGGGGGGAATTGAGAGTTCATGGAATCAAAACCTGATGCCAAAAATTCCAGGGACTACTTTTAATAAGTACTAACAGCATGATTTCATTCTCAATTTCAAGGTATGATGACATTACAAAACATATGGTTTGCACTTACATAAGCTAACAAGGTGTTAATTCAAAAACCTGTGCAACTATGGTTTATTGACAATCTTTCTTTAAAGACACTTAAGTCTGCAGAAAGCAAAAAAGAAAAGCATAAAAGCAGGGTATAAAACCTCCATATACTACTAGGAGCAATGAATACATGAACAAACACTATATACTTGGCTTACACTTATCAAAGCAAACCCTAAGACCACCTATCATCTTTACAACTTCACACTTCAAGCTACAAGAAAGTAATTTTCATAAATTCTAATAAGGGGAGAGAAAAAGCTATGTTTTTCTCCTTTTAAAGCATTTTTCTTTTGGCCTACGCATTGTCAAATCCAATGCTGAACAACTCTCATACTGCATTAACACACTTTTCAGTCTTTAAAGGCCACTCCTATCACTATGCTTAGATATCAATTTTTAAGTCTCAGAACTGAAAAATCTGCTAACATACTTTAAATCATCAGTGCCTCAAACTTGCACCAACAGGCTCATCAAAAAGTTTCACAATTGGAATAATTCATGTCAGCTGCACTAAACACTTACCTACAAAATTTAGGCAGCACATATTAAATAATGCTCTGATTTACACTAATTACTGAATCAGAAAATTTAACAGCCCAAAAATCAAAAATTAGCACAGTTCCATACCCGTAATGTATTTCTAAAGCAGTCTACTTCAGCTATTAGCCAAATGCAACACAACCATTCTCTATTTAATCTCTTACCAAAAGAAATTTTGAGAGCCTCTTCAGCTGTTTGTTCTATTCACAGATATAAACCCTGAAAGTGCAATGATTTATCAATTCCTCAGATTTCTAATGTTGTTCTGCCTTTATGCTAGAAAGCTGAGCAAAATCCCACAATTAAAAAAAACCCCAAAATACAACACTTGACCTGCACTCTAATAAAGCAATTCCTGTCCCCTCACTCATTATCAAAGATCTGACATGAATATTCCCCTGGGATCACATTCACAAAGTATATTTAAGTAAATTGAAGACTGAAATAAGCTCTTTTTTTGGTGTGATTTTCTTAATGTTAAAGAATAAAGTCCTAGAGTAACTTGCAGAAGTTACTTTGCTCCTTAAGATGAATGCAATACGCCATCTTTAGTTTATGTAACAGCTTTCCTGGCATAAGCTCCATGTGTCCATCAGATACTATAAATTATCCTAGCTTTGGCTGGGATAGAGTTAATTTCTTCTCAGGAGTTGGTAGAGTAGTTTGGATTCAGCGTGAGAATAATGCTGATAACCCACCCATGTTTTGGTTTTTGCTGAGTCATGTTTATCCTAAGTCAAGGACTTTTATTTTGTGTGTGTGTTTCATGCTCTGTCGGTAAGAAAATGCACAAAAGAAAACTGGGAGAGAATAGAGTTGGGACAAGTGACCTGAACGGCCAAAGGGATATTCCACACCACAGAACACCACGCCAAGTATATGAACTGAAATTACCCAGAAAGAAGTATTGTGCATCACTTCCTTGTTTTTCCCCTCCTTTCATTATCCATTACTATTATTATTATATTTTGCTTTGTTTTCTTAGACTGTTGAACTGTTCCTATCTTGACCTACAAGTTCTACTTTTGATTCTCCTCCCCATTCCACCATGGTGGGAGGAGAGAGGTGTGAGGGAAGTCAGCAGTTGTGTGGTGCTTAGCTGCAAGATGAGCTTAAACAATGACACAGGTATAATTCATATTTTTTTCCTGAAGAATGGGCACATGAATCAGTGGAAAGGTCACCTAACCACTGCATTTTAACTAGCTTAACCTCAGTTTACACTGGGTATCCTCTTATTTAAGAGAGAAAGTCTCAACTAAGAGACATTCTTAGGTCCAGAATTCTTGGAGATGCTTTGGTCTTGTGATTACATCAGAAGAGTTTCTTGACTGTTTCATCCTAACTTCATGGTGCCTTTTCTTCTAGTAAATGATGCTATAATGTTAAAACATCATAAAGTATTATACTTTTAATCAAAGTCCACCCACTCAGTCTCATTTTGGCTGAGATGACAAACACACATTTGCTTTTGAACACCAGGAAAAATAATAATATCCCAGCACAGTGACACGCACGAATTTAAGTGCAATTACCACAGGGCACACTTAATTTGATTTTTTTTAATTGCTTTGGCAAAACATCAGTCTAACCAGCCAAATTATCTTAAGCCCAGACCACCATGCCAAGCTGAACAAACCAGAGAGCATCTAAGACGTACGGTGGCACCTACAAAGCATTTTAACCACCAGATGGTCATAAATAGGTGGGAATTATTTAACTCCAAGAGATACGGTTAAGGCAAACAAAGACAATAGAATGAAAAAACAAGTCTATTTTTAAGTCTGCAATTCCTAATTAGTTTATCAGCTGTGCTTGAAATGAAATGTTTTGGATAGCAACCACTCCATTTATCATTCTCCTTATCTTCTTAAAAGAGTTTCTGAACACTTGTTTTATAAGCTTAGGATCTCCAAGGGGAAATACTAAACAGCCCATCTCAAGCAGCTTAAATACTTTTGTTCATTCTACCCAGTCTCTGGGTTTATTGTGCTTTTCCATCTCCAATTTTTATGAACATACCTGTGAAACATTTTTGAACACTACCTATGTTCCAGAATGTAAGAAAAAGTTTATTCACACAACAGCCATTTGTACGTACAATCAAATCTTTTTACAGTAGACATAATGTACAAAACATTGCAATGCGCGTAAGCCCTATCCCTATCAATAACTTCAACTCCAGAACATTTCAACTTCTCAACTCATAGGAATTAAATATATATATATATATTTTAAAAATCAAAGCAAAAAATCCACAGAGACAAAAGCAAGATATCCCATGTGGAAAACTGGTTTATGGTTATGTTTATCTCCAAGTAACACCATCTTTTAAAGATGATATATCAAGTTTTTATTTGAAGAGAGGTATAATCTCTTTATTCCAGAGATAATTTGGATCAGAACCCTCTGCTAGAAATTTCACTCCTCGTCTTGTGTTTTCATTCAAACTACAGATAACCACAAGATCACTTGCTCTTGTTTTTGAGACTTTGGTCAATCATGTATCAGTACTCCATTAATCCAAACCCAAACTTAAGTTGTTTAGGGATGTTTTTCCATTTGAATTTCAAATAAAGCTGTTGTCTTAATCTTTTTTAAAGACATGCAGTCATATGCAATCACAGTGTATTGTCTACAACGCTCAATACAACTATTTTTGTGAAGCTCTAAATGCTGTAAGCTACCAAACATCATGAGGATAGGAAAGAACTTCCAGCATCCATGCTCATGAAGCTGCTGTAATTATGCAGCCTATTTCACGTCAATGGTAGCAGAGACTTTTCCCTTTTCAGGTTTCAAATACTAATAAGCCTTATCAGCTTCAATTTCCTCAAGCTAAACACTTAAAAATGGCACTTCAAAAGATTTACTATTCTACTTACGAATTTATGGTTTTTCTGCAATTCATCTAAAATTATTTCATTCCTCCTCACATAAGCAGCAGATTTAATTTGGTGAATCTGCTCGAGACAAAGTAGAACTATTTCACGTCAGACAATATTTCCTATGTATAATGGATATGATGTCATTTTAAAGAACGTGAAAAATCCGTATGGATTATTTGCAGGGAAAACAAATCCACTGCGGTACAGAGACTGCACAAATCATCTGAATTCCTGTTTCATAACTCTTTAGTTGCACTATCGAAGAGTGCATTTTTCAATACGTGAAGTAGCAGCGCAAGTGTCCACTTCCCTACTAATAATCTGAAACTCTGGTTACCCTCTTCAAAGCAGGCATTGTAACTTAGTTGGAAGCAGCGTAAAACCGCTGTTTTAATTTCTGGTCATAGAAACTCTAATGCTTTTTGGCACCTGGGAAAATAAGCACATTCACATTAGCCTCCAGCTTCGGAACATATATGGGTGTTTTCTCCTTAGTTGTGTCCAATTAACCAGCTTTTAAATTCAATGGTAAGATTCCCACAAAGCCTCCAGAACAGGTCTCAAAAATCGCACCCTGTGTACCTGCAAAGAGCATCTTGTATGCATAAATGAGTTTTGACATCCTGCCAATTACAGGCCTAACAAAACACCTTACTGTATGTATATATACAGACACTAGAATAAGCTTTAGAAATCAATGACTATAAAAAAATAACTTTTCATCTTATTCAAATACAAGCCTCTGACCTGTTTACAATTACTCCTCAAAATGTTGTTCATAAGTTAGTTTCAGTGCAATGACTTAACTTCTAAGTATATAGTTACAAGAAGGCTCATTAAAATGCTAAGAGGTATTCATTTTTATGCAGAAAAAACCCTAGAAAATAAAGCTTTAATTCTGCTGTAACTCATTTTAATTGGTAAGGTATTTGCTATATAGAAGCATTAAGTTTACCATGGATGGTACGCAGATTGGAGTAACTCAAACCCCCCAAAGATTATATTTGATCATTGCCTCGGGTAAACTTATTTTTAAATCAGAGAGCCAAAATAGCCACTTTTTATTCTTAAACGATATTGAATGGCAACTTCAATTTAGCCTTTTCTTTTTTTTTTTAACTCTGACATAGACCAATATAAGCACTCTGCATTAAAACTCAAACCTTAAACAGTAGTACAGCATTGGGAAAAAAAAAAAAAAAAAAGCAGCTCAAATACATTTTCCCCAGATTCAGTATTTCCATTGTGTCAAGTCACAATATAAAAACTTTCAAAAAAAAAAGTTTCAAAAAGTTTATTCCTCCTCTTGTGTAAGTATAAACAATCTGAAAGTGACCAGCCAATGAAGTGAACTGCAGGTACAAGTTTAGTTTTCAGTGGTTTCTACACATACCACTCCCTCCGCGATATTACCGCACCATCTAAGTGAGAAACAAAGTCATCATCCTCATAAAATTCATCATGCATAAAACCCATTCCAAATGTTCCACCTTCATGGTAATCCATTGGTCTTTCATAACGGTCCTGGTACCTGTTAGTATTGTCTACATTGTTCAACTCAGGTTTTCCAGAGTCTTCTAAATAATCTTTAGATATTAAGTTCATTGGGTGCTTTGTTTCTTTTTTTATACTGCCAGGGTAAGAACCCAGCTCATCTGACTGAAGAACATCTATTTGGGACTCTTTTTGCATATCTGACGGTGGAATGTAGCTCTTAGCAAAGTAGTCACCACGGAACGTCTTCCTTCTCTTATAGACGACAACTCCGACCAGAGAACCAAGAAGTAACAGTAAGAAAACCCCACCCACCACACAACCGACGACGATACCCCAAGCGTCGTCCTGCTTTGTTGGCAAGGTTGATGTTGGGAAATTTATTATTTTAGGCTCTGTTGCTAAACCTGTGGTGCCATCAGTCGAAGGATGCCAGGGAACCGTGGGCAGTCGAGTGGTAGTAGTAGGAGGATCTAATGGAAAGAGCAGAGAAGTAGACAAGACACAGAAAAGGCACAGAATGTCAATGCGAGCTAAATCAGTTAGGGTTTATAAGAAAGCAAAGTTGATGGGTATGTTCTACAAGAATAGTTTTTCATTCTCAAGTTCATGGCACTATAAAAGTCTTAAATTACACATGGTTCTGAGTTAAGCTGCAGCAGGACACGGTATGGGGAGCAAACAAAATAAAAATAACCTTCAGGTAGACAATTTGCCCTCCTCAAAGTAAGGAGATGGAGTTTTCCCACTCAGATGGAAGAATTATTCATCATTATTTTCCTCCTGTTTACCTGTTCATCATTATTTACCTCCTCCAAGGAGGGAAAACCCAAGCGGTCCTCTAACTTTCCATCCAGCCAGAAGGAGTTCTGGATCAAATTAATTGATTATGCCACAGTCAATTATTCCACATTAAATGCCCCCTTCAGAAATAATTCAGAGCACTGAATATAAGAATGAAAAACTATGAGTTGTGTGCTCAGTCATGTGAACTACTGATTTTTAAGCTATTCTCTCCAAAAACATTTGTTTCATTAATAAAACTTACTCAGCCTCACCTTGGGATTAGTGAAAGAAGCATAGTTAAAAATGGCATGTATTAATCTCAAAGTAACATTTATGTTGAGCAAGGAGCCTTCAGGTTTTTAAAATAATAAAAAAATGAAACATTTGAACCAAAAATTGTTTCTATGCATTTCTTCTATAAGCCATTTGATCCTTCATGCACAAAGAAATTTCCATATTCATTCCTCAATATAAAATATAAACTGATTTCATGTCAGGTTATGAATGCAAACAAGAGACTGCCAGATACCAAGCTTCTCCAGCATGCAGCTTTTTCCTTTGTTCTTTAGGTCTACTGGAGATGTATGCATCTGTATTGCAGACAAGGTTCCAAGTGATGGGCTGATGACACAGATTATACCAGTCAATCTCAATATTACATACAACTCCACTTCTTATTTCTATGCCACGCTGAAAAGAAATTACTTTTTGCCTTGCCCAATGCAAGCTAATTATTTTAAATATCAAAAAAGCAATTCTAAACATGTTATTACAGCTTGAACCTTTCAGAGAGAATATTACATGGACAGCCAAGTAGCTCATTATATCATGTTATTTAGTTAAATGCCCATAAGCAAGATCCATGAAAGCAGTACTACCACCGCATCAGAGGCACCCTAAATTTACCACCACAAAGAGTAAACCAGATAGAACTAGAGCTGTGAAGCTTTGACAAATCACAATTAAATAGCCATAAATATGATTTTTAGTCTCACTACTCAGAGACAGACATACAATTTTCTCATACTAGACAGAATTATCACATTTGTCATGATTACTACACACCTTGCTGCTAAATGCAACATTTTAAGCATGACATAAGTAAATTTCTGAAGGGCATAATTATATTCTTTAACTATGTAAAAAGCGATGGTTTGTTAGGGAACTATACATAAATGGAATTAATTTGACAGAAAAAAGGAAACTGAACAAGAAAGATGCACTACTAAAATGAATAGGAGGAATTCAGATTATGATTTTAGTAAAAATTGATTTAAAGCAGGTTTGATAATTCAACAAAGAAGTAGAGATTAAAGAATCCAAGTTTACCAGGGTTCTATGTCCCACACATCCTACGTCATGAAGTTCAAATCCCTCTTCCTTGAAAAGGTATTTGCTTTAGACAAAAGATTTGCAATCTTAAAACAATTTCAATCAGTACCAGCAAAATCCTTCCAGACTATATATACTTGTTTGGTTTTAATTACCTAGCTTTGTAAGTTTTTTGCCTCTGATACTGAGGTCCTAAGACCTATCCCTCCATATCCACAAGTATGCAGTATTTGCATCCTGGCACATTTAACCATTGCATATGTGAAATGAGCACAGTGGCAATTACAATCTAATTAATATATCAGAAAAATCAATGTTTTACAAAGAGTTTTTCCTTCAAAACTTCCCATTCATCCACCAGTTGTCAGATTGTTCAGCTGCATTACCAACAAGCCCTAATTAACATACTAAATCAATTGCAAACACAGGAACAATTAAGCCATTTTTAATATGTATTCCTGCAATATATAACCATGATACCTCTAAGGTTTGTTTATTTTGGTACCTTGTTTAAGAATGACAAAATTAAAGTGGTCTCTTCTTGTTTATGAGGCCAATTACAACTAAGATTATATGAGCTCACTTCTGATGTCACCCAGAGCTTTCTAAATTTAAAACTTTTTTTTTTTTTTACTTCCTGTACCAAGCAAGTTTCCCAAATAAAGAATAACTTTAATATGAGGAATAGCAAAGTTTTATGTCTACCTCATATTTTGCTTGCAAATCACATCTCAAATGCCATCACCAAATCAAGAAAATGCTATTCTTATGTGTGGCTAGAAAAGACAATGTTACTTAATTTCAGCAAGTTCTTTAACTATAATATTTCACATAATCACTGATACATATTTGAGCTGTTAATGCTTTCCACAAAACATTGAGAGTATCATTTAGATTTTGTTTCCTGTGGCACTACTCAAAAGCAACAATTTTCTACTGATGACTTCCTTTAACATTTTACTTCAGACCCCATGTTTAACAGCTCTTGTCTCTTTCACTGATGTAGGCTTCTGTTGTCACACAAAGCATAACATATTAAAATATTCATGTGGGTCAGGGAGCTGAAAGTAGTAGAAATTCTGGAAAATATTTGGGTTTAGTTTAAACACATTCTGATCTCAGTTTTTGTCTCTTATTATGTTCTGGGCCCTGTTCAAATCCTTATTACACGCACCTTGTAATAATGATGAGGACAAGCAAAGATCCCAACAAAATTTCTTCTACTTTTACATAGCTACCACCCCCATTAAAGTAAGAGATATAATTGAAGAAAGCAAGCCCCAATTTTCTGGTATGAACACAGCAAGTCAATTGGCTCCTTCAATACACAAAGAAGGCAAGTTTTCCTAGTTGGTTTCAAAGCCTTTGACACAGTCTTCTGCCAATAAAAGCAAGACTTGCTCTTGACTTCAAATGAAGCTCTGATACCACCTCAAATTAAAGGACCATGGTCCCTGTGCACTGAGTAGTTCACACTCAGTTATTTTCGAGATGTTTCCCATCAAAGTCAGAACCAACTTTCAACAATGTCAGCTTAATAGTTTTATTTTTCCCTTGAATGACTGTTCTTGATGTAGGTTTCTCAGCTCTTGCAATACCAACAACTTATCTTGGGCAGGAGAGTTTCTACCTTTAAGTTTAGTACAGGCATCCAACTAACATGACATTCCAAACACTACATCTCCCTGCTTCCTCAATCCTCCTGCAGTAGCACATCCCTCAAATGTCTGGGACTCACCTCTGCTTCTGCTGCCAATTCAAGGCCAACAATAAGCCAAGTGTCAGAGAGATGAAAGTAGAAACAGATGGATGAATCATCCCTAAAAAACCAGACCACTATCTTCACAGTCTTAGGTTTAAGTCCTGCCTAGGTATTATCAGCTTATCATTGTAAAAAAATCAACTAGAGAACACAATATTCTGAAACCATAAACCATTTTGGATATAGCCCACTGTGAAGTATTTGAGAGGTAAAGTGACCACCTCTACAACAGGTAAGATAATTCAATACTGGTACAATTTCCTTAGGTTAAAATTTGTTATTTAAGCATTACAGAAACAAAGTTCTGGAATGAAAGGTTCCTTGGAGAGTTTTTGTGTGTTAATATGGACAGTCAAAGTCTGTCTGGTTCCAAAAGCCACAACAGAGTGGCCAAAAATAATTCTCCTATTGGAAAAAAAATGATCCCGCACTATTCAAGATGCAAATGTCCCCTTTTCTTGCCTCCTACAAGACAAGGACCTGCTATCAATTCCTTCTAATCCAAAAGTGAGTTGGCTTCACACAAATTACAAGATCTCTCTCTGCACATGCCATTTTATTGAATGGCAAGTACCTGCCTGTGTATGTATTACTTGTATTTTTGTACAGATATAGACTTATTATTGTGTGTTAACTTGCTGTTCTTGCTAGATTATCCTTAGATGTTAAGTACTTAAAAATTAAATAATTCTGTGCTGTGGGGTCTTAAAAATTGGCTCTTTCTTTCAACTGCTGAAAGCTTATGTAGCAACTCGTTTATGACAGCAGGGAAAGTCAGCTTTCCATGGAAGACTCAATGTATGAGAGAAACCAATTTGGAAATTTATCATTCTTTTTTTCTCCAGCCATTGCTACTCTAATATCAAGTTATAGGTGAGGACACTGCATAAGCCTCTCCCCACAATGTCTTGCCTACAAAGGTTCCACACTGGAGTGCAACATTTTTCTAGGATTATTTTCAGTGTGTGTTCCCCCACCTCTATTTTGGCAGCATAATACTAGATGGTACCAACAATTTCTCTCATCAATCATCCACTTTCAAAGTTCAGTGTTTTTCTGTGGTTTCTAGCTGGGAATTTCATGCACCAAATAAAAGATTTTGGGGTTTTTTTTGGGACACAAGAAAAACTTATTATTAACATAACTTGCAGCATGGAAGAATATTCAGCAAGACCACTGAAAATTCAAAGCCTGCTAGACCAGGGAGCAAAAGCAACTGCCCTGCTAAAGAGCAGTTTGTCAACATCCCTTGCAATACGTAATTTGGAAAATAAAAGAGTGCCTGTATTCACAAGGCGCTCTCAGAACAGAGGTTTATATATGAGGCAGCAAAACCTAAAACAAACGACCAGCCTTTGCTATGTTAATCCACACAATGTCCACTCTACAAGGTGACCCTGTACTTACAAAATACACCTTCCTGGGACTGCTGCCTAACAAAGGCTGGCTTTACTTTTAACAAAAGTAATCTTTTTCCAAAGGGTGTCATGACAGAGGAAGTATGTTCCTACCTTAATGCAAGTCTCACAGGTCACCTCTCCCTTGCAAGGGGAGAAAGGGAAAGCCTCAGTAAACACATGAAGGTGAAGGAACACAGAGCCAAGAAAACAAAGTTCAATTCCTTGTGTAAGAAAACTGAGTAAATCAATATTGTACGAGGAAGTGCTTTATGTATCAAGCTGACAGCTTGTTTTGGAAAACTGTTACTTCAGTACTTGAACTCCATGAGGATTGTGACTTGCTTTTGCTGGACAGCTATGGAAGAAATTTAATTTTACATCATCAAATTAATAAAAATAACAAAGATAGCTGTGCCTTTAGAATAAATAGAATAAAAAAATCTAAATAAAAAGAAGTAGCAGGCTTCAAACACCATTTGAGTATTTTTCTATTCCTATAAACATGTAGAATCTCCTGAAACTGAAAGCTGAATTTACCATTTAGTTCCTGTCAACTACTCCTCTTTCATTTCTGCATTTCACTTCAAGAATATTAATAAAGTTTAGGAGCACTTATTAAAAATATAGCTTTGACTTTTTAAACAATGAATATCAGGACCAAAACAATTTTTTTGCTCAGATTACATTTCAAACCTACAACACATTTCAACTTAATAGGTACTTGTTTCTAACAGTTAAAAATCTCAACAACTATGAGCATGGTGACTGTTCAGAAACATTAACTTCTTAAGTCCTTTTTGACAGCTCCATAATTAAAATCTGAAAGATGGTGTGATCATACAGTTTCATCCATTAACTTCCAAGTTTCACTTCACATTTTATGCCAAGTTTTATACAGTGGCTAAGAGCAAAGATAGACAAATAAGCTAATTGACTATTTCAGCTTATTTCTCTACAGTACATCACTGCCATGTTTACCATTAATAGATAACCTGGTGAGTTATGCCAAATATTAAAGGTGCTAAGTGGATTGATTATTAGTCACTTGCCCATCCTGCATCATTTAAGGGCATTTCAGTCATTTAAGAATAACTTTTCAGAGTGATCGGTTCCTTAAGAATTACAATGAAATGTGCTTAGTATTTGTTTCTGAAAACAATACAGGTGTTACACTAATAATTGCTTTACCTCTCCCATTTTTATCAAGTCTCCTAAATACAAAAAGTTTATACACAGTGCTTTTAATCATTTTGTCAGTGTGATCAACATAACACTTTAAAAGACTGAAATTTACTGTCAGCTAAAACCTTTATTGTTACTGGTGTGCCTAACTGGCAGAACATGACCCTGTACGATTCTGCACTAAGTGAGGCTCAGTTTTGTCCCCTCCCTGAAAATAGCTAAGGTTTGCTAATTGCAGTTAAATTGCCACAGTCCAACAAAGTTGCTGAGCACAGCTGAAAAGCAGCACACATGTAAACAGTGCCCATCAGTTCACAGCAAAGGCCAACTGCTGCAGCTTAACTCTCTCTGCACTGAGCTGGTTTAAACTCTAACACTTGCTTTAGGCTAGAATGTAAACCATCACCACTGCCCAACTAGCCTGTATGCCCACCCTGCTCTTCAAAAACTTGATTCATTTTAGGAAATATTACCTATGATTTCCTAGTCAGCCTGTTTTAGTCTGTTAGTTGAAAACACAATTTGAATGACAGCCTTTAATTTTCATGCATGACAGCCATGGTAAAAAGCATGAGGTCTATTTACAGCACATGATATTCACAGAACCAGCAACTTTAACAGTGAACTTGAAAAAAACTCCCCACTTCTTAGAGTTATAACAGGGCTGAGAACAGAGCTATAAACTGCATTGCTATTTTTTGAGCAAGTATATTTGTAAGTTATATTCTAGTCATACATTTCACCCTATTTAATGATAATGTTCCAATTTTTTGAATTGATATTTCTTACAATGTGTCAGTTTTTGTAATTGTTTTGAGACTGCTATGCAGCCATGAAATCTTCTCCATAGAAGCAGCATTAGAACCAAAACATCTAAAAGTAACTCTCACAGAAATAAATTTCATAACAATTGGCAGCACTTGAAATCTTTTAAATTATATAAAATTCTAGCTATTAAGTAGTTTACAAGTAATACAACTGTTTCAAACTATTTATAATTTTCTAGTTAACTAGCTCATTGATTAGACAGTTAATTAGAACTTACTAGCTTTCCACAGTGGCCTAGAGTGTAGTTATATCATTGACTGCAACATTATCATTCATTATAAAGATGCAGACAACTGTCAAAAGTGAACTCTGACTGATGTGGTTTCAAATATCTTGTACTTAAAGCTTTAGTCTTAAATTCTCATTCTCATTTTAACTCTTAAGTGTTCATACGGAGTTTTAACAAAGAAATCATCTATGTTTGTATCCATCATCTCTGTATCCTCTAACAGGCCAACACGTGCTCTGACACTTAATTTACTTACCGAAATAACTAATGTCAAGAACTTACTGAAAAGTAGCAATACAATACAACAGAATTAAGTTTTATTTTTCATATTGATTATCTTCCTTAAAAAACCCTATAATACTAGCATTTATTGATCAAGCTAGAAATTAAACTAATTTACTTAATCCCTTATGGAAATCTTAACAGCTTTTCCACACTTGTGCAGAAGTATTCCCACTTACTGTAAGTCATGCTGCTCTTTCACAAAAAAGGTGTCACAGTAAAACATTAATTACATTGTGTTAATGATACAACAGCAGTAGTGCTACACAGACACAAAATTTGCTACATGATACTAAGCAGACCAGCAAGAGTTCTGCATGAGGTATTTAATTTGATGATTACTGGGTATCTGCACCCCGAGAAAATGAAACAAGTAACTGGTGTAAAATACACACATCCAGAATATAACCCTAACATCCTTAAAATAGAACATCTTCAGCTTTTCTAAATGTAGTTGCTCCCATTCCACCAACATCTGTTTTCTCAACTTATTACAGACAAGGTACTTTATTGCAGTCAACATGTCTTGTCAAACACAGGTTAACACTTCAAAAAACCTCATTATTTTAACTACCAAGAGAAAATAACTATCTCAGAAGCACCTTAACCTTAACAATTTCCACTATATGTTGCTATTCAAGAGTCAGTTAATCCCAAACTGTGCTGTAGCTTGTAAATCCACACTTTAAACATCTTTTCACACAAAAAGCATATATATTTCATGCAGCAACTGGCTCTTCAGTTTGCTAATTCAATCACTGACAAAGAAGAAGTTCCAAGTTAACATACTGTCTTTGCTAAGAAGTAAGACTTACCTAATATGTAGATAGTCTTCTGATCACTTCTCACACCAAGGGCATTAGTCACCTTACAGACATAAGTCCCAGTGTAGTTATAAGTCAAAGGACTGCTGAACTGCAGAGTGTTGTTAACAGCCAACAATCCTTCAGGCCACTGTCCATCTAACCTAAAGGAATAGTTATATTTCAAATATATATATTTACATATATATACAAGTTGAAACAGAAGTAGGTTAAAATAATATTGCCAATAATCTATAAAATTAATTTTTCACTGTGCTCTGACACTTCCAGTGGGCTTTCCTTTGATATTCTCAGCGTACACCTGAAGGCTGACGTAGTATTTAATTTCTGGGCCAAATCCTATAAATGTCAGATCTGCTGGAACTAGCAAGCTCTCTTTAGTCAACACTACTACAGCTTAGAAAACAGCATCTCAAAAGAACTTGACAATCAAAGCTCTGAAAACTAACAATCTAACTAAGAAGCACTTCTGCTGTCAGGATTAGCTGCCTGCTCATTTGCATCCAGTAAATATTTCTGTTCATACATGCTTAATTTTGACTAGAACTTCTGAGCAAGAATTCAAGCAGTTTCTCCTCTCCTGAGCTGCTGTTTCTCATCTCCTATCACTTTTCTGTCTAAATTACAGCACCAAAATGGAATGTGGTATTTGGTGATACACTTGGGTAAACAACAGGTTAAAAAAAATACTTTTTATCAACTGGCTTTTCTAAGTCTATCATTTCCCTGTACAATTCTGCCTGAGATTGCAGTAACAACTGTGTAAACACAAGAGGAAAAGGGAAAAGGGCAAAGGCCCTGGAACTATTCTAAGAGAGCTCCCAACTGCCCATTAAACACCTGTGACATTTCATGCCATTGAAATCCATTTTGATTTATCTAAGTACCTATTAACAGCTCAGCAGGCCTAAATCAATTAAAAAATTCAAACTATATCACTAGGTGACAGTATCTTGAAAGCATTTAGCAAGCATGATTTTTTAAGTAGTACTGAACAAAAAGGCACCTATCACTTTAAAACAGGAACTCAAAGGAAAAGAACCAAACATTTCACAGTTAACACTAAATGTAATCTTCAAAAAATGTGCTTCAAGACAACATTCCTACTCCTTTGCTGTGATTATTACCAAGAATTGCTTCAGTCACAAAGTCAGCAGGCATATAATTCATAATTCATAGTACCAAATGTATTTATTTAAAAGAAACATTATAAAACAGATAATTGATTTGAAAGCTTAATTCTGATAAAATTCTCATACATGCAACACTTAAAAATATTACTAACCAGGAAAACATCACTATCTCAGTAAATACAATGTCCTCTTGGAATCCAAGGGATACAGTTGGTTGGTAAGGTAATTCTACAACTTACTGTAATCTGACACCAGCCAAACAGCACAGTTCAACACAATACTTCTCATTTCTCCAAGCTCAAGCTACCCTTTCTTTTACACAGATTCCCCTCCCCTACTCATGAAGTCTCTCATTCACTATGCAGCTTTTTGCATGGGTTTTGCTGTTGCTGAGAAAGGGACACCAGGTCTAGTTCAAAAAATTTAGATTTCCTGTAAAAGTTTGTTCCATTTTAAGTTTAGGAAATCTAACAGATCTCTGAAGCTTGGATGACTTTAAATGCATTTAAATAGGTTTATTACTTCTAAAATTGTAACAGTGATAGTATTCATTAGTTCTTACATATGTTTCAAATTCAAGTGAGAACTGAGAACCCAGTGCATCGGAAGAAACAAATGGTACTGCTGTTATTGGCTTTTTTAAAATAGGAATATTTTTGTGCTGGAATTTCTCATCACAGTGATTTTGAGCTAAGCCTGGGATGGAACAGCAGTCCACAGATTCAAGAAATGTGGATGCTATGCAAGCTTTTAAATTTTTCATTAGAAGCATATGCAAATAACAGTTGGATCCTAACTAGATTTATTAGTCTTTGCTGCATTTATTGGTACGTGCTGCAACAGACAGAGCTTAGTCTACCTTGAGTAATAAAAGAGACTTTACCCTGAGAGTAAAGAGAAACTGTTTAGGCACATACATTTACAAGATATCCACTCACCTGTATTCAAACAAACACACATCTTGTATTCTCCTTTTAAAAAGCTGGATAAAATCATTACAACCAATGCAATTCATATAATCTTTGTTTTCAAAACATGCATTTACTGTAAGCAAAGTGATCATACCACTTGAATCATGTGGCAAGTCCCTTTTCACAAATATTTACCTGGTCCACATAAATTCCATAGGCAATGGATTTGCATCAGCATTACATTTGAGCTGAACATTTCCTCTTCCAATGAACCAGTTTCCATCATAGCCAGTTACTGAAACTTCTGGGGCATCTGACAAAAAGAGATTTCATCTATGAACAATCACAATTTTTTACATTAAAAACAAATTGTAAGATCAATAGAACAGAAGGGTACTTTCTATTCTGTCTCCTTTTTTTAGGGGAACGTGTGCTTTAGTTGTTGGTTCCTTTTTTGTCTTTAATTCAAAGACCACCACCAAGATATACAGAGAACATGATACAGTTCCAACAACATTAATATGCAGCAGTGAAAAGATTGTTTTAATTGGTGTGACTTTCCTGGTGTGTTTTCAGCAACCACACAGCACCTTGAGGAAGTGAGGACTTCAGAAAAAAAGAATCAGTTTCCTGTTTTTGGGAAGTGAGGAATGGTAACTCAGAACTATTTCTCACTAAAAAGATACAGCAAGGGATCAGAAACAACCTTGGGAGTAACCAGGTAATCAGGAAATCACCAAAACGTTCACATATGCCAGCTGTAAAGATTAAATTATCCATTGGCATCAAGATGTAGAATTATGTTATGGCTCTAAAAAGCCAGGAGGTGATTTTAAAGAGGCCTCAGAAAAATATTCAAAAGCCAAGGAACAGACAAACCACTGTGATCTGGGATAAGCTCTGGAACTGAGATGGAGAAGTAGCTGCAAAAGCTAGTAAGTGTCAGGGAAAACTGAGGAGCACACACTGCTTCTCACTTGCTGCTGTGTAACTCACTATACAACTTTGTTAGAAATTCTGAAACATGCATTAACACTAATCTCAGATGAAAACATTAAGACCAACTTCGTATCTTCACTTCATTTTCCATGAAAGAAACAATTCTTTTATTCACTGTTTGAGACAATACAAATCCTCTTTAGTTTTATTTCTGTATCAATGGCCCTCTAATCTAGAACTTCATTTCAAGATCAATAAAATAAAGCAGTGCTAATTCCTATTTTGTACCAAAATAAGTGATTCTTCACCAAACAGAACAAAACCAAGCCAAAATCAAATTCTAGTCAAATCAAAACAGCCAAGTCAACTTTTTCCAGCCACTATATTTGTTCCACAGACTTCTGTGATTTAGGGACTTTAAAGCAGCACACAGTCAAGGCAGGACACCAAAGGAACAGCATGAAGATAGTTGGTTTTGTTCACATATGCACTGTCTAACAAAAAGAGACCACATGACTAAAGCTTATTTGTTTTAACTAGTTTTAACTAAGCAGCATTGTAAGCCACCTTGCTTTGCATTCATGTCCTTTAAAAGCCATACATTTTTTAAAGAAGCCCAGTACAGATGAGCAATCTGAAGCTGAATGACAAACACTAGGCATGCATGTACTATGTTCTTGATTTTTTACACTAGTTAGAGTAGACAAAGCTTGGTGAGTAATCTGAAAATAACTTATTGACCACCACAAGACCTATTTTCAACTTAGCATATCAAACATGAATATGCATTAGCACTTTTTTAATACTACTGAAATGGTAAGACAGCTTATGGATCCACCTTCATGTTTACCCATGACTCAATATCCAGAACAGTAGAAATGTAACAGTATTCTAGCTTTGTGACTGTATTTACAATACAGAGATCCGAGGCTTTTGCCCCTGCCTGACCTGCGTCTTACCACAGTTTTTCTATAGTTTCCATTTCCTTTATTTTCCTGAAGCAGAAAGTGCCCATTTCCTTCCTGTGGAAGGTATATACTGATTAAGGGGGAGGTTGCAAGATATATACCAGGAGTAATTACCTCAGAGAATACTTACACTGTATGTCCAACACGTAAGGGTATCGTATCTCCTTGTCAAAGGCAGGGTGCCTCACAATGCAGGTTATGTGTCTTCCTCTTGCAAATCGTGTAGGGACAATCACATAGTGGCTTACAACTGTCACTGTTTCATTTGGAAACAGAGTAGAGGTGGATTCCATTTCACCGAGGCCGCCTTCCCAGTCAATCTGTGCAGCAGGTTTTCCAGTGGCTGCTGTACAAGTGGCTGCTACTGTCCTATTTGCACCGTCTATTAGAGGGTTTGGTCCTTTTGTTAAGCTCACAACAGGTTCAACTAAGGAGGGGGGAAAAAAAGGAGATTTAAACAAGAACTCCACATCTTTGAAAGTGTCACTACTTAAAAGTTAGACAAGATTTAATCCATTTGCAAATGCTCATGTTAATCAGACATTGTAGATATAAGACAACACGTATCTCAAGAGATGATAGCTCTATAAGACTTTGACCTGCTGACACTATCCCTCTTTGTCCACTCATTCAAGTTCAGTGTTGTTCATTCACTACATTTAATGCACTGACAAGGAATTCCAGAATGGTTAAGGCCCAAAATGCCAATTGCAGTGCTCCAGTTGCAGTGTCTGACAACTGAGCTTAAGGTCTGAGGTTGAAACTACACTGCATTTTTTTTTTTCAAAAAGCTTAGATTCCACTGCATTTTCAAGCATTCAAGAATTAATCTAAATTGTCAGCTTATGTCATTTGAAAGTGACTTCAGTGTTCTAACACCCAACTTTAAGAGTTTAAGATTTTCTTGATCACTATGACACAAATTACTTCCATGCTGCCTCTTTATTACATATACATAGCACACATTGAATAAAGGATCTAATAGGAATATGTAATTGTATACAAAATTTATCTAAGTTTCTGACACACAAAATAATCTATATATAGAAATGAAATTTCAATAACAAAATAAAATAATAAAATAAAAATAAAATTCATTGTTTTATACATAAATAGAATTTTGTCTATATATTACACACACATTCTTGTGTATGAATCCCTATAGAAGTTAAAAAGTGGAACTCAATACTAAGTCTAAGACTAAAGAAATCTACATGTGGAAGGATGTGACCTCTTTGTAAAGCCACTGCTCACCCCAAAGCTTTAAAAACTTGGGGAACACACTTCTTTCTAAGAGGAAGTTGAGTTCCTCTTGTACAAGTCTACTGCTGGGGGCCATGGACTAAAAACCTTTTAAAAAATTTCCTTCTGGTTTAGCAAATCTGTTTGGGCCCTGTAGAAGCCACCCAACAGCTGCAGCCCAAGTCAGAAGAACTACCTGGTGCTCCAGATACAAACCGTGGCTGGGCTGTTTCACTGTCTCCAGTTCTGTCAGGGACAGGTTTGCAGGAGTGTACCAGCCTATTCCACAATCCTGGTCTCTGGCTCTAATCTGGCTACTGGAGTCCTCTGAAGAAGGTCATTGCTACTCACCACAACGTTCAGAATCCACCTCAGTGGATCAGCCCTCACTAATCACAAAGCAGGGACAAGTCTTGCAATTTCTGTGCCTTTCAGTATCAGAAGGAGAAAAGTTAGTTCATGGAATTGCTTTCCAGTAAATTGAAGCTGACCCAGACACATCTTGTAACAGAACAGAGCAAAGTTCACTGTACCTGACAAGCTCTCCAACTACCTATACCTTCCCAAAGATAACTGGGCAACAAGTATTTTTAGCTTCAGCCCATTCAGGGCCAGGATCAGTTTTTGACTGTTTTCTGCTCAGTCTAACTGTTCAACTGAGAAAGCTGGTTTATTATTTGCTCAATTACACTAAAGGAAAAGGCAACCATTAAATGGATAACCTCATAAAAATGTGTGTTTTCTGTTCTGTACTTAGAAATGCTTGAAGAATATAAATTGTTATGAAACTGAAGATTGTTTGGGCAGATACTCAGAGCAAATTATTTTCTGCTTAGTTTCTCTGAATGCCTACCCTTTGAGATTTGTAACCTACCAAAAAAAAAAAAAAAAAAAAGCCAATAGCAGGTTTTTTCTGCCAAGATGCACACTCACTCTTCTAGATCTGAAAAATTTCTAATACAGTTTCTTTCAAAAACTGATTCTCTCTCTCCAACACCAGGAACAGCTAGAGCTTTCTGCAGTAAGCTTGGATATCTGAACTGATGTACATATGAAGCATTGTCTCATCTGCAAAAAAAGCCTTTAACACCTAGTATGGAGAACTTGACATTTCACAGCTTTGTTATTTGACAATTTGGTTTTCCTGATTTAAATGAACATTACTGCCTTGTCCTACCCAAATCACTGCAGAGACTACTTCAGTAGCTTCTGTAGTATTACTAAAATGCAGATGTAAACACACAAATTTATACTTAGAATTTTACATGCATGCAAATTCAAATTTTTGCTGTATTCCTCACTCCCCAAGATCTCCATAATAGCAAAATCAATTAAATTAGCAGCCATCATTAGCATTTCATGCCAAAACTGTAGACTCCAATAGTTTCAACTGGAAATAAAAGCTTGATATCTTCTATTCCTTTAATTTTCCTTTAAAAAAAAGGTATACAACTGCATAATTTTTCCTCCACCTCTTTGTGAAGGGATACATAAAGTAAACAAGAACTCTTAATTAAGTTGAAGAGATGTCCAGACCCAAAGCAGACTACTCAGTACTCTACTTTTAGAAAAAGAAGTCTTCAAGTAGCCAGAAAGCACAATGGACTAATTTAAGAAACCTACTTTCTCAAGTGATACTGGAGATTTTTAGTTTGAGTTCATTGTGTAATACTTGGTTTTACACTTGTCAACTAGACACAAAGGTGAACTTATTCAGAACTACTCAGCACCATAAAATATAGTTTTTCCCAGTCCTATGTGTTTCCATGCTTTACTTTTTTTTTACACATCACAAATGTTTAGGCTTCTACTGTCACATCTTCCCATAAATTGTGATTCTTCTACTACACTCCAAGAAAACTAAATAGCCACATACTGAAAAATGGAAAGCAACTGCTGTTAGGATTCTTATTTCTATATTTCATAATTGAGGACTACTTTGTTCCAGCAACTGAAACAAAATCAGCAGAAGCCCAGCCACTTATTTATGGCCTTTCTAGATGCTTTAAGAAAGATTAAGAAGTATCTGGTGAATGAATCCATAATTACAAGGGGCTATTGGCATCTCATCTCTCACAGTGCAAAACAGTGTTACCATTTTCAGTTTGGAAAAGAGATTACCCAAAATACAGGCTTTGGAATTTTTTTTCCTGTGGTAAATTTTTGTTTTCTGAAAGTGTAATTCCTATATGCAGTCCTCTTATCCCAGGACCATTCAGTACACCACATGCATGTGATTTTCACTGACTTTCTCTGCTCACTGTGGTGGTGAAGGACACAAAAGGCATGGGGGACAGCACTAGAGAAGCTGCTACATCCACTCAGGAGAAACGTTTTGCTCTATTTAGGCCAAATGAAATAGATGGTGAGGATAATGCTTTGTGTGGAAAAGGAAGCCACCAGTCCCCCAAGATTCAAAAGCAGGACCTACTTCCACAGTGTAAGAGTTCCATCTAAAGCAACATCATGGCACGAATTATACTTGAATATTAGAGACAGGATGGCTGAAGAATGGAAGCTGGATGAGCAGTTGATGAAAAGGTCTCAACTAACTTGCACAATCTGTGCTTGCCCTTTTACTGACTGATGACCACCACCTAATTTAACCCATCTTATTCCACCTTCACCTTACATTCAATACGGACATATCAGAAATCTCTCACTGCTCAAGTCCTTATACGTCTTTATTGAAAACGAACATAATACAGCATCCAGACAAGAGCCTTAAATCCTACTGCATTAAGTTTCAAGGCCAAAAAGTTGCTTCTTGGTTTTCATGTATTTCATAAGCCTTTTTCAATTCTTTCTCTTAGTTTTATAACTATTTTTTTCTGCACACACTGGACACAGGAGGTCTGGATGAAGTTGGCATGATTACAACACAAACAGGATTATTTCCTCCTGGCATTAAATTCACTAATTCCTTGGCAATAGTATGACACTGGGAATTGTCATCCCCTTCATCACAACTGACATGTACTTGATTAATTCCTTTCCAAAACAGTATTTCAAGCTTTAATTTTCTTTCACCTCAAAACCAGAAGCTTTATCTTTCTGTGTACTTTATCCTGTTCGCTAATTAATACTTAATTATTAACTTATTAGGATTTTCTTGTTTTAGTAGTTTGTGGGGGGTGGGTTGCTTGTTTGTTTTAAGGCCAGTCAGTTCATTAATTTGCCATCTAGTTGATACTTTTTTTTTGGCTCAGAGTATTCTGTAGTACTTAAGAAGAACACATCTCATCAACCAGCACTTCTCAACCATTATTTCATGAGAATTGCTGAGAGGATCCAGTGTCTATATTCCCTGACATACATCATCTTTTAATTTCTAATGGGAAGACTTTCTGCATTAGAAAGTCTGGGATCTAATTAATGGTCACAGAACTACACCTTTGACACTCATCTGTACAACTCATTCCTCATCTGTAGCACTGGTAAGAGTGAGGCTGCAGCGGAACAAGACCTACTTTATCAATACCCATAATGAGAAATTCAACTCAGCAAGACAGAGTCAAACCAAAGCAAGTATTTAAAATAGTCAAGGACAACACTCAAGTTAGTAACACAAAAACTACATCAGCTTTGCAAGGTACCCTGAGACAAGCCACTTCTTCTGCCCTGAGACACCAGTTTGCCTTGTTTGGTCTTGGGATCTTGGGGAAACCAACAGCTTGACACAAAAAATATTTGCCATTTTTTGTACAAGTTTAACAAGGTAAGTTTGACAAACCAAAGTTTTAGAAAATTTCAATATATCAGTTTGATCCTAAAAGCATTTTCACATTGCCACTATCTCAACCTCTTCTTTTACAGTACATTTCCTTAAGATAACATGAAACACAAAAGAAAGCAAACTGGGAGTGGGCAAAGTCATCAAACACAGCTAGTCTGTCAAACTTTGGGTGCATAAGAGTTTTTAAATACTGTCTTAAGTGATCAGTGCACTGTGGCAAAACACAGGGCATTTTATCTTGTAGTTATTTATTTCCATTTGTCTTCAGTGTCTCCACTTTACAGTGTACAAGCATCTAGTACATGACTAAGCATGTCCACCACACATGGGGAGGAAACTAATTCTCTGCTAAATAAGAACAGACAGGGACTAGGAAAACAGGCAATCCTGCTTCAACTGGAAACAGCCTCAGCCTTAGGACAGGAACTTTTTTCCTTACTCAAGGGAGAGTTTTTTAGACCAGTGGGAGAACACAGTCAACGCATCACTGAAGATAATTTTAAGTTACATCAAGATTTAAATTACAGCTATTGCACGTCTTAAGATTCTGATGAGCTTGGAATTGCTCAGTTCAGGCCAAAGTTAACAAGTTATTAATTTACAAGCATATCCTGAAAATCATTACTTCCCCAGTATTTTGACTGTTTAAGCCTACATGTCAGTGTAGCAAAAAGTTTCTAGAAGGACAGAAAATACACTGCTAAGGCCAAAGAACTCGGGTCCAACAGAGGTTGGCTACCTAGTGGTAACATGTGAGTGAAGCTGCTGGTAACTAGGATGGAAAATCACCTTTGCAAATAACAGCTTGGTTTTGCCATTTAGCGGTTACCAGGTCCTGAGAGACCCCCAGCAATTGGCAACCATCTACATCAATGATGAAAAAAGCTATGATCAGAAGAACTGCATGCCTGACTAATACTTCTTTGCCTATTTCAAGTGCAATTTTTCGTAACGTATATCTAATGAAACAAGTTGTGGTCCTTCTACTCTATCAAATGTAGAATAACAAGCACAGGGGACATACATGTGCTTTCCAAGTTCCTCCAGAAATCTGATATTAAATCTTAGAAAGAGGAATTGATTAGAAAAGGTGAGTGGAGGTAGTAAGAACTTCCCACTGCTTATTGGCAAAGCACAATAGCTGAAGCCTGAAGTCAATAGACTGATACAATAACCACAGACACAACCACTTGCAGTACAGGTGAAAAAGAGGGCCACGAGACCACAGTGCTTTGTGCATCTCACAGAATTTTGGTTAAATTACTGGTTTCAAAATGGATTAAGCCAGTTGCTTTGATGCATTTATTTTGCCCCCCCTTGTGGTGAAAACCAATTTATATCCTGTGCTACAGCCATCTGATTTATCCCATTGAGTATTCTACTATGAAAAGCTGGTATCAAAGACCAAGAGATGATCCCTAAAAAGCACATCTGCTCACAGAAATAGTCATTGACAACCACCTCAGCTACAGAAAATACCATTTGACTCCTGGCAGGAGATACAGAAGTACCTTACACTAGTACAAGAGGAATACTACGGTAAGGGGAAGGCAAGTTAATGACAGACTTCCAGGTTTCAGGGAAACCATTTTACCTTACCCTGCAGTAACACCTGACTCACTTGCACTTCAGCACTAATTCCTTATGACAGCAATACTCAGCCCTCAACAAGAGGGACAAAATTAGTGTAAACAACTCCCAGGTCTATAAAAGTTTCACATTATGACTGTCCACAAACAGTCAAGAGCTTAAGTTGCCTCTTTCTTCCCACAACTATCAGCAGTCATCTAGATAGTTTTGCTTTACATTTATATTGTGCAAAGAACAGTTTGTATCACCAGATCCAAGCAGTTATATTAAATTTTCATGTTAGCAGCACATTTATAAAATCATAGAATTCTGTTGGAAGGGACTTTTTGAAGGTCATCCAGTCCAATCCCCTGGCAATAAGCAGGGACATCTTCAACCAGACCAGGCTGCTCAGAGTCCCATCTGAATGTTTCCAGGTGTGGGGCATCAACCCTCAAGGGGAACTCTCTAAACTCATTACAGATGATGGACTATTTCACTGAGACAACCAGTTTTCAACAGGGTTTAGAAATACCTGCTTTTTCTGAAGACCAGTGACTACTCAGTACTAACTGAGGGAATTTAGCCAAGGCAGCAGCTAAAGCCAAGTTCAGCAGCTTCCCAGCACATACACACAAGTCCCTGGTATCAGCACTGTCTGTCAAGGCTCTAAAACTCTTTACAAACTAATACAAGCTGAATGTTTACTTTAGCACAATACCTAAATAGGAACTGGTTATTTATTTTTAACTATACAGTCAAATAACAAGTTCTAAAGAAGCAAGACCCAAAAGAAGTCACCTCTATGGCATCAGTAAAAATAACACACCTGTAATGAAAGACCAGCAAACACATATTTTGCATTTTCTTTGGGTTAAATGGTAAAATACAACTTTTTAGGATTTTCCTTTCAAAAAGAAGCTGACTTACCTAATACTGTTACAGTTGTTGATGACTGTGTATTTCCAAGTGGGAATGTAACTGCCTTGCAAACATATTCTCCTGCATCAGAAAAGCTTACATTTTTCAAGATGATTGTTGCATCAGTGAGTGAGTAGTTTTTAAATGCCACTCTTCCTTGGAATTCTCCTTGAACAGATATTCCATATTCAGGGTGATGAACAGCTATAGTCTTTGAACTTTTACCGTCTATCTTCTCCCAAGAAACTTGTGTTATTGTTTCGTTCACATCAATGATGCATTTCAGTGCAACCTTCTTCCCCCAAACTGCTGTCACATGTGGATCAACAACTGGTCCAGCTAAGGCACCTAAAAACAAAGCAATTGTTAGTTACTACACAAGAAAGTTACATCACTTGGTTTTCACAGTAAGCCTTCTTCTATAATTAGTTACTTTTTCAGAAGAAAATTCCTTTTTTTTTCTGAATAATTGATTCACAACAGTGTGGAAATACTATAGAAACCTATTTCAAGCAAAAACATCAAAGCTGCCACAGAGCAATAATTTTTCAGAGAATACTACCACTGATACACAACTTCATATAAAAGTGACCTGACAATTGTGCAACTGGTGTAATAGTCGTTTAGTGAATTCAGATTTACAAAAAAATCCCTAAGACATGGTACTTTTTAGCAGTCTGGTTACTGATATAGAAAATCAAGCAAAAGCTTAAGTTAAATTACTGCACTTATGTGTTTCTTCTTAAACAATCTTTCATTAAAAGGTAAGTTGTATCTTTTATATGTAGAATTAAGTGAAACTTCTAGCACTTACAATACCAATAAATACTTAAAAAAGCAAAGCAACAATTAAAATGCAAAATCCCACAAAACACTCCATGTTTAGTGTGACAGTCACTCAGACCTCAACTTTAACTCTCCTACCCAACTTCCTAATGAAGACATTTACCACCATACATTTGCAATCTTTCTGCTTCAGTGTAGTGGGGTGTCTTCACACAAGATCTTCTCTTGGACAGTAAATATGCCAGAGTAGGCCGAGCCAAGTGCTTGCTTAGGATTCAACATATTTCTGTTTAATACCTAAAATGCCTTCCACAGTAGCAACTACACTCTGAGCTCAGCATTTTACACTATCCTCCTTTCAGAAAAGGAAATCCCCCAGGATAAAGCAGTTTGATGTACCACAGGTTCAGAATCTCTTTTGCCAAACAGATGCTCCAGCAGCTTCACTCATTAGTTCTCTCAGAGCAAATTAACCTGATGAAAAAGAGCCAAACTCTTAGTCCACAATGTATTTCTTTTTCCTGTGCTCAAATTTTAACAGAGCTATTTCAAATGCTCTGATTCTCTCTTCAGATACCACATTAGTACTCAAGCTATTACTGAGGAAGCTCACCAATGAAGCAGAAGTAAAATATAAATTTTATTAGCCTCATTCTCATAAGCATGAAGAAGTCATTCAACCTGAGTGAGACATGAGCTGCCTTTCACTCACCAAGTTGATACAAAAGGCAAGGCATGTGTTCAGGGAAGAAGTCTTTATACGCCTTTATCTACAAGTCCATTGTTAAAAGCTTTCCATTTCCCATCAATTGATTTCTCATTGTTCAAACCATTTCTGAATCAATGAAGTCACTCAAAAAAGTGATTTGGTTATATATGTCTTCAGTAAAAAACTGCTAACATCAGTACCATGAACACCTTCAGTTACACAAAGGAGTCAAACTATGCCAGAAATTTAGACCAATATTGTTGATACATCAGTCACTACGTGGGGCTGGTGAGGGGACAAAAAATAGCAAGAAAAGTAAAAAAACCTCCATAACATGTTTCATATAGAGAATATCTGCCATGACAAGTAGGGCAAGAACACTCTATTCTCCTCATGCCTCTTATCTAACACAGTATTGTGACAGACACTGGAAAGAGGACAGCTACTTGCAAACCAGCATGCACAGAGTTCTGCCCAAACTTCATCTCCACTTGCCATTGCTACATTTAAAGGTAAGGTGGAACGTTCCTTAAAAAATATTTGACTATTGCTTTCTACCTTAGAAGTAAAGCTTGCAAGTTACATTTGCAAAATGTGTTTCAGAATGTACAGAATACATGTATTCTGTAATGTAATTTAAGCAAAGAAAACCACAATATCATTCAGGAATCAGCTTTTTGCAACAGTTAAATATACTGAATCTTAACCTATATTAAGCATTAATAAAGTGATTAGCGGTATAAAACCCCAAACAACTTAGGACAGAAAAGTCCTACAAGTGAACTTAAAACAACTGCTCTGACTTCTGGGGAAGGCAACAAGCTGAACTGAAAAAACATCCCAGTTAACTGAATGACACATGAATTCTTTTGCTTCCTTTTACTTTCTTTTTGGTAACTCTGCTCCTAGTCATTGGAGGCTTTAGCTACATAAAGATGACCATGGTACATTTAAAAAGTCAATACTCAACAATTTTCCCACAAGGCATACTTCTAACAGCTCATTTGTCCATGAGAATATTGTGATCTCACACGAATTACATTAATATTTTCAAAAGTCAAACTTTTTAATTGCTACTATTTTTAATATTTACAGACTGGACTGAGCAGGACCCATATATATTTACAGACAAACATACTTGCAGCTATAGAATGTTGATCAGTTAGATCTTTTTCCTTCACCTCCTCCAGCAAGGGAGGTAGAGCTAACACTTCACTACTCCAAATTTTACATTTTTACATTTATCTCATCTTCTGACATATGCTCGGACTCCAACAAAAAACCAAACCAAAACAAAAAACCCAACAAAAACCACAAAAAAACCCAACCAACCAAAAAAATCAACTTAGCTGCACAAATCATTTAAACTTGAACTGACATACAGCTCGTACAACAGTATATAGACTCCAAAGTGTTTAAAATGCCAGAAATAGTTTGAATCTGAAGTGCCAATGCCACATATTTAATTGTAACAGTATCTCTTGCTTAATCTCCATGCAGTTATTATTTAACTAGCAGCAGTTGCAGAGCAATCAAGTCAATAGTTCAAACGAGCAAGCTAATTACCATGCAGACATTCAGGGCTCTCCAAGGCTCAGGATGCTTAAGGTAAGTATTCCCTTTGACACAAAGACTTCCACTCCAGAGTCAGTATTCTGCTCACAGATTGCAGTTCAATAATGAGCTACATGTCTCCTCCAAAACACACATTTAGTGGCTTACAATGCACGAGGTTCTGAAGAACAAGACACTTCAAGACCACACTATTCAGGTCCTTAACTGATCCAAAGTACTGGCACATAGGACATACATTTATTGTTTTAATGAGGTCTAGCCCTTCTCCTCTTGAAATCTGACCTTCTCTGCTTCACATTCACAATATTGAAGTCTGTCATTCTCAACAAACCTTAAGGGCACACTTTGTATTTATTCAGTAAACAAGATGTTTTGTAACTTCAAGGTAAACACAGCATCATGAGGTTTTCTTACTTTTTTCTTGATATTTCTCCAAGTTTTTACAGATCTGCCTCCCCTTTCCCTTTTTGCTCCCTTGGAATACATAAGATTGTCATGTACTATTTCATATGCAGCCTGACGAGATTGCCATCTCAAGGACTTTAACATGATTCAATTTCAGCTAAATCCCTATGCATAAACTGATTTTTGATCACAGTAATCTAATGCCTTGGCAATAAAGTCAAGAATCTTTCCTGAAACACAAGGCACTGACTCTACTCATGTAACTTGACAGAAAGTTTAAAGAGTAAACAAAAAAAAGAGATCCCTAAGGCTCACTTGCCACACTAAAAGCCACAGAATGAGGTGCTACCAAATACTGACCATGGTAACAATCTGTTCAATGTCAATTCTGAATTGAACTTCTACCACTAACTGAAAAAAAGATACTGACAACCTTCTTAACACAAAAAAGTCTCCATGCTATGGAATGACAGAATACTTTTTTCCCCTCTAAATTTACACATTTACAGGCTTGTTATTTGTTGCAATAAATAGCAGATTTTGATTTTCTATATGAAGCAGCCATGCACAAGTCTAATTATGCAATGCATTTTATTGCCCACTCAACAGCACACTTCCAGCAAGACAGGGTGACCATACTGACATTTTCTAGCCACTGATTTCCCACAACCTGCCAACTATTTCCACAAGACAAAGCCAAACTACAGAAGAGCATAAAACTGAATTTTTCCCCCTCTATCAGCAAGTTATTCAGGTCATGGGTCTATGTGGCCCTAGCACAGCACCAGTGGCAGGGAACTCATAAGAGTTCCAATCAAGAATGGAGCAAAACAACAGGAACATCCCATTTTGCTGACAGCAAGTTGCTGTGTCAGCAGAACTTCCCATGGAACACTCTTAAGGTCAGGCTAGGCATAATCGTTTGGTCAGTTTAATTTCAGCTGACATCAGAAAGGGTGTTCTTATCCTTCTGTGTCAGGACTCATCAGGTACCTAAAAGACCCCTACCTATTAAAACTCACTTGTTCTCCTCTTGATTTAACCTTCTGAATTAGCTCAGTCAATCACAAGTGGCAATGCAACACAGGCAATCAGCACAGCCCCACAAATGTAGTGGTATTTTCAGATTTGTTTAGCTGGAAAAACAAATGACTTTTAGACACTGCAGAAAACAAGCTGAAACCTCAACTTGAGGCTTTATAAAAATATATGCTTAAATGCCTGGGAAGAAGTCAGCGTGTCTTTTGTGTACCAGGGCACGATCAAATTACTGTGTCAGAAAAAGATCAGAACCAAGGAATGGAAGAGATTCAAGATTAAGTAATACAAAATGCCTCGACACCAGCTTCCAGTTAGAAGTGCTAAGCAAGTACTCAGGAAAAAACTGCACTTACATCAAAGAGAGTATTATAACCTAGTGTTACTCTCACCTAAGGATCTGCTTTGTCACAATCCTTGCTTGAAATGGAGTGTCAAGCAGTTTTTTGGGGGCAAGTGAGCTGGGATCAGGAACAGCACAAGATGAGCTTCTATAAGTATTGCATTTACAGGATTCAGCTCAAATTCCCTTTTTTTTTTTTGGTGTGTGTGTTGTTTTTTTTTTTTTTTTACAGTACTTGCCTTATTTTTTTAAAGAATAAAACCAGGGATGTATTACTTCTCAGAGAGCAAAACTTAAAACCTTGTTCAGTGTTTAGCACACAATATAATAGGCATAACAAAAGCCTACCAGAATGTAAAAAGTTTTGGTGAAATAAGGTATAGCAATTCCATAGTCTGAAGCCAAGACTACCGAAATTCTCAGGCTCTCTCAGGTTGCTTTTTCATTTTACTGACATTCAGAGGATTCTATCTTTTAAATCAGAGGTCAACTTAACCTCATACCAAGGAAACTAAAAGCACTATGATGTAGCTCATGCAAATCCACCACTTGGAAATGGTTCTATTAACTTCTGAATGTGAACTTTCTACGCCTGCAAATGGCCCAAAATGGGGTTTCAGTCTTGACTCGATTTATCGCAGGAGCAGCTCTCCTCTAGGTGACTACAGCCTGACTTCTTACAAAAAACATAGAAAAAAGTAGAGCATCATTTCTCATTGAAAATTACGAAATAAAGTTGCACAAAGTTGTATGCTTTCCAAACAACCTAAAAATCAAAGGGACTAGCAACGAGAACTGCATGAAGAGGTCAGACTCAATTTCAGTGCTGCCTCAAAAGTTAGCTGTTGCTGAAGGGTTTCACTGACATCGAGCTCCAGACAGATGGATTCTCAGTTAAGTGCTATCACAGGATGTTCTGCAGAATTCTGAAACACTCTGAGCCTCCATCTGGTTGCTCCTAAACGTACAGCTGCCAAGATATCACACCATTCAGCCAGGAGGCTTGTCTTATTCTGCTCCTTCATTACCCTCAGCTGATGGAAGAGGCTGTCAGTTATCTCCCTCTAGATGCTGAATCAACACGTGTTTATACATAGAGGGTGCAAGGAATAGAAATTATTGTTGGGAAGGCTTGAGCTACCATTCATAAGACAGCATCCAGAGCCCAGAGAGAGGACCCACACTGCCTGTTAAAAGGCCAGCTAATGCAGTACTGGACAAAGAACTGTCATCCCAGCACAAAGGAGTCAAAGATGACAAAGCATGCAAACCTCTTCAGCTCCACAATAAATGATTACGTACAAGACTGACATTTGCAACACAGAAAGCAAAGAAACAGATTTCAAAGGGACACTTTACTCCAATGCAACACAAAATCAAAGAAAAAGTAGTTGCAACCTAGAGTTTAACATTAGCTTATAGTAGTTACAACCCATTAGTTTAACATTAACTCAGAGTTGGGAGTTGGAGCTTCAGAAAAGCTCTGCCCTTGAAGGGAGGCATGGCTGTTACCCACCATTCTTATTTCAGAATGCCATTTTCTCATGTGAACTGGTGCTTCTGTTCTAGTTTAACTCCACATAAGACAGCACCTGTGTAACCCTGTATACTCTGCTTCCCACCATGCTGCACAGACCTTTAGTATCAAGCAGCAGGACAATCTAAGACATTAGAGGAAGTTAAAAAAATGTTAGGCTCATGGTTCAAACATATTTGGGAAGGACACCCTTAGAAACCCGATTTTATAAGGTTTAAATTTTAAACTACTCACTAAGAATATTTACAAAGTCCCATGAACTTTAAAACTTCATGTGGAATTTTGACTTAGACCATATTAACATCCATGTCCATTTTGCATGTTCGTACATTATAATCTTTTATACATATTAACACACAGCAAATTAAGACATACATGTTTATCCTGACATTAAACTTTCAGATGTTTATAAAACATGTTGAACTAACAAGTAAGGCATGTTATAAGGCAGTTGGAAGTTCTTCTGTAATGAGGATTTCCAACTCTGTTTCACCAAATCTTCCAATTCCACCTCCTTTAAAAGGAAATAAGCAGGACAACGAGGTACTCTTTTTCCAATAAATGGGCCAGGCTCAAAAGCAGGATTGGAAGAGAACATCTCATCTCAAGTCCCACTTCCTCAAAAAACTAGTACTAAGTGTAAGCAAGTAGTTCAAAAGTTATCCATATACACACCACTACTGCCTAGACACCACAAAACGCTTTGCACTCCCATTTAAGTAAATTCAGATCCTTAAGTATCAGAGCAATAGGCATACACAGGCAGAAGAGATTGAAACAAGCAGTCCTTAATGTAACTCAAACGTCTTACTGGAAAGTTTGTTAAAGAGTTCCAGAAAAGCTCAGAAATCTTTTAAAACACAAAAGATGAGTCAATAGTTCTGACAAACTGACCAGGAAAGGCTGAACTCCTCCTGTGTGGCATCCAGTTTAAATACAAACAAAATATTTAACAGAAAACTGGAGGTCAAAAGGTGAGTTGTACATCTAAATCTAGATGGGGCTAGTGACTACTGCATTATACACAGAGAAACAAGTGAAGTTACATTTAACAAACCTTTCCCATTCAGGCAGAAAAATACCTTCAAGCTGCAGTGGGTCCAAATTAGACTAGCAGCCAGCAGGAACAGGTCTAAGTAACACATCGAGGATGTTAAATAACTGGTTAGAGAGCAAAGAGTGTTCTGAAAGCTACAGCAAGTGTATGGTAATTACATTTCAAGAATTGAAAGTGACACTATAGAATATGCTAATATAAAAGTGTATGCTCTAGCCAACATCAGTGAGGCTCCATCTGGAGTTGTTCAGCTTGAACAGCACACATCATATATTAGCCATCTAGAGAGTCTGAAAGCTAAGTGTGCTCAGAGGCCTAGAAAACATGACCTACAAGAGAGGACTGGAAGAAGTCATTATTATTCTCATAAAAGGTAACCCAATAAAGGTCTGAAAGTCTTTACACTGCAAAAAGAGAATGCCTGAGAAGATTAGGAAGGAGATAAACCAGTAAAGCAGTAAAAACACCCCAACAAAAACAGAAGCACAAAAAACAAGCAATCAAGCCCACTGAAATAAAGAAAATCTTTGAAGCTACAGAACATGAATTCCTCAAATGAACACCATGGCCAAAGTAACAAACCTCCACACCCTTTAAGAAAAGTTTGATATATAGTAATTAAAGAAATCAAACTCCCAAATGAACCTAGGCTGATTCTGCAGATGATCAAGGATTTTATTGGCTTCATTATTGTAAGATTAACAGACACTTCCAGTAAAGCAATAATCCAGTCTTCCTTCAAATTCTTGTTAGCCAATATGACACACATGCTGAAGGACTTTATGACAAGTTCTCATTTCAGGAACTTATTTGCAACATTCCATCCCATACACTCACACCACTTGCTCTAGCACGACCATATGTCTCACCCAGATCTCTCTACTGTGAGAAGAGTTCAGAATACACTGATTTTACAAGTCTCATTCCCAGTCTTCTTTGTAGAAACCTAGTGCTTCTTCAGATGTGTTTATCCTCCACTTGCTTTGCAAATCAAGAAACCAACCCAGTTATACATGAAGGAAATAAGGAAAACAGAATTTAACACTGATGGTATCTAGAATGGCAAATCCATTTCATTTTTAATGTTCAGTAACTTGAAATACATTATGAAACAGCACCAGTGCTTTCAGCTAACACATACTTACTTAGAGCCCTTTCAGATACTTTTTTCACCCTCAGGTCAGCTGGCATTTAGTTTAACTTGAATATTGCAACTTGTTAAAATAAATAGCTACTTTCTAATCGAATGTGTTTCTCATTTCCTTCTATTTGTATCCTTTAGTTACTTTTTTTCAGTTAACCTTCTCATCTTCATCTGGGGGACAGCCAGATCACAGCAGGTGACCAGTCCCCTCTATGACTTACTTTTTTTTGTTCTGATCCACAAGCAGATATTCACCTTTTGTCATGTGTTTTGTAAAAAGCTTTTAACTCTTCAAAGCTGTGTCTATAACTCCCCATGCAATCTCTGCTAGCCTCAGTTTGTCCTCAGCTGAGTCACTGCAGCAGCCTCAAATCACTCACTACAAACAAGTCTTATTCTCAGCAACAAGTAAGATTTGGGAGAAATGACAGCCTTCAGCTTGGAGAAAAGTAACTCATTCTGTGCATGTTCAACAATAAGTTGAGTTATAACCTTATGCTTAGACATAACTATAATGTTGCTTGCTTAAAATTTATTTTAAAAGCTCAGTCTCTTCATTCATTTGCAGGGCTGTGAGTTCAAGGTAAAGAAAGAAATTCCATTCAGGAGATATACAGGAACACCTGATCATATAGTTTTAGTCAGTCAGTGCTTCAGCTTTTCTGACTTCTATATATAAACTGCCTCTCATGATACAGACATCACACAGAAATTGACATTTCCTGGACATCAGTTTATTCTTAAAAGTTTTCAATGCTAATATTGAATTCAGAGCTAAGAAATTTCAAAGCTGGCTTTCCTGCACTTCAAGTTCAAAGAGGATGCCAATACAACACTGTGAAAGAGGACATGCTTCCCAACAGTTCACTGCCTAGTTCAGACCTGGTACAGGCAGCCCCTTCAAACCAGGCCTCTGGAGAGCTCACAGAACTGACCATCACATACTCAAGGCCTTCTTTGCAACTATACAAATATTATATATTTATAATGATTCATACACAAAGTTTAATGCTCTCCTCCACAAAGGATGTGTCATGGGCATCACTGAACAACCATCTACACTTCAGCTTGCTTAACTATTCGATCCCTCAGCTTCTTAAGGTACTTCAAAACTCTGTAACTCATCTTTATTCCAATTTGCTATCAGGAACTATATATAACATATAGTAGTTATTTATAATTAGGGCACCTCATACTCCAGGAAATGCAATAGACAGGATCCTATTATCCTCCTGCACCACCTACAACTGCAGCTTCCACCACATGAATTCCTCCAGAAAAACTTCTGAGACCATGGTGACTGCTAAATGGCCTGGTCAGAAAAGTATCCTGCCACTTCCTTCCAGACCTCTCCACTCCTTATTTAGAAAAGCAATTTAATGCTATTACAATAAATATCCACACACCCCCCCCCCCTTTTTTTTTTTTTTTTTTTTTTTTTTTGTTAAGGGGAGAAGAAATTGGGGGTGAGGGATTGAGCATTAAATATCACAACAGTCTGAGGAGTTACTGCCCATCACTTCTGCCTCATTTCAAAACGTGGAAGTCACCAGTGACAAAGCAGAATATTCTGTTCCACCCAGCCACAAACTTGCAAAAATGTGGGCTAGTGTTCCTGACGCCAACCCAGCCCAAAACCAGCTTTCCTTCCAAGTTAAATGGCTGTTGTTTCAACACTACCATATAATAAACTTGCCATTTCACAGAGTAACAAAAAAAAACCCCCAAAATGAGGCAACTGAATCAGAACCCAAAAATACAATACAAAGTGTTCAGTATAGGATTCTTGTCACTGCTGTTTACTCCCTTTCATTATAAAGTAGCAAGTCACTTTTCTGCTACATAGTGGTATTTACATAAACTGCCATCCTAACCATGAGGATAACTATAATGTGCATCTATCTTCCTAGATTACCCAAAAAACTCATGTTGATCCTAGAGTCTAAATTATGAGCATTAAGATATTCTTGACTTAATCACTCTAACTTCATTTGTCAGACTGAAGCATTCAGACTCAAGTCACAGGAATCACTATTCATCAGTACCGTCCTGTAGAGGGGAGGGAAAAAACCCAACCAACCAAACTTCCACAAAAATCCTGTGATATCTTCAAAGTTTTCAACAGGTCATGTCAAACACAGATGTAAGCTGTACTGATCATTTCCAACCAGGTCACTCAGCAATTACCACAAACACAAGTGAACTCCTAGGCACGGGTTTCTTCATAATGCATTTGTCATTGGCAAAGTCAAATAAGCTCTAATATTGATGCAGAGAATGATGACTTCGTGTAGGTAGAGGCAAGGGACCTCAGGAAGCCACTCAGTCCTGCTCAGAGTAGGTCCAGTTATATCAGACGGCTTGAAGATCCACCCAGTCAGGTTTGGAATATCAACAGAACATTGATTCCTCAAATATTTTGGGCACTTTCTCCCACACAGAGGAGTTTTACTTCCATACATTGGCTCTGGATTTCCCACACTCCAGCTTGTTCCTATTCCCTTGTGTGGGGCATCTCTAAAGAAAGCATTGATCTCCATCCTTGATACATTCCCATCGGGCAGCAAATAAGAGCTTCTTCCCTGCTGCTTTCCCTTCTCCAGGCTGACCAGGCCCAGCTTTTGCAGCCTCTGCTCCAGTCAACACGGTGACTCACTTCTGGGCTCGCTCTGGTAGCTCAGTGTCCCCCTGGTACCACGAGCCACAGACTGGACACAGTACTCCAGTGACAAAGAGAGGTAAAGGATTCCTTCCCTCAATCTGCTCAGCAGAGCCCAGGGTGAGGTCTCCTTTCCTTGCTGTGAGGACAAACTGCTGATACTGCTCAATTTGCTGTTCACCAGGGCTACAAACCCGTGCCTGCCAAGCTGCCTTCCCGCCCCTCAAACCACAGCCTATGGTGTTCAATGGAGTTATCTCGGTCCAGATGTTGAACTTAAAAATCACAGAACTGTTTGGGCTGGAAAAGATCTTTAAGAGCACCAAGTCTACCTGTGGGCCTGTGGGATTTCTAGGCTGCTAGCAGCTGTTACCTTTTCCCAAGAAAAAGCTTCTCAAGAAAGCTTTTTCTCAAAACAATCTTGGTAAACAACTATGTTTCTCAAAACAATCTTTGTCCAGCTGGTGTTTTCGGTTTCTCTAGTTTAACTAACTGCATTAGAGAGGTGTCATTCCTATTCACCAATTGTGTTAAGTCTGTATCAGAAAAAGGGAGCAAGAATTTAGAAAGTAAAGCCGCCTTTTTCTATACTCTTTGCCTTCTGAATTATTTGGAGTCTTTTGTGTCCTACAGTGACATCTACACATTAAGCTAAGACTGCCAAGTCAATGACCAAACTAAGTGCCACATCTACACATGCTAAGGGATAGCACTCAGTATATGATCTGCTCCATAACCTTCCCTGGCACTGAGGTCACACTAACAGGCTTGTCAGTCCCCTCGATCCTCCTTCTAGCCCAATATCACATTTGCTAACTTCCAGTGAAATAGAACTAGGACTGCTGGTAAATGATTCAAAGTGGCTTGATGAGCACTTCTGACAAGTTTTTCAGTAGCCTTGGGTGGATGCCATCTGGCTCCATAGTTTGTGTGTGTCTAGGTGGCACAGCAGGTCACTGACCATTTATATTTGGATTATGGGGGCTTCATCCTGCCTCCCATCCCTGTCTTCCAAGATCAGAGGCCTGGGTACCCAGAGAACTAGTCTTGACATTAAATACTGAGGTAAAAAAATCATTATGTACCTCATCCTTTGTCACTGTCTCACCCCACATTCAATAAAGGATGGAGGTTTTCCTTAGCCCTACTTTTGTTGCTCATGTATTTGTAAAAATAATTTTTTTATTTTCTTTTACAGCAGTAGCCAGATTAAATTCCAGCTGGACTTTGGCTCTTTTAATTTTCCACCTGCAAACATCACACCCTTGCAGTCCTCCTGAGTTGTCTGCCCCTTCTTCCAAAGCTCATGAACTCTCCTTTTCCTGAATTCCAGCTCTCTGTTTATCCATGCCAGTCTAGCTCCAAGCATTCTAGACACTCTTCCTCACCTTGCCAGCCTGCCTTTCCTGAAAGGCACAAATCCAGCCATGCAAGCTATTCCACAACATTGCTGGAATCCCAATGAGATCCTAAGTCTGCAATTGTGCTCATTTGTGCTGCCTTCAATACGCAAGGGATAAAAACTATTTTTATCATATCCCCCTGGATACTTTTTGATTGTTCCTTGCATCTTTTCTTCTCTTCAGATTAGTAAAAAAAAAAAAAAAAAAAAAATCAGAGGCCATCTCAACATGCATAGTTTAAAACCCTCCTCACAAACTAGCAATGCTTTGGAAAAGAACCCTCCACCTTACTTCATCAGACAGACCCTGCCTCTGGTTCAGTAGTCCCTGTTCCTCAGGGAAAATTCAGTGACTAGAGAAGTCAAATTAATTAATACCTGATCTTTCATGCATTTCACAGTATTTACACCAGGCAGCACAGGAGAGCTGCAATGGTCAGCCAAAATCTACACATTAATTACAAGACTGCACAGCACACATGCTGAAATGACAGTCAACCCAGCTGGCCAGGAGAAGCAATGAAGATATAAATTAAGAGTTAGCATATTTCTGTGCCTGTATTTACAGACTTGTGCAGTGCTATATCAGTACTTCACTGTTTTGTTATTCAGTAACTTAATTTTCCACAGGTACATACTTTCTGTTCTTCTGATACTACACTGCACTTCTCAGATTCCATCTCTCCATTCATTGTCAAGGCAAACTTAAGGTGACTCAGAGAGACAAGTAACTGTCAATTTCTGAATTTCACAATTACTGTTCAACTTTATGTTCAGACATAAGGTCTAACAAAAACGTGATCCCATTCAAGCTACATGTCCTAGAACTACACAACATTTTACCTACTCAAAGGTAGGAATGGAAGGGAGAATTTCTGAACTGTTCAGTTCAGATGAATGAAGCCAATGAAGCCACGAGTACACAGGTTGCTTTCCTTTATCTTGGTTTATCCAGTATAAACACAGTGCAGTTTAAAAAATCAACAAAAAAACCCACCCCAATTAACTGTGACAGATACCACCAGAAATGCTGGCTGGTTTTGACAAGTCAAAACTATCGACATTTAAAGGTGTACCACACTGAAAAGCAAGGTCTATGAAACTCCTAACTTAACCAAGAAGTTTTAAGCACAAACCTCCTGACTTGGGATAACTTAAAACAAACAAAAACATCACTACAAAGCCAACTATCTAGAGCATTTCAGCCATTTGGGGGAGAACAAGGCAAATGACAAAATAGTGTTGTATTAACATCTTTGTCTGTAGTAGAACATTACTTTTACATAGGAACAATAAAGCAAAAGTTCAAGTCTCAGAACTGAACATCACTTCAACTTTAAATGGAGAAAGGGACACAGCAGAATCAGAGACTGCCCACTGCATTAAGTGGTATGAGTGTACATGGTTCACATAACTACCAAAAACTTATGTACAAGCAGAGTTTCTGAATGGCTTTAAATAAACACTCTTTTGGCTTCTGGGCAGTTTCTCTTTTGGCTTTTCTATGAAACTAATCAATAGTACCTGAAATTCTAAGCATTCAGTAACAGTTATAAACATGCAGCATTTCCTGTCCCCTGTATTTCCTACACTGAAACCAGAAAGCCATTAAAACCTGGCCAGGAACACTGACCCGTGTGTGACATGCTTCTAGAGGAAGGAACAAGAGCTTCAATCCCTAGGAAAGCCCCGACTGCCTTAGGCAGACCACTCCTTCACTTTTTGTATGTTGTCTTTTCACACACCACCTACTCTGGGGAGAACTGAGGTCTGCAGGAAGAGAAGGGAGGTTGTACTTTGCACTATCTAAAAAGGGAGGCTGTACTTTGCACTACACAACATTGCAAAGTCTCAAACAACTTCGCAAGGACAGCTAAACATTAACTTTACATTTTCAATTAAAGTTTCCATGTAAAGTTTTAGTGTTATCTGCCAATATTGAACAACTATGGTCATACAACGAAATATGAAACAAACTTATTTTGTCAGGAGCAGCAAATCTCAGCTGTCTATAAAAAAATCTGATGAGTTACCAGTTACATTACAAAGTTATGGGATGCCTGCTGCCCCCTGCATTGCTGACACTGCTGGCTTTTTTTTAGCTCTTGAGGCCAGCTCGCTGCAGGTCATTCCAGAAAGTTAACCCTTTTTAGTCCAGCAACTGCATCACCATAGTAAGCCTAGGGAAGGCTGTTTAATAGCTGCTTAATTTATTGCTGAGCTACATTTTCAGCGTGTCTCACACTGCCACCCAGCTCCGTGCTGCACAGGATTGCTCTTACTGGCTACTCATTGAAGGAACTGAAGAGATGCAGCCAAATCTTTATTTAACAAATCCTCTAACAGATATAACTTACATTAGGAAGTAACAATGGGATCCAATTTTGAAGTAAGTTTTTAGCAATCAAATTGATTTATAAGAAAAAATTGTTTCAGACTTTACTTTGACATTTTAATCTAAACAGAAGACTTCCAACTACTTCTACTTTTCTTCCAGGGTTAGCAACTACAGTGTACTAGCTCCTGCCTGCCCATGCACACCATGAAGCTCATTTAGACTGAAAGGGACTTCTGGAGGTTATCCAATCCCATCCCCAGCTGAAAGCAGGGCCAACTTTGAAGTCAGATCAAATTGCTCAGGGGTCATACCATAGTCAGGTTCTGAATACTTTCAGAGACAGAGATTCCACAACATGTTTCAGCGCTTCATTCTTTGTGTGGGAAAACATACTGCTAACACACCACAGTGATTTCCCTGTTGTAGCTTGTGTCTGCTGCCTCTTAGCCTTCCCCTGTGCACAGCTAAGGAGAATCTGTTCTTCATTTTTCCTCTCACTGCCTATTAAACACTGTCAGCAGAAATTAGGATGCCCCACATCAGACATTTCTCAAAGCTGAACAAACTCACTTCTCCAGCCCTCTTCATACATCATGTGGTGACTCCCTACCTCAGTGGCCTTTCACAGGCACCTCAGCACCAGCTTCAGATTTGGGAGCACAAAACTGTGCACAGTACTTTTGATGCAGTATTGCAAGTTCCAAATAGTAGAGGCCCAAATTGCTTTTTTCAACTGGCTGACCACATCCAGTGTGCTCTTCCTCTTTTGCCACAAAGACACACACTGTCCCACAAGGACCCTCATGTTCCTTCCTGTAAAGGTCCTTGTCACCAGCCTGCACCACACCTCTGCTGCTGCATGGGGTCATCCCCTGCCAAGAGAGCCTTGGCTGGGTGCTTGCTTTTGAATTCCCAAGGTTTCTGACCTGTGGACATCCCGCTCATTAGCTCCAGTCTCCAGCATATGAATTGACCCTCAGTGTCATCCACAGTATCCACAGACTTGCTTCCAGCGCCTTACAACCTGGAAGAGAGGTCAGAATGCAGACAAACCGTCCCTGCACTGGTGCCACCAGTGACAAGCCTCCAGGTGGACTCCATACAGCTGATCAGAACCTTTTGAGTTCAGCAGGACACAGAAATATTCACTGATCTAATAATCCACTTCCCAAAACATATCTCACCAGTTTGTCTACAAGGAAATATTAGGAAATTCTATTAAAAGCCCCTTAAGGTTAATAACATTCAATGTTTTTCCTCAGTCCAGTGTCTTGTCTCATGTATTTACAGCAATCAATTCACAACCTCTTTTCACAGCAGCCTCAGATTGTGGAGACACCACCACAACTGCTCTTCCTCACTTCAGTTTTCACCTATTTGATGCCACATCAATTTATTGTACCTAAGACATGTCCCTTGAGACTCAGAATACACAGCTGTAGAGTAGTTCTGGAAATTCATCACAAAAAGAACTTTCACTAACAGATCTGTAGAGTCACACAGTCCTCACCCCTTTCTGTAAGGTAGAACACTGCTCAATCATTTAAACATTTTCCATGAACCTTACACAAATCTTTTTCGCTGCAAAAGATTACATTCTGATTTAGCAGGAAGTAGTATAAGTTATTAAATATTCAGGTGGCAACTGATACATCAATTGTGATAATCTGGTTATAGTAAAAAAACTTACTATTTTACAGTTGTGTTATGCATATAGAAACATAGAATGGTTTGGGTTGGAGGGGACCTTAAAGATTGGAACTGGACCATATAAGGAACATGAAGAACTGAACTACCTTTGATACCTCAAACAGCCACACAGAAGTTAGTATTCTTCTTCCTATAGACTTTATCCTGGATAAATGGCTATATTACACTTGCAAGTTACCAGAGGTAGATTATTTTATGCTACCTCAGCTACCAATAACACACTGAAACTTTCCACAGGATGCATTTAAATTTCCCAAAAAGTGATTAATAGTATGGGCACAACCATCAATTTCTCATAGTTGGTTACTTTAGAACTACAGTGTCTTTTTAAATGAAGTCATAATAACATTACTTCTGTTTCAAGGGAGTTTCTGTTGAAATCAACAGTGCATTGAAATGTTTAAAACACAGGAACAGTAGCACTGGTGAAGGGCTCAGAAGTGGGTTTTTATAATGCAATTATCAATCTTTACAAATACATTCAAAACTTATATTAAGCTTAACAGCTCTTGACTTCCCTTCTCCAACTGTTAGCAATCAACCTTAGAAGAGTTAGCTGTTCATTTGGCAAGGGCCAACAGATGATGATGGAGAAATTAAAGGCATTTGGGAAAAGGAATTATCCCCAAGTTATATGGTCAGAAGTCTTGCTCCTTAAGTTAATCTGTTGCTATGAAGAAGTTACTTGGTATTTGATGTAATTTAACTTATACTTGGCTAAAGTTACTATTTTTCTACCAAATTATATACACTGAAAAGAAATTAAGCTACTCATCTTGAACACGATGTCAACTTATTGATATTCTTTCTCCAGAATCCCTTCACACAATAGGCTGCTTTTGGTTATGCTGGTTCCAGCATTAATTAGTTTTCAGCTTATACCAATACACCACATGCAGCATGGGTGGTATTTGAAGTTAAAAAAGCAACAGAAGTGGGCAACGAATGCCCACACAACACAGGAGTAGGAAAAGGTTAAATCCAACACTAATCTGTTATCTTCTAACTGAGAAGCTAATAAAAATAACAAATCCAAAAGTAACAATAAATTCATCAAGCTAGCTCAGTTGGCTTTTTCACTCATCTATACACATATCACATATCTATGGAGACCTGCTTGAGTAGCCTTTATTCACCTTTAGCAGGAGATTGCCATTTGAATGACTCCAAATTTGCACATGCCACTGCATTACACTGATAGCACCAGCACCTGCCAAGCATTCAAAACAACAGCCACTTTTGGAAAACATCCTGCTCTGTACAAACTAATCTCAGGACTAGTTTAAGAGCTATAATGTAATACAAACCTTGACTAATGGAAAAGGAGAAAACAATGAATCCCTGTAGACATATAATGTTATCTTTAATGCCAGATAATGAAAATCTGATGTGGGAAGGGGGTCAGGGAAGGGAAATGAGCAAGAGCTGTCTACTGCTGCAGATAATCTTAGTATCCCTGTCAACTCAGGAGTTACACATGAGTAGCCTTCACACAGACTAAGATGGGTGCTATTTTACACTATCAAAAAAACTAAAATTGTTTTTACTCCTGTACACTACTAGAAAAACAGCTGAAAAGAAGCAAAAATACTGAATGAAAGAATCCATCTATGATAAAAGAAGATTGTCGGGAAGTTTCTTACTGCTTTTCATTACATGAACTAAAAGTGGCCTTCTTGATAACACACTAAACTTTACCTCCTTTACTTGGAAAAACCAAGGTAAAAGGATAGAGGACATCAACAGAAGCTTTAACACCTTCAATTGTTTTCATTCCTGCTGCTAATTTTCTTCTATTGCTAACTTATGGACAGAAAGACCAATTTTTAGGTTCACATCTGAAACAGTCCAAAATCTGAAAGTTAATTACCTGAAAAGCAACTCCTGAAGCATTATCCATGTTATCCATATATTGGATAACACAAAAAAAAGTTGGTTTGGTGTTTTCACTGTGACTTGGAAATTGTACTACACCTTGAAGCTCTTCATCACCAGCTTATGTACTTAACTGTGTAATGGGCCAGCTTTTCTAGAATCAATGAAAATATAGTCCATGAGCCCCCTCAGGAGCCTCCCTCACACACACCTGCACCTCCTTTTCACACACTGTTTTACACCTTCACCATCCAAGACATCCAGTGGAGTAAGACAAGCTTTCACCCAACGGCTTTATCATCTCTCCCAATGACAGAGACAGAAATACAATAATTATTTCCCCTGACATAGCCTTTACTGCACTTCTCACTCTTTATATGCTTCTCATATATTTCCTTGCATTTTTCCACATTCATTTTTTACATTCCCACCTTTTCTTTTTTAGCTTTTCTTGAGATTTCTTCCCATACTCAGATGATACTCTTTTCTAGGCAATCCTTCTGCTTTCTAACCAGGAATAAATAATACTAATGAGCCTTTTGGCAAGAAAGCTTGAGCAACCTATTTCATGGCTAACCAAAAAGTCATCATCTCCATCCTCTCAATAAAAATACATTACTGCATTTCAGACACCTATGAACTCTGAGGCACTGAATACAACCACCCTTCAAATAAATACTACCCCAAAAAATCTTGTTTTAGACAGGCTAACACTACCAAAAACCATAGAAACACAGAAGAGTTTTGGTTAAAGGTACCTTTAAAGACTATACATACCTCCACCTCTAATGACCACAAAACCCAAGAACACGTGGCATAACAAAGTAATAATAATTAAGTAATTGCACCTATGCCTATTTTTCACTTCACAAATCTGGCCACTCACTTACACAACTATCAGTTGCCTTAGAAAATTCCTGACAGAAACTTCTGCATAACAATCCACATACCAATCAAAACAGAAGCCATCAGGGTAAAAAAAAAAACATTCAACCAAAGTCCCAATAATCCTCATTCAATACAACACATTCATTCAAAGCTGGAAACAAGAAGTACAAACACAAACAGTGCTAGAGCAAAGCAATCTGTCATCAGAGAAGTAGAGTTTGGGGCCTCCAGAGCAAGCAGACAGCACACACAATCTCAGCACTCTCACTTCTTTGCACACATATCCGAGCAGTCTGCAGCTGTGCCTTCTGATAAAGAGCTGTTTGGACAAAGCTGAGTTCAGCCACACAGCAGCAGGGCAGGGCACCTCCACAGCAGCAGGCTGGTGTAACACCAGATGCAAAGATCATTGCTCTTCAGCAGATAACCAAATCAACACTAAAAAGGACAATATTTACCAACAGCACTGCAGGTAGCTGGCACAAGATTATCTTCTGTGTATCAGGTTTTATTTTTCTCTTACCTTAACTTCATTCACTCCAGATTTTGTTTCTACAAACTAAAATGCAAACTTTTGATTCTAGAGTTTCCAACTTATTTTTCCCTTGAGCTCTACAAATGCTCCACTCACTAGCCCTACACATTTATTTCTGAAGAACACACCCCCAGCTCCTCCCCCTTTCTCACATCAGATGCAATTTGCATCAGATTGTGCCTGCCCTAAAGCTCTACTACCATCACCTGAAGGGTAATTAACAGGTACAGGTACTCTATAAAGGTTACATATTTTTTCCTTCTCCTGCTACAGAACAGTCCTTTGTTTCTCAATATCACCCTGTCAGCAATACTACATAAAAGAAAGAAAACAACCTAGATTTGACCGTATTTCTAAACAAGATACTTGCCACTCTAATCTCATAAATAGGAATCCTGCTAGAGCTACCGTTTATTCACTATGAAATAGTATTCATATTCCATGACATAAAATTAAGTTGTTTGAGAAGGCGAGAGAGAAACACTGTTTAAATCAAGTAAGTGTTCAACTTTTATGTGGCACAAGTGGCTAAACAACCATCACAATTCTTTTATGATACTCCAAGCGTTCAGATCCTAACTCAAATAACACTGTACTTCATTTCCATATATATGGGAGTTCCTGCACACCAGAAGCATCACAATGTAATAGTAACATTGAAAATGACAGACTTACCACAATGAAACAGATAAGAATTATTTCAAAAGATCACTCCACATTTTCCAATGGGTATCCTCAAGTACAGCCTGGACAAACTTCAGCCAACTTTTCAATTTTTTTTTTTTGTTGTTGTTCTTAATTATCAAACAATCCAGATTTAAACTCTCCTATCTGTTATTCTTACCAATGCAGCTGCTATGTTTCTTCACAGCCCAACCTACTATATGGTTCACCACTATTTCATTCCAACTTTTCAAATACCTGCTGTAGCATTCCTATTCCTTCTCACTGCTGTCATATTGCTTCACCAAACACCTGTTCATATGGGCATCTATTTCCATAGCACTTTCAAAAAATAAATGCATATTCAGACATGGATTTCTAAACTATTAACATAGCATTTAACATACAATGAGGAAAAAAACCATTCTGTTGTCTTTCTGATCACTCTACTACCATTTCCAAGTTAGTAACCTGCTTTATTTAGCATTCTAATATGCCATGACTTAACCTGAAAAAATAGTAAAAACGTTTCTAGTGAGACCGTTCTTGTCAATAATTACTTGGGAATTTTCTTATTTAAAAAATATTTTTGTATATGGTACACAGCACACTTATATTATCTACACCTTTATAACCCAATCCTTCCAGCCCTACTGCTAGTCTGGAGTTCTGTCTTCCAGGCTCCTTTAAGAAAACATTTCATTGGGATCTTAGAAGACATATGTATGCTTCTTTGTCTAGCCTCACTGGGAAGCTTAACCAGCAATTTAAATTGAAAAAAATTTTTTTTTTTTCAAGAAAACACCTGAAAAATTAATCTTGTATCTTTCCTTTCTATTCACCTCACTTTACAGTTCTGTTTATTTTTAATTCATGCTCACATTCAAAAAAATTTTGCAAAAAACTTTTCACTGTGTGCGAACTAACGAGGCACTGAAATGATGAGGAATTCATTATTTAATAGCACACAGGTCCTCATTTACAGCATAGCTGAAAAATGTTTGCTGCAACGCAAAATAAGTTACCTTATGGATTAAAGGTTATGATGATGCTTCTCATGGATGCCAAACACGTCCCCTGGCTCAGGGTTACACTGGTTTGATCATGTAAGTTTAGTAAACACTTTGTTGTACTGTGCACTGTTTGACTGGGAACTGCAAGAAGTACTTGCACATATAACCTGAAGCCAGTAGTCTTGCTCTTGTAAAAGAAGCAGCATATATTAAAGCAGGTCTATTTTAACTTAAAAGTAGAAAAGTTGCTGTTATTTCAGATGTGTGATACATTTTCTCTTTCCCCCTTCAGTTTTTTGGAGAGAGTGTTGAGAGTTTTTTGGCAATATTTCTCTGAGGAATTACAGCTCAAATAAATCATTGTTTCTAACAGTCAATTGGAACGACTGGATAAAAATTGATTTGGTTTTGTAGTGACTTTATTCTATTAGAGTTGACATTTTTTGCAGTACCATTTTCAAATCTTCCTTTTGCTAGCATTATCAGAACTGGCTGAGTAGCAGGACAAAAGGCAACCAAAAGCAAAAAGCAGTTTTGGGCTCCATCAACATGAAAATGTGGTCAAAATATATTTAAGACCCCTCTTAAGATCCACAGTAATAACGTTTTCCTTCAGAGTCACATGTTACAGAAACAATGAGAACAACTGTGGGAAATTTCAAGGTGAAAAGAAAATTAAAATTTAAGATATTGACCAAAAAAACCCTCTTCCCCTGCTGGTTATCTTCAAGTCCAAAAGTCTGTAGCAGTAAAGTTCTCCCTTTTATCCGGAGATTGTACTTCAAAACTTTGCGCTTGAAGAACAACATCATTTCAACACAACATTGCCGCTTCTGGCGGATGTTCTGAAGTGTTTTCAGTCAAGTTCACTTAGGCAAAAAAAAGAATCTGGGAAGACTGACATCCGAATGACACTCATCAAAACTAAAACGGTTGTGTCTCTGTACGACACCAGGCACAGATGCTCTTTGCTTCATTGTTACTATTAACTTCACATTTGGATGTAAAAATAGCTTGTCAAGGTTATGTCAAGTCTGCACCTTCACTTTTTTAATTGCAAAAGAGCAGAAATAACCCTGAACAAAGAAGGGAGAGAAGTGCTAGTGCAAAAAGTTTGCCAACCACACGAGAACTAAGTCTTCAAGCCTTAAAGCTTGAAATGCGATGCCTTCTCAATATTTACAAACTTAGTAACAATCATCTTTTTTGAAAGCTACATCATTGCCAGAGGGGGGAGACTATTACATGCACGAGCACAATCCTAGAGCGCCTCAACTCCCTCCCTGAGAAAGCATTTCTCAGATACTACACGAGTGTTTTACGGCGGCACGGCTTGCCCGTTCCTGGGTATTTTTATCACACGAACCTCCAGAGACTACCTCCTCTAACTTGTTCCTCCTTCATTAAAGAGGGAAGGGACACAGCGTCTCCTATAATAAAACATCCTTGCCAACTACTCATTACTGCATTGGGAATACAACGGCAGGATGTGAAGCCTTTCGATTTGCTCTTGTCCAAAGTCTACTTTTATCCCCCCTCTCATCTTCCACTGCTGAAAAAAAAAAAAAAAAAAAAAAAAAAAACCCCAAAAAACAAAAAACACCAAACCACTACGCGCACCCATCGCCTGCAGTACAACACAGGTAAATAAATAAATAAATAAATAAATAGATAAATTCCTGCTCCGTTTCCAACTGCTACGCCGCTTGTTTGTTCCCCGCAGGAGGACGAAGGGGAAGGGAGGTGGGTGATGGCATTTTCCTGCGGGCGGTCAGGTCACGCCAACGATGCGGGCACAGGAGGGAGAGCCAGCCCTCCATCCCTCCTCACCCCACACCGAAACCAGCGCGGGTTTCGCCCTCACCCAGAGGGAACAATGACACCAGCCCGCACCGCCGGAGGCAAAGCGCCTGCTATTCCTGCCCGCCTAACACCAACATCCTTCTGTCCTTCCGACAGGATGGGGAAGGAGAACAGGGGGAAGCGCCCGTGAATTCCCGCAAACGCCGCCGCTCCGGACGGGAATTACAGCGGATAACCTGCCTCCCGCCGGGGGAAGCCCCGGCCACGGAGAATAAATAAATAAACTTCCCCCGCTGCCCCACCCGGGCCGCGGCCGCCCCGGCCCCACCGCCGGGGACACTCGGCCTCCCGGGACAGCCGCAGCGGATGTTCCCGGGGGAAAGACGCCGTAGGTCTCCTGGCTGCGGGCTGCGGTTGGGACCCCGCCTCACATCCCTCCCTCTCTCCCTCCCTCCTCCGCCATCCCGGCCACGTCCCGCCCGGCTCCCCCGCCAGCCCTCCCCGCGCCGGGCGCCTCACAAAGTTTCCCTCAACTCGGCCGCGTCCCCCGGCAGCGCCGGGGCTCGGGTTTCTCTCCTCCTCTTCCTCCACCCGCCCCCTCGCCCGTCCGCCGAGGGGAAAAGTTCCACTTACTGCAGCAGAAACGAGAGAAAACCAGCCCCAGCAGCCCCAGCCCCGGCCCGGGAGGCACCGCTGATCGCGGCAGCCGCCGCCGCCGCTGCCACCACCGGGGGGAGGCACCGCCGCCAGCCGCTAGGAAAAGTTCCCGGCGGGCGGGAGGAGGCGGCGAACGAGGGAAAACAGCAGCAGCAGCCTCCGCGGCGGCTTCAGCCCCTGCCATGCTCCGGGCTCGGCTCGCAGTCGCCGCCGCTACGACGCCCGGTCAGTCCCGCCCGGTCCCGCTGCCCGCGCCGCCGGCGCCTCCCCACACGGTGCCTGTGTCACTGAGCGGGGCGGGGCGCGCCGCTCCCGCCCTCTCAGAGCGGGCCGCACCACCCGCCGCAGGGAGGGGGGTCGAGGGAAGGCGGGACGCGTGTGCCGGGCGCCTCCACCGCGACCCCCACCAACTTCCCCCCCGCCTCGGGGCGAGTCGCCTCGCCCCGGCCTCTCCCGTCCCGCTCTGTGGGACTCGGAGACGCGCCCCCGGCACAGGGGGGTTCCCGTTGGTGTCGAGGGCGCCGCGGGAGGCTGGAGGGAGGGGGCGTCACGGCGTCCTCCCCCGGAGGGCTGTTGGTATGTTCTGCCCCGCCCCTCGCGGCACCGCCCGAGCGCGGTCCGGGGCTGCCCGGCCGGGCTGGGCTCCCCCCGCCGCCCCTCAGGCTCCCGCCGCCGCCGGGCCGGCCTGGGCGGACACTGCCTCACGGGCTGGGGACCAGCCAGCAGCGCTCGTCCCGGGCGGGGAGCGGCGGGGGACCGGCCGCAGCCCTCTCCGCCGGGCGCCGGGCATTCCCGAAAGCCAGGAGGTCCGGCCAGGGCCGTCATGTCCGGCCGCGGGGAGCCGGGCCGGTTCCTCCTCAGCGGGGGCGGCTGTCGCTGGGCCAGGACCCCGCGCTGGGGCCGCTGTCTGCGGGCGGGCAGCCCGTGCCTCGTGCTTTGGCCAACAATAAAGTTTACCGGCGTTGTCCTCGGCAGAGCCCCGTGCGGGGCGCGCAGCGTGTGGCGGGCACAGGGGCCGGGCACAGGGGCCGGGCACAGGGGTCGGGCACAGGGGTCGGGCAGAGGGGGCACCGCCACCACGGCTCGTCCCGGCGGGGCTGGTGCCGGCGGCTCTCGGGGAGCCTGGGGCGCACGGCTCCGGGGCGGTGCCGAGCCCGCCAGAGATGGCACGATCCGATGGTCTTGAAACCATCTGGGAGCCCTGTGCAGAGCTCACCGAGGAATACCAAATACGGCCCTGTGCAGCCCTGGCAGAGGGGCTGGCAGGGGCCCGGGGGCAGCAGGCAGCGTTTCTGTCACGCCGGTGCCTGCAGGGATTCTTGGCGGTGGCACAGCACATAGCTTTGCCCTGGGAAACGCTGGCCCCGACCAGGGCAGAGCTGCCCCGCAGGGAGCGATGTGCCCCAGCCGATGCTCCCAGTGTTGTCACCGCTCCAGGTGAAGAGGGAATTCGTGCCTCTGCCCGAGGTCCCAGGAGTCCAGCGAAGGGCTGTCTCAGAATTAGAGCAGTCTGTAACCAGGTCACCAAACTAAAGGTGACTTTTCTAAGAAATGCATTTTCCCTGCTGCATCTCGGGGCTGATCGCGAGTTTTGTGGGTACAGTGTCGATGTATCCACAGATGAAATTTTCCAGCAGCAAAATACAGAACCTTAAAAGAAGCGGCTTGAGAGTCTTGCCTCTTTACAGCCTAGGTGTGCTTTTTGATTTCGGGTGCACTATCCTGGCAAAACCTCGAGGAAAGTACTGAATAGCTATAAATACCATACTTTCTGCTGGAACATCTGTAGTGAGCGGGTTTCACATAAGCACCACATATTCCCCAGACTAGTGTAATACTTGCTGATTTCTTTAGACAGTGGGCACGAAGAGCAGTTTCTCTCAAAGATACGTATGGCTAAGTTTATCAAATGCTCACAGTAGTGTGTTCATTCAGTCTTCAGGCACAGTTTGCCAATTAACTGGCCTCATTAATTTGTAACTGTGAAACAAAACAATTCAGACAAAGAGTTACTACATGCAAAGTGCTGGCTGTGATGGATGCTGGACATTCCTCAACATTTTGCTGTGAAAACCAACATAACTGAAAGGACTCAAAGTTTTATGAAATCAATGTGATTTTGCCAGTCTAGCCCTCAGCTAGTGCAAAACTGTTCTCATTCCAGTTGGCAGTAGGGAGGTGGGGTCGCTCGGGTGGGGCACAGGATGCTGTCCAAAGGTCCCTAGACATGATCATATGGCAAAGCTTTTTGTTTAAAAGGGGGTTTCTCACTCTGCTGATACTTTTGCTGCCTGGTGCTTTACTCTGCTGTTAGACTCTGCCTTTTGATTCCATGGTAACCAATGTATTCCCCCATGCCAATAAACCTGGATAAATATAATACTGAATTAATCATTAGAGACCAATTTTTATTTATGATAAGAGCCTTTTTACCCGGGAAAACTAATGAGCATAATTGTAGCAGAATAATTTATACTGCTATGGCTTTGCTGATGTAACATCCCAGGTAGATGTTTTAATTGGGTGTAATTATTCCATTTCCCTGTATAGACGAGTCCTATATAGATAAATCCCATTTTATAGTTAGCAGTCGAAACAAATTACATTTTGTAATTACATTTACACTGAGTTTAAGGCATTTTAAGGACGGGTAGGAAGTATAACGGGGCCATAGTGTAATTGAGAGTGCAACCTTAAAATCCTGTTTGTGACAAGTATATTCAAATTACCATCTGCTATATTTTTATTCCTTTTCATTCCAAAACAACAAAAAGCATTTAGTCTGTTTAAAATAAAATGTTTTGAAGGTCTAGCACCAAATTATTTACATCGATTCATGCACTCTGAGGAAGCAAATGCAATTTGTCATATTTAAGCGGAACTGTGCCCAGTCTGTAGGTAACATCTTCCAGTGCCAGATTCAGCACTGTTGTAATCAGGCATCCCGGGGACTTTGTGGTGCAAAAGGAAATTTGACTTCATGATATCAAGTCTAAATTTGGCTCCCTGATGCTTAGAACACTCCTGAAGGCACGATGCTCCAAACAATTAATCTTGCATAATATGGAATAAATGCGTATAGGACACACTGGCTCAGTTCTTGTAAATCCGTTGTCACTGGCATATTTTTTCCATAAAAAGATGGTTTTCCACAGTTGGCAGCAGTCCTATTCAAAAGCATCTTTGAGCTGTAGAAATACAAAAGACTGTACTTTATTTCCAGTTCTCTTTCTGGCCATTGTCCACCCACCTGCCCTTCCCCCCCGTGCAAAAAAAAAAAAAAAAAAAAAAAAAAAAATCCCTTATCCTTAGTTTAGACCAGGGAGTTTGGCAAGTATTTCCTTCTCAGCTCTTAACCCTTTTGGTAGTTTGAAAACAAAGTCCTGAAGCAGTGTGAAATTAACTTATATGCATAACATTTGAAGTGACGGCACAAATTCCCGCTGGAATGAGGGGCTATTCACTTCAGTGGGAATGGGCAAATAGATCTGTGGCAGAACAATGTGCTTTTCTCAACACTCTCGCCTCCATTCCAATGGATGGGATGGGGCCTCCCTGGCGATGCTTGCACACCACCACCCGTTATGACCCTTTAAAATAAAACTACACCAAACCAACCCCAAACAAAACCTGCCTCTTTTTTTTCTTCATGTGCTCCCAGCTGGGTGAGATATTTAGCCTGTTATTGCATGGAGTTTCTGCAATTTGCTAACAGGTGGCTGTGCTTCTGCATCATCTCTACAGCTGAAGTCAGAGTAAGTGTGTCTGGGTGTGCCTCAGCTAAACTGCTGCCTGAGGGACTGTTTTCTGTGCTGTATGGAGAAAGGTGCCTTTCCAATTCCTTCTCTAGAAAGCAGTGGAAAAGCATCTCTGTAGGCTGTGCAGCAGGCATGACTGACAGCAGTGCCAGCAAGACCAAAGGACATGGGCTGCATATTTATATGTGTGTATTTCCTGAGCCAGTGGTGGACTCCTTGCTCTGATCATCCATGGATGTGTTTGGGAAGGGCTCAGACAACACCCCACAACACACAGTTTGGATTACCACTGGTAGAGTGTGTTTTTAATACTATTGGATACACTGAGGAATTTTGAGGGGAAGGGTGTTCTATAATCATGACTGCTATGCAGAAATGATTAAAATTGGGAATATATTATAAAGCTGGATTATTCTCATGTTTCCCACTCTTTGCATACAGTATAATGAAAAACAATCTGTGTTGTCACCTCATAAAATATCTATCATAATATTTTGATTTAAGTCATAAACAAGCTTAGCCAAGAATAACATACATACACTTGCATGGTATATGATGTTTTTTAAATCTATTTTCCAATCGTATTAAAGATGACATACTTAAATCTTGTTTCAATCAAAGACTATCCCTTTAAAGAGAAATATGAGTATCTGACTCCTGCCTTGCAAAGTACAACTAAAAAATTGGTTCTCTTGCTCACAGAGTGGTCAGACTCTCAATGTGTCTCAGAAAAGTTCCAGACCTCAGGCTTTTTGACACAAAAGAGTAATGCAGTTACTGACAATAATCACTCTCCAGCATTGTGTTTCATACCCATGATCAGGAGTACATATCATCCAATCTGCAGTGCAACTGTGATTCCTGTTGTCTCAGCCAAGAGATTTAAAACTCACAGCCAACTAAGTAAATTCCTTGTACATTTCTGGCAGACAGAAAAAAAAAATAGGTGAGGAAATGGTAGACTTTCCAGTTAGATCTGTCTCCGCTTACCTCACTGACAAAGAGAACAGAAAACTTCAGGATTCTTCTCAGAAGCATATTAGCAAGACAATGCTTCCCTGTTTTTCTTTCTGCTCTGCTTCCCATCATTGTTGTCTCACTCTCCCTCTGTAGGCTTGTTTTCTTGCCTTTCTTTCCTCCTTTAACTATTTATTTGTATTTTTATTGAAGTGTGGTATTTTATACTAATAAAGACAAAACATCCTTGATTCATACATGTCTGTTTGGACAGACACACAATTTGCATACGTTTTTCTAAAAAAACTACAACCTTTTTAGGCACAAGCATTATGTACCTAAGATGAGCAGAAAGGGCACAGGAAGGGAAGAAAGAGAAAAGAGAAGGGAATGGGTGGAGAAGAGAGGAAAAAGAGAGAACGAGCAGATGAGGGCTTGTTATGGTAGTACTACATTGTAAAAGCAGGTGTATGGTTAAAAGTTGGAAAGGGAGGAAGAAACCCAAAGCACCATGCCCTGGTCTGTAGCTGGGGTGTAGCTGGTGCAGCAGAGGGAGGATGCTCAGTGGTGTCACTCACCCTGGCTAAAACTATTAGTCAGAAGCTGAAGATGTTGCCAGTCTGCTTGCTGCCAGCTGGACATCCCTGTACTGCAGTTCCCTGCCCTTGGCACTGGTCTCTCCAGTGGCCAAACACGCCTCCAGGCACACCTCCACAGCCTGGCTGACTGCCTTGCACCACGGAGAGATGCTGCCCTTCTGCTTCATCCATCCCTCTGGTACAGTGGTGGAGGAGGGGTGATTATCCAAGATGGTCCTGGTCCAGCTCTGTGGGAGGATTATTGCTGTCCTCACAGAGGTTTCTCTCACAACTAGAGATAACCAAAATCAGTCTTCTTTTCTACAATGCCAAAAAGAAAAAAGATGACTTCCATAAAAGAAATATATGTCTCAATGAGGTCACATTTTTATAGTGCATACCTACATTTTGCAATGATATTTTCATTATGCCAATTCACTGACATGATCTCAGCCCCAGCAGGAGGTTAGTTCCTGATTCAAGGAAAAGGAAAAGAGAGTTTTAACATTCATTTTAATGCGAACATTTATTCATTTTTAGTATCTGCACTGTTACACTAGCTTCACTTAATTATGGGAGTAGAAGCAGGTTTAGAATTCCCTGGAGGAGCTTGCTCTTTTCTTTTTAGACTAACTCTCTTCATCTTTGCAACTGCTCCTCCCTTAGTCTTTTCATTTTCCTTGAGAGTGCTTATTCTTACCCTTAGAAATGAGCACATCTTGGCAAGAATTTAACTACTAAAAATGGTGTAAACTTTGTTTTTCTTCTTTTCCCCTCGTCTTTTCCTCTGTGGATTGATAGTTAAATGCAGCAGGTTTTCTACAGTGTGATGAGTGGAGTGCATGAACCCAAAGGTTATGCCTGCCTGTGCCCTGGGGATACAGCTTAGAGAGGTAGTGTATGAAAGATGCATCAAGGTAAAGTCACAAGGTAACTGCAGTAACATGCTGTATTCCTGCTGCTTGCATCCCTGTTTGCTACTTGAAACCATCTCAACTTCTGTGAATTCAAAAGCCAGCATAAGATTGAAACATAGCATGGTTCACTAACAAAAGGTCACATTGTTATACCTGTAGGTTTCTACTGTGTGAAGCCTGTGTACCCTGCATTTTCTGTTCTGCCTTTTTTGAGTATCTACAAAAATTGATATTGCCCTGACAGTAAGTGAAGGTTTCAGTCTCTGAATGATTCTTGAGCACATTTTATCTCACAGATCAAGTATTTTAATACTTTCAGTGGCAAAGAGGAGTGCATATTAATTTTAGACAGCTTTTACACTTTATTTTTACACTTTTACATATGTAATTGAATTCTGAATTTCCCCTTTCTAGTTTCAGCCTGAAAAGGGTAACCCAGAATGCACCTACACACTTTTGATCCTTTGAGGAAAAAAACCCCAAAAACCTGAAGGACCCCTATTAAACTTTAAAAAACAAGTCTCTGTGCACACAGAATGCTTCATTTCTACATATCTTTTTAATAGACACTGATACAGGCAGACCAAAATCCTCAAAAACTCTGCTTTAACCTGAGGTCTGTCCCATGGTGTGTCTACACCAAGGGAAGCAGCACTGCTACACATGAAGGCAACACTGAGGCTGGAGTCTTCTTTTATGTAAATATCTTGCACCTCTTTAATTATTCCCATATACAAGAGAAAGCTGTGTTTATGAAGAAGCAAAAAGCGTTATACCTGTAAGGGAAAAAAAAAAAAAAAAAAAAGTAAGCCTTTATTGATAATAACTACACCTGAATTGCAATTATGTAACTGTTTTATGTAGAAATCACCACCTGATCAAAATCATTATGTAACAAGCACAAAATCTGAGTAGATTAAGTGCACATAATAGTGGATTTTTTTATTTGGTCATCCAGGGAAAAATGTAATTTGAGTTGTGCCAAGAAAAAAAATTGCTCAATTTTTTGGCTTTTATACACATTTCTGACCCCTTCAAATTAGGTCAGTTTTTAAACAAAAGCATTATTTAAATGTGAAGTATCAGTGTTTCATTTCAGAAATATTTACTGTTTCCTTGTTGCAGTCCTCCAGAATGAGACATTCTGCAAGCTTCTGGATGCTGTCCCAAATTCACAAATGTTTTCAGATTCTGCAAAAATGTGGTTTGGATTTGTGATATTTTAGCTGGTGGGGGTGGAGGGTGGAGTAAGGGTACACCTACACCTTATTTAAGGGTTCATAAGGCCTGAGGTTTTTCTCCCTTAATTTATAGCAATCCACTCTGAAAGGATTAAGTGATCCAAATCAGCCCGTCCTGTAACAGAAATACAAAAGTCCTCTTTTCAACTTACATGAAATTTATAATTTAAAGGAATATTCTACATGGGGTGTACAGTAAGTGAAACACCTGACATTCTTCTGGTGTCATCCTTTATCAGACACGATCCAGGAGGAATAGAGGCTTGACTGTTAGGACACACTCCTCTGTGCCTTGAGGAATGAGAGGAACCCACTTAAAAGAAAACTGACTCTAAGTGACATGTAGATGTAAATACCTTGAGAAACAGGCTGTAAAACATATTTCTCCTGCCCACAAACTCACACCTGCTAATGCCTCATAAAATTAGTTGCATCCTCAATATTATCCTTCAATTGCAAGTTTTAAGGTCCAATTATATATTTAATTATTTATGTTTTGTCAGTTCCTTTACATCCAAGCACATTCAACAACATGTCAAATGGGATCAATTCTTCAGCAGTGATTTTATTATAGTTTCTATATAATGTCGCTTTGGTATATCCACCCTGTTCCCACCCCTGAGCATATGGTGTCTCTTTTTTAAATAAATCGGCATTAGAGAAAAGTATCAACATTAAATGTGAATCTCTGGGTTTTTGATGCTTGCCAGTCATAGAGTTGTTTGCAAATGTTTTCAATATCAATTTCACTTCTGTACCACAAGTGTTTTGTTAACATCTGTCCTGCAGCAGATGATCAGTCTTATTTAGTGATTTATTTATGTATCTAAATCTTGGTGTGAAAACATAATAGGCACTCTTGGGCTTTAATCTGGGGAAGGGATGGAGCAGAATGGAATGCAGTCAGTCACGCTTTGCACTTGAAAGGAGCAATGCCATGATTTCTTTGTTTTCTGCTGTAATCCCAGGTATAATGGGCAGAATGGCAAAAAATAAATTGGGGTCTTTGTTGGAATTCTCCCTCTCTCAGCCAGAGCAATGCTTTCTCTCATGTATGTGTATGTTGTCTATCAAATGTTTAAGGATCTTTTTGCACCAACTGCTCTGCTGTTTCACTTTTTGCTTCAGCTAAGCTCTCTAAAGAGTTTGATGAGCATGAAAGATGATGCCAACCTGACAAATCCTGTTCTTCAGATTTTTCTCTGGAAGTTACGCTATCATGAAACACCACAATGGTGGTCATATTCACTTTTGGGGCAATGTGAGCTGTCAGCTCTCTTATCATCGAATCATGGAATCATAGAAAGGTTTGGGTTGTAAAAAATCTTAAAAACCATCTAGTTCCAATTTCCTGCCATGGACAGAGGTACCTGGAATGACAAATCTGAGAAAAGCCATTGCCTCATGGCTTTGCAGGGCATGGAATTAATGTTTTTTTTCTCATAGTTTCTTTATTTCTTATCTGTTTATGATAATATGATCACAAAAACTTGTTAATATTTGCAGTTCTGTTGTGTAAATGATTTCATGTGGTTCAGAAAGGGCAGCATCCAGTTCATGAACTGCATTTCCAGAGATGATAACATGTTCCACTATAGACTACTGCCACTAGCCTTGAGTGGGCTGGATATTTAACTTACCCCTTTCAAACAGCAATTATTATTTTATGTTATATTTCTAGTGATTCTTTATTTTTAATCAGTTATATTCTTCTCTGCTGGCAATCAATTGAATGAAACTCACAGTAAGTAAAATAGGAACTGCAGAGAAGTAGCAGATAGTCCTGGTCATCCTGAACCCCTGACACCCCAACTCTGACTCTTTTGAACATATCACATATGGATGGTTTGTCATGAGCTGTAGAATGGTGCAATGCTTTTATTAGCATGGGGTTTAAATAAACTGCATAAATAGTTGTGGTTATATCAGTAACAGAATGATTCTAACAGATCTCGTTGGGGAGAGGAGGTGTTCAAGCATAAATGCCAACAGCCCCCAAAAACATGTAGATATTCAATGAGAAACCGAGCACATTTTTGCCAGGACAGAAAAGTTTCACATTTTGATAACACAAAATATATAGGCAAATTGTCATCAAATTTCCAAGAATTCTTGGCTGACTCTGATCTAAAATACTCAGTCTAAACCCTGACAGTCATTTTTAGCTGTGTTGTTTGTTGGTTGTATCACTTCAATTTCCCACGAGGCACCTCCATCAAGGTCGTAAGTTCTCAGAAAGGCAAATGAATAAAAAAAGCTTCTCCAAAGTCAGACTGACTGGTATTATGATTGATAATATTTTTATTAATAATCTCAGAATCATAGAATTTTGGCTTGGAAGGGACATCAAGGATCACATGGTCCAATCTTTTCTGGCAAAAGCATGGTGTGGAAAAGATGGCCCAGCTGAATCTTAAAAGTGCCCAGTGTTGGGGAGTCCCTGGCAGGATTCCAGTGGCTGATTATTCTCTTTGTGAAAATTTTTTGTCTTGTGTCTAATCAGAATGTCCACAGGAGTAATTTGTACCCATAAGGAACCCATGAGGGAAGAAAACAATTTAAGTGAGGCACTCATAAATAACGTCACTTGTAAGGATGTGAACCCTTAAGAAGCATAAGAACTGGGGTGTTAGAACTCTGGCCGAAAAGGTCATTTTGATGCTCTGTTCAGTCCATAAACAAAATACATTTTACCCTCCACTGTATGTGTGGGAAATAGGGTAAATTATATACTGCATAACTTCTTTCCAGGAGGAAAAATGCTATAGTCCTTAATTTTGGTGTATTATGAGCAGAGCTCTATGCCACTAAATATTTATATGTCCCTGACCAGTAATACATAAGTATGTCTTTTAAAAGTTAAGGTCACAAAGGTAGAAGACAGACAGTAATTTATTGTTTTCTAGTCATATGTTACCAGAGGAACATTCCTTGTGTTCTACACAGAACAGAATTATAGCTGCAACCCAGTCATCATTTTCCTATGTTGCATCTTTCTACCTGTGAATGAATATATTTATCTAAATAGGTGTGTTAGATGCAACTTTTCTTATGAGTAACCTGATCCTGCACAGACTTATGCATATGCTTTATTTTATATGCCTGATATGGCCAAAACAATGTCTCTGGCACATGTAGAACTCAGCCTATGTGTTAATCTTAACAGTATAGAAGTATTGATCTGACTTGATTGCAGTGAGTTGCGAAATTGTACCAAAATCTCTTGTTATAATCAGAAAATGTAGGTGAATTCAAATCAGTTTTTCTCACAAGGGAGTATATACCATTTTCAAAAGGGCTGGAATTTCTGGTGAGAGAGAGAGTCTCCAAGACTAAAAGTTGTCTGAAACATGTGAACCTCTATTTAGCAAATCATGTTTATTACAATAAACACCTTCAGTAGACAGACAGCATGGGCCCTGATAAAGAAAGAAGTCACTAAAGATCTGATGCAGGGATATGTATTTAAGACTCAAATGTAGACTCTAACTCAGGCAAGAGAGGAACTTCAGCCTGGGAGATGAAAAAATGTTTCATGTGAGGTGCTAGAAAACTTTTAGATATAGCTGTGGACCACTCACAACTGTTAAATGCAGACAGGTTGGAAAATGCCTACTGGATTACTTTCATGAAACAGAAATATTGTTTCTTATTCAGCTGTTATGACTGTGTCTATTGTCCCTGCTCCATTTTGCAGAGAGTATTTTTGCATCCTTTATTGTTATAACAGCAGGGAGAGGAATTTTTTATTTCAATTACTGTGAAAGTCACTGAAAGTACAGTTTTAAAGTGACCAAAATTGTTCACACCAATGAATGTAATTTGGCAAATAATTACAGCTGAAAAAATATGGAAGCAGTGTAAAAAGATCTGAAATGTTTCATTTTAAAATCACCAACTGCTTATTTTGACATATTTTAATGAATCATTTTGAGTTTCTTCTTTCAAACAACATTTTTTATTGGCAAGTGGTCTATATTTTAAAAAGACAAAATAATTAGAGAGAACAAAATGCAGCATTACAATGAAAAATACACAGAATAAGTTCATTCCTATTTCAATGTAGAAGATTTTTTCCATATTTTTATTGCAATTATTGAACTAAATAGAATCATAATTTGCTCTGCTGTATTAGTAATAATTTCAGGTGTCAATAACGCACTGTATGGATATCAATTTAGACCCTGTTACATTTTGGAAGAAAAAAAACACCTCATAAATGTGTGACAATGCAATTAAGTCGTTTTTTCAATGTTCACAGCTAACACAATTGACTAAAGGTGTCTAGACCATGCGTGAATGCATGACCAACCTAACTGGGTCCTCAGAACTGATGTATGTTAGAGCAAGGAATGAGGTCAGGACTGCAAATAGGCCTGGCTTAATTCAAACTGTCCTTTGAAAGATGTACAGGGTATGACCAGGCAGCTTTGCAGAAAAAACCTTCCATGGTAAGAAGCTCATCAAGAGCCCACAGAATTCCTGGTAAAACTGGCTTAAGGCCATCCTGCATAGACAGATATAAAGGGAGACGTGAGCTTGCTTTATTTCCTGTATTCATGGAGTTGTGCTGAAGAAGCAGAATGGGACAGCTACAGGAGCAGAAAGCTCATGGCACTCAGAAGTGAAGATCTAGAAGATGTGTCTGGAACACACCAGACCCCAGCTTCAGAGCTTTGGCATGGAAGTGGAACACGCAGGGCTCATAAAATGGGCAGGGAAGAGTTAGGATGTGTGGCACAATTCCAGGGTGTACAAGTGTTAACTATTAAAAAAGCTGTGCTGATGCAAAAGACAAAAAGGATTTGGACCATGTTCTTTCACTCATTTTTTTTTTCTGAACTGATGTAAAGCTGATCCAGTAAAACCCCACCAAGCATCTGTCAGCTCCTGGTTGCAGCACAGAAATGCTCAGTACAAAATTCTCCTCATGAAATGACCAGGTTCAGGCCTTTGTACAGAAGACCTCTGATCCACCAGTTGGTTAAGATCCACCACACTACAAAGTTTAAACCTTTTCTCCTATGTTACAGCAACACTGCAATGATTTTGTAGCTGCTTATGCAAGTATCTCTGTAAGTTAAACTGGCTTTATTTCCCCTTAGCTTATGACTATTGAATTAAAGTTTGCACGTGCCAACTTTTTCACATTTGTGCGAAAGAACAACAGAGGGGAAAACTGAAGGGATTAGTCCTAATACCTTAGAGCTAAATAAATATTTACCGAGTTTGATTTTGCCATCGTTTCATGGCTAATGTTAAGTACAAGGTGACTGCAGGACTGCTGAAAATGTACAAACAATATTAATCTGCTGGTTTTCCCCTTATTTTGAAATGTATCATAGAATCCAATTTCATGGCACATTCTGATTTTATATATACCCCTTCTGAGGTGAAATAGCCATTTTTTGTCACCTATGACACTTTCATTTCTCGTATATGTTTCTAAAATGCAAGGCTCTGTTCCCCTGTTTACATATGCCTTTATGCTAAACTATTAGCAGAGATTTTCTGCTGCAGCAGCTACTTTTTGACTCTATCAGGCAGCCAGCTATTTTCTACAAAATCCTCCCTGTTACAGGATTCCAGACTACCCATAGATCACTCCAAACAGGAATGTGAACATTCAAAACCAGCTCTCCTGCTAACAAAAAGAACTTTGTTGCTCTCTATGTAAAATTCAGCCGGAAGTTAATCAGATTCATTCAGAGTAGACAACTAATGATATTAAAATACACATGTAGGTGCAAAATTGTAACTTTTTGATATTTTGTATGAGTAAAAACTCATGGGACTAATTGAAAAAAAATAGAACAATGTTTCCTACATTGTTTGCCTCCATGCAGAGTAACTATAATTCACAGAGTTTTTGGGTGTAGGTGAAAATGACAAATTCATGTGTTGCAAAGTGTAGCACCTTCTGCTGACTAGCTTCAGACGTTTGCAAAAGAGAGGTTCATGCCGCTCTTCTTTTGGCTCCAGACCATTTCCAAAGTCAGCTGAAGGCCTTAAACTTAATCCTCAGGCTAATTAATAGATGGAGCCCCAGCAACACAACAGATCCAATTTCAGCCTCTGAATGGTTGAGACAGATTCTTCTTCCTGGAGGGAAGCACAGCACAGAGCAGGGGAAACTGCACTTGTCCACCCCTGGATTGCATCTCTATAGTACACCTAGCTGCCACTAGGAAACCTTGTAAAGGTGCTTGGCAATGCAGCCACAATTTATGGCTAATTGCCTGTTCAGATAGGTATGGCAATGTTCTTTGAAGGTATATTTCATGGCTTTGTGGCAGTCATGTAACAGTTGATAGCTTCTTTAAAAAGTTTAGTAATTTAATGAGGAGTGTTGCCCTTCTCCTGTCATAACCATCCAGAATAAAAATTTCACAGCAGGATAGGAAAAAACTCAGCTAAGGTCATTAAACTGTCACATGGATTGTACATAAAGACTGAGGCTCAGGGTGAACCTATGGACACCTAGAGGAAGTGTCTTTTACAAGGTGTTCTTTGATTTGAAAAACATAGAGATTAATCTGATGAAAAATATATTTATTATTTCCATTCTGGATTTTCTTCAAAGACAGTGTAAAGGGAAAGGCATCTTTGTGGTGCAGTGCATATCATCCTAAGTGGACAATCAAAATAAAGTGGACAAACATACCTTTGAAAATGCTTGCTTCTAACTTTGAGCAATCAGAAAAGCTGAACTAACTAGCTCAGGTGCAGGCACTGGCATTATAGGCATGTAAATTAGGGAAAAGGAAGTCTTATGAATATGTTTTGGGGTGAGATTCATCACAACTTTTGCAAGTCATTTATGTATGAAGTTTGCACCTGAGCAGACTTTATGTGGCTGGAGACAACCTGAGTGTCCTCTGCACAGGCATGAAAAGGAAATTGAGAAGTATGTGGGCATCCTTTAAGTGAAAACGGGCTATAGTTTACAAGGCAAAGGGGAGAGATGCTGCACCTTTTCTCACTACCCCTGTTACAGCCCTCTCTGGTCACTGCTGGCTATGTTCATTGTCCACTGTGCTGTAATGCCAGTTGTTGGCACCATGCTGTAACCAGCCCAGACTCAGGACAGCTGCAGAACGGAAGGTGCAGGATTTCTTTCCATCTGTGTCCCAGTGCTGAATCTTTGAGCAGCTCCATAGGGGAGTACCAACTCCACTAATTGCCAGAAGTGACTTCTGTTTTCTCACATGCACAAGTAGCTCTACCTTTTGGAAGTTCTGAATTTCCTTACTTATTTCTGCTTATCTGAAGTTGTTATATTCCTGTCAGGGTTTTTTAAATTTTTTTTTTTTACTGTCCCATAGGAAAATAAACACTATTAGCATAGAGGGAAGCTATTGAGAATAACAATTTCATGGAATACACAAGAAGTAAAGAACAGCCTCTGTTAAAAGCTTGGAGGCTCTAATACCATCAGTCTTGTTTCCATACTGAGCTTTTGTCTGAAATGAATCCCAAGCATAAATATGCATACGCAGCTCTTGTATATGCATCTTTTAATGGGACACATGTACAGGGGTGTCAGGCTCCAAAGGACACAGATGCTTGTTTGAATGTTGGTTTAATGTTGTGTGTTGTTACTCTTCTCTCCATGTATTCATGAGTACATATGTGTGTGAGTTCATGTCTAAAAGCACTCTGTTCTGAGATTTACCCTTGACTAATTACAAAAAAATGGTGCTGAAAACCCATTTTCCACTCTAAGACTTCTCCCTTCAGAGGCATCCTTCTCAAATGTGAAATCTGGACGGTGTTTTCTCTGTTTTCTGGCACTCCACAAGGGAAGTAATTTGCAGAACATACCCTTACATTTTTAATCCATGTGACAAAGCCTTTAGTTCCACTGAAGGATATAGTTTGGGAGAGCTTAACATTTTGGAGACCTATGCACGCTGACATACAATCAAAGCAATTTTTTACTGATCTCCTACTGATTTCTTTCCCACTTAGTGCCATACACTAAAACTTCTGTCATGACCCTGAGTTTTAGCTTCTGAACCTGAGCCATGTAACACTTGTCAGGTTATTATGAAAATTTCTTACCCATATCAAACAATAGATTCAGTATCAACCGACTCCACTGGCTGTTGTAACATCTCTACTTTCCACAGGGAACATTTTCATCATTTTACCACAAATAAGATTAATATTGAGACAGTCAGTGCTATGTCTTGGTATTTTGATAGAGTGCAGACACTTTCTGTTGAAGAAAAAAAACTACCTTCCAAAAACAATAACAGGAAGCAAAATCTTACCAAATGACAATCAAGCATGGTGATGTTTCACAGGTGCTCACAAGACTTCCTCAAAGTTATGCCATCAACTTAACCGAGTGAAGGCAAGGGTGTTTGGAAGGGATGCCATGGTTGAGATATTTTAAAGGAGTGAAAATTAAAATCCCAGTGGAAAATTTGATAGGACTTAATGGAAACATATATTTCTAAAGTATGGTTTGACCAGAATATTGAAATTTATGAGTGTAACTAGTTCATTAGGCACTTTTATGATTATTAACAACCAGAAGCTTGAGTCCTTTAGGCAAGCTTGTCTGGAAAACATGGCAAGTTAAGCAGAGATGATCTCCTGTTGCCATGATAGAATTAGTTAAATACTGTCTCAGAATGATGTTTTGGTTGAACATCTTATCATTACCTAAATATGCTCTAACATATTTTATCCTGATACTATTTATGGTCACTGCTTACTCAGAAACCTAAAAAATAGGCCAGTAAAAAAACCAAATAGACAATACTGGTACATAAATGATAATTTGCAATATATATTATATAATATATATTATATAATATATCTATAATAGATCTATAATAGATATATAATAGATGCCATAATCCCTCCAGAATTCAAGCTAAATCAATATCTTGACAAGGTGCATTAAAATGTTATGTTCATCATCCCAGATGCTTATTTCCATTATTTCTATTTGGGTCATTACTTCTCATATGCAGCAGGTAAAAATCTTTATTGTCAAAGTGATATTCACTTTAAATAAAAACATTTTTTAAAATGTTTCTTACTGTTCAGGGTAATGATGGTACAGAACTGTAATCTTCCACACAGGGATGCTAAGTGGAAATATGAAAGTGCTCTGGTCATAAATATTATGGTGAATGCCTCTGTAAAAACTATGAATCCAATTTGTGTTTCTCATTATGAAGAAATGTGTGGCAAAATTATAAAACGGCCAGTTTGAAAAATGAAATTCAGTGTCTAGTCCTGCTTAATGCTTATATGTATTAGAGAAAGAAGTGTACTTCAAGAATACAATTTATGTTTCTCTTTGCAATTCTTGTGCAAAAAAGCCATTGCAGTCACTAGACTTTCCATGTTAGAGTTACTCTTGATATTTATCACACCTCTAAAGCCATATTGATATAACTCTGAAGCCACTTGAGTACTAAACATGATCTCTACCTTGGATATATTAAATTCTATCCAGACTGTAATTTACATTGCCATCACTATCAATTATACCACAGGTGTGTCCAGGACTTCAGAATAAATGTAGGAAATATAAGTGCACACTCAAGTACTCTATATAAAAACATTCTATTATCTTGCCATTCACTGAGACCCCAGAGATGTACAATGCAGCTTTATACAGTGTGCAACAGTGATAATATCAACAATATTTCCTGCATCATGGAAGCATGGACCATCCTTTGAAATTCTCCTGGGAGGCATAAATTTGGTAGCCAATTAAAGCATCAAAATCTACGATGTGAGCCCTGTAACAGACCATGTTTTTGAAGCAGTCCTACAGCTTTATATAGTCATAGAAATGACAGTGCCCACCACCCTTTCTGATTATCATTTGAATGATGTTTGTTGCAGAACTGGTATCTGAAAAAAGTAAACCTCTTAGGTAACTTATCTGCTAGATGCAAGTCACTTATGTTCACCATTCAGCGTTTTGTGACTGGATTTTCGTGATGGAATCTCCTTTACCGCCTTTCTGTGGGATTGAAGGGAATACAAAGTGGCCCAACATAAGAATAAGTAAAAGAGTATAAGAAAAAAATTCTCTCTAAGTTTTTCTGTACTAGATGTCAGGGGGAGGGGGTCTGCATGTGGTGTACATACTCACATTTATTTATGCAAATAATGATGTAACTTGAGATTTCTCTTTCACCCAGTAATATTTGTATGTAATTCCCACATTTTCAGTATCCACACCATTGTAATTCCATGTCAATTTGTACCTCCTCTCTGAGACACTTTATTACATCTTACTGAAAAACACGACTGCCCCATGTTTGCATTCCCATGACTGAAATAGCATTGGGATCTGCATGCAGGCTTCTCATTGTCTTTGCTTGCTTTTGTCTTCTCAGACTCTTAGTAAAGGAGATTTTTGTAAACTGCTCATGGTTTCTTCTGTGCCTGTTCAACACTGTGCCAGTATCACTCGAAAATTACAGGCAACTTCAGTGTGTGCATACATTCAGACTGTGAGGAATTTATGGTCTTTGTCTTCTGCTGCAACGTGAGCCTGTACAAGTTTGTCTGACATGTGAACTGTGCAAAATCTTTTCTGAGCTTTTTTTAAGCTCTGGTTTTATCCATGGGAATGCACGGCATTTTATTACTTCAAATCTGAAGCTCTTTGTTGTAATGAGGACAGAAAAGCAGAAACCAAAAGCTTAATGAAAGAATTTTAGTAAAAACAACTAGCTAGCTAGGACTTTGATCACCTTGACTTATAGCAATTGTGAATGTGAAACATATAATAAGAAAATACTTTTGTTCATAGAATGCAAACACTAAAACAATAAAATCATATTTTCAGGTACACGTTAAAGTTGTCTATGTTTTCCTGATATCATATTTGTTAATTCCAGCAAACTAATCTGGTTATTTGAGGTGATTTAAAAGTGATGAATATAATTTCTTTACAGCTGGACAAATGCAGACACGTAGAAAGTAAAATATTGACAATTCAAGTGATTTCTTTGTGACTATGTTGTTGATGGTTAGGTTGAGATAAGAATCACTTCCAACAGGTTTGTATTTTAAGTGAATGAATCCCATCATATGGTGCTGGCAATTAGTAGAAACAAGATGCCAATGTCAGGCTCTGTGAAATCACACATAAAATTGTACACAGACTAATGTACTATTCAGGAGGTGATTGCTGCAGGAGGGAGGAATGGAGTTATTCCCCAAGAACTGTATCAAGAATATTTTTATCCAATTTCCATGACAATTATTCTTGCTTTTTTTGCCTTCAACAATTTATTTTCATTGGGTAACCCCAGAGTAAAATATCACTAATCTTCCAGGGAAGCTATTGGACATTCTAATATAAATTTACATACATGTAGAAAGACAGAGCTGTCTGAATACCTATGGTTAATACTTGGTTGTTTTGATCCAAATCAATCAAACAATTTTGAATAGGGAGTGTTGTTTGGCTGCATGTGATTTACGTGAGCTGCTTTAAGATTAAAACAAGATATCTGATTCTTTGAGCTGCAGATCATTTCCACTGAGGAGCTGAGTATTGTACATTCATGTGTCAATCAGTTAATATTGAGAATGTTCGAGTATTTGCAGAATGTGGATCTAAGGAGAGAGGTTCATATTATTTTCCCTTTCACTACATCTTTCCTCTCATTTCAGAAGATGACTGTCCTAAAGAACATTTACTGGAATATCTACTGATGAATTATATCATTGCTGATAGCTCTCAGTGAACATTGCTGTTGTAAGTAAAAATCCTGTAAAGCTAGGATAAAAGCTTTGAAGATAAGAAAGATTACCATGGGAATGTCATTATTTGGAGAGAAAGAAGTAAATGCACTCGCATAAAAACCTCTAATGATTGTTTTACATAAATGCATATCAAAAGGGAAAGTGCCAGGATCAGTAGGTGCTCAGGTTTTGGGTTTCTTTTTCTTCTTTGGGTTTTTTTTTCTAATTACCAATTTAGTCACCTCAATTTAGATTCTCATTTAGTATAAAGCATGGCAGTTTTACAAGAATAAATGATACTATATTGAAATATGTAGAAAATGCCTTCTCCTTTTCCTTTCTCTTATCCGCCATCCCTTCTCCCTCCATCCCTAGTTCCTCTTCCCTTCCTTAACCTTTTCCTTTCTATTCCTTTTCCCTTCCCTTCCTTTCCTTGCCCTCCCTTTTCCTCTCCCTCTCATCTCCTCAGACCGTTTTCTGGATGACTTTTGAGAAATGCATTCATCATGAAATATGAGTATCAAGGGTAATAGATTTTATAGGATATTGTAATTCTCAAATATGAAGAAGCTAACTTCAAACTAATAAATTATATCTCTGGTAGAAGAATGAAGACTGAATCTGAGTTTTCTTTCAGCCTGGCTTAGAGTTGAAAAATTCAGTATATTTTAATTAAAACAGCCTAATCAAAGTCCAGATCATGCTCTCAATCTTTTATTTTCTCAGAGCAGAGGAAATAACAAGTGTGATAGAACTGCTGTCTTCCATTCAAACTACAGAAATCAGACCTTCCATTTCAGCTCAAAGTTCAGCTCCCCACATCTACCCTGAAGGAGGGCAGGCAGATATTTATCTGAGTGATCATCCTTTGCTTTGGCAGATAAAATTCTTTGCAGGTGAGACATTCTAATACAGACAATTGTTTATCATCAGGAGCAGGAAAACTCTTCCACATCTTTTCCCTCCCATCCAGGACAACTAGGTGTGACAAGAGCTATGGGACTTAATTTGTGAGTTGTAAATAGGGAAAGCAAGCTTGTTCTTTACTTAGAATTGTGGTGCAGCTTGGTAACAGGGCACCTCTGTGCACACAAAATCATAAATTTTTTGAGGGATTCAGGAGCATTCCAACTGTCTCCTCATGGATGTGATAATGGACAAGCTTGAGACAATGGACCAAACTGAAACTAAGTGATTAACTGGACTTTCATAATGCAGGAGTTGACTGTTGCCAGAGCCCATCCAGTGGGAACTGTGGACTGATCTAGAAATTGCTCCTGATGAAACTAATTTTCAATGCCTAAATGTGTATATTGCCATCCTGGCTGGAATGTACCAACACATTCCTGTTGCTGAAGTGGTTGGATTGTACATAGATAAAACATTTGTAAATAGACAATAGAAACCATTCCTCCAGAAATGGCCATTGTGGAACATCTTATGTCTGTAGCTGTGATATTTAAGAAATGTTTTCTATGTAGGATGTCAGAGTACAATGACTTATGCATATGCTGTGCTGGTCATGTAGAACCCTGGCCTGCTGGATTGTAAGAAGTGAGCAAAACTGTGGGTTTAGGGGTCTGTCCTGATCCAGGGGAAGATGGCACTGCAAGGACCCTTGCAACAGGCACCCCCATTGCTGCTGGCCAGTGCTGATTGTCCTGCTTGGTAGATTTGATTGCCCATGCAAACCCAACCTTATGCCAAAATGCCAGTAAATAATTTTTCTTTTTAGCAAGCAAAGCTCTGCTTGTGCATTAGCCAGGAACTGACTAAAGAAGAAAAAAGCTGATTTCCTGAAGTCCTCTGGCCGGTGAAGAATAATGAACCTGAAATAAGAATGGCTTCCAGCCACATGGAACAAAGTGAGCAATCTTAGGTCAGAGTTCCTCTGCTGCTTCCCTGCTGACTCAGCTGGCTCCTTTCTCCCTTCCCTCTCACTGCTGCTTGCTTTTTCCAGAAGCTTCTGGGTTTCAATAAAACCATCCTGCAGATCCTCCAACTTGCCCACTGGTGTGACTTTGGAACCAACTGTAAGAGACCTGACTTGATTATGTAGGATCCTTTGGCTTGCAAATCTTAAACTTTGACCACTAAACAACTTCCCAACTTAATATTTTTGCAGCCACTTTGATGTCCATAGTCTTGGGAAACCTTTACTTGATAAGATAGGTTGTCCAAAAATGTATGTCTATCTGTAATGAGATCCATTTTCAGTCCTCAAACTGAAAACACAAACATGGTATTTAATGCAGCACAAGGAAGATTTTAGTTTTTTATTTAAATGAAAAGAAAAAGGAAAAGTAAGGGAAGCCAAAGTGGTGATTGCAGAAGTGGTCAGAGGGCAAAGGCCCTGTTAAACAACTTTGATCTTTCAGCAGTCAACACACACAAGCTGAAAGTCCAGATCCTCTCCCAGGAACTTTACTACTGCCAGGTATTCCTAAAGGAGCAGTGTGTGATTTTTCACAGCTGAGGGCAGAATAGACCCCCCCTCCTATAGATGATGATTACAGGTTATATATAACTGCATTTGTCAAGTACTTGAGGCTGTGGTGAACTGCTATAAAATTCTATTTCAGGGTTGTACATTCTTTTCAGAGCAATCTCTAAAATCACAAAAATACCAAATAGTCAAAATCAATAACAGGAATTGTTCTTTCCAGAAACTGCTGCTTCACAGAAAATATCTGTTTGATGTCTCTTTTTTTATTTGTTGCTTAGATCATAAAACTGTGGTATACTACAGTGCTGTAAAGACAATTGAAATTGAAAAGATGAATATGCTAAGCAAGCTGAATCCTGAGAAATGCCAATTATGTAAATATGTCAACTACTGCCTCTACAACAGCAAATATCTGTAACCTGTGTGAGTGTGCCAGACTCCAGCACACTGGGTCACTATTGAGGAGATGAGCAGAGGGAAAGTTAGGAGGTTTGCTTTCTGCTCTGCTGGAAATTAGGGGCATGCTAATGTTGGAAGACTTGGGAGTTCTGGCACTTATTTTAGGAAGAAGTAGAGCAGCCATGAAGAACTCTGTACCTAAGTCACAGGAGGGATTCAAAGGGGAGCCAAAAAGAGGTGAAGTCAAAGCAGTAGAGTTGCCTCTCCACCAGCTTTAGACACTGACACCATCTGTACTGGGAGCATAATAAAGCAGTTGCCATGATCTTCCAGAAATTATTTAAATTAAATAAAAAATCTATGAATAAAATAGAAACAGAGTTTAAAAAAATAATCTGGAGGAAGAGTCCTAGAGGGCCTGATTTCCGCTTGTGCAAATTCCATGTCTTTGCAGTGTAAAAGGTCCTCAGTGTGCACTGGTTCAGTGTGCACAGTGCAGACATCACGGATCACGTGTGTTGTTTGAGAGCTGATCTTACAGTCTTCTCTGGCCAAATTAATAAACAGTGAAGTGCAGAATGCTTGGCATAAAAAGTAGCACCATCTGTTCTCAAAGCATGGATCCTTGTCTCAGGGAAGGGAGCTGCTGTTGTTTTTCATGAGAAGCTATGTAGTTGCCTCACTGGAGGTGAGGCTGACCTGGAGTTCCAAGACTATTATTTACAGGAACAATTTTATCATTCTTCACACTGTTCCTTTTCTGATAAGCCCCAGAAGTTATTTACAGTTCAAATCATTCCAAGGTTGTTGGCTATTATAGTAAGAGAAGAGATTGTGAGGCAGTGCAGTTTGCGTAGTGCAGCAGCAAGACATTTCTCCAGGTTACTGCCTTGTGGGGCTGCATTCATTAAAGCAAAGGCTGGACCAAAACTCCTGCAGGGCAGTGGGTCATGAGCTGATTTCAATGGTGGTGTAAATAAAGTAGTTGACATTCTTTTGGGGCATTTGCTCTTGTTTCACCTGAAAAAGAAAAATCCTTTCCTGCCACTGGAACTAGGCTGGCCAATTCCAATAATCTTGAATAGAGATACAGGCTTAAAAGGGAGTTAAATTCCCAACAAATGTAATGAAAATAAGAGGTCACAGGGTTAAGAAGACCCTTTTTTTTGCACTTTTTATGGCAAATGCTACCATTTAAGATCCAATCTTAATATGGACATGAAAATGCACACATAAAATGTGTAATAAATGTCTATCCATGGCAGAAATTTCACTTTGGTCTCAGAATGAAAAAGCCAAAGACAGTCAACCATGAGACAACACTTCACAGAAAATGAAGCCTCATGGGTCCAGCTTGTGGCACCTCCTGTGCAATGGACTTTTCACTGGGGACCTTTTTTTACCACTATGAGTTTCATCTGATTTACAAATCCTGTGGGTAAATAACCATGAATAAATGAAAAGATTGTGAGACAGCCAACTGTTATAACAACAGAATAATAACTAATGCTAGAATTTATGAGTTCTCAAGTGTTGTTTTTTTAGAAACTAGTAGCAAAGTTAACAAGCCTAAGTGCTGCAGTCAGTATTTATATAGCATAAGTAAGTGGGACTTGTTTTGCCACCTAGGGTATCAGAGGGGTTGCACATGCTATTTTTTAAAGTGCTCATAAATGTAGGAATAGCTATGGTATCAATTGCACTAGAAGATTACCAAGAGCCTTCTATCCTGAAGTGTTTAGCAACTTAATTAAAAGATCTGAAACCTCATGAGTCCAAAAATTCTTTATTGTTTAAAACCATAATCTTCTTGTTATAAATAAGGGCTCCAGTCACACAAAATAATCCAAAGCCTTTTGCAATGCATAATCCAGTGAAAAGACTGGTTTTGGTTCAAAGTTGTCTAAGCTATTTGTAGCAGGTAGGGACAATAGCAGGATTTGAAAGTGGTCAGCTGTTTGAAAGAACTCTGATAGAAATCTGTGAGGGAGAGCAGCAGTTCACTGTCTAGGGAGAACTTTGTGAAAAGAAAGCTGTTCACATTCGTGCATTTAAAAAGAAGCATCTCTGGAATGAGGTTGTTACAGGCCTTGTGTCAGAAACCGCAACTCCAATTTGCACCTCTATTTACATATATTTAAATACAAATAAAATTGCAAATAATTTTAGCAACAGCTGAGGATGAAGCACAGATAAACCAAGGAAAGGTGGACAACTGTCGTTAATATTAATTTATCTATGTTAGCAAATCACCACTTTTAAAATAAGGATGGGAAGTCAAACAGAGATGTTTAATTGGGTAAATAACTTCTATCTGCTTCCTCGTGCTGCTGAAAGGAAATTCAAAGGATTTCCAGACATTAATCTTTTCATTAATCCAAAGGAAATCCTTGGATGACGAGAAACAGTTACAAAGTGGACCTCAGGGACTGCGTTATGTAAACTGTGGGACTAATCCAGGGATTCAAACATGGATATCATGACCTGTCTATTCAACTGGTGCTTAAATTCATCTTGCAGCTAATTACACTGAAGGATACTCAGTGTGGCTTTTAATGCACTTGTGTGGATAATGTCTCTATCAAAAACTTCTATCAGCTACTTACAGGACAGTTATAGCTGGACTTCAGTCCTCTTCTCTTCTCTTCTCTTCTCTTCTCTTCTCTTCTCTTCTCTTCTCTTCTCTTCTCTTCTCTTCTCTTCTCTTCATTTTCTCCAGTCCCTTTCACAAAGAGATGTTCAAATGCTGATATAAATGTAAAAGGAACACATCAACCTGGACCTTTAAAAGATGGCAGAAGATGTGCCCAGATGCAGAACCACCAGTGTAATCTGCAGTGTGAATGCTGCCAGCTTTTCATTGATCAAATGTATCATGTTCAACAAGGCACTCCTTGCAGCCTCATAACTTCCCTGAGCTCCTTTATGGCATTGCCAGGAGCCTTTAAGTCACATATCTTCTCCTAATTTGACAAAAATATAACTGTGTGTTCAATGCCCCTTGTCTAGCACAGACTAATATTTTTTTTTGATCCTTCAATTTACCTATCGTTGACTTTAGGTAGCTGAGAATTCCTTGGTGATTTTCAGATAGATCAATATTAAAAAGTGTTGAGCTGGACATTGCTTTCAGAAAAACCTTAGAAATTCCTTTAAAAAAAACTTAATTTTTTTTAAAACTGAGGGCTCTTTCTAACGATGGGAAAACTCATGAGTCAGCAAGGAGTGATAATCTAATCTTTCTCACAAATAGCTGTATCCTAAGTTTTTAACAACCCAAAATTTAATGAGGTAGAATAAATCAATTATAGTTGTTTCAGGCAAACTAAATGATGCTACTTCTATCTTGTTTGGTGGGGGGGGGGGGTTGGTTTAATATTTTCACTTAATTTGTTAATCATTCCATATTGTAAAAGACTTTTGCCTTTTGATTAGAGGAGAAGCATACAGGAACTTTCATTCTCCACAGAACTGTGTAAATGAAATTCAGGTGAAAAAATAACCATTTAATTTCTTTCCTGAGCTGTCTGTTCCTTGCCTGTGTACACAAAGAAACACAAGAATATTTAAGGGAATACATTAGGAAGAAAAGCGAGAGTTGCATTCTAGGATTTGCCCTATATTGTGTTCCCAGGAGGCAGGCCATGGTAGTAACTAATTTCTCTTGCCATAGATGCATCCTGGGATTTTAACAAGCCAAAGTTTTAAGGTGATTTAGTGGGGGTGAGAGAAAATCCACCTGTTTGAAGGGACAGCATCCACATACTGATGAAGTAATGCAACATAAAATAATCATCAAAATCAGCCCGGATAGTTTAACAAGAAACAAAAGTTGTTCTGTGTGTGGTGTTTTTCTCCAAAGCTTTTCTCTGGGCTGTTAAGGCTCTCACAGAGAGCCCAGCAGTGTATTTTGTGGCCAGACTTTTTGTCTTGGCTGACTATGGCCAGGCTCCTAAATCCATATTTTGGCACTTAGCTGGGAACTGACAGAGCACCAATAAGCCCCACTGAAGTCATGGCTTTTGAAAGCCAGGCTTCCTTCCTTTCTGTCCTTTCTGAAAATGGACTTAAAAGCCTTCATTTAACCACCTAAAATTGAAAATATTGTCTAAATATATTACATTGACCATAAATTAACCAGAACTATCAGCCAGCAATAAAATAAAGCAGTCATTCCCAAAGTCAACCAAAGTGGCTTTTTCTCTTAAGATCTGATTAAAAAAGATCTGATGCCTTGTTTGGCATGTACCCCCTGAGCAGTTCTTGCGTCTTCAGAGCCCAGGCTTGTTCTCTTCCTGCCCCTTTCACAGCCACATTGAAGCTGTGCCATCAAGGAATCAGCCAGAGCTTATACACTCAGTGGCAAAGACAGGCAAACAAGATACAGCAATTTTCTTTTTAATCTTCCTGCGTCGTCATCAGTGTAGCAGCTTTTTCAGATCTTCAGTTATCTCATTCCTATGAAAGGCATACCACAGTCACAAACCCCTTCCCTTCCCTTCCCTTCCCTTCCCTTCCCTTCCCTTCCCTTCCCTTCCCTTCCCTTCCCTTCCCTTCCCTTCCCTTCCCTTCCCTTCCCTTCCCTTCCCTTCCCTTCCCTTCCCTTCCCTTCCCTTCCCTTCCCTTCCCTTCCCTTCCCTTCCCTTCCCTTCCCTTCCCTTCCCTTCCCTTCCCTTCCCTTCCCTTCCCTTCCCTTCCCTTCCCTTCCCTTCCCTTCCCTTCCCTTCCCTTCCCTTCCCTCCCCTCCCCTTCCCCTTCCCCTTCCCCTTCCCCTTCCCCTTCCCCTTCCCCTTCCCCTTCCCTTCCCTTCCCTTCCCTTCCCTCCCCTCCCCTCCCCTTCCCCTTTCCCATGAAAAAGCTTCATCCTAGCTGTTAACTTCTCTCTCCTCAAACCATATTAACTTTAATATGCATTGCTGCCTCCTCAAATCTTTGTTTCACTTATCATCTCCTTTATGTTATACCCCAGAAATGAGTTTCTAATCTACATCTTGCTGTAATTCTACTACATTTTCTTCTTAACACATGTGATCCTAAATCATTGCCCTTATTTTTGGAACTTTCAAACTTTCCCATGCAACTCATTTAGCAGTCATTCATCATTTTCTGACTCAATTTTATTTCCCTCTTTATGTCTTCCTTTCTCTAATAAGAGAAAACCACGAGTAAAGAAAAAAAAAGAAAAAAAAAAACCCAAACATTTTCATCAAAAAAGCCAGTATTTTATTTTGTAGTAGGTCTTAATGTGATGTGGTTAGCAGAAAAATATCTGGTTTAAATACAACATTTGTGAAAGTGAAGTGGCATGTTTGTCTTGCAGTTGTCTAATTTTAACCTTTTCTTCAGTCTGGAAGAACAAATCAAAAGCTGCATGTCAAAATGAGTCAAAAAGCACCTTTTCCTTTACAGCCTTGTGCTGGAATGAATGATAAATGCTAGTTCCTGCCTCCTGAAAGCAAACCTGTAGCAGGCAGACAGCCAATTCAGAGAGCTGCATGCTTTGTAGCAGCAGCAGTAAAACAGGAAAAGTTCTGTGCAGATCAAAACAAAATACCAAAACCTCTACCTGTACAGGTTTATGTAAGTGATGTTGTTGAGAACAGTCTGCAGCACCTTTAGCTTGCAGGGTAATGTGCCTTTTCCACTCACTGCAGGAAACAATATAAAGAATGAGGCAGCAATACCTGAGTGCAAACAGAAACACCCTGCAAAGCATGGGGAAGTGACTGACTGGAATGTTCAGAAGTTCTCAAGGACTCTTTCAGCACAGAAAAAATTGAACATGGTGACACATGAAGCCACTAAAAAGATGAAGCCAGTGCCTGTCTTCTCTTCTTTCTCTTGGGGCCTGAGGAGAGCGAACACCACTAGAACAAGCAGAAATACCTTAATAATAAAGTAGAAATTCTTATCCTAAGGGCTGCAGTAAATTTGGCCTCCAGTGCAGTGACTGCTACAGGACATCTGCACGGCAAGGAATGGCTGCAAAGTGTCCTGCCTGTGGGCGTTTCCCTTACTGTTAATGAGGAATTATCCCTGTCCCCCATCACTGTCCCTGCCTGCTGTCCCAGCCCCTGTGATGCCCTGACAGGGGGTTGGTGCAGCAGGAGCTACAGAGCCAGTTTGGCACAGGAGCTCCAACATCAGGGAGCCAGGGAAGGAGCAGCCTGGGAATGGTCTCCCAAGTGAGCAGTGGGATGAAGCTGAACTAAGCTTTTCCTCTTGCATTTCTTTTTCCAGTCTTGTGGATTCATCAGCTTCAAGCTGGAAAGCCCATTGGTGCTCACTGGAGGTGGTACTGTGCTGATGTGCCTGCATGCCAAATATGCTGAGATTTCCTGCTGTGGAAAAAATGAACGAATGAGGGGACAAAAGAGCGCACATGTGTATTCCTAATAAAAATATAAACACCAGAAGTGTATGGCCTGACACATTTGGATCACACTGATTTGACAAGTTCCTGCCAGCAGTAAGAATGAAGGAGAAGTCAGCAAAGTGGCATGTGCATATACTTACAAATCATTTTTAAGTAGTCAGATGTCCTCTAATAAGGATGATTATTATTTTTAGTTCAAAATGTGCCCAAAATGTTTGGCAGGGGGGGTCAGCTTAGCTTCAATAACTTGCAACTTAACAACTGGCAACATGTTCAGCAATTTCAGGCACGGATAGGAGATCTTCAGTCTTCTTGCTTGTTGGGTCACTTTGATACCTTAAGTTTTTGCTCTCATAGTATCCAGATTCTGTATTGCATTAGTATATAATTCTGAACTTCATATAAAGTGTTAGCAAATTTTCCTCATGGTTTAGTTAGACAAAATAATAATTTTCCAGCCCAAAAACCAAAGACGCCATTGCAGCTTCAGGCCCAAAAAGTATAAACAACAGTGAATTGAGGAGAGCAATCTGGGAGGATGGGACTTCATAACCTGAAGCTGTAATTGGACAATTAACCCTAATATGCAAATGATCCAAAACTTATAAAAGTGTGAAAACGTGTGACCCGTTGTCTGTCTTGGCTGTAGCCTGGGCCAGGCTCTTGTACTGCCCAAGGTGTATTCTTTGAAGGCCTTTTTAATAAATACCTACTTTATTCCTTTAACACTGTCTAGCCTCTGTTCTAGGTAGCCTCTCAAGGCATCAACTTGGCCTGTGAAGACTTACAGGTCCTGCCCTGTCACAAGGCTGTTAAGGGTCTAATTCATGTGTTTTCACTCATACCTGTTTTTCTCTGCTGAACTGAGACTTGTTAACAAAAAAATCTTTTTGTCTAGGTGCAAAGCTCAGCTTTTAAATCATTACCAAACCATTTACCTGATTCATGCAAATATGATTATTTTACTTTACAGCTTCTCGAGACTAAATTTGGGAAAATTCTGTAATGCCATGATCAGTTTAAATGAGCCCTTTGGCTGATAGAAGCAATGCCATTTATTCCCATCCCTGGTGGTATTTCTGCACACAGAGTCAGCATTTATACATGTGATGTTCTGGGGAAGGGATACCAACTCTGAAGCCTCTACAGGAAATAGTTTTGGGTTCAACCATGCTGTTGTCAACTTTTTGACTTCACAGAATTTCAGATACAAAAGCAGATGTGGGGAAGGGCAAGATGAAACTTTCAGATTTGGATTCAGTTCAAAATCTACTTCAGATTGCAACTGATACAGAAATTTATTTATAACTCCAGACTTGGATTTCTATACATCTAAGGTGCATGGAAATATTTCTTTATGTATTGATCTCCATTTACCATTTTGAAAGATTTGTTTGCATTTGCCACTGATGTAATTCATGATCAAAATCCTTTGTGATGACATATGTCATCACTGACACACCCAAACATAATTCCCATACTTGGCTTCAAAGCTCAAGTATAAACCCCCTCTTCACCTTCAGAAGTGAGACATATCTTACATATGGGAGTATGGGTTTTCTACATAATGTGTAGAAATTCCTGCCATGAATGGTTTTGTTAATTTTTATCTCAGCATCTCAAGGAAGCCATCAGCTGTAAGCATGTAGGTACTTTGCACTCCTAAGGAAAGAAAAGTGAGGAGTGCTATCTTTCTGATGTCTTTACAGAAGTCTCACCAGTAGATCCACAGGAAACTGCATCCATACCACTGGTTTAAGAAACACTGATCATTTTGCATGTGTTTGACCTTTGTTAGGCTGGATTTTAGGTCTCTTTTGAGCCTGATGAAAGAACTAGCAAGCTCAGCAACTTACACAGCAAGTGTTCAACACCTAAGTGTTATTTGCTTGGGTAAGCAAGCTTAGTATATGGAAGTCTTTAGTACTCCATACAGACTGGTGGAACAGGATGTGCTCTTGGATACCAACAGCAAGTCTCTGGAAATGATAAATAGGCATTAATTACTGTTAGCATACTGAGCACATCTACTACCTTTTACAACATAAACATCAGAAAAATGAGAAATTAAGTAACACTGGAGGAATTAACTGACAATGCATTGCATTTATACAACTTTTTTTCCTGAAATACCTATTGCATTAGAGATTTGTAAGTGAAATACAGGCTGCTTTACAATCTTCTACTCCTGACTCCCCTGTGTGGTGTGTCTTTCCCCTTAGAACTTCTCCCTCCGCTGTGGAATTCCCAGGTTATCGAGAGCTACCAACCTCCTTTTAGGTTGTTTTTCTGTTGCCAGCCCAGTGAACACATTATAGAATAGCAGGATATCCCCATTTTGGGTAGATTCACTCTGCTCAGCTATGAGCGGTTCATGTTAGCATCTCTGATGCATGAGGGTTGAGATCAACCTCTGATGGGCCAGGTCACAAGGTTGGTTCAAACTCACTTCAGGCCAGCTGAGACTATTCTCGTCTCCCTGCTGTTCTGCACTTTGTAACTGCTTTGGAGGAGTTCTCAGCTCAGTATTTCAACCATTTTAGTAAGCACAGATCATTTTTACTGTTGGCAATATTACTATACATCACATTAGAGGATACTGATTATTAAGATATGTAGTAACCGAAATAAAATGTAATTAAAAAATAAAACATGCATATGTAGGGAACGTGCAAATATTTGGAAAGCACAGTTCATAAATGGTTCTGGACTAGCACTACAGATACTCCTACTCCAGAGAGCTGGAAACAGCTGCCCTGAAAAAAGGACCTTATCTGATGGTGGTTGCTAGCCGGTGAGTCAGTTAGTGGCTGCTCTTACATCAAAGTGGATTAAGGAGGAACAAATCCAAGGTTGCTGATAGAATTGAGATGAGAAACAGTAATAAAAATGGACTAGATCAGAAAAGAATGGATATCAACCTCTGAACTGCTGAGTAACAGGCTGGGTGTGCACACTGTCTAAGAAGAATTAGCCAGGAGGCGTAGAAACCCTGTTTTTCACACAGAGATTAAGATAAGATAAAGCAGTTAAGATAAGGCCTCGTAATATTTGATGTTTCTCTAAGAGAGAACAAATATATGATGTTTCTTTGCAGCTAATAAGGGTTCTGAGCCCTACTGGTATCCCTGTTATTACAGCACCACAGAAAATGTACCCCACCCATCCAGCTGGGTGTCTGGCATTGCTTTCCTATTGAGTGAAGAACACCTCCAAAGGCACACTGCAAAGTGAGGTCTTAATTCTGTATGGACTCAAGGAAACATGACACTTGATGAAGGATCTAGTAAATATTAAAGTGTATAATGTGGATTCTTGAAGACCTCCCATCCAAGCTCACATCATGCCCTAGGCTGCCAGACTTTGACATCATAGCCCATCTCATCATGGGGCACAGAAAAAGCTGCTGCAAAGCTTTAGTATTGCTGCACACAGTGAATGAATCACAGATTTTGGTCATTTGAGTGGGCTGAGTAAGGTTTGTTAGATCAAGATACAGACTTCTGAACAAAGAAAAACATTTAATGAAAAACGGATGTTTTCTTAATACAAATGTGTAAGCACAGCATTTTGCTCTTATATAACTCTTTTCATGCCTTCCAGAGCACGGAGCTTCTTAACAGTGAAAGGTGATTTTTTTTCTCTGCTTACATTTTAAAGGAAAAACTGAAGCACTTGGAAATGACTTGCACAGAGTTGAGTCATAACTCTGGTCAGCCTCTTGCTGTCATTGTCATGTGTTGCTGCATCCTCTTCACTACCAATTTAATAGTTTATTGTTCCGTTTTCTTTGCTGTTTGCATACAGAGGATAAGTTTACAGCACTTGCGGAATGATTTGCTATTTCATTATATAGATTTGTTCTGCAAGCTTTGGAATGCAAAAACGCTTTCTGTACTATCCATTGTAATTTACAAATAATTAGGGCCAGCTTTATTAGAACTAGTAAAGGATGAACAAAGAACTTGGTAGCACATATTTTTGCTTTGGCATCAGCACTGGCTTACATAGCTCTCACTTTGTTCGCTTGCATAACTTTTTCGTGGTGCTCCATTTTTAAATCTGATTCACTACACAAACAGTTGTTGATTCACAACAGAGAGAGTGGTACGTAAGGAGGGAGTGGCGATGGTCAGTGAGAACTGCCCTCTCCAGCTTTGCTAGTCATAAAAAATACATGAATATTTCAGTGAATTATCTCTGTCCTGGACATGCTGAATACAAAGCAAGTATGTATTTTAAATGTGTAATCCAGATACTGCAAAGGTTCAATGAAAAGCATGCAAAGTCTTTATCTTCAGGTCACTAGTTCAAATCACAAGTAAAAGATCTGAGGTCCATTTCTTCGCAGAGGAGTGCTAATAGCACTGATTTTTGCTCTTAGTTCTCTTATTAAAGAGGAAAGAGCAGAGGGAATGCATTACCCACTCTGCCCTAGAGGCAGGTCAAGGCTGAGCACATTGGCAGGTCTGCTGCTTGCTTTGTCCCTGTTGAATAATGAGAAAATTAATCCCTTGGGTAGTGAATGTGACACCCTCTGACACCACAAATTCAGGCAGATGGAGGGAAGGGATGCAGTGTCTATGGATTCGTGCTGCATAAATCAAATGCCACTCAGAAGTAATTTGTATTGGACAAGCATAAAAGTGATGCAAGACAGAGTCACACCAGCTCCTAGCTGATCAATAAGAATATTCAGTAAAGCCATTGCAAATGTCCGGCTTTTAATTGGCACATAAAATTTTATGAAACAGAATCACCACATAAACAGTGACAGCATGTAAAAACTGCATCAAATACACCAACAAGAGCTTAATGGTAATTCTGATTGGATGTATTTCATAAGAACCTGTTTACCTATGATATCCTTCATGAACTTATATTGAACTAAAGGCTATTAAATTGCAGTCAACCCATGAAATCATTACTACAAACATTCATTATTTTATGAAGCAGCCTATTGACGTTCCTTAGCCTGCATAAAGAATTATGAACTCTTGTTACACTAGCACACCATGGCTTGGCTTTAGATTACAAATTCATCACTGTGTTCATAAGCTCTCGACAGTGTTTCTTTGCTTATGTGTAAAATGTGTACACATTTACCAGCCCTTCTAGAATCACAGCTAGATAGAAATGATTATTTTAAAATGCCAGCGCCTGGCACTCGTTCATGTGCAAAAATGAAGCTGTAGTTCTACTGAAGATGAATTACAGGACTGCATACAAACAAGGCATGTTTTTTTCACTGTGTTAACAAATGAAGTTAAAATCTGTGCATGTATAAATGTACTGTGCTGGCAAGTCAATCTAGAGTCCTGTGAGTTTTAATCATGGGTTTGAAGTTTCAACCTGTGCCTACCTGAAGGGCTCTCAGGCTGGTGATGCTTAGTTTTCCAAAGTTCTAATAGTCATCAGTCAAAAAAATAACTCTAAATAGTCAAAACTGGGAAGACAGAAAAAGTCTGAAAGATCACGAAGGTTCACTCTGGCTCTAAGGAGACCTGAGGAAGAAAGCAAAGAATAATGGAGGTTCTGCCAGCCATTAACATTTTCTTTCCATGTTCTCCCAGAACAAAACTGTCTTCCTAGACCTTGTGAGTAATCCCACAAGCAGTTCTTATTTTATCCCTTTTAGTGAAAAGTATCGTGCTCTGTCATACACTTCATCACTGAGTGGCAGATGATGGTGCTGACCACTGAATTAATAATTTTCCTGATCTACCAGTTGCTTGGTTATGGTTTACACTAAACAACATCTCAAATGAAATCTGCTTAGAAGAGCTGGGGGCTTTGAGTAGCAGTCTCTCTGCTGCAGCCATGCTGGCAACAGATGGATTGCTGGTGATGTACACTAGCAAAATACTTTTCTCATCTTGTGTTTGTGAGATACCATATGTGCTCATGCAGATGATATAAGACAACACATTATTCCAGGATCCTGGAGACTTCTCTGATGTGAACTGATAAATCAGTCCTGATAAGAGGAAACAGCTCAAGTCCAAATGAAGATATTAAATTATATGAGATTTTCACTTGTCAGTGCATTCTGACAGACCCATTTACTATGTCAAAATCTTTTTGAAATAGGCCTGAACATTACTGACAGCATAAATTACATTAAAACTTCTTTTGTGATTTGAGTTATTTGTTTGGTCTATGTAAGTCTTGTGCATTTGGGGAGCCCAACTCCCCTTACTTGGGGTAGGACATTTGTATAACATTTGTTTTTCACATTGTTAATCCAGGACATTAAAACAATATGACTGGGTTCAGTAGTGAAATATGGGCTTTCCACATCTCATTGCATGGGAAAACAAACTTACATGTGCTTTGCATGAGCTCTGGGCAAGGTCCTTCCTACAAACAAAATATAACACTGCTATGCTTCTATTATTATAAAGGGAGCCAGAAAACTTGCTTAAAAAAGAATGGATTCAACCCTTCATTCTCTAAGAGTGTTATAGTTTTTGTTTGAATGAGGTATTCCCCCATTCTGAATTATTTTGTGATGAAAGAGTCTTCATTCAATTTCTTCATTTTTTTCTTTAGTCATGTCAGTGACTATAGTTCGCACTGGTTGAGAGTATTTCTCTCCTAGGAAAGGATGGGCTGTCTATTATATTTGTGCTCAGATGACATTCTCCTCCAGTTGCACGTGTTTAACTCCATCAAAATTACAGGGACAGAACCTTCAACAAGTAAAACAGTCACTTATGGACAGATATTTTACATACTGGCTTTTGAGAGGTAACTGAATATGACCCTTTCTTCCACACTTGAAAATCACTGGTATAGGGCTACTGGCTTACTACGTGAAAAACAGAATCTAGGGTTAGTTTGTTACACAATTTTCCCACTTAAAAAAAAAAAAAAAAAAAAAAGAAAAAAAAAAAAAAAAAGAAGATATATATACAGATGCTGTGGATATAACTGTGGATAAAGAAGTTCTGTTTTCTCCTAGGAATCTCTTTGAGGCATTTGTATGAAAAAATAAACCAAGCAAAACCAAATTACATCACTAAAATGCTGGCTTATAAAAATTTTAAATAAATTTCTATTTTCTTTATTAAAAATGCCTTTATAATTTATTTCTGTTAATAAGTAAGTCAGCATTTATAAGCAAAGAAAAAATTTAGGCTAACAGACTAGCGAGGTACTTTCTCATATCATTGACACCCCTAGAGCTTGGGACTGTGCTGGTAGCTAACACAAATAAGTGACACATCTGAGGTGGCTGATGGAGATAGCATGAAATCACTGTTTTCCCTAGAAAACCAGATCAGCTAAAATGTAAATAACTGTGAGAGAATGCAGTGATGCTATATTTGAAAAATTATTTCAAATTGCTGCATTAATCAGGAATGCAACCCAGTTTTCTGACAGTAGTTATACAGTCATGTAATACAAACTGGAGGTGAATTAGTTGGCTCCATAGTCTGGGTTCCCAGATGTAAACATTTCAACATTTTGTGATGAGAATCTATGCTCTCAGCCTGAGTTTGTTTTGAAGGTATGCTCTAGTTTGGGAAATACATCCTTCAAAAAGACAGAATTGTTACCAGAATCAGAAACACGTGTTGATTTTAGTCCCAACTTAAGCATGTGTTTGGGCATGTGTGTGTGTATATTCAGACTGTCACGAAGACATTACAATTAATTTCCTTCTAATATGCTTAAAATATTTTCTTGTGCACTGTAAATTTTAATATAAGAACAACAAAGCTTCTAGTGAGATAGCTGCTTGCTCAAACATAGAAGTTTATTTAAAAAAAAAAAAGAAAAAATACTTTGTTCTGAAAATATTGCCTAATTCTCATCAGAAGTCAGCTGACATTAGAGTTAAAAAGTTTATCCCAGCATGCCTTCTGAAAACTGTGCCTGTATCACTGATAATCAGACACAAGAGCAACTCTTTTTCAGTGAGAACAGGTACAAATATCATGTTTATATATAGCAGGGAGAAAAACACTGATGACTTCTTGTTCTTTTCCTTAAAAATAATCAATTTCTTCATTTCCCATTGCTAGAATTTTCAAAGCCTCAGTGTTAAAATTAAAGCTCCAGTGCACAGATTTGTGATGGGATTACTTCATTTCTGGGAGGGTTCGCAGGGTGACTGGCCTTGAAAAGATGGCAGTTTCTTTTCCTCTCCTGCCAAATGTTTTTCTTTCATTTTCTTTTTTTCTGGGGTGATGTGAAAGCCAAAGATTATCTAACCGACATTGTAATGCAAAGAATGAAGTGAAATATTTCTATTAGAAAAAGAAGAAATATTTTTCTGTTGATTTTTACTGCTGTGTAGAAACAAATGCTAATAAAATATATATCCATGGAGTAGTTATTTTGGGGTGAGGAATTAGGTGCCTAATGTGAGTCTCATGTGTAAACCTATCTGGTGCTCCTTGGAACTCAGCTGTGATAACAGGAAGAACATTGCTCCAGTCCTTTCAGCTCCCTAAAACCTTCATATTTTGAGTGTATGGGGTTTCTTTGTCTTTGACAGGGAATTATTTTTTGCCATTTAATTGATGGTAGTTTTAAAAGTGTTGACATAATACCTCAAACTTCAAGACTCTTCATGAATGACTGGAAATAAATATTTCAACATTGTTGCAAATATTTAATAATAAATCAATCAATAAATAAATATTGTTCTTGATAAAATGCTACTTCTATTTGAAAGTTGACTATCTTATTTGATGTAATGGCTGACTTTTAACTGAAAATTTTAATTACAGATTTTTGCTAGAAACTCTCTCAAGTTTCAAGTGCCTCCTATAAGTAAAATGTACTAGAGATTTATGATAGCATATAAATATTCAATAAGAGATGCTGCTGCTTGGTTATTGATCAGAAGCGTGGGCAATGAGCAGACTTCTTCAAATGACCAGGTTAAAAAATTCTAGAGAAAGGAAGTTCTTAGTCATAGATTCTCTTCTATGTTTCTTTCTAACACCAATTCTTTAGAATTCCCTAATCTGTTCCACAGTGCTCCACATATTACAGGCATGACTTTTACAAACTCAGGTATTTTTCAGTCATTGGTTATCTTGGTGACTGTGGAATAACATAGTTCTCTTCTTAAAGAGTGCTTTTGTCTGAAGCCTGAGAATTGAACAGTTTTGAGCTCTTGCTAATGTGTGATACAAGACCTGATAATGAGTAAGCTCCAAAAACAACAAAATCAAGAAATACATCAGTTAGGCAGGACATGGCAATTTGTACTGCTCACCTGGGAGGCTGTTGAAGCCATGGATATCTGTGTTAGTGGATGCATCCTGTTGATTCCTCCAACATGGATAACAGACAGTAGCAGCATTGCAGGTAAACTGACAACAACTGATAAAAAAAAAAAACACCTGCAGAGAGGACTTAGCTACAGCCTGCCAAACTCTCTCTGGAGCAAGGGTAACCAGATGCTTTCCAGATGCTTTATTCTAAAGCAAGATGTCCCAAGGACAAAACAACAATTTATGTCTATTTAAAAATGACAAGGAGCCCTGATAAATTTGTTTGAATGCATGAAGAGAGGCTGATTGTTGGTGGCTGGAAGAAACATCTTGCTAAATAATTAGCTTACCAACCACTGCATTTCTGCTGAGTTGTACTCTGACAAACAGAATAATTGATACATTTCATAACAATCCTGTATCCCACTACAAAAGCAATTTCACTATTAATAAACACCCCTTCCTGGTAGGCTCCCTAAAGTTCCCATTTCTTCTTTTGAAGCAGGGCGAGAAGCTTGTTTGTCAGTGGTGGGAGCTGGACTATCAATACTTACATTTTTTTTCACAAGACTGCAGACATGCAGTAAGCATAACTATCAGTGATATTTGATGCAAAAAATAATTACATTGACATGGATGTTTTTAATGGTCATTTCAGTTCACATTGTTCATCTGGAGTATGCATAAAGTTGATAGCTAGGTTTAAATAAAGTGTGGTTAGCCGAAATTTCTGAATGCTTATTAAGAGTTACGAAGACGAAATCAAAATTAATGAAAAACAATACTGGGCCTATAGAATTGTTCATAGTGGCACTTTTAAGGAAAAAGAACAAGCCTTAATAAAGGATATTGGTCTTTGTCTGTTGCTTTAAGGAAACTTGAACTCCAACGTATAAGTTTACTTCTGTAAAGACAAACAAAGTTATATCATCAAGAGAAGCCTTATCATTACATTTATTGGAGGTAGGGGAAAAAAAGGATGTGTTATAGAGTAAACCAGTTAGGCCTATACTCTGATTACACCCATTTACCACTGGAAATATGAAGAGAACTCCTGTGATCTCGCCGGTGTTCGCTGACTATTACCCTGACTGATTAATAGATATGCATCTTTAGCACTTTCAGTTTTTCCTTCCCTTCTTTATGGGCAGCAATTTTGATCCCATAAAGTAGAACTTGATGTTAATTTTCCTAGCAGCCAATAAAGATAAAATGTATACTTAACCTGTTGAGCCTCCTGCTGTCAAGACAGATTGCTCAGAGACCTGATCTGGTCAGAGCCAAATGTGGGTCAGCCTCAGAATGTCTGTGCATATGAAAATATAAGCTCATACTGCTATAAGTACAGGGCATATTTCATTTACCTCTATGCATCCTAGGGGTGTGAACAACAAGCAACACAAATTAACTTGTATTACTTTTAGTAAGCTTGTAATATGCCATAATAATCTCCCTAGAATTAATTGTCTTGTATATCAGTAGTTGGGATCAGTCCCACCAATATGGATGTTTCCATTTAAAAAGGAAAAAATTTTGCACAGATCCACCATGGACTGTTGAAAAAGAAGAAAAGTATTTCCTTTTTCTAGTTTGTCATATGAGATAGATGCATATAGTTTTGAATATAGTTGACCATTGATGTGACTGTCTGAAATTCAAGAAAAAATTCAAAATATAATCTAACTCAAAGTTGGTTTATGAATATTTACATTAAAGTAACAAAATTATTTTGAGATAGTTTACCAGTGACCTGAAGTATATCTCATTATTTTCTACCAAAAGTTTAATAATCTTCAAATTATGAAGTTTAGAAAAAATTATGCATATATACATATATTCTATGATTATACTCACTGAGCAAAACCCCAGTTAAGTTAATGCCTGTATTTATACCCCCTTGAAGAACCCCAAATGATCCCCCTAAAGAACAGAAAGAGGGACTGTGATTATTGATAATTGGCTTTTCCTGCTCTATGTAATTTCACTGTGAAATGCAGGTGCCAGAGCCCAGTCCTAGAGATCCCAGTGAGTTTTAATCCTGACATGAGACATCTACTGATGCTGCATAAGATGTGTCTTATTTTCCTGCAATCACATTATCTTTGATTTTGCTGTGTAGACCTAAATTCCATTTGGGTAGGAAAGGCCGTGGCAGGGAACAAAGTGACTCTTTCTTTCTCCCCAAATAGAGACTTTTGTTCTTGGTTTGAGGACTGTGGCTCATTTGTTTGAAATTCATTGAGAGCACTTGGCTTCTAATCATGCTTCTCAAATACGAGAGTAAGTTGTGACAAGGTAGAATGTAGAATCTATACAACTTGAAGAAAAAGTTTTCTGACTTTTTGTTAATTATTAATACCATACATCTAGAAAATAGAGATCTGCTTGCCAGTGGCAAAAGAGCTTTAGAAGACAGCATTTGTGTTTGTCTGTGCAGAAAAGGTACCTTGAAGCTGCTGATGGAACTGAGCCATGAGACAAGTGATAGTCAGATGTGGGGGGAGGGATTTTTGGCTCAGGTTGAGCTGTGTCTTTGGAGTGCAATGTACCTGTCACAGGCTAAAAGCTTAATAACCTGAAACTGCCTGCTCTAGGACAAGCAGGGCAGTACAGCTTTCACTTGCTTTGTACCTTTTACTCTTCCTAGGAAATCACATGTAAAATAGATTAGTTAGTAGATTAAATTAGATTAGTTAGATTCTTCTAGTAATAGAAGAATGTAATTCTTCACTAACTTCAGGAAAAGAAGATAGAACAAATTTAAACTAGCTTCAATAGATGACAAAAGCATGGTAATGTGATGATACATTGCAGATATGAACATAAAGTATTTTGTACAGATGAGGTTTTGAAACAGGCAGCGAAAAAATAAACTTCACAGCGAGGTCTTAGTATTCCCTGCAAGCGTTAAAATATAATATTAGATAGGAGTTAATTTCCTTTAATCTAAGGCTTTCTAGGGCCAGAGAAGGTCACTGTGATTAAAGTAGAAATAGATGGATGGGTAAATTACATTAAAATGATATTAAATTGTTTTTACTTACAACCCTGCTCATTCACTTATAGTTCAATGTCCACAGTGGTGGCTTAAGTGTGAAGAAACAATCTTAAACTTCCACTTTGAACAGAGGGGACAAAAAATTCCCCAGTGCTTCCTAGTATTTGAGCTACTCTAGCATTCCCACCAGTGAACTCAGTGATGGGAAAAGGAGAAGGTTCATCATATATGAAGGCACAGTTGTTTGAAGTATTTGAGCTATAGTAAAAATAAGACAATCTTTTAAAGACAGCACAGCTATTAAACAGTAATGAAGAACTGAAAAGCAACTCTGCATAATCACCATTCAGCTAAATGATGATTTCACAGATGGAAGAACAGATGAAATTCAGCCAAACGATTTTAAGAGCAAATGAATAGGCAATAATGTACTTAGGAAGCATTAGCCTCTCTTCATTCTCAGAGACAGTGACCTATTGTTCACAATTAATAAAGCCCTGAGGCACAAAGGGGACAGGGATAGTGGCTGCCTAAGATCTGTTCAAATTCACACAACAAAACAAGCATAGAAAACCATACGTAGCATCTTAACATAAAACAGACATTCAAATTATTTTCATGAATGCAGATTAAAATGCAAGCCCTGCTAAATTTTGACAAGTTACAACTCTGTTCCTGCATGTGATGAAAATCACTTTTGCTACAAGTTAAAGGATCATTGGGTTAGGGAGCAGCTTGGCTTTCCTTTGCTCACAGGCCTTTTGAGGGCTGGCACAAATCAGCATTAAAAGGAGTCACCAGCCCTCAAACACCAGCTTGTCCTTGAGAGCTGAAAACTCAGAAATAGTGCACTATCATCTGCTGGTAGTAAAGCCAGTTAAAAACAAGGAATGCATTGCGTGGCCAAGTACCTGAGCCAGTGAAAACCAGAATGAGTGGCCTCAAGAGATGAGTAAATCTTTTAATTTTGATAACTGCCATACCAGCATACTTTGGCAAAGGAAAGACACCAACTGCAGATAAATATCACCCCTGTGAGGAAAAGCCAATGGTAGTAATGTTCACGTTTTGTAAATGAGCCTAGAAACATCAGTTACAACTTTAATTCTCTGGGAAGCCCTAACATAAAATTTGGTCATTTGGGGGGTTTTGTTTGTTTTTTCCAGTGTAGCTATTACATTTGTATTGAAAAAGAGATCATTACATGCTCCTCCTTATGAGAATATTTTGCCTTCCAACATGTATCAAAACCTAGTTTGCACACTAAGGCTATCAGGGTAGTTATCTAAACCCTGCCTTTTATTGTGCTCTTTCCTTGATGTCTTCTACTTCTCAGCATCATCTGACATATTCTTCTTGGGTTTTTTATCCCTTATTTGAATGGGGTTGTCCCTAGTTTTGGGACATGGCATCTTGCTGGTGACTTTGTGAAGCCGTTGCGTTCACACAGTATGTGATGTCTGTTTCCTGTGAGAGTTTGGTTCCACCCTTGGAGCCAAGTAGGATGCCAAGCTCTGCATTCACTTTGCACTATGAGCTTGAAAAACATACATTAGAAGAGTTTGGACCTAACATCCTAGATGTTAGCAACCAGGAAGCAACCGTGGGGCATGAGCAAAGAGACAGAAATTAGTGGTCTGCATATACTACCTTCAAATACTGTGTGACACAGCCTCTTTCCAGATGTGAAAAATCTCTACAGAGAAGCAAAGTAGCTTATAGGATAGGGATGGTGACAGGGCATGGAAGATAACTTCTGAATTTCCAGCATAGGAGCAAAAAAAGGCAACAAAATGTGTCATTGCAGCCATTGAACCTGACTTGCCTCTAGCACAGCTAAAATTTGGAAATACTCTCTGAGTTACTCTGACCTGGAATGTTGCAGAAAGCTCATGCAAGTATTCTAACTTATTGTGTAAACATAGTAAGCAGTGTCCTGGGTTGTAGTGTAGGATGTACACAAAGTATTTATTCTATCACCATCTTCATGAACTGTTAAACCAAGTGGGACAGTGCTCTACTGTTTCCAAGCCCCTGCCTTTGGGGTGTCTTCTGCTAATGGCCCATTAACGCCTGGCCCATGAGTCACAGGTAACTCCCTCCAGGAGTTATCTCTGTTTAATGGGCCATCAAGGACCCACTCCACAACTCATCATCCCATTGTGAGATGCTCTGCCCAGGGGGAGGAGCCAAGCATTCCCACCTGGATATAAGCTGGTACGTGGGACAGTGCAAGGGGCACTTATCCATGGGATTTCCAGAGGACCAGAGCTACCAGACCTTTCTACAGGATCACTGCTTCAGGAAGAGCACCTCATCTGGACTGCTTCCACCACCCTGCTCAGGTTGTATTCTGACTCTGTCAGTGATCCTTTGTGTTATTGCATTTATTTTATTTTATTTTTTATCTTTTTACCTTTCTTCTTATTAAATTGTATCTCTGACTTGGAGCCTCTCACTCGTTTTGCTTTTCAAACCACGACAGCGGCAAACTTGTAACTGAGAAAACTTTGGTGTGCCTACCATAGTGACTTAGATGGACCACAATAGAGCCATTGCCTGAATTCCAGAAGGTTTCCAGAAGTCCTGAAGCACTGAAATAATTTTGCTGGAAGAGGGAGGAAGATCCTGGGGAGAACTTGTGCTATATAACAACTTAAAACCCCCTAAATACTACCGCTAATTAGCTATATTTCACATGCAAAAAGCATATTTCTGAAATAAATACCCTGAGCTTGCATTGTCCCAGTGACAATTACAGTGTGTCATTATGTGGCTACCAAAGATAGAACAATAACAAGATACTTAATGTATGGTTTGCTGGTTTTGACTGATTTTGATCTTTAAAGAAATGGAGATATAATGTTGGGGGGTGGAGGAGGAGGTATTGATACTTTTCACTATTAGACAAAGAGATGCTTTATTGTATGAAGCATCAGCAGAATGGGGTGTGCACATGACAAAAAAATTCTTTTCAAAGATAAAGCCTATGAAATGATCAAGACATATTAGGCATATTGTGGTCTAGTTTGCAAAGCACTGTATTAAAGATTAACTAAAAGTATCAGCAAATATTTAAATTTTGTTGAAAATTCTGGGGCTGTGCTGTAATGAATGAGCAGTATTCAAATTCTATTTTGGTAACACCTGAACTGACTGAAACTTGGATTTACCATGTTCATTATGTTTTTTTTTTTGACTTGAAGACTTTTGAAACTCAGTATTTCCAATATACTTTGGGAGAATATTCCAATATGTCATAGTTTCACCACAAAATAAGTATCAGAAAAAAATAGTATTTCCCTTCCCTGAAGGGCATGAAAAATCAGATGCTTTTCCCTGTATTCTTGCATCTCTAAAAGTAATAGAAGTACCATATGGTTTGGCTTTTCTGTTACTTAATAAGAGCAAAAAAAATGACTGCTGCTGCTGCAGTGAAAGGAGAAAATTGTATGCTTTAATGCCCAACAAAATGTCATGAAAAATATGACATAGTACTGTAAAAGAGGTTAAACTGGAAGTTTAACATTCATTGCCCTCCCATACCATGGAGCTATGAAAATTAAATGTGACTGTTTGTGTAGGCAAATTCTGGGAAAGGTTAAGAATAGAGCTTTGTGCATGTAAGTAACACAAAAGCGAAACAAATTGACCATGTACTAAAGAGCAGGATTGAGGAGAGGGCAAACATTTTAAACTTCAGGATACAAAAGAGGAATTTTTGTCAAAGTTAAATTGCCCAATTTGAACTCTTGAAAATGACATACCTGGAGCACTTGAAAGCTGCTAACAGCCCTAAAAGCTGTACAGGGGAAAAAAAAATCATCTGAGATTTTATGCCCTTTGCAAAACTAAAACAAAATCCTTCAGTATAAACATTCTTGCATATGAATAACAACTTCTATAACATGACTCAGAGGGTGGTAAGAAATCTATAAGGAAAATTAATGAAGACTGACTACTAATGGGAGTAGGTAGCTGACTGTCTTTGGGAACATCAATGTCTACAAGCATTGAAATGGAAAAGATGAAGGAATTTATATCCTGGATTCTCCCCTGTAAGCAAGATCCAGAGGCAAAGTAGCTCAGAAAGCTCTCCACATTGCTTGTCTTTGTGCTTTGAGGATAGTGGGAGCACCTTTGTGCAGCTCCAGTATCCTAACTTTAGCTGCAGTCTTCCATACCCCTTGCTAGCTGTTGGGGCAGAATCCCTGTGCTGTGGCATGGATCCAAGTCCCTCCCAGCCTCTCCCCTCTGGCTTTGAGAGCAACATGGCCTGGCGAGAAAACTCTTTAGAAAAAAATCAAAAGATAAGGAGTCAGGATGCCTATGGAATGATCTAGTACCATTCAGGTTTCCAGAATTTGCCAGTTGCTGTCGTTCAACACTCAGCATGAAAGCTGTGGCTACAGCAAAAAAGAAAACTAGACAAGTTCTAAGGTGATAGCTTAAGGTCACCACTAAAAACTAAAGATCTATGTTCTACAAAGAGATATAGCCCTTTGTTTCAAATTCAATACTAAATTCATTGTTTTAGGAAAACGTACATTAATCTAGGAGGTTTGATGTAAAAAAGAAATAATGGTCAGCTGTCAGACCACTGAACAATGCATATTCCACTATTGTTCTCCGGTTCATTTGAGTATGATTGATTCTATTGCAAAGTTTAGCACTAGAAGACAGAATAGTACTGCCAGAAAGCAGGCTCGATCCTGGCTTAGTAACAGAAAAGTTAATCAATCTAAGAAACTGAAAAACTAGCTGAACAGGTTTTCTGGGGCACAGTGTAAACCAAGAAAAGTAACAATAAATAGAGGAGCTGTCCTGGGAGTGGGAAGGACAAAAGGACTGAAAATGAAAACCTCCAGTGTTTATCACACACAGGCACCATGATTTACAGTAAGATATTCAACCCAGAAACTCTAATATTTGTGCACAAAGTGTATAAATGTACATGGCATGCCAGGAACCTGGAGAAGGAACCTGGCAGAGAGCATCAGTAATTGTTTTCCTAGAGTGGTGCCCAGGGTTACAAGGGAGCAAGACATGATGAGCCAGAGTTAGAAGGAAGTTCCATCTGCAGCCCGTGCCAGGAAGAGTGAGAAAGTGCACCCTTTGCTGCTGTGTGGTGATCCATGGCACAGAGAGCAGGCATCGCAGTCTCAGTTCTGGTTGTGTGCAAGAGTGAACAAGAGTTTATATATCTTGCAGAGACCTCAGCCTGCTGTGACCCCCAGATAAAGGACTTACAGAACAGGTGGCAGGATGGCCAGATGAGGGTCATTTAGTCAGTTCCACCATATAGTGTTTGGAAACTCAGTAAAAATTGAAACAGGTCTACCAACAAGCGTAAGACTTATTTTTTTGTTTCATGCTTTCTGTTGGATGCACGTGGCTCCATGTTCATCCTTCATATAAAATGCTGAATATATAATTGTGATAGATTTATGGAAAACCCACTTCTATTGAATAGTTCAAACATACACAGAGTATGTTTCCTGCCAAGAACAAGTAACTTGTTGCTCAAAGGCAGGCTATTTCCATTAATCGAGACAAAAACACAGGTAAGGAAACTTTGAAAAGGAGGTTACAAATCACAGCATGACATTCTAAAATGATATCTGCACTTGTGGTACCCTGATAAACTTGTGACAGATCTTCAGGGGGACTCACTCATTTGTATACCACACTTCAATCGTTAACTTGTTCAGAATAATGTTTTGCTTAACAAGTGTCTATTTCATGTGGGTGATGACAATTTGTCTGAGACATATCTGGAACTGATCTTATAATGAGAACCACTTGTACACAAAACTTTACCACAGTTAATGGAAATAGGCAAGGTAACTCATGCTGCAGGTTGGGATTAAACAGGATACTTAAGGGAAAAATGCCTGACAATAACCAAATATTTGATACCAGAAAAACAACTGGTATTAGACTTTTAATAAAATGAAGAATTCAAAATTGTACACTAACATATGCACTTACGTAATTTGATTGACTGAGCAGCACTTGCTTTGACAAGGTGTGAAATTTAATGGATTGACAGAATAAATAGTTCTTTAAAAGCTGCTTCATGATTTATTCTGGTTCACAAGATAGTGCATAACTAAAGATACAAAGAAGAAGGCGCATGAAGGAGTAGCCTGGAAGTAACCTTCATATATGGTCTTAGACTATGGAAAGCATTAAAGTTTCAGGCAATAGGCCATGCACTGACCCCAACAGGGATATAAAGATGCTTTTCCTCTGAATACTTTCCTTATAAGACTGAAACGGTGATCCATATCAGAAGTTTTAAGTTGATTTATTGAGTTCCTATTGACTCTCTAAACAGGACACAAACCAGTTTATTGGTCTGTTTGAAAATTAACTTTTGGATGTTCTTTATTCCTCTTGGGAAACATGTAATCTTTACTTGAAGGATTTGTTTTTTTTAATAGCACCTTGATATTGCTGAGTTGCATGAAGGTTTTTCTTCACAGGCATTGAAGACCCATTATGAAACACTAATTTTGTGAAGTCTTGTATGAAAGGAATATAATACACAAATCTTTTTTTAGACAGAATTTCTACCACAAATTTGAGTGCTGTTATTAAAAGAAAAATCTTTCTAAAGGAACAGTAACCCCCCCAAATCTTACCAAATAACCCACTATCTTTCCAAGCTGGGTAAGACATCAGATGGTGAAGCTGAATATTTGAAAGGAAGTTTTTTCAGGCCACTTTTGTGCTGCAGTAGCAAAGGAGTGAATGTGAGTTATTGCAAGCACAGGGCAGTTGTCAGCGTGCAAGAAGAGGAATCGAAGAAATCAAAATGATGCAGAGCAGACAAAGATAAAAGTTGGTAGAAGAAGTATTAAATAAGCAATCCTTATTACTGAGAAAAAATAGAGAATGTTAGAAATTTCAGAGGGAGTTAACTAATTATGTTTAGCAAAGATCTGTCATGGGACCTTTAGTAAATATGTATATTGAATAAGATAGGCAAAAGTACTAAGAGCATGGTAATAAAATTCATTAAGACAGAGCTTGGAGGCATCTTTAATAGAAACCAGAATTGAAATATTTTGCAAAAAATTGATATAGTAAAAATGGAAAAAAATTCACAGCACAAAAGGCAAGGTCTTGTACTTGCGTGATAAAGGATAATGTAAGCTGGTAGTCTCTGTCTATTATGGCAGAAAGAGAGAAAACTTGGTTCTAACAAAGGTTATTATAGACAATTCTAGAACTTGCCAAAGGTATTCTTGGTAGAGAATGAAGCAATAATGACATTGTATATTGCAGTTAAGAGACTTCTTCAACCTCATTTAGAGAAACTTATGCACTGTTGCTTCAAAAGGTTGGTCATTTACACAGGGATAGGAATGACCAGCATAATGCCTGGGAGTTTTATTTCATATACTAATGAAACCTGGCAAAAATAGGATTAAATGTCTCTAATGCACAGGTACATTTAAAAATAGACCACAGGAGAGAATATAAATGAGAAGGGAGAATTGGATGTTTTCTGCACTGTGTCTATGATAGCATATGCTGGATTTGATGCCTGGAGGGTCTTTTTATGATGAACATGGTGTAGAACATATTTTTTCCCATCATTTGCAGGAAACAGGTTGAAAATAATGGGGGCACAGAAGACATATCAGTAATGGTGGATTGTGTAATAACCTGAGTGTCACTCTGATCAGTAAAGGTGCACTGGTACTGCTTATTCCTTATTTAATTGTAAAAGAAAGGAAAAAAATACCAAACTTGGTTGGTATTAAAACTGTGTTATTTGTAATGAAATTTAGAGGACTTTTGCCCTTTGGCAATGTCATGTTTGTGCACTGTTTTGAAGGCAGGAGGATACACCTAGCAAAATGAAACCTTCAGGTCCTTACAACAGTCAACTTTGGCTTGTTTAGTTACAAGTATGAGAGTTGTTCTCTGAAAACCCATAGGCATGGACAGAGCATTCAAACAGCAGTGAAATAAAATTCTGCTTAGATTTTGTTTCCATTTGGCTTCAATTAGGCTGTGATTAGGGATGAACTATACAGAATACATTGAAGCAGAGACACATTTTTCCATCAGCTGTTTGTTCTTTAGCATCCTCACTTCATGCTTTAAATAGTATGAGGTTTAAGTTTACTGACTGAAGTGTTCATTTGATAAAGTACAACAGCAAATTAAATCACAGGCATCAGAAGGCATTTACCTTTACCCATTAAGTGAGAATTAACACAAGCCTATAGGATAAAAATAGTAGAACCATGAACAGAACAAGAGAGGTATTTGTTGAGAGGAAATAATAACTAGAATTGAGTAGCCAGAGCAGATACGTATTGAGGTGTGTCATAACAGCTAGGATGGAAGTATGAAATAACAATCAATCAAACAATTGCTTTTAAGAACGATTGTTCTTTTGTAGATACTAGTAGCTGACTATTTAAATGTCAAGTGTCCTGCTGTATTGCCACCTCTCTGCTGAGCATTGCCAGACTGAAAATGAAGCAGGGCGAATTTAGGAAAAAGGAAGATAAGTTCCTGGAGGGAAAGTGATGATTAGAAATACTCCTCAAGCAAATCTATTATACTGATGTAGCACTATGGTATAAGGTTCAATTGTTCTGATTTCCATGTTCTTGCAGACCCCTATGGTGGAAGGAGCTTTGGGAATGCAGCAGCTTAATGAACAAGAAGATGAAGGAGATAAATATCAGAGCAAGCGCTGCTGGTGTGCTGAGAAACTAATTACAACTGGTGTCTGTAATCCAGAATGGTAAAACTCTCAACTAGAGAATGCCAAATAGTCATAAAACGTGTTCTTGATACCAGAGTACAAAGAAGAGGAGCCCAAGCCATAAAAACACAGGAGAGGGATATGGTTGTGTCTCTCTGAGACATGGAAACTGAGGAGCACCAATGCCAGAAATGTAAGTATGAAATGTTTAAGAGGCAGTTGAAGAGACAATAGAGGAAGTTACTTGAAATACATTCCATTACAAGTTGAAGACTTTGTGGTTATTTAAATTATTCTAAATTACTGCAAGATTAAGGACCACGCTTAAGCTGAGTGCTTCTTTTGCACAAATACATTAACTATACCCAATTAAATTTGCCTAATCAAGCTTAACAATGCTACACACTGTTTCTCATTAAAAAGTAACTATTTAAATAAAAAAGGGTACTTGAAATGAAATGGTAGGAAGATTCCGTAGGGATCTCCAAGGGTGCACCCATCTGACTCACTGGCTTAAAGAATACATTGATGCCACTGCTTAGTGGTTGCCACAGGAAAAAAAAAATTGCTATTGGCAATTCCTTTCTGCTACTGAAATGCATATGGAAAATAAAAGTATCTTGAATAATACTATAACACTTCTGCTCATTCTCAGTAGTCCAGGCCTCCAACTCCAGCCTTCTTAGGGCAGGTATTACCTAAGCCTCAGAACAAAACTCGGCTTGAAACATGAAGGCTGGACCAATACTGGGAAAATTAGTGGGAAATTCAGATAAGGACTAACCAGACTTAGGATTTCTATGTTGAAATGATCGTGAATTAATACAGAAATTACAGCTCTTTTTAAAGGCATGAGAATTATTATGATCTTGATTTCGAAGTTTGCTACAGCAAACACTTCAGGCTGCAGGATGCTTTGCTAAATGGCCTCAGGCTGGGCTCTACTTCCCAAGAACATTATGAGTGGAAGACTGATCTCTGCTTATTGATGAAATACGACTTGCCAGAAAGAAAGGTAGCTCCTCAGGTTTCTTTAGGACTTTTGCCATAAATATATAATACAAACTGGTGAAGTTGACAAAAGTGGTGTTACTTACTGCCTGCATGTTAGGAAGACATCTCTGTTTCTCCCTGACCCTACTGTGTGAAATCACTCCAAGGACTGATTTTATAGTTCTGATGAAGCAGGCTGGTGAGGGGCAGGGACAGATCTGTTAGGAGCAGCCCACCACTCTTTATTTGTGTTCTGCCTATTCAGAGCAGGGAGGAGGAGGGATATCTTTGGATTTTGTCAGAGCAGAGGCTGCCTGAAGGTTTCCTGGCATAAGTGCTCAATTTCGTGACCAGATTTTTCAATTTAGCGATTAAAAACAAGGACATGTTTCAGGGATCTGATGAGCTGCTCCCCTTGCCTTTCCAGGGATCCCTCTATGCTGCAAAGCCACAGGGGAGGATGGAGAGAGAGAGACAAGCTGAAGGCCCAAAGGAGACCTTGCTGACAGGTATGTGAGTAGCACCTATCTGGTGAAGTAAGCAGATGCTACTCAGATAATGAGGCAAACTGGATTTTAAGAAGAGGACAGCTGGTATCCTAATTTGATGTAAGGAGGAGATGTATATGAATACAAGGCAAATTTATAGGTAGTGACAGTAGCATAAATTAACAACTTAACTCCCTAAAATGATAAAAACTAGTCAGTCTTGACTAGTGTTTTTCTTTCCTTGAGTATCAGATTTTTTTATTTTATTTTATTTTATTTTTAGTTAAAAAAACCCAAAACAGCAAAACCCTGGCTCTAAATTATGTCTTTCTTCATCTTCATTCACTCCAACACAGTGTAAGGTGAGGAAGGTATATTTTAGGTTGGACTCTACAGAAAAAATAAATATGTGGCCCATAAGCCACATGGAAAGCCTTTCCTCACTGTCTCACTAGTTTCAAGTTTCTGTTGAGTTTGTGGAAGTTACTTGAGCTCGTACACTAAGCTTAGCAAAACCATGCTTGAACTACGAGGGTTTATTAGCATGGAACTGAAGGGAGGTGTGCCACCAGAAATAGCTTCTGGAACTATAAGGTGGAGCCACCAAAGCCAGTCATCCATGAGTACAGTGAAGTTCATAAGAACACATTCTTCCTCAACACACCTGCTCCTCTGCTCCCACGTTTTGGAGGAAAATTCTGCCTGAAACTACACTAGCAGACACCAGTAACCCTTTCTGTCCTCCTCATTCAGTAGGAATCCCAAGACTTTAATGAAGCATCAACCAAACAAAAAGATATGGGATCACACAACTGTTCAGAAAGATCTGAGAGGTGGAACCTGAATCCTAAAATACAACCTTCTTGGATGAATTTAAAGCATTTAGCTACATCAGATGAGATGCACAAATATGGTCTTGATACCTAAGTGAAGAGAACTTTAAGTGCTTTTGGCTGTGCTTCTAAATACACAGCAGGCATTTTCATGGTTAGAACTAATGGACAGTACTTTAACTAGTTCATAAATGAGGTGAAAAACTTAAAAGTTTATATTTTAACTGTCAAAAGTTAATAAAAGAGCAGGTTATGTTTCTTATGAAGAAACAGTAGTGGTTAGTTTTTGAGATTTTGCCCAAGTGACAAGTGCGTAGTTGAAACGAAGAGCAGAGTTATTAATGAGCTTTTATTTCAAAATTATTCTTGCCCCTTTCTGGAGAGACAGACCAAATTTTGAGAGTCTCTAATTTGTTTGGAGTGGCCAGTCCTTTAGGGTTTGCATTTTGTAATGTTGGAAAAACAGAGAATGCTTACTGCTTGTCAATTTTATTTTAGTCTGTTTCATACATTTACAGAAGCTTACAGTGAAAAAAAATCATATTTTTTACTAGCAAAGAGAAAGGATTAGATTCTTGATTACATAGATTAGAAAATATTGTCCTTCTGTTATTGTTAGTAAAATCATCACCTGAGACTCACCCTTGGGTCTGGTGAGCAAATGAATCATTTTCTGACCTTTTCCCTGATCGCTGTCCTGATGGACGCTGGTATTTTTCCATGGCTATTTTTCTCTAATATAAAATTTACACAAAACTTTTGCCTGCACTGAATTTCAGTGATGTCACCAGGTTCTCTAGTGACCTCCTGCGATAAATCTTTAAAGGACCTGCTGCCTGTGGACAGAAGTCCTCTCTTCAACCCAATCAAGTCTTCAGATCTCAGCAACACTCTAACCCTTTTGGATAATTATCCTGATTCATCTCTTCAGAAATCTGGCTTGTAAATGCCCTAGGTTATTTCTCTGGAGCCACTGCATCAAGGACGATCCTGTTGACAGCAGTTGTGAATCAGTGGTAAGCTCAAGTGAAACTTGGAAGTAAAGCAAAGTCTGCTAATGTGGCAATAAGTCAAATGAGCCAAGAGCTGTTTATTGGCAATTAAAAGCTTAAAAGCTTAAACTAGGCCTATAATCTGTACTTTTCGTAGAAAGTGCTGCAGGTCATACAAAACGAAGCACTTGTTAAACAAAGTGGGGATAGTTAATAGAAGTGAGCCTTGGGAAGCTACAACTGCACTGCAGTCATGGATGCTTGGCCACTTGTACCTTTAGCCTAGGCAGCCTTTCATGGGAGTTCAGAGCCTCTCTGGGCTTTCATAAAACTCCCTTTGTCAGTTGAAAACAATCTGGATATTGGACGTGTCTGAAATAAGCCCCATCTGCTTTCACTTTATGTCCATATTCTTGAATAAAGATAAATAGGTAACTTTTTCTTAAATAAAGAAGCTCGAAGTCCATCTTGTTATACAAACAAAGCCAACTAGATTGGATTTAGAAAAGCCTGAATAGGCTTCATGTAAGAAAGCCAAGGGCAAGACCAAGTTCACTTGTGCTGGTAGTACAGACAGCACCAGCTGCCAGAAATCTTCTGCAGTAAAATGTGTTCATATAAGAGAAGAGCAGAAGAAACCAACACAGAATTTCTTATTAATCTTGATAATTTATATTAATACACAGCAGCCTGTGGAAATATGAACTGCACTTATATCAGACTTATTGGATAAAATGAGAATGTTTATAATAGACATTTTAATATCTTCCATTTAAAAATCTGTAACTATTAAATATACTAATAAAAGTGTTAAATACCAGAAGCAAGAAAATAATGTTCATGTGAAAAATTGAAAAAGAACCTTCAGTTTGTGAAATGTAACATAAAAAAATCCAGTCCAAGCAAGCAGGCACAGAATTGAAACTAAGAAAAGGTCGACAACAGCTCTGTGTATCTTTTTACAGGATAAAAGCAGGCTTGACTCAAATTTTTAATGAAAATATTGCTAAAATAATTTTCTGTTTAAGCTTGTCAGTGTTATAATTTTGTTAACTTCAGTCCCTCTCTCCAGTCTTCTCAATCTGAAGCATTTGCAGTTGGCTAAAGAACAAAGGAGACAGAGTAACTTGGAGAAGAAAAACCAGGGTATTGTCCCACAGTTCTTCATTCAAATATTTTAATTGTCTTAATAGTGAAGTTCCAAGACATCATATCCATAAGATAATACAAGGTCTTTAAAGGAAAGAGGTTAAATCTATGTGCAAAATTATGTATGCAGGAAAGACCGTTCGTTGTATATGCCTTTTAATGATGAATTTTTTAAAATATGAGATATTTTACTGTCATTTATTTAGCTGCAATGGTGATGAAACTAAAAGCCACATACTGTTTAAAGTATTTTTCTTTTTAACAATGCTGTGATAATATGGCCCAGTCAGAATAAAAACAAAATATGTGTTCTCATCCATATTAGAATAAGCAGTAAGGAGAACAAAGGAGCTGGTAATCGCTGTAGGATACAAGTGAATCAAAGGATATCTTGGATCAAAATAGTTTCTATGCCCTTCACTACTAATTTATAATTTCTCTGTAAGAAAGCTGCAGTAATGAACAAAACCAATTAAAAGCACAGCCAAGCACAATATAGAGCTGTGTGGAAACACACTTGAACTTTTGACTTCTTTGATGCCTTTTGTTTGCTAATCCATGTGTCAGAAGAACATTCAGGATTTCTGAGCAGAGTCCTGGGATTTAGGCACACCTGACTGACTTTTGGTCTCTGTGGCCACATGCTTTGCGTGCATGACAAGCCAGTATCTCAGTGTTTTATTTAGCACTCCATTCCACTGTGTGCAGTGGTCTTCAGAGGAGCAGTCAGCTAATTTGATATTGGCTATCCTCTTACACATTCCTGGTCGTGCTTGTGTAACAATCCCCAGTGCACTGCAGCATACCTGCACTGATAATTTAGGCACAGCTATACCTGCCCTGTGTTGGATCATTTTGCTCACATGCCTGGGTCCAGTGGTAGGAGATGCTAATAATACTCATTGGGTGCAGGTAAGTAATGGACTGGTGACCTCCAGAACCAAGAGCACAACACCCAGCTATCCATCAGGGCTCTCTGGGATGTGCACATTTCTATGGAGAAAATGAAGCATAGTCCCTCACTCGAGTCATTTACCTCTGGCATATCAGCAGGAGATTCTCATGTTAGTCTCACTTTTAAACTTTTCCTCTGATTTTACTCCTAACGTTCCAAAGATTGCATCAGGACTTTTAGTAACGCTCTGAATACCAGCCAGTACTATAAAGTGCTGGAGATCTGTAAATGTTAGCATAAGTTGGAAAACACAAACAGTAGCACAAGGGGATGCTTGCTCCTTCCTACAGAGGTTGTTCTGCATATGCAGTTGCTGCACTGACGAGTTCCCGCAGTGCTTCAGTCCCTGAAGCCAGGAGAGAAGCCAGCTCTGTGCTGCAGTGCAGCTGTAGCAGCCTTGCCATGGCTGGATACTGTCAGGAGTCTGCTTGCAGCCAGGAGTCCGTTCCCATCTACTGCCTCCTGTATGATGTACCCACCACCTCTACCACCATCTTTAACCCAGAGTAGCTTTATTTGCAGTACTGCTCATTTCTAGCTCATCCTGAGCCACATGAGAGCCCTTTTGTTCTTCTGACACAAGACTCTCATTAAAAATGACACCAACAGTGAGAACCATGAAAGATTTTAAAAGCAGATAACTTGACACTTACCCACTACCTAGCATGTTTTTTCCCATACATGCAGTAACTCAGGAGACTATCCTGCCAGAGAGAGGCAGTCCCTTCTTGACTGTCCCATTACTTTCCTCAAAGGAACCTATCATGTCCAGAACTCTTTAATATTATGTTGTTTCTTCTTCCTTTTTTTTTTTTTTTTCCCTTTAATTGTCCCTGCATTTATGAATTCAGGGAAGAATTTGAAAGAAAAGGGATGTAACTAGTTGAAACTTCTTTTTTTCAACTATTTGAGCAGTGTAATAACATCAGGAGCTTTTGTACAGGTCTGCAATTCTAGAACAAATTTGAGACACATTTGTTATGTAAACTCTGCAAAAGTTAGTCCACCCTGGCTTATTGATATTTCACTGCATTACTATTCTGAAACAAAACATCAGGAGGTATTTCTGGGCATCACACAACAACATATTGCATTCCTCCAGCTCCATATACCTTACCCTGTCTTTAATACACAGTGGCTGCATGAGCCAAATAACCTGCACGTCAAATAACCTGCCTGAGGCTGAGCAAGACTGCATAACATTTTCACACTCAAATTTCATTCTGTAATTGACAGACTATTAGGAATAGACAAATAAGTAAATATTCAGGCTCTTCGTTTTTAGTTGAAGTGGGAGAAACAATTCAGAATTTAATGGTGAGATTCATTCTTGGCTTTGATATGTAGTTTTCATTTAAGCAGCTAGATAATTTATTAGTTCCCTAGTCCTGTGGAGAGATTTAACAAGAATACTATTATGAGCAGGTGTTAGTGGCAGGTATAATCTCTTAGTTTAATTTTCCAGTTAAAGATATTTCCACTTCTGGGGCCCCACTGATCAGGTATCTGATCTTCAATATCAGCATAATTTGAAACAACATCCTGTGGGCTTCTTTTCCCTGAGTTGTAAATAACAAAGAGAGAAATAGAGCTAAGCAGTTATGTGAGCCATGACTCAGCTCTGTTGCCCAAATTAGAAGAGTGTTAGTTCCACTAAATAAGCAACCAATTTGGCCAGTTTTCCTGAGCCCTCCTCACAGCTGAAAATGTGTAAGAGTAAAAGAGTGAGGAGATAAAGCGTACTTTGCTTTCTAAGGCAATACACATAATTTCAATCTGACAACCAGAACCTTGCTGGGAATGGCTGAACAGTCCTCCTATGCCTAGTTACAAGGAGTATTTTTCCATTAGAAAGGAAGTTTTAAATTGGAATATCACATTAGAGAAATTTTATCCTAGAATTCCTAGTGGGTTTTGGTTTTCCTTAAATTGATACTAGTACATCCCCTGCAGTAGTCTGTCTATATCACTATTGTGGAAAGATTTGCATGATCTCATTGTGCTGACAAATTTGACAGATCTAATGCACTACATTTCTAGCATTTTCCTCCCACATGCAAAAAAATCTGGACCAAAAAATTATTCAAAAAATTTCAAAAATATTCTATGCTCCTGTCGAAATCACTGAATTAACTTCATTTATACATTAGATTGTCCCTCTATTTTGCTCTCAACTTTTATAACATATTTTTTCTTAAAGGTGAAATTAATTCACATTTTCCATTCAAAAACAATTTAAAATTGCATAGTACTAAGCAATGGACTCTTCAAGGTTTTTGATGACAGAATCAAACAGGTTTGACTAATATTTCCAAGATGCAAGAGCAAAAAGTGCCTTATATTTCTAATTTTAATAGTTTGCAAATCAGGAACCTGATATTCAATTTTAGCTGCTACTTTAGCTTGTCTTTTTCTTTAATACATAAACACAGTCACTTGAATTAAATTAAGACTTCCTTCCATTGAGCTTTTCAGACTCTTTTATCATATTCTGTTGCTTAGACACTGGAAACAAGAATACCTTGTCCCAGTTAGGAAAATTTAATAGATTCGACTAAGCATTTCTTGCCTTCCCTGCATCTGCTAAGAAATCAAATTCTTTGCTACTTGTTCTGAACAAGCTGCATGCTTGCCTTTTTCACAGACTCAGAGTTACATCGCTCAGCAATACACAGAAGGAATGGGGGGCCACTACTTTTCCATTGCAGTTCTGAGTCATTTGGGGACATTGTGCAAACCTATTTATCCTGTTTGAAAAGACGGTGTTGAATTTTCACTCCTGCATGTTCTGATTTGGAAGACAGATGCCAAATGAAGGCACTGGAATCAATTTAAGAACGCAGCAAAAATGATATTTGAAGAAAGCGGAAAGGAAAATCACATTTCTGGGGCTCTGTCTCTCCTTTAATTGCAATCACCAGTCAAGATCCTAATCAATGCACATAAATTGTCACAAGACTACCAGGGCTGAATTTTTGAAGGTGCAGCTTGGGGTTTGCAAGGGCTTCATAAAGAATTAACATTTATCGTTATTAATTTTTTTCCTGAACTTTTCCATTAGCATTCCACCTCAAGGTTGCCCAGTGCATTCATCTTCTTAAGAAATGGAAACATCAGACTGATAAAATCAGACAGCCTATGTGCCTATTCAGAACCTTGTGTTGCTTTTCTGATTCCTTTCCAAAGAACTGCTAGGTGAACTCACTGACCAGGTCTGTTGGTTTCACGGCTGTGTCAGCTCTCCTTTACTCTTCAAAAAGCAAATGTTTGCCAGCTGCTAACCTAGCCTTGAAAATACAGCCATCTTATTCTACTTTTTTCCCACTTCTCTATAAGTTTTGGCTCAATTTCAGAGTAAAAACTGTTTACCCAGCTTTACTCAAGTGGATATCCCTTCAGGTTGTTTCAACTTGCCAAATCTTTATTAATTTGTCTTTTCCAACTTGAATTCTCAGTGCTATGCTCATATAAATACTTACTTTATTGCCACCATCTAACAGCAGATACGTGATTCCTTTGCAATCTGAAGAAAAAACCATTTTGGGTTTGCTGCCGTTTTACTCTCACTTTGAAGAAACAACTTGCTTCTCCAGAGACCTAGAATTTCACTGGATTATTCTTCTTTTATCTTTCCTCCTGAATGCATTACCAGATTCTTATTGCATTAATTTTCATTGTGTTCCCTATAGTCATGCCTTCTTACAGGAAAGTAGAAATCATAGGTATGTTGATTTCAATGCAAATAGGTAGTAGCTCTTTCTAAATGTATCTTATCTTCTTCATATTAAGGAAAATGCATTGCCTCATTTAGGAGGTAAAGCACATCATTTAGGAGGGTTTAATAGGTGAGGACTGTAAAGTCCATTTGAATTTCATATTTGTGCTTCCCCCTGAACTAGCTTAATTATGCTAACATCTGAAGGCAGTGCCCGCTTACAAAAGCTAGATAATGAAATACTGATATTCAAACTCCTACAGAATAAGCAACAGAAAATTTCTCTCAGAGCAAGTATATAGGAAAATTTTAGTTAAGAATCTTCATATCAGCCCATTTCTGAATAAAAACCTCCTTTAGTTCAGTGATTCTAGCCTAACCACACTACTTTAAAAGACGATTCTGTACTTTTCCCTCTCCAGTATTACCTTCAGATTATAGCCTTTATGTTCCCTACTTCTCACGCTTGAGAGAGTCACGGAATGACTTTAAGAAGGTGACCCTTTAGAAAGCCAGGAAACTTTCAGAAAAGCCTTGTGTCATTATGTTAACTTCAGCCTATAATGAAAGATTATAATGGTGCTTTAGCAGCAAGGAGGTGCTATAAGCTAGGATGGAAAAAATATACCCAAACCCTACTGTTTTCCTACTGTGGCAAATAGCATGACCAAAAAGGAGGAGGAATTCTTTTTGGGGACCATGTCAAGTTTTAGACAGTAAAAACTGCATGCAAGTTAATGCCTTTTATAAACTGGGCCCAGCTTCTGTTTTAGTTCAAAATCTTCAATAATATTAAGTAAAACTGAAATTTTTTGTTGTAATTCAAATGTCTTAAAAACCTGTTTCACTATTTATGTACTGTGTCCTACAAGCTGACATTTTTCAGTCAAACAAAATAAACAAACTTTTGCTTACTAGCTTAAAAATGTAACCGATGTACCTGTTGCTAAATCTCACAGAAGTACCAAGATATTCATTGCCATTTATGAATATATCAAAATCACCTGAAATAGAGTACCTAGAAACCAGAGAGCTACCATAGATATAATCAACTGCAAAAACAGTGAAGCAATCTCAAGCATGTCATTAATAAAACATGACTTCAATTTTATTGTAAAAAATTGACTCATCTTTACTAGTTAGAAGATTTAAACAGAATTCAGGGAGGCTTAACATAATGTAGTTGCCCATCAAAAAAGGAGGTTTTCAATCAAAACCTCCTCTTAGATATGATTACACTGATTTATAACCAGATTGGAGCTGACCAAGAGTTCAAGGTAGGTCAGCTTAAGCTGTAGACAAGTAGGAAGCTGTTGCAAAGCAAGTTAAGCACACTACCTTTGGCCCCTGTTATCTCAGGCACAGGCTAATTGAACAGCACTTCCCTAAGCTCTGAGTCTTTCTCTCAGGTGGATGAGAAATATATTAATAGGGCAAGGTTTCAGAGAGATAATAAGCCATTAGGTGTCAGACAACTGTAACTTAGAAGGAAATGAGAAAAATTACCCAGACCATGAGAACACATAGTTAGGAAGTGAAATTTTGAGAGAAATAGAGAGGAGACAAGGCTAAAAGAGAAAATACAAAGATAAGATGAGGTCTATGGTACAAAAATCTTTAAAATGAAATGTTAGTTATTCATCATTATACTGGTATGTTTGGCTCCAGTGAAAATTAGTAGACAAAGGAACTGAATCTCTTGTAAGATAAAAAACACACCATACAACTTACGAATTGTTAATTTTAACAGCAATGTTGTAGTGTCACAATGCAGTAATGTCAGCTGTCTTCCTAAAAGAAGGTAAATGTGGGAAGTTGTAGCAGAGTGCCAAGCATCCCTCTCTCTATGAAATGGGAATCAGTCTCTGACAATCTTTTAAGAGTATTTCCTTGGCATAGTAACACATGCCAAGCAGCATTTGAAAATCTGTTTGCTTCCATAGCAATGCAAACCTATGACCCCAGACAAATGGGAGCTATAAAACTGGAGCTGGGGTCCTGTGCTAAAAGTAGCCCTCTGAAGACAGACTGTAGTTGAGTTGGTCATTTATTTCCATGGCTAAGGGGTGTCTCAAATGGAAATAATAGCTGGAGATTAATGTTTGCTGTATATTTAGGTTACCGCTGAGGCACTTTTGAGGCACTTTTGTAATGTTTCCAAGCTGTGATCAAGAACTTGGTCCCTTGTGTCCAAGAATAAACACAGTCTTAAGCTTGCCTGGTGTCCTATTACCTGGGGTAATGTAGCCAGCAGAGCCCATCTCATTGGTATTCATTGTTTCTGGAGAAACAGGAGTTTTGAAGAAAATTATTTTGACTGTTTGCTATCTCAGACAATGAGAGAATGGCAGGGCAGAGGAGTTTTCTCACCTAACTATGTGAGTGAGTGCATTGAATGCCAGGTTCTGGAGCAATATTTTTCCAGTGAACACTTACCTGCACTGTCTGATTAAGGCAGCAGATCAAAAGATGTCCAGGAGGCAAGAGAACATTAACTTATCCAGTGAGGACTCGAAAACTTCATGCCTATAGGACTTCAAGTATCCATAGTCCATGAGTAAAAAAAAATAGTTTAATTAACTCTTGATTGTTTCCTGATGTAGTTAAGTGAAAAAACCCAATATCAGCGATTGACATTAAAGTATAATACTCTCTAGACAATGAAAATGAAGAAGCTATGAATGTTCTGGTGCTGTCTTTATTTCTGAAATAAACTATCCGTGTGAAGCATTTTGAGCAATTTCCTATGCCAGTTAATAAGCTGGGTTGCACAGTTGTCTGTTCATCTCATAACTAGGTTAGTAATTGTTCAGCTATTTTGCTACAGCTGAATATTACTTGTTATATGATAGATCTTTGTCTTGATTTAGTCTAACAATTTTAATAGCAACATAGAGTTTAATGTCTCATACCCCTTGATGAGAATATAATACTGTTTTAAAGGAAAGTAGGTCCCAAAAAAGTTGCTAATGACAAGAAAAATGCCAATTAAATTCTTCATATTTTTGTCCTATTATACTACTGTGCTTTTTGTGTATGTGTTAATGAGATGCTGGCTGAAAGAAAATTCTCATTTTAAAATGTTACTTAGTTAAGCAAACACACTCTTTTCTAGCTGACAAATTTAAAGTTCTTTTTATTAGCAAAAGATACCACTCTAACAACTGCAGGAAAGGACAATTTTTAGATTAAAGAAATAGGAAATCATTCAGACTAATAGAAAAGAGGTACAGGTAGATTTCCTGGGGAATAATTCATGCATGCTTGCCACAATTTCTGACATTTTGGCCTGGTTACTTTCAAGTCAGCCTTAGCAACCTGTAATCACACACTCTTTTGTAATACAACTGCACTTTTCCCTCTCCACAGCCCTGGATGAATGTAGTTTCAAAACTCAGCCCAACATTCAGATATTTTAAAATTATGACTACAAATGTATGAACAATTCTGCTAAAGAAGTCTTGAATTATTAAACTTATTTATTATTAAGTATTATTAAAATTACTGCCTTCAAGTTCCAAAGACATTAAAACTGGACAAAACACATTAAATTTTATGTACATATATATATACACATATATGTATATATATAAAAGATTACTTTTAGAACAAGCTAAAAATCATAAAAACACAATGCCCTGAACAAGTATCAGTGTGAAAGTTCAAGATCAAACATGCATACAATGCCTAATTTTTGAATGTTCTGCACTTCAATCAGCTATCCCTATTTTTCATTTACTTTCCTTTGCAAGGGCACAGAGGAAAACAAAATGAGGGGAACTAGTCAGATCTTTTCTTCAAACGGTAATATTCCAATGGCAATAGCAAATCTTTGTCATTTGCAACATAATATATTAAGGTTTGAACTGGAGTATTTGAAAGTAATTTTTCGAAATCTACTTTCATCACAAACACTTGGAAAAGTAATCATATCAGTGGAGGGAAAACCTAACCTGAAAAATGCTTTGGTGAAATTTATAAAGTGTAAGAATTGTTAAGCTTGGTATGCACTAGGTGAATAAGAAAAAAAATGCCTTACTCAGATAAAATTAAAGTTTGCATTCAGGCTAAAGAGTGAAAACCAAACAAAGTGATTTATACAAAGGCTGCTCACTTCTACAATTAGTATCACGTTGTAGATACTACTGCCATGAGCATGAAATGAATAAATGATGCCTCATTAATTGTATGCTTCTCAACAAATAAAGTAAGTGAGGAAAGCAGTTCAGTTTAATGAAAATTTTGCACCAGATGGAAGCCAAATATTCACCTCTTGCAGCACAATCACATCTCAGAGACTGTTTCAGTCACTCAGAGATTACTCTCCCAGTGAAACAAGTCCAGTGTATAAAAATATATAGCACATAGAGTCAGTAGCTTTGAGAACTTCGAATTATGTAGAAGTTACAGGAACATTCACAGCAGGGAACTGCTGAAGTAGCTTTGTTCCACCATTTGCTCACTGACAAGCAAAGCAAATTAAGTATTAAATAGTTATGATCCTTGTTTTTGCCCTTTTCTTGTCCTTCTTTTGTATTTTTATTGATTTGGTATCCACACATGATCATGGTTAGAGACTAGATCATGAGCAGGCCCCTTCTCTTAATTACTATTATCATGACTGTGGTCTTTAAGTCTCTTATCTCTGTTGGCTCAAGTCTATTAGATTTTGTACAAAGTCTATCAGAGTTCGTACAACACTGGGTGCAGACTTTAAATCCATGGTTAGGCTCATGGAAAGGTATGTTTTTTCAGTTTCACATAAGTCACTGAAAGAGTGAAAGGTGATGCATTCCGTGTTTTGTACTGATGTAGGTGTATAAAGTCTGTGTAGGCATTTCCAAATGTGCTCTTATCCTAAATTGAGCCCTGGAGTAGCATTGTTTAAATTTGTATTTCAGTGATTTGTTGGTTCCTGTCAGGAGAAATGACTGTGTTAGAGAAACTTTGTTTGTTTGGGAGACATGAAAGCCAAAATAAATTTCCTGTGGTGCATGACTTTCCTCAGGTACTTTCCAACTAGCATGACTTCTTCAGTGATTCAGATGTATGTTAAACTTGTGAGGTAAGCCCCTTGTAATTATGGCTCCAGATTTGGGTGGTTGTTTTACTATAATGACTGTTGTACAAGCTGGAGGTGCTTTAAGTGGAAGAATTTCTGGATTGGCAGGCAAGCAGATAGCTATGAGAGTCAGTATGCAAACTAATAGGGACAGTGATTTATTTTTATCTTGGAGAAGTTTGCAGGAAGCAACCCTAGATCCTGCATGAGGAGTTCACTCTTTTCAGCAGCAAGAAATTACTGATGGAAGAAATGTATGCAAAACCTTGGGCTTTTCAAAAGTAGATTTCAAGTCTGAGGTGTTGTAGGCTATAGAGAAGCTGGAAGGGCAGTGGAGTCTCTGTTCTTTGTCAGGTAACTAGAAAACCACTGGCAACCCTATCTAAAATTAATTGAAATCTCTCACAACGGATGTTCTTGGTAATGCTGGAGACAAGCAAGGATTGGAGGTCTCTCAGGGCCTCAGAAGTGAAGACAGAATTCTTGGCCCCAACCTTGCTCAGTTATGTACTGCAGACATCACTTCTCATCTCGTTTGGCAGTGGAAAGCCTTTTTTCAGAGCAGCAGGGGCACAGATGCTGCAGCTCTGCCAGCCTGTGAGCATGCACTGCAGTCTCTGCCATGGGGAAAGCCCACCTCCATTGCCCACAAGTGCAACAGATTTGCTCAGGAATGGAATCTCAGAAACATTTATCCAAAAGGCATTGTTTCATCAGGTCTGCTGGAGCTCCCGAAGCTGACTAGGGCACAGTTGATCGTGTTTCTCGGTCCTCAAGCTTCTCAGAGCATAATTTTAGCCTGAGAACATATTCCTTGGGCAGCTGCCAGGTTATGTTCTTGGGGAGATGGGTTCCTCAGGGTTACAGATCCCCTGGCCAGCACCCAGCTGTGAGCACAGGGCTGTTGACACACCTCTTGGCTGGCCCTGGTGGAGGGGTGTCCCAGGACAGCTCACTAATGCACCAGCCCCAGGGGAAGGTGACAGCAGTTTTACTGAAAGGCTGTTTTGCACTTCTGATGCTGGTAGCTTGCAGTCAGCCCCCCTGCAAGCTGCTGCCACAGGCCTGATGTCCTCAGCTTCTTTTGGCAGATATTTTTTTGGTTACACAGCTCATTTTTCTCCCTTTATCCTCCTTTCTGTGTATATGTAGCAACCCTAGGTTTAAATTATTTCTCTTCAGAAGTATTTGCCATATGAAGTCTCTCCACTCGCAGGGTCTATCAGGAAATATCTAGACAGAGATAGATCTTTCTCCTGCAAACTCTTAACTTGTAAGTTCCTGAAGCAAAATCAAGAAGCAGAGGTGTAAAGCAATAGCTGGAAAATTTAAGAAATGAATTATTCTCCTGCCATAGATCCTTTGTTGGAGCTTGAAGAGGTAGATCTTTTACATCATGCATCATATTTTCTTCTGAGCAATAGAATGAGAAGCAAAAAATAATCAGTTCTGCTTCCAAATGAGGTGAGTCTTTTCATGCACAGTGTTCTCAGCTGACTGCTCTGACATGCTCCCAGATGATAAGAACACAGATCAAAAATCTTACACAGAAATGAACTATAAAGCCCTTAGGACCAGAGTAAATACTATCTGACTAGAAAATGAGTTCTGATAGGTTCCTATCAACTTTAATTACTTTAAGACTATTATGCATGTAACAAGCTTCTCTGGCATTTCTAAGGAACAGGTATATTTAATAAATGAAGAACTTAGTAAAAAGTATTCCCTAATTATGCTCATTAGAAAATTTAAGCTACAAGAAAACCAATAAAGCTTCTGCTCTATCTCAAGCAGGCAGGAATTAATGAACAGTTATCTTAAGTCTGAATTAGCAAGCAAACTTTGCTTTCTTGAATATGATAGCTGAGGCATCATTTCAGTGAAGGACGACTTCTTATACGTATTCTGAGTAATTGTCCTCAGTCTGCAATTTGAAAACCACGTTGCCATTAATTAATGATGTACTGGTGTCGGAATTATAACAGATATAGAAATGAACATATTGAAATAGCACATGAACCAAAGGAAAGGCAAATGACAAGCTACAGAAATGTGCATTTGGATTAATTATTGTCTTTGAAGAACTCCAAAAATTAAATAGTGAATAAAGTCACTTGCTGTCATACAACTTACCACGCTGAAATGTCTACAGTAAAAATAAAGTTTTTTGTCTGCCTTTGCACACCTCTCTAATCATTGTCTTTCTGGACTGATTTCTGCCAATGCAACTCTATTCTCTAGAACAGATGACACATGGAAGTAGAATTTCTATTGTATATCAAAGGAACCAAAAAGAATTACAATTTCTGTATTTTATTTCTTTACTAAGCTGTACTTCAATTCTCTGCCTCTTCCCTCTTAGAAATGGGCAGACTCTTATATTACATCTTATCCTCAACCAAAACTTCAGGTATGCAGGAATTTAGTGTTAATTAAATATGTTATGAAAACTATTCCCTATATGAAACAGTGTCCCTAGATAGCAAAAATGATTTGACTTGTAAAGAAATGTTAGCTGCATATGGCAAGAAACTCTTCAATTAATTAGGTACCCTATGTTGTAAATGCAAAGATAGATAACTTCTGTTGAAAATTCACAGATAAATTCTTGAGTTAATACTTTGATCAGTTAAATGCTGATAAAAAGTTGTCTTAAGTAAACTGTTAAGACAATGTGATGCTTAATATCATTTGGATCAGTTACATGTGTTTTGCTTCAAGCAAATAACCTCTCACCTTTTGGTTTGATAACCTTTCTCCTCAACAAAAGGTCATTTGATGTTGCTTTTCTTCCAGTTTGGTCCCTTTTGGAAGCAATACAGACTTCAACTCTCCTTTTTGTATGTTATCTAAGACTCATACAGGAAAGGTCCGTTCAGGGCAAAGCACAGGGATGAAAAGGTTAGGATGACCTTTTCATCCCTTGGCTTTGCCCTGAAGGCAGTGGTGTTTTGTCACTGGGCTATATAATTAGGACCTCCTTCACTTCATTAGATCTCAGGCACCCTGTGGGGCTAGTAACAAACTGAACCAAGTTTCCAAGGAAAGCTCTCTCTCCTGTGTGTAATGTCTTAATTAAAAAATTAAGTCATTCTGAATTCTAACTTGGACAGGTTTAACTTTGGTCACAAAGAGACATGCAAAAAGAATTGCTTTCTTCCATAGGAAAACTACAAAAAGTATTGGAAAGCTGTATTAATCTGGCTCACTGGGGAAAGGCTCCTGAGTGTTGAGAGAAAAAACTTTAGTATGACTGGGAACTACAGTATCACTTGTGTAGGTCTCAGAGTAATTGGGAAAAACTGTAAAAAGAGGAAAAATTAGTACCCTACTTCAATGACTGCATTTTTGCAAACTGCTAGTTACAAAACGCTAAAGAGTGAAGGGGGAGGGCAGTCAGCTTTAACCAAGATATTTTTTTTGTCAGGTAAAGTCCTGCCTAGTTAGAGACTGATTTTGCAAGAGAAATTGAAATAACACAGTTTCCTCTTTAACGAAGAACAAGTAAGAGTAATGAAACTGATTATGAAAACTATTGCTAATCAGTGCTGGATGGAAGTAATTTTTGTGCTTATGTAGTTGACAAAACGCAGATCTGGTCCAACAAAACCTGTAAATCCCCCTTGGGAGTCCTGTTAGCCAGGATGGTAGCACTGCAGTTTCCATTGCTTTCTTCACTCTGTGTCACCCATACTGAGAGTCAGGACAAATTTACACAGAGTTATTAATAAAGAAAGAAGATACAATAATTGCAACCAACTAGAGACTTACAGATTATTACCCTTACATTTTAGGCCTTTTTTCCCCCCTAAAATATGAGTGTTATCACTAGAAAAGTGTTTAATATTCATAAGAACAATATAACATAAATAGAAAAAAAAGTCCTTTTAAGAGGATACTTTGAAAGAACTGCACACAAATATCTACAAGACCTGGAGGAGTACACACAAAAAATGAAGTAAAGGTTAATAGTAAAGAGTAATGTCTCAACTTTTGTCTGCTATGTGAAAGAACACAGTAATTTACACCAAATAACTGGGAAAAAATGCCCTGAAAAAACACAGTTAGGTAACATATCCATGCTAAAAAACACACAGATTTTCTCCAGTCTTGATGCTGAGGTCGCCTTTAATAGAGTTGGCTATGAAAGGACCTGCTGTCAGTAACATAATCAGCAGTAGATTTTGGAGATTACAGCTTGTGTACACATTTTTTTGTGCTCTTCACGTGCAGCAAGTGTGATGTGGGAAGCATTGGGCCCACTTCTTTTGGTCATATCTGCACTGGCAAATCTGTAAGGTTGAGCTCAAGGGTGGTAATGAATCATGTGGAAAAGTGGAGGGAGAAGTAAATATCGAAGTTATAATAAATTAATTGTGGCAAGCATAGAACAAAAATAATAGAAAACGCTAGTCTAGGGCACGCATCGGCAATCTGGGGAATTAATACAGGAGAAAAGACCATGGAAATACTGAAACAGAAACTGTGTATTACAGTACAAAATTTAAATATGATGTCTCAGCTGTGGAATTCTAGTGCTTGCAGGACTAAACTTTTTACCTAGATTAACCCAAATGTTATTAATATTTGGTTGGACTAATATTTTTTTTTTCCCTAACCAAAAGGTCATCTGCTTTCAGGAGCCACATTCTAGAAATTATACTGTCAGGATTAGCTTTAACAGTATTGTATTATTTTTTAAGGCAAAGCACAATTTCTGAAGGGATAGGATAAGCTAAAGGTGATAAATGTATGTCAACTGCAACCATTTGAATAAGCTTGGTCCTGCTGGGGTGGATCAAGTTCCCTCATGCAATACAACTTGCTTTCTGTACAGACACAGAACAATTAAGGTTTGGTGTCATCAATATGACAGGCTTCCTAAATCTAGAAATGTTTTTCTAAGTTTGAGGTCAAAACACTGGGAAGGTAAGGATTTGGTAAGATTCACCATGTGTTTTTGTGATGAGGAGACTTTACATAATAGTTCTGATGAACTTTCTAATTATGACCAAGGTGTTAATTTTTCCTGTTTTCCCAAAGACAGTGAGCAAGCTTTGATAAGATGTGTGTCATATGTGTAAGAACAATTGTAATCCAGAATAATGTTTCAAAGCATTTTGCTGCCAGCACAACTGAGGCAGATGAGAAGGATTAGGCAGTGTATCTGTACAGACTGAGGAAAGCTGGAACTCAGCTGGATGCCAAGAGGCCTAGTAATTGCTATTGGTCAGCTAAAGGCTTGGGGTTTGGACTATCTCTATTTTGTTAGACTTTGTGTTTCATCTATCTCCCAGCTAAAGAGAGGAAGATGAAAGGAAAAATACATGAGTAAAATTTAGAAAATGTTGAAAACAGGGCAATTAAGAAAGGCAGGTTATAAAACAAACTTCTCTGTGTCTACCTTGCTGTGCAAATGCTCCTGGATCTCTTGAAAAAACTCAAGCAAGAGCATAAGATCAGACATTTCAAGGGATCACATATAAGGAAATTGTTTAAATGTACCTAAATGAAATTAGCTTTGCTCTGTTCAAAGCTTGAGAGCTCCTCTTTAGGCCTCCATGAAAGGTTTAAAATGTGTGTCAGGTTGCTATGGTATTAGGCAGCAGTCACATCAACAGCTCAGCCACTCATTCTGTTTTTATTCTTGGTTTTCTATGAGCAGCCATTTTTCTGCTTGACAGGCATAGATATACTGGAGCCAACAATCACGTAAGGACTCTTAGTAAAACAGAGGGCTGGAAGATGGGAACTCATGACCATTTAACTGGGAGACCAAAAGGTCTTAAGGGACCAGGTCAAAGGGATCAAAAAGAAGAAAAACAAATTATGGCATGGTTAATGTCACCTCTGCTCTATGTGGCTTACCTGAAAATGTAGTGTGCTGAAACAAAGTGTAAGTGAATTAACTAAGGCTCCAGCTGGCAGGAGTGGCTGCTTTTCTCTTTTCTCCACCAGGTTTTAAATGACTCAAGTATTTGGCCTCATTGCTGAGGTTCAAAGGCTATGAACTCGAGTGAGTATACATTTTATGTGAAAATACTGGAGGAGCAAAGCCCTGAGTCACGACAGTGAGGCAGAGTGACAGGTGCTTGTTTCCCAAAAACCTTGCTGAGCCTTGTGTTTCCCACTGATGGGATTTTCAGAGGGACTGCTGGGAGTGCCCAGCAAAGGCCTGGTGCTAGAATAGCAAAAGACAGTCCTCAGTTGCGATGAAACTTTTTACAAATGTTTAACACAAAAGTAAACTTTCTTTGATAAATGTTGGTATAAAAGCCATTGGTATGACTCATACTAGCCCAAGGCTCTCAAAATCCTTTGGAATACAGTAATAGAAGAACTCACACTGCTTCCAGAAGTTCAATCTTTGTTTAAGTTTTCTTAATCCCTGCAACAGCTGCAGCTTCAGTACTTGAGGGGGTCTCTTGTTGACCTGCTGCACAACACGTTGCACAGGCAACAAACACTACCTTTGTGTATTTGTCTGCCTTTTATATTCATACCGTAGGAGAGGGGCTGCACGTGCTTGACCAGTATGTGATAAATAGCTGCAGAAGCTAGTTCAGCGTGGAGGGAGCTGTGAAAATATATTCTGGTTGGGAATATTGTGACAGCTAGGATAAAGCTGCATTACTTAACTACCTTTGAGCATCTGGCTCTTCCCACAGGGTACTTTGTTTGGGAATATGATCTCTACAAACAGCTTCTTATTTCATGCCCGAACAGTAGTAACTGAATGCGCTCAGACAAATTTACCATGAAAATATTGTATTCCTTTTATCTTTGGACAGAGGAAATTCTTCAGGCAATGTTTCTTTTGATCGGTAAATGCCAACCCAGCAGTCTGCTGCTGCAGCAGCAATGAAGCTGTAGGTATCTGTCTTTTCTGTCTTGACAGTATGGCCTAAACCAGAGATGTATGAAATTCATTCTCCAAGTGCCTTGACGATGCCAGCCAGGCATGATGACAGTGAAACTAATTGTTGCAATGCTGTTGTCTAAATCTAGGGAGAGGCAAGGAGGCATGCAAGCACACAGCCTGTGGGACAGTCTAAGGACTGTACTGGGAACCCAACTAAAAAGGAAAAGTTGTCACTCTCAGGGGGCACAGTTTTCTCACTTTTGTCAATTCCCTGAAAGCTGGCCTGTAGAACAGCAGCACTTCTGCCACCCAGCTAAGATTGATGCCATAAGAATAAAAGCAGCATGGATCACAGTCAAAAGTCTAAACAAGAATTTGGGATTAATAATCCCTTTTGTTTATGGAAATATGGAACTCTTTCTCCAAGATCTGCTGAAGGCATCCATCCTGTCATGACAAGCAGTTGCACTCTGTTTTAACATGATTATCAAAATTTAACAATTTATCCTTGCTATAAAATGTATTTTTCCAACCTTACTCTAAGATACTGATATTTGGCAGGTGAAATACTCTGCAGATGGGTAAAATATTGTATTAATGAATGTACTGAGTGGTTACTGTTCTTTCTTGCATCAATGCATTGCTCATACTGGTTAGAAAATCTTTATTGAGTTTAACTCCCCAAAGGCTTCAAACCAAAGCTGAGTCACAGTTCTGGGTTTAGAGTCCTTGAAAACGTAAAATGTTTGAAAATCAGAAGGAATGAGAGAAGTGCAAAATAAATATGTGCCATCGACTCCTAAATTATTTAACCTATTTAATGTTAGAGAGTATATCTGTTGGTAGTTAAATATTTGACAAATAATTTCTAATGAAGAGCAAAAATAATGATTTTCTGAACTCCTGCTTTGGGGCAATGAAACACAGCGATGCAGGACAACATTCTAGATGATATTTTTCTATCAGGTTTGATAGGAGTGGCAGTACTAATAACACACAAAAGCTTCAGAGAGCTCTTGGTTGAGCTGGGTGGAAGTAACTTGTCTTTTCTTGAGTGTAGAACTGCAGTCAGTCAGTAACTTGATCTGCTTCTTCAGTCACAAATCTGCATCTCATAAGTGTGCTCATAGCTGAAGCTGAAGAGAAGTAGTAGAAGCTTTGAAATAACAGATGACAAGAATCAGATGCACAACATAAACTGATTTTGCGGAGAAAATATCAGTTCTGAACAGATGGTATTATGTCCTGTTATCTGTACTCATGCTGGTTGTCAGAAATGTATCAAAATCTGGTACCCAAAAACATGAGAAAAGTGGTGGGCATATTGCTACATGAGAAGGTAGTGTGTGTGCTAATTGTACTGCAGGAAAAGCAGACCTCTAATTAATAAAAAAATGCTAGTTCGTGTCAGGATGAGCTGTGGGTCCACCAGAAACACATCTCAACTCATACCTGTAGGTGAAACACTTCTGTCACTGAGCTGGTGAAAACTCTTTTGTGTTATGTCATGGAAAAGACCCAGGACCTCTGGCTGGTGCTCTCAAAAATTGCAAGAGAATTGGGCACTGGAAAATTAAGCCCTTGACCACCCCTCAGTATCTCACGTTAGCTGAGCATTTTGAATTTTCAGTCTGTGTTGCTGGTTTTGAGAGATAACTTGCCATGCCATTGTCATAATGTGTGTTTTAGGATTCAGAGTCCTTCATATCCTTAGGTGAAAAAGACCACCTGTGAACACCATCAAAAACATTAAAATGACATTCAAACTGAATTTCTAGGCCAAATTCTCAGCTCTCTATCACTTTTATTTCTTGATAATGTCAAACTGATAACTTATATTTGAATTGATGGACCAGTATATTAAAAGTATTTTAGGATACAAAAGCTATCAAAGTTAGGAACTCCTGCTCAGATATCAGAATCATCGCAGTTCAGACACCTTTGCAGAAATGGAAGTTGCTTCTTGTGGTTAAAGTCCTATGCGCTATAAATACAAAAGCTGAAAAACTGTGAATTTATACTGACTGTGAACAGAGACAGAGTAATATAAAGGTTTATATTAATCTGGATTCCCCTTTCAGATTGTTAGAGCCAATGTGGCCTATTTTCAGGGACCCTGGCAAGACCTACTTAGCTGTGGCTGAGATATCTGTGGCTGTAGACAAATATTGCTTGACACTTTCAATTGTGATTATATTTCCACTTCAAAACAACATGGATAGCACTCAGTCACTCTTTTTGTGGTTCTGTCCTGTACTTGACATAGCCTGAAATCAAACTGAAAGCTTAAATTTAAACGCTGGATGTTACACTTGCTATAAGAGAATGCCCTATATACACATCTGCACGTGACAGACCCTCCCTTACTGCAGCCAGCTAAATTTATTGGCATCTTCATCAGCAGGAGAGCTGAGAGTGAGACATCCTGTGTTCACTAGGTGGCTCTTGAATATTGATGATGAAAACACAGGTGGGAACTAAAGTTTTGTGAAGCCAATGCAGACATAAGATATAGGATGTTTTGTAGGAAGTGTACCTCAGCCTTGGAAGGCTCCAGAAATTGGGAATGCCAGTTTGGAGACACAAAGTACACAGTGTTTCTGAAGGGGAGCTGCAGCTCAAAAAGTAGGCAGCACTGATTGACCCCTTGTCAATCAAAGCATGAGTCTGTAGCAGAACTAAGGAGTTTGAGCGTTGTGATACCGAATGTTACAGTTAAAGATTTTATGGAAGGAATACTGAATTAACCAATTTATACCCTCACCCTGGGAGTTTCCAATAACATTGCAAACTTTTGTCCAGGCTCTAAGGATGCTCTAAGGCAAATTTGACACATTTCTTGCATATTGCTTAAAGAAAATTATGTTTAAAAGGGTCATGGTAGATAGAATAAGGCAGTGCACTAATTTTTCAGTGTACTAATAAAACCATTTTGTTGGAAGTTAGTACTACCACTTCTGGTGATTAACCACCATTAGTTCAAATTATAATTAGCTTAATAATTGAACTATGGATTTATAATTGTGTTAACAATAATAAAAATAATGAAATAAACCTCACCTTCTTTTAAATGTTGAATTAGACTTTGAGATATAGAACTTAAATAGACACATGGAATTTTCTAATGAACTTTCATTCTACCTTAGTGCAAATACCTTTACACATAACTGTGCCAAAAGATAGAAAAAAATTTGCACATTTGAAAAATCATTATATAGAATCAAGACCCAAGGAACAACTGCACCTCAAAATATAGAAGGGAACTGGCCAATCTAACCAAAATGGAGGAAAAAGGTGGACACAGATAAAAAATTATTTAAGTTTAGAGGAAGTTGAAAAGTTTTTAAAACAGTAATATCAGAAAGACAGGTTTTTGGATCCAATGTCCATCTACAAACTTGAGGAAGCAAAAGATAAGTTTCAACCCAGAGAGAAAAGGAGGCTTCTGCTGTGGCTGTGTCTGCAGCTTTTGTGTTTACACTCCAGGTCTGTCTGAGCTGCGAGCGATTTCAGCTGTGAGCACGTTGAGTTGCAAAAGGCTGCACTGTTACAAGAATAAAAATTTCTTCTGGCATTGCCAAACACACGACACAGAAGGGAAAGAATGTAGTAATGAGAGTGCAGGTGGAGTGTGTTAAATGAGTTTGGAGCTGGGCAGGGTGGTGGCAGCAGGAGGAACCCCCTTGTATTATAACATTACCTGAAGGCTAACCCTGCATATTGAGCTGTCAAATCTGAGAGAAAAGACACATAGGAAGCCATTTTTCTACTTGATGTGCCATGGTAGGATTGAGGAATGAAAATGAAAAGCAAAATTGGATTCAACCAGCAGTACTTAGGAAGTAATGCAGTAAAAATTGGAAGGGTGATAGCAGCCTTTAGGAAAGAGATGAGGGTTCAGTAACACAGCCATTATTTGTGTTCCTTGAAGTGTCTACATTTCTGTGATTCTACATTTTTCTCTGACATGTTTATTTCTATGGTACTTTAAAACACTAACTGCCTTTGTAGCTGGCAAGAACTGCTTACAAACATAAAAACATCACAATATCAAAGTAGCCATTTAAACAACAGATAATGAACAAGAGAGGCAAATCTACCCTTGAAGAAGCCAACAAAAGGTGAGGAAATTATGTTAATTTTGTGAAACTCATAATGAAAATTTGGTATAACATCAATAAATGCATTCAAACAAATGTTTTAAGTGTTTCCTAGTTAATTGGTTGTCTTATCCTTTTTTTTTTTTTTTTTTTTTTTTTTTTTTTTTTTTTTTTTTTTTTTGTCAGCCTCCATGACACATAACACCCTGCAGTGGTTGATACATTCCTAGCCATCAATTTATTTTTACCATTCCTCATTTATGCAAGTACTAGATTACATAAAAACAAAATTTGAAATCCTTAATTTTAATATATAGTAAGAAAAGAAACATGATTTGTTTTAGGAAAAAGAGTAATGAATGAGATATTTTATTTGACAAAAAATTAAATAATACAGCTGGATCTCTTTTCTTCACTCACTCAAGCAACCTTCCTTTCTAAACTGTGAAAATACTCTTAAAAGTGATTTGGACATATTGGCATTATGCGTAACCTTTGCCCACCTTGTTAATAAGGAAATGTAATCAGTATTTATTTTATGTTATGTTCCTGGGATTAGCTAAATCCTAGAAAAAAGATTTACAGTTTGTTGCGTTGAAGAAGAAATTATTTAGATAAACTAATAATTGAATAGATAATTGGGGATTTCTGGTGAATGTGAAGAACCAAATGCCCCCATGCTCACACTGTTCTGATGCATAGATTTAGTACATCAGGTCTTTGGAAAATTTTCTGTAAGTATCCTTCTGAAGTGAAAAAACAAGTAATTTTCTAGAACACTTTTATTAAGATGATGTCTTCACCACTCACTTAATACAAACAAAGAGGACATCTGCTTGACTGTGCTTACATTATTCACACTGAAAATTATTTCCTCTGGTTCAAATCAAACCCTCGTTTACCATGGACGTGGTGGCAAGACAAACAAAAAAAAAATCTTTCCTTTGTAAGTGAAGGAGTGCATCAGAGGGAGGTCTGTGGTTTTGCACATTTTCTGCAGTTTTGTGTTTGTTTTGAGGTTAAAAATCAGCTGCTTGAAACTGTGGTTGTGACTTGGAAAGGATAATAGAGCAGCATAGTGTGTGTTTTCAATAGATTTTCAATACATCAGCTCATCTGCTTGTTGTTCAAGGCTGGGAAACAAGTAGTAGTAATCTGTTTTTCTGCATTTGTTCTCTAGTTTGTCAGGAAAAGTTGTGTCTGAAGGGCTGAACAAATTGCAACCATTGCCTTAGATAATGTTCTGTAGAAATACGTGCAGTATCCATCTTCCCTCAGTCCCTCATGGTTTCAATGGGAACTTTAGTCTTGAGCTATTTCAGTAGATGCCCTATTTAAAAGAATATACAGCTGAGAGTGGGCAAAGACAGTGCAAACTGCCAGTGTTAACCCTAAGTGTGCTCATTTAAAATTTGTTTTCTTCTAAAATTTAAGAGACTCCACAATTTACCTTGTATTCCAGGGATTTCTTATTCATATTTGCTACTCTTTCATCACTCCTCACCAACTGTGATAAACAACTGAGGGGGTATAATTAAGCTTTGACAAGGGAAGAAAGCGCCTTGAATTTGAAACCTGGAAAGGGAGAGACTGAGCTGATGGGGAAAGCAGACAAGATGTTTATTTTATTGTGCACAAGAAAATGCTAATTCAGAGGCATTGACTAAAGCATGTACCTCATCACCAAGCCCAGAATAGGAACTTCTTTCTTTTCTCTCTGTAAGCATTACACACGTTGTGCCCCTTTGCTGGCTGGTGAATGCACTGCCTGCCTCTTCAGTGCTTGTTGTCTCTGCCTTACCCTGGCACTTGGAAAAGAGATTAGGATTTAAACAGGATTCCTCTCAGTCCTAGTGCCAATGGGAACACAACTAAGGGGGGAAATATTTGGTACCACTAGCACTATTTACCTAAGATTTACTATTTTCACAAAAGAAATTGAAGATGTTCAGGCACCCACACTTTTGAGCTTGCCCAGATATGATGCTGTCCTTAAAGGATTTAAATTCTCTAAAATATTCAGATTATCAGTAGCTCAGTTCTTGATAGGCAATCAAACAGTTTTCCCAAAATGAGAACCCAAAATATCAAAGGCCTTATTGTGTTTTAAAATAATATTTCTCTTGTCTAATAAAATATTAACAAAGTTAATTTTTCATTTTAGAATCCTTGGACCCCAGGACTTTTTCTAAAGAATAAGTATTTCAAGATTCAACTAGGAAAGATTACTGCTGGTATCAACTTCTTCTTACTGTCTTCCTATGCAATACACTGGGACTACCAAAACCTGTAATAATTTTTTACATAGTGCTGTGTCTATAAAATATAAATCATTAAAATTATGCAGTTAATATTTCCTTATGCAGTACTATACTTGCAGCTGGTAATAGTCATATCTATAGATAACAGATTTAAAGCTTTAACAGTATTTTTTTTTTTTTTTTTTTTGAAGGGAAGAAAAGGGGATTGATAGTGCTGTCGTAAGTGTTTGCTTAGTACTACCTGGACTGCCTACATTCTATTATGCTGAAAAAAAAATGCTGTTGGCAGCCCTGAATCCTGTTTCTCCTGTGTGATTATTGAAAGGGATTTGACTGCCACCTTGCTCTGTAAGAATAGGAACAGAAATCTGGCACCAAAAATATTAATGGGAAGAAAAACTCATTCTTAACGCATTTAAATGAGGAAGTGAGAAGCCACATTGAGCAACTTTCAAGATCCCAGTTATTAGTATTATAGAAAGCTCCTCTTGATGTAAAGAAATTCAAATCAAAGCTTGGTTACTTCGAGGACTGGAGTAATTATAGAGCACCACTCAAGACAAGCTATAAAAGCACTTGTTCTTCAGTTACTTTTTCTGTAGCTTTTGAACTACAATTCAATTACAGTTGGTCTGTGATGGAAATGAAAAAAGTTGGCTCAGTTTTTCCTTCTGGGTAGACTTATCCAAAGCTGGTAAATTTCTATGTAAAACTAGTTTTTGGGAAAAGTAGAAAGACATCACAGCCCTTCTATTGTGAGGAATGATTGTGCAGGCTTCCCCTTTGCTTCTGCAGAGAGAGTTGTTTTAATTTAACAGCGATGTCTGCAAACCACCCCTCCTGGTCAGCCCTCTGGTGCTCCATTCTGGACTGGGCTGAGAGGTTGCTATGTATTCAAGAGCATTTCCTAGTTTGTATTTCTCCTTCATTTGGCCAGTTTAACATGCTTTAGGCATGGACTAGCCTTTAGAAGTTGAAGGCGTCTGTGCTATTTTCCTTATATATACATGAGGTTGGGTTGGCTGAAGCTGCTGTGGCTCCCTGCACTGGGATCAGCAAACTAATCTAGCTGGGGAAGAAAAATCAGGAAAAAAAAAAGTGGCTCTTTTTGAATATTGCTGCCAGTTATAAAGAATGAGGAGAGAGCAAGTTGCCACAGTCCCAATGAAACAAACAAAATATATTCCAAACTGGGAGTGAGAGTCTCACTCTACTTCCAAGCCAATTCAGCTTTTGCTGCCAAGTCCTCACTCTCGTACCTCTGTTCAGCTTTGGAAAAGTGGGATATCCATCTACTTTATTAAGGATGTTGACTCTCACTTGAAGTGAAAGTATTACTAAACCCTTTGGCCCAGGACCACCAGTGGCCAGTGGTGGCTTTTAAACTGCAAATCCTCTGCATAGGCAAGGAGATGTTGTGGGTGTGCAACCGCTAAAAATAGTTGAGTTTCTATTCTTTTGAGGTAGTAACAACCACGAAAAAAGAGGCTAGGACAGAAAAAGAAATTATCTTGCTTTGGATTCCTGTGAATTTTCCTTTTCCCATAAGAAGGCAATAACTATGATAACTATAGAAGGAGAACAAACTTAAGCTGCTGATGACATTTCAAAGTTGTTTGTAAGCAGGTATATGCAAGCTGATCTTTAACAATTCTATATGTAGCAAGTAATTTCCATTTGTAATATCTCAGCTAACTGAGTATAAGACGTGCATTGATCCTTGGTTTTTTATGGCATGGTGCAAAATTCTTTAACAGCTATCTTGCAGACACATAAATCAAAATTAAAATGTGAAATGATCTGAAGGAAGTTAAGGGGGCTATCCTGAAAACCTGCATCTGTGGCTTTCCTTACAGAAAAGTTTACTTATTCAACACTTATGTGCTTTCACCTCACTTTATTATTAAATTTTAAATTTGTTAAATTTTAAAATTCTTAAACTTGATTTTGCATATTTTAGCCTGACAAAGATCAACTCCAAACACTATGCCAATTATGCAAACAATAAGATTACAATAAACACATTGTAGTCAAAGTGTAGTGGAATATTTCCTAACATAAAATCTTCTATAAACCCAGGTGTCATAAACATTCTAAGCAGACAAATACTTAACAACTAACAGTGAGGTACTGAGTGACTGACCTTGGCTGAAGTGCTGACAGACTAGCATAAGTGAAAGCATTTAAAATCAGCATCTTGGACTTCTCTGATGAGTGCTACTGGTAGACCTGATAGATCTGTATTTGAAAATGTACATAAAGACTCTCTAATTTGCAAGTAATATATTGTGTTTTCACTGGGTGAAAAACTGGGTTTACTCCTGCCCTTGTTCAAGTAAAACTATGTGAATTGCAAATTTATCAGTAAGATTACATCACCACTGCATTTTTAAAATTGACATAGATGTCACACATTTTTCTACATCTCAGGGCTACTTAATTCTGCAATATGATGACAGGGCTATTCTATTATTTTTTGCTTATTCTAATGCACCAATTTCTAATGCAAGGGAAGGAGAATGCTGAGCTCAGTTATGTGTCTTTACTAATCTACTGCAGATCAACCTGTGTCAAAATAATATGCATGTATAAATTAATAGGGACAAGACAAATTACTTATTGAATTAACAATTTGTGGGTTTGGAGGAAAGTTGTAGACTACAGGGTATTGAAACTTGTTTGAATCATCTGCCCTTCATGGTGTGTTGAAACGACACTGAAGAAATGATTCATTTTATATCTCATAGAATCAGAGAATCATAGAATGGTTTGGGTTGACGTGACCTCACAGATCATCCAGCTCCAATGCCCCTGCCATGGCCAGGGATGCTGGCCTCCTGAATCAGGTATTTCAGAGCCCCATCCAGCCTGGCCTGAAATACCTCCAGCTAAGAGGAGTCCACAACCCCTCTGGGCAATTTGTTCCAGTGTCTTCCCACCCTCACAAAAGAATTTTGTCTTAATATCTAAACCTAAGCCTAATCTGTGCCTATCCTCCTTCAGTTTATAAGGCCATTCTCCCTTGTCACTCTGCTTACAGGCCCTTATAGGTTTAATTTTGCTAAAATAATACGGATTTGATTTTGCTTGGATAATCTGCTTTGCTTGACAACATGATTGAGGACTGAATGCCTAGATAAAACTCAAAATCTCAAGGAGTGTTCATGGTATGAAATCAGTAATTTAATTGCAGGAAGAAAGAAATAAAGTGTAGCTTCAAAAATTGTTTTCAAATTAATCCTTATTAAAAGCTGTGTAATTATTGCAAATAACTAGATAAACTGTACCTACCCAACAAAAGATAACCTTTGAACTGAGATAATTTCTCACCTTGATTAAATTAGTGAGATTCTGAAACCCATACATTAGGAAAACAGCACACTACAGACACCAGCTGTCAAAAGGACTTAGCAAGAAATGCTTCAAACTTCCTTGCTCTTAAAAATCTCCTTACAGCACTCCTTACAGGTGCTATCATACATAATTAGTTCTGCAAACTGTTCTACTGTTGGCATCTGATAGCTCATATCACAGTGGGTAGACTAACTGCTTAAAAAACATTCATAGCTTGTAACCTGAAAGCTTTCAGAAAACTCACATAAAATTCAGCCTTGTTTTGTCACCCTACCTCCACAGCCCTGGAGAGCTACACGTATTTTAAAGAGACAGAAGGAATGGGAGAGGGGCAAGCGTGGGACCATGCAAAAACAGTCCACAGATGAGGTGTGAAAAGCATTTATTTTCAGTTGGAAGTGTGGGGTGAGGTTTTACCATATTGTGTGTTTAATATAATGGGAAGCAGCTAAATTGCAGCAGAGCACCAATATGCCATCCAATGCAGTTGCTGATACAAAAACACTTCACGAGTTTCTGGTGGTATTGGTGCACTTTGTATGCATGAAGCCATCACTGTCTACATGTGTAGCATTCTGATAAAGTAAACACTTCATCACCATCTGCAGGACTGTGAATAAATGGAAAGGTCAGTAAAGACCACAGGTGGAAGGCTAGCCTACAATAAAATGTGAGAGTCCTTAAAGCTGTGTTCCTTGGTGAGACTTTTTGTTTGTTTGCTGTTTTACCTTGAAACATCCCTATCTCTCTCCCACTTTGGAAGCACTGGGGCTTTTGACTACAATGAAAGAAGCTCAGAGATTCAGAGAAGAGATATCCCTCAGAGAAAAGGGATAGTATGCTCATTTTTGGGACTGCTGTGCCTTATCCTGCCTGGGTTAGCCACACGTGATAGGTGTGAGGCTACGGCAACAGACTCAGTGACAGCCCTGCTCTACCCCCTTCCTTCTCCCTCCATGGGGCCAGTGGGGTTTGAGCAAAGCTCAGCTTGACCTTGCTGCTCCTCTTCACTGGATCTTAAAAACTGTGGGATGTCTTTGCTCCTGTGGCAGCTGCCAAGGGCCAGCCTGAGCAGAGAGAAGCAACACAGAACAAGAGGGGGCAGCCCATCCCTATACCTGGAAAGATTTCTCCAAGGTTTCTGGGAAAAATGTGAAAATTTTAAAAAGGAAGTCCCTAGAGCTTGGTGGCCCCCTTTCCACACCTGGGAAAGTGCCAGGTGCATCCAAATGCCTTGGCTTTTCCCACAGGAGGAAGTTTTAAAATAATGGCCTGAAAATTCAGCAAGGATGAGAAAAGCTTTAAGGACAGATTGCCTTGAGCAATCCCAGCTGGTTTAGGTGAATTAATTTCTTAAACAATCTTTCCTTGCCTGAAATCTGTGTTTATTTTGTAAAAGAGAAGTCTGTCCCGGGTCATAGTATAGGATGTGCACAAACTGTTCTATCACCATTTTCATGAACTGTTGAATCAAATTGTTGGAGAAGTGTTCCCCAGGCCCCCTTCCTTTGGGCTGTCTCCTGCTCATGGCCCATCAATGCCTTGCCCATGACTCACAGGTAACTCCCTCCAGGAGTTATAGCTGCTTAATAGGCAATCAAGGACCCACTTCACAACTCACCATCCCATTGTGAGATGCTCCACCCAGGGGGAGGAGCCAAGCATTCTCACCTGGATATAAGCTGGGATTTGGGACAGTACAAGGAGCCCTGACCCACTGGATTCCTAGAAGAGCAGAGCTACCAGACCTTTCTACAGGATCACTGCTTCAGGAAGACCACCTCATCTGGACTGCTTCCACCATCCTGCTCAGGTTGTATTCTGACTCTGTCAGTAGTCTTTTGTGTTATTGCATTTATTTTATTTTTACCTTTTTACCTTTCTTCTTATTAAATTGTGTTTCTGACTTGAAGCCTATCACTTGTTTTGCTTTCAAACCATAACAAAGTCAAATGTGAAAATGAATTTTATGTTAACATATTGAAGGATCGCTTTTTTTATTTTCACTGTTTTGTTTTGGGTTTTTTTTGATAAGATTATGTTCCCCATATAACAAGTAGGAGAAAAAGAAGGAAACCCAAGTTTAATACAAATGGAAACAAAGGGCGTCTAGTATGTACAAAGCTGGAGTCATAAAAGGAGAAAGGATGTATCTTTTGGTCCTTATGCTGTATCGCAATAGAAGAGTGGCTGAGACTATCTGAGGGGTGGGGCCTCCCTCTTTTCCTAGAGCCCAGTGCTGTGCTTGGTCCCTTATTTGTCCATAAATACTTTAAGAATTGTGCCACAGTCCCAGGTGCACTCATAAGAGTGCAGTGGGTTGGTGTAGGCCAGGTGGCAGGGACCCACCAAAGCTGCTCTCTCACTCCACTCTGCAACTGGACAGGGCAGAGAAAATATAGCAAAGGGTTCATGGGTTGAGATAGTTCACTCACCAAATACTGTAATGGAGTATTCAGCTTAGAGATATGAATTGAATGATATGAATTACTATCAAAATAAGAGTAGGATAATGAATAGTAAAGTAAGACCCTTAAAAACATCTTTCCTCCAGCCCTCTCTCCTTCCCAACTCTACCTCCTCCCAACACCAGCACAGGGAGAAGTGGGAGTTATGGTCAGTTCATCACAGGTTTCTGCTGCTGCTCAGGGAGAGGAGTCCTTCCCCTGCTCCACTGTGGGGTCTCTCCCAGGGGAGACAGTTCTCCATGAACTTCTCCAATGTGCTTACGTTCCATGGGCAACAGTCCTCCCCAGACTGCTGCTGCATGGGTCGGTCTTCCACAGGGTACAGTCCTTCAAGGACAGGCTGCTCCAGCATAGAAGCAGGGCTTCTCTCTCTATGGGTCTCCCAAGTGGTCACAGCCTCCTCTCAGGCATCCACCCACTCTGGTGGGGGCTCCTCCACAGGCTGTGGGTGGATCTCTGCATCCCCCTTATATCTCCATGGGCCGCAAAGGGACAGCTACTTCTCCATCGCCTTCACCATGAACTGCAGGGGAACCCCATGTCTGATGTCTGGAGCACCTCCTGCCCTCCTTCTCCACTGACTTTGGTGTCTGCAGAGTTGTTCCTCTCACATGTTCTCACTCCACTCTTCTCCTGTTGCAATTACAACTGTGCAACAACTTATAGTTTTCTTTCTGCTTAAATCTGTTATCACAGAGGTGTTACCACCATTTCTAATTGGCCCAGCCTTGGCCAGTGGCATGTCCATCTTTGGAGATGCCAGGGACTGGCTCTGCTGGATGTGGAGGAAGCCATGTCCATGCCCAGTTCTCCTCCTGAGGTATTGGTTTGTCTCCTGGTTGGTCTCAGACCTGGCTGCCTGTGCATGGTCATCACTAGACTGTTGCTGGGGTCTGCTGTTATCTGTCCTGCTCAGCTCAAACTCCCTGGGATAGTCTTGGTGATAGTGTTGCATCTGCTGGGGCTACTTCTTACTCTCAGATCATCTGTGCTGGTGGGCTGATCTGCTCCTGTGCTTCTGTGATACTGTCAGCAAATTTCCCAAATGTAAGCTCCTGTGCTTCTTTTCTAAGTATGCTGTGTATGTTTTGAAATGCATGTAGTCACTGTTCCTGATTAAACTAAAAAAAATTAGGTGACCTCAAGTCTTTAATTACCTGAAAAATGATTTCATTGGGAGGGCTACAATCTCCTGTGGGCAAGTAGCTTCTCTGCCTTTTCAGACTTCTGGGGGTGACTGCATTAAGCATGTAATTCTGACAATAGCAAAAGGAATAGCTGCTCCAAATCAGTAGAAAGTTGGGGCTGAAGAACAATTGGAGAATGACTACAGGGGATGCATAGGCAGAAGCTACATATCTCTTCCAGAGAGATGTGTCTGTGTTTTCACTTGCCTGTGGCTCTGCAGTTGCCTAATTTACCTGGTGAAGTGCATGGTTTGGATTCATATGCTGTGGGGCTGTCTCTGATGGATATCTGGTGGGGGGGAAAAAAAAAGAAAATTAAAATATAATGTCTTTTGGAACAAAGTAGGTCTTTGACTGTTTGGTGTTCCTGGGCTGGAGGCTTTCTTTGCAGCCAAGGTTGCAAAGCCTCCCCAGGTTGTCCTCTTTCTTTGGCCTGCAACTCATGTCTTGTTGACCTTGATGGAATGAATAGTCTCTAGTATCATCATGAGGCAGATATGAAAACATGTGTATCTTCAACCTCTTCTCACCACAGTTCAACTCTGTTGCAACTAATTTAAAATACAGTTGTCATCCTCATATGGGTAAAGAGGGGCTTACCAAGACTCCTTTTCTTGGAAGAAGGCCTGCAGGAAAAGATCTGCTTGTAGGAAAACACACAGGGAAGTGTTATCCTTTGGTATGAATTTAAAGAATTCATACCTTTTTTTCTATTACCTAATCCATGTTGCCAAATGCTGGCAGATATATGCAGTAGGATTTTCACAGCAACCAGAAGGCAGAATGTGTCTTTCTGTTGGACAGTTAATGAATCCCATAGAAAATGGGAAAATGAGACATTTAGTCAGTGAGTAATTTCACAGTGTCCTGATACTGGTCCACCAGTGAGGCACACAAACCCAGAAAACAAAGAAACTGAAGAGTAAACTTGTCCCATGGTATCAGTAACCTGTGTGTGCTGTGGCCAATCAGGGCACAGCTCTATAGCTGTGTGGTTTGCACTCTGGCTTTGTGCTTGATCCAGAGGCTGCCCTCACTCCTGCCACACTCTGTGCTTGGTGATGTATCTAGGCAAGCTGCACCACCTGCATATTGCCAAGAGGTTGTCAGGATGCTCACCAGTAACTGAAGTGAGATAGTATTTAGCTTGTATAATAATGGTTACATATGTACCAGATATTTTAAAATTCTGAAAAGAATTTAAATATTTAGTATATGTATTGCAAAGTTTTAATGCATAATTTTAGCTGTGTGAATGCTTTAGGAGTGAAGGATGCATTGGTTCAAGATGCTGATTGTGGAACATACTTTTGAGGAAATTAAATTCATATAAAGAATAGTTGTGACAATTTCCTGGGAACTCGCTGTAGAGGAATGTGTTCCTGTGTCCTTTTTTGTTGTCTTCCACCCCTTGTAAGAAAACTTTTATTTTTTCAAAGCAGGATTTTGAATGAAGGCCTTTAGGGAACCTCCAGTCCAATTCTATTTTCTGTGGACTGAAACTCTTGGAAGAGCTTGCTATCTCATTTTTCAACTAGAAATTTTAGGAGGTCCTTTATTATACATTCTGAGAACCCATATTCTGTTTGTTTTTATTTTTCTTAAACCCTGTTCTGAAGCTGAGTTACAAGTATAAAAACAGGTGGCTTGGGAGGACAATATATTTTAACACATGGAGCCTCAAGCCTGAAATCAGACCCATTGTGTTTTTTCAGGTGTGTGATTTTTCTTACGACACCAGCAGAATTCAGCTACTTTGAGATCTGCAGGGAGCTTTTGTGAGCTTACGGCTTCTTCAGGCTGAATATACTGCTTAATCATGGGTTGCATAACAGGCACTGATCTGCAGGGTTTCAACTGAGCTTTATCTTGTTTTGGGAGTAAAAAACCTGTAGTCACCATAAATGGCTATCTCAAGTAGTCACACAAAGGCCACTTACAACACAGAGTGGCTCATTAACTTTCTGCAGTTTGAAATCAGCCCATAATCTTTTGCCCGTGAGTGCAGATGAACTGCAGTATGAAGGTTAGCAACCCTAAGATTAAATCCTTTCCTCTTCCTTGCTCTTAAACACAACTTTTAACATCTCCAGTTATTGTTTCCCTTTGGAATTGCATAGTTCCTTCTTAAGCAATATGTTACAAACCCCTATTTTGGGAAAGTGATTTAAGTGCAAAAAAAATCTACGCGTTGATTGGTGTCCCTGACTTGGAAACATTTCTTCTTCTTTAAAGGCTGTCAAGTCTTCAAACACAGAACAAATTAGCTTTTAAAGGATTCAGGTATTTCTGTGCTACAGAAACCGATGCCAGGAGGATGTTTTTGGAAAAGGAAAAATAGTACACTTGAAATTCTGTATTTAAATCAGATAAGCTGAAGTATGAGGAGTAGCTACAGAGGTTAGTTACTGGAAGTCATATGAGTGTCTCATATAAAGGACCAAAAGGATATATGCATCAACCTTCACGTTTCATAAGCTTTAAATATCCATGGAATTGCATGAGGCTGATGAAAATTATTTTCCACTCTGAATATTGTGTACACGTGCAAGAGCTTAAAATAGTTGCCTTGGATCTGCAGGAAAAGATATGCTGTGTAAGAAATATTTTGGTTATAGGTGATTTCATGAAAAATAACTTTGGTAGGTTATCCGCATTCTTTCAATTAATATTCTGATGAGTCTTAGGTATTTTCAAGTGATTTCATACTTAAAAACTAAGAAACAGATTGTTTAGTACCATCAGTCTGGATTTCTTGGGAGGAAAATATTTTCTGTATAACTAATAAAGACACTGAGCATTGATTCTAAGTAGCATATTGATATACTAATATTTTGTTTCTTATGTTGCAACAGATTTCAGTAGCTTCATGGTGATGTTACTCACTTGTGGTTGTCTCTTTGCTTGTCCTAATTTAGAGCAACCACAACTCTGACTGTAATTTTAATCATAAGGATAAATTAGTGATAGGGTAATTTCCAAGTACTATTTTTTTCAGCTTTGTGTGTAATGGTTGGCTAGGTCTGAGTATGGTCCAAGCCTTAATTCTGATAGCACTTATTGATGTTTCATACTGACCAAAATGTGAATGTAAATGAAGAAATTAATATCTAGGATTAGTAAATGGATCTTCATGGAATCACATGTCTATTTTGTGCAGTTATAAGTTACTATGTAGAAAAAATTTTTGTGGGGGAACATCCTATAACAGTTCTCTATTTTTGAAATGTCTTAACACTTCCTGATTCCACTAAGTTGCATTTATTTCCCAGTTTTGCATGTTACTGCTAAGCAGTTTTTCTGAAAAGCAAAAAGCTCTATTTGGGTCTGTATGTGTCTGCCTAGGTTGTGAAATAATGAGTAAATAATATCATTTTTATTCAGCCAATCCCAGAATTATTCATATCTGTCAACACATTAAAGCAAGCTTCATCTCTCCTAAACCTTATTGATGAGTTTTCCTTTACTAATTTCTCTTTAAATTTATATTTACTACTCATCTTCACATCTACTAGAAGGACACAAAACTACAATAAAACTTGTATTATTAGGTATTTTAACTTAGAGGACATAATGTTCCCCACCAGTAATGAGTGCAAAGAAAAGTAATTTATGTGCTGTACAACATTATAAGCTGTACAACTGTTAATAATTGCAGATTGTTAAAAGTATCTGCCAAATTACACTTGTAATATCCTTAAATGATCTTTATAAATATCAAGAGATCACTCTATTTTCTAAATCTTAATTTGCTCAATTATACCAAGGCAACAGGTATAATAACAATCTTTGAAAATGCATGCTCACTGAAAGAGGCATGTAGTTTAATTTTTTTTTTGCTAGCGTGTAATGTAGACCTGTGAGTTCTGAGAGATGCTCTAGGGTCTGCTATGCAAGGAACAGACTACTATGAAGTTTTCTTTGAAATTGGAGTAGAGTTATTTTGTCTCCAAGTGAATATATTTCTCTATACTGATTTTTTTCCTTGGGTCTTAAAATTTGGTCTTGGTTTTGGAGCCTCTCTATCAATTTCAAATGAAAATATCTCTAAAACTTCCAATTTTAACACTTAGTGCACCTAGTGTTAGAATAAGGATAACTGTGCAGCAAGAATGTTAATATTTAGGTTTGAGTTAATTGGACATGGGGGTCGCTGTAGGAATATCCATTTGGCACTGACACCCAGCATGGTATCTGAGGTTGTCAACACATTTGGTTAATGGATTTTGTAACAGGTGGTGAGCAGATCACTGAGGACTGAACCAGCTTGAGTTGTGTTGCTGTTCCAGAGAAGGTATTAACACCATACAGTACAAAATTAAAAAAAAAAAAAATTAAAAGTCTATAATAGAAACTCTTGAAGTTAAAACAGTGTTTGAGTTGGGTTGGGTTTTTTTTTTGGTTGTTTTTTGAGGCACTGTCAGGTCTTGCAGGTTAACTTTGTTTTGATGTGGAGATGTCCTAAGGAGTGGAACATTCACTGGGTGTAGTGGAAGAAGTTGCCCAAAGAAGATTTGATGCTTCAGTAGGTTTGTCCTGGGTTGCAGTGTAGGATGTGCACAAAGTATTTATCACCATCTTCATGAACTGTTGAAACCAGGTGGGCTAGTGTTTTCCCAAGCCCCTGCCTTTGGGGTGTCTTCTGCTAATGGCCCATTAACGCCTGGCCCATGAGTCACAGGTAACTCTCTCCAGGGGTTATCTCTATTTAATGGGCCATCAAGGACCCACTTCACACTTCTCATGCTATTGTGAGGTGCTCTGCCCAGGGGGAGGAGCCAAGCATTCTCACCTGGATATAAGCTGGTATGTGGGACAGTGCAAGGGGCACTTACCCACTGGATTCCCAGAGGACCAGAGCTCCCGGACCTTTCTACAGGATCACTGCTTCAGGAAGAGCACCTCACCTGGACTGCTTCCACCATCCTGCTCAGGTTGTATTCTGACTCTGTCAGTGGTCCTTTGTGTTATTGCATTTATTTTATTTTTACCTTTTTACCTTTCTTCTTATTAAATTATATCTCTGACTTGGAGCCTCTCATTCGTTTTGCTTTCAAACCACAACAAGGTTCAATGTTCAGAGGAGCTGGGCAGCAAGTGGACTTTTCTGATGCGAAATTTTTTATTTTACTTCAATGGCATTGATGATTGCTCACTGATTGTGGGACTGCTTCATCTTATCTGGCAAAAATATATGACAGACCTAATAACAGTTCTTGGTATCACATAAGAGAAAAAACAGTGAGTCTTGTTTCTTGTGTTTTCTGCAAGTGAAAATATTCTGCTCTTCCTCTGACACTGTAATTCAAAATTGCAGCATGCTCTAAGGAATAGCCTTAGTAAATAAAAATGGACATAATGACTTATACATGTCATATAGGTGCATAGTAATCACTAGCAGGCATAAATAATCAATAGCAGAAATTTATGGTGGTGGTATTTGGTGGGTAGGCCAGTTTTCTGGAAAGAGTACATCTTTATAGTATATCAATAGGCCCCAAATGATTTGAGTATTACAGGTAGAGAGTTGAATTTGGATGGCACCTATCAAGGTGACAGTATGTTGTTCTTTTGTCTGCAGCTTCCTTTTCTGCATGTTAAATAGTGAAGCAAGTGTGTGTTTTTCTGTAGTTGTCATCCATTTTGATTTTAATATTTTTTTAGTTAATTAATTTATTTAGATACCCTAAGCACATACTTGAGGTCCTAAATTTAATGCCATCACGGAACTGAATGCATTGAGAAGGGCACTTGGATGCCTCCCAGTTTGCATGTTCACACCGTGCAATGCTCTGCTAAAAGAGCAGATCACATGTGACGTGAGTAGAATGAGTATAGTAATTTGGACTAGAGGCACTTAAATGTTTAATAGATAGTCTTGTTTTATTTCCAGTGTTATTTCAAGCCCTGTCCTTCCAGGAGAGCTACTAAGATTATTAACTTTCAATATTTTAGTTTCTCTTTATAAGCAATCCTTATACCTATGCTAGGTTCTAGAAACAAAGCAAGAAAGCACAGTAAACGCTGTGTCAGGCTTGCTGCTGGGCTGGGGTGAGTAATTCAGCTCCTCCAGGAAGACCTGCCCAAGGCTGGGGGGAGTCAGTGAGGAGTGGTGGGGAAAGCAGGTCGAATGCCTCCATGATTACCAAGGAAATAGTATGACCTTTCGGAATCCCAGCCTAGGCGGAGTGTCTAAAATAAGCTAACTGCTGTCCCACAGAATTGTATTAATAAGCAGAAAGTTATTGGTTGAAAAGCTGTATCAGGCCTCCTATCAAGGGCTAAGACTGGCTGTATCCTCTGATGTTTTATGCGCACACAAAATCTTACAAATGCAGTAAATGTTTTGTAAATAGATTTGGTCTAATAGCTTTTGACATTTCTTATGTGCAAAAGGAAACAATTAAAATAATTGTACTCTTGTTCATCTGATTTTTGTCAAGATGTCGATAATGGGATTAGTGTGTGCTGCTGCTGCTGGGTTTCAGTGGACCAGCATAATTTTCTTCAGTTCAGCATGGTCTGTTCCTTGCCCTCTTAGCAACTGGTTAGAGCAGTAGAGTCATGTTTGCAGTGTAGAGGGAGAAACTGCACACCTCTGTATGGAGCAGATGACTGCTATGGGAAGCTTTCAGCTGTGATACCACGCTGGAGCACAAGCTTGTACTGCACCTTGTGCCAGTTGCTCTAATGCTATTTCATGTGAATGCATTTCCTGCCTTTTCTCTGAGTTACTAATATATAATTTTAATTAAATACTTTATAATTTAGAAACTGGGACAGTTATCAGTTGCTTGGTTGTGCATGTAGACAAAATGAGGTGGAAATCCAGTATCAAGATGCAAAATCAGTGTTGCATGTAACCTAATGCCTAAGCAGGTCTTATTCCAAAATAAAGCAGGAGGTTGCAGATGAAACACAACTTCATAAAAGTATTTTAACTAGAAAGATCTGAAGAACTACAGAACTGAGGGTAATCCTGCATGTGGCACTTAGTAGTATATACTAAAGAGTAGAATAGGTAGCCATGGATGTATGACATGGCGAAAAGTGTTACCAAGGACCTGGGTCATCAGATTCCCTGAGGGAACCATGGCTGATTAAATGTGATGGGAAGGTTCAAGGTCAGCCAAGTGGGGTGTAAGGGAGAAGGCAAAGGAGATGGAACAAAGGAAGCAACTGGAATTCAATAGGAAGAAGTGGATGCCTTCCTGCTTTGAAAAATTCTTGGCTGCTGTTGCAGGTTCCCTGAAAATATTAATACAGTGTCAATAAGAAAGTAAATGAAATACTAAAACCTGTGTTTCATTAATAGCAGTTAAATGTATTTTCTGTTTACTTTTTTGTGCATCTTATTACACACCCTAGTTCTGAATGTTGTGTGCTGTTTGAGCCCCTGTTGTCTTGATCTTTGGAAATAAGGTGCAGTAAAGGGCTATTTTTATAGAACCAAGTCAAAGTCAAATGTAAAAATTAAATTAGAGTGAAAATGAGTCCTTTATGGAGTTTAAGTGTATAGGTGCAGCTGTTTCGGATATAGTTTTACTAGAGCTATGACTAGATAACTATTTTCCTGGAAGGAGAGGGTATACATAGCCATTATTCTGTGTACATGTATTTTATGTGCATGTGCTATACTACTAATACTAATTTTAAAATTTGTCGATGGTTGCTGTTGGGTTGATGCTCAGTTGGACTCAATACAGATGTTAATATGGGATTACAGTGAACATGTGAGCTGCAAATAATTTACTTGATTTAGTTGACTAAACAGTGCTTGAAATTTCAAAAGATATTTTTATTCTTTGTGCCAGCTGTCTAATAACAATGTGGAAACTCTTCAAATACTAAATTCTTGTTAATCTGGGCTTGACTAATGAGTAGGAAACAGAGTAGTGTTCCAATTGCTCTAATTTGAGTGAGTCATTATAGCCAATTCGTTTGGCATAGCCTGTACACAACAGTCCTGCAATGGACATTCAGATTCTGATGTCTAATTTGCTTTATTCATAGATACTTTTACTTTCAGAAAATGCTGAATCTTTCTTATTCTGACAGTTAAATTACTGCTTTTTTTCCCCCTATGTCTTTGTGCCAATAGAGTTTTTACCTTATTGAGTCTATTATAAATGTTGAAGAATTAAATTATATCAGGAGATCTGATATAAGATTGTAAAACGATCATTAGTAGATATTCATTTAGGTGGCTGGAACCAGTAACATTTTTTCTTTTACAAAATGTCAGTCTTGGTATGTGACAATAAATCTATTGGACAGAATACTGGCTCATAAAAACGGGGATTTTAAATCTTCTGTGTGAATGGGAACCACTATAATTGATATATGGCTTAGAAAAACTGTACTTTGGTCCAATATCAGAATTTCTTCAGAATTTAGATTGAAACTGTTGTATGTGAAAAAGGTTTTCTGGTGGGAGATTGTGAACTCTGTTTAGGTCTAAATGATTACAGGTACTTAGGAGTTATTCCAGCTTTCCAGCCATGTATGTTCCTATGTCTTACCTAAAATGCAGAATTATCCCATGCACTAGAGGTCTGGAATGATTCTTCTCAGCTAATAATGCTCAGACTGGTATTTGCCTTGTAATGCTGTAATGTTTTGTTGCTATGCAAGAGAAAGCAGCAACTTGCTAATTTAAGTCTAACATTCAGATACCATTCTTCTTTTGTTCTTAACATAGGTCCTTGACTAATCAGGCACAGTCAGATCATTTGACTTGGCTGAAAGTTCCTGTAATTTACTGGCTTCTTAATTTAGTGCTATAACACTGCATAGTAAAAACACTTGTCTCATGAATGTGTAGCCTATTATATTTCATAATTATTATATTTGATTTAAATAAGATAAATCTTTTAATTAAAACTTTCCACTGAAGGCAATGTGAGAAGTAAAAACGTTGTGCCTGGAGGAGTTGTTACTGAAGGGTTTGTGTGGCTCTCCTGGCTAGTGGGATTAGGTAGCACTTGTCAAAGTTATTAGACTAAAACACAGCAGTGATGTCTACAATAAGCCAAATCTTTGAAAGTGGGTTTCTAATAATAACTTACCCTTTTTCTAACCTTTTGTTTAATTGTGAAGGGTTTGGAAGCTCAGTTGTTTGTACATAGCTATTCAAGTGGAGCTCTGGGGCAGCATGTGATTAATACACCTGTGTTCACCTCTGCTCTTGATTGTTGTCTGAGCAGCTTCATGATAGGGAAAGAAACTCTTGGAACCAAATAGTTAGTGGTCAAAGAAGTTCTTAGGAGTATTTCAGACCCTGCATGACATATGTTTAAGTTAATCCAAGTGTTCATTTGAAACTAGCCCTCATGTTCAAAGTTACATCTTCTAATTGCTCTGAAAGAACACAGCCCAAGTAATTAGTATGGCAATTAGAATTAAGTAGTCAGACTGCATGATCCTGATTTGTTCTGAGCCACTCTCTGAATTCTTCTATGTATCATGAAAATACATAGATCGAGGGAAATACTGGTAAGACAACGACAGTTTTCTGGTGACAGTCACCAGAACACAAAACATAGGAGCAAATAAAATGATACTCATTTTTCTGCTTACCCCATACAGAGAATTAGAACACTACTTGTGACATTGGGAAGCATATTGCAATCATAGAAGGATTTGGCCTTGACCTTAAAGATTTTCTAGTTCACTCTCCTGCCATGGGCAGGAATATCTGTCACAAGAGCAGCTTGATCAAAGTCCCATCCAAGCTGGCCTTGAAGATTTCCAAGGATGGCACATCCTCAGCTTTTCTGAGCAACTTCGTCCGATGACTTTCCAACCTCATTGTGAACAAGTTCTTCCTCAGGTCCAAACTAAACCTACACTGTTTCTGTTTAAAGTGATTGCTCCTTCTCCTGTTATTATAAGCCTTGGCAAAAAGACTGAGCCTTATAAGCTCCCTTTACATATTGGGAGGCTGCAGTAAGGTTTACCTTGAGCTGTCTCTTCTCCAGGCTGAAAAACCCCAGCTTTGTCCTCATAAAAGAGATATTCCAGCCCTCTGACTTTTGTGACTCTTCTCTGGACCCGCTATATAACTGGTCCATGTCTGTTTTCTGCTGAGGATGCCAGAACTGGATGTAGCACTCCAGGTATGGCCACAAAAGCACAGAGAAATATAAAGGGATAGAAGTAGGGAAGGAATTAGTGTTTCAGAAAACTAACAGCCAGGCTACCAAGTGCAGAACTAATTCTAAATGTGTGGTAAATGCCTTCTTACTATTACCATGTGCGGATTTTCTCTGGAGATGTGAAGAGCCAAATTAATGAACAATGAAATGAAGCAATACCATTAGACTCCAAATGTTTTCCATTTTATTCTTGGTTTCTGGCATTTCCCCTATCCATTGACCCATAATTAACTTATTTGTTTAAAATTCAGTATGCACCTAGGGATTTAAAAGCTAATGCGCCCTTAATCATGGTCAGTAATTCTAATCCTACTCTCTTTGCAAGTGGGAGAAAAATGCAATTGCAATTTAAAGAAGAGTCTGCCTCCTTCTACTTTCCCTTCCAGATACTTGTCTTCTGCCTATTGATTTCTGCTTTCTTTTTTGCCTCTTGTATCAGGAAGGTCACCTCCATGATAAATGGAGAAATGATCGGAGTCAGTTTTGCATATCCATGTCCATGTTTGTCAGGTGTGCTTTGTTTAGCATGGGTTCCATTCCTGGCATGATTTATTTCACTGTCTGAGTTGGCTGCAGAAGTGCACAGGAAGGAGTGGAGGCCTGAGGGGGAATGGGACAGGAAGCAGGGAAGGTGTCTTTGCAGGGCGCATGCTGACCATAATTGCTTGTGTTGCCTGAGCAGAGCTTAATCTGATATCTCCTGTCAGTTGCCCACTCTTAAGTGACAGAGACAGGGGGATAACTTTTCATCTCCTTGTTTCTCACTCCTTCTGTCACTTCTATCTCAGGTCTATAAGTTGCCATCTGCAGGAATATTAAATATGATTGAGTATTACCACCTGTCCTGGGACATTTTTGGTAGGACAGACATGATTTTGCTTGATTTTGGGTAAAAATACTTCTCATGAGTTTCCATATATATCCCCTTCTCCAGCAAAGAGTTTTGGCTGTGCCACGTGGTCTTCATGATGACATGGCCTAAGGGTAAGGTGGTATTTCTGAGGTGCAGGTTTGCCTCCAGGAGATAGCAGGTATGTGGGTTTCAAGCAACCTGATTATTTGGAGCCATTGTTGGTGTCCATGCTATCCATATCCATTGAGCTGAAGTTCCTACTCTCACCTCTTGTCTCCTTTCCATGTAATGCTGATGTTCCTCTTGATCATTGGGTAATGAAGTATTTCAAGAAATCACAGCTTGAAATATTAGCCATGTGTTTAAAGAGATGTAAATGACATTGTTCTGTGTTGAGGGGATCTTTTGGACTGTGAGGATAGTTATAACTATTCTATTAGGAGTCCTTTCTACAGGGATCCAGGAGAAAGGATGGAGAGTATTTTGCCAGTGTTTTGCAAAGTGGACTTTGGTCTGCCTTGATGTCATCTAGGCTGTGCACTAAGAGGGGAACAGTAAGAGCACAGGTCTTCATTTAGTAGAGGACAACTTAGAGAACAGATCTGCAGCCCCCCAAAAGGGCTTACAAACTTACTGGATAAATAAAAATGTTTAAATTTAGGCTTAAAGCTACAGCTGGAGAAAGACTTGAGTCTTCAGAAGGGGACTGGGACTACCATTTACTGATAGCTGTAGAAGTGATCAAATATACATGAAGTCAAAAATGTAAGATGAGACAGTAACTTAGGGTTCTCCAGGGGTCTTCTAGTCCAGAGCCCTCCTCAAAACAGACTGGTTTCAAAGCTGTCTTTTGCTGTCCCACAATTCTTTCTGGAAGTGATTAGTGGGACTAAGCACAAGTTAAAATTTTAAACCTCTGCCTTCTAATACAGGTGGCTCTTTCACTAAAACAGTCTCTGAAAGCATTCAGAGGCAAAATTTTGGGCATCGTACCAAGGTTGCAGAGTTCTAACTTGTGACCAAAACTTTTCAGATGTACTTCTAACAACTTTTAATTAGTAATCACTTTTAAAAGTTTTGAAAGACTTTTCCCTTTTTCCCATGAATCAGTAACAAATTTGGAAAGAGGCTCTTCTACATTTTGTGATCAGGTGTTTTCCATGTAGCCAACAGCTGCATCCCTTCATGCAGACCCAGCAGAGAGGACACAGGCATATGTGCTTCACAGGAGTATCAGTCCATGGCTGGCATTACAATGAATGCAGGCACTACTGGAAGAAGTTACAATGAACTAGCAGCACACACATTTTTAAGTGACAGCATATGCAGGCAATGAACTCTGTGGTAGCTTGTGCATGCTGTGTGCTAAGGAAGTTGCTTTCAATAGACAAATAGGTGCTTTAATGACAGAAATGGAGCAAAGTATCTTGAAACCAGATAGGGAGAGTGTAACAGCTGTTCAGCTATTTCTTAAAATGCACCCTTACTACTATGGAAGAAATGCAAGACACATGGTGAGACTCCAGCCACTATTTATACACAACCCCTCAGCCCCAGGAGAAATTTCTTTCATTTATGAATATTGAAGCTTTAAAAAAAAGCCAACATATTTTACAGGTTACATTTATGTATTTAGAGTTGTGAATGTGTGCTATCATTGTGTGGTAGATGCTAATCCTAGATTAAAGACTTCTTTTTCTCGCAGGGTGGAAACACATTATTCACATCTGGAGCTCACTAGAAAGGGGCATTGAGAGTAGTTTGGCAACTCACATACATAATTATTTCAGTACTGGAAACTTCAATAGAGGAGCCCCTGTAGAAGGGCATAGTACCTCAGTCTTCATGCAGATAAAGCTCATGTGGATGCAGTGAAATATATTTTATAGCTTGTATGGAGTATGAATAGTATAGCTGATATCTATTAAATGTGTAAACGATTATAAGTGTTCATATCTAATACTGTCTGTCCTCTGTAGGCAAAAAATTTAAGTTTTGCCCAAATCATGGCCAAGCAGTGAGAGAACACTAGTCAAGATTTTTTCTGAAAAATAGACTGGTTTTGGTATGCTTATTATATATTTATTTCACCTTCTGAAGGTACAGGTATTTCAGACATAGCAAAGCCATTCAGAATGTTGCTAGAAAGACAAGTACACATTTCCTTTGGAGCCTCCCTGAAAGAAAAACTGACTGTGTTTTGGACCACCAAAAAGTGTGTGGCTCACATATAATTTGGATGCTTGTATGTGTCTTCTTCCAGACATAATCTGCTAATTGTTTTAAAACTGCTGGGACTGCCATTTAAAATGTATCTTCTATTCTAGATTGCTGTTCTAAATACATTTAAGTGACTGACTTCTGGATTTCATACTAATTCTTTCCTCTGCCAATTTTGGGTGGCCCAATTAGACCTTTTAAAAATATAACCTCAGTACCAGGCTTATTGTTGCGCTGATTATACGTTTATTTTTATTTGTATTATTAATATTACAGATCTACCTTCTAAAGCCTTGACTCTTTGGTAACCAGTGTTGCAGACAAATTGAAAAATTGGCATTCTGCTTACAAGCAAGAGAGGACTCTCCAGGAAGTATATTTTTCTGCTTTAAGTAAGATATTCATGAAATAATAGCAAGGACCTAAACACTCCTCAGAATTTGTCTGTGGTTTATAGGAAATAGTAATTTGCATTGATGTCTCCTGTATTGCAAGAATATAGTCAATCATGAATCTCACCATGCCTTCAGAAAGTAGACATGCATCTGTTAAATCTATCCAAAATCCTATTTTAAAACTTCAAGGGATCTCCAAGTAGATCTTAAAGCTTTGTCAAGCTTTTGTGCTTGTTGTGTCCACTGCAGTCCCTGAGGAGAAAAGGCAACAGGGTCACACCTGTTCCTTGAAATGAATCCTATAATTTATGCTCAAGTGGCTTTGGGGTCACAATACAGAGATACAAAATCCCCAAGGGACAAAACAGATTCTTTCATCTGCATGATTTAAACAGGTGTTGCCACCTTTCATGCCAGCTGCCAAATCTTGGCAGAAAGCAGTGCTAAGGAATAGGAGATGAAAATAAGGCAGCAGTATGCTGTCCTGAAGTTTGTATGTCACTGCTTGGTTTTTATTCCACATGGGACTTGTAGAAGTGCAGAAGTAGGAAGGAGATGCCATTTTGTTTGCAATTTACTTTTCTGACCTTTGGACATGCTGAGTGCTAGTCCCAAGCCAGCTGATGAATAATCACTGTAGGCTGAAGAGCTGAAAAATGTTGTGTATATTTTTGAGTGGATCTCTTACTAAATTAGAACTGAAAGATAAATGTGCATTGAAACTAAAAGAAAGCTTGGTTTTGTTTTCAAACATAGATAAAGGCAAGACTTTGGCACGGAACTTGCAATTCTTTGAAGTTATGAGTTCTAAAATAAACTGGTGTGACAGGTCTTCGTTATTTACAACAAGAGGTTTCTACATGAATTGCTGGTTAGAAGTACTGGAGTAACATGGCTAACACAATACCTTACTTACAATATGTATTTATGAGGAATTGCAGATACTTTTTTGATCACTAAAACAACACTGGCAGTTCAAATCCGGAAGAAAAAGAAAATGTGATATTTACATAGATTTAGAGGTTGTGCAGCTGATCTATAAAAAATTCTTAAGGGAAAGAGGAAAAAACATAACTTTGTACAGTTAAACTGAAAAGAGACCTTTCTAACTTAATTGTATGGTTAATTTTTCAAGGCAGAATTTGAAATTGGTTTGAAAAATCTTAAAAATGTATATAAAAATAGAAAAAGTAGGTAACTGTTATTACTGCTTTTGACATCTACTAAAGAGTAAATAATTTAATTTTCATGTAAACCTTGTTTCTTTTTATTAAGGAAAAAATGCACTGTAATTGAGGTGGGTTTGTGACAGGATCACTAGTCCTGGTTGTTGAGGAGCATTATGATTCCTCATGTGGATTAGCTGAGACAAAATGACAGCTAGAGATAAGCCCTTAAGGAGGATGGACAGAAGACAATGCTTTTTCAGGCCAGACTACATGGGCCAGGATGAGTATGTCAGTACCAATGCACTCTGAAAATGGGCTAAATGTCAGGTTATTGATTGCTCGGAGAGGAAGTGACTTTGTGTGTGATGGGAATGTCATGCAGTGAGAGAGGCTCAGTGCTGCTCCTGGGATTGTGGTTGCAGCTGTCCTCTCCCAGATCACTGTGTTTTTGACTCGGTATGACGACAGGCACAAGCTTAAATTAATGTGTGGCTCAGTAAATTTTAGGTAGTTTGTGTATGAAGAGGGTGCACTTGTGTTTCTGCCTATCAACACTCCAGTGTACTTGCTCCATGGCAAACCTGTGAGGTTTATAATGAGGATGAGAAGAGTACATGTTCAGCTTGAATCAAGAAGTGAAGAAGGAAACTAATTTGCCAGAAAGTGAATGTGTTCCCCCAGAAACCAGACAGCTTAATTGCAGCTAGGAAATCCAGCTTGACACCTTTGTTTCTGTGGAACTTGATGTACATCATGAAGTTTGTGCTGGGTTAATATTCCAGGCTGAGGTGACATGGAAACCTGTCTTCTGAGACACTGCAAACAAGACTGTATCCTTATGAGAACTGAAGTTTCCACTTCTATCTAATATTACTTTAGCGACTGAGCAGAATGATCTAATTAGATGTCTGCATTTGGAAGGAATAATAGAAGCCTTTGATATGGACTCAAAACTTTATGCACAAATTAGATATCATGTCCATATATGTAGACAGACGTGTTTAAATTAATATCCAGGATGTGTGAACTATACTCTTTTGCTTCCCAGCTCATCACTTCCTTCATTACTTTGTAGAATTGAGTATATAGAATATAAATTTAACAGCAAACATTCTCTACAAAAGCTGTCATTAAAAAAAACTCCTCCAACCAACTAAACCATTCCATATAACAAAACAGTATTTGAAAATAAAACAGTGATGCAAATCTAAAACCCTGAGTGTCATATGTAGCCACTTTTATTTCTTAGTCTGTTGCCATTTCAAATAGGTTCATGAAAGATGGAAAATGAAGTTGTGGTTATGCTGATTACTTGTGGAATTGATTAAGAAACTGTCAACAAATGATGTCTCTTAAAAAAACCAACTATTTATTTGTTATTTTGTTTAGAAAAACTTGTTTGCTTCTCTTTTTTCAAAAACATCAAATCTATCATGGTTTCCTCAGTTTCAGAATGAAAGACTAATTTTTTTTTTGTTTGTTTTTTGAGCTGGGTTAGGTGAAGCTGGTCTTTATGGGGAGTAAAAGGAAATGGTCTTTTATACTTGGGGGATGTTTGTTTTATTTATTTTGTGGTTTTGGGTTTTTTTCCCTTATGGGGGGGAACTGGCTTGATGCTGTTCTGGAGAAAAGACAAGTCTTTGATCAGGCTGCGAACTCTGCTTTTCAGAGGAAGTAACAAATAGGATTGTATGAACACAAAAAAATCTGGAAGTTATAATAGTTGCTATATTGTTGGTTCCCAATTTTGTAGACTTCAGCTATTAGCCATTCCAAGGACTGACACTTGACACAAGTTTTCTCTAATTGTCATGTCACTGTCTTGGTACATGGAGTTCACCTTATTATGAATACATTTGATGAGCTGCCATTTCAATATTCAGATATTTCCTTAGGGGAAGGGAGATGGAATCTGCAGTTCTGAATTGGCGAAATTCCCAAATGCATAAATTTGTATGAAAAATAATATGAAACTGTAAGGGATTTCTTAAACAGTATTTTAACACTATCGATAGTCTTAATGTCCCATCATAATACTGAATAGTCATGCTTATTTTTTCACTTCTGTTTATTGAAACTAATTAGTGTGACAGCTTGGCCTAACTCTGTAGATTGAGTGTGGAGATGTAACCTGAAAAAAGATAGTTGCACTGATAAGTTTGCTGTCACAAAATAGATGTAGAATTTGCACAGTTAATGAATGACCTGAAGTTTGGACTTCCAGGGTTGCATCTCTTATTGACAGCCTGGCTACTCAGTTGCAGAGCATAGTAGGTCACATAGCAGGCTCTAAACAAACATAAAAAATGGGTCTTATATAATATTAATTGTGTAGTAGTTTATATAATTATATGTAATATATTATAAAATATATTTTTTTATCATTGAAAAATAAATTAGGACCCTTCTTTTGCTCTGTATAATTTTTCTTCCTGCCAGTCTCTAGGAAATATCATGGGCTGTTGAGGGTTGAGTTGGGTAAGAATTCAGATTTCAAATGCATTGTCTTTAAACTTGAAAACTAATTGAATTCATATTTTTTTTTTGTCCAGTTGCTTACAGCTCTTAAACTCTTAGTAGTAATTCAATTCTTCTGAATGTTCTCACAGGAAAAGTGTTCAAAGGCTCTTTACTGTGAATTAAACACCATGGAGGCATTGGTTAAACTTGAATATTTTTTGCATTGATTGAATTTCTTGATGCTTTTGGTGGCCTTGCATCAGAAGTAAAACTGATCAGTGGTTTAAAAAAAAAAAAAAACCAAAACAAAACAACTTCCATGTCTTGTTTAAGAAAGTTTGTGTAGAGGTTGGGGTGAAGATGAAATAACATGATCTGGGCGCCCTGTTTCTGTGAGCACTGCTGGATTTCTGACTGTCTATAGACAACCCTTGGCATGGGATAGAAACAAAACCTGTGGAAGTCTGAGGAGAGCACCCCTGTAACAGCAAAATAGTATCTAAAAATTTGCCTATTACATTTTGGGCTTTCTATATTGGAATCAACGGAATTCTTTATTGTGTGCTTCTTCAATTTGCATAAAACATTAGTTTGCAGACACAGAGAACCACTGGTTGTACTGGCTCATTGGAGCCTGCTAGTTAACCACATTATAGGATGGTATGCTGGTACAAAGTCTTCCCATATTGAGTCTTTGAATTTCCTAATTGTCTGTTCCAAGTTCTCAGTTTGCATTATACAAAATGTCTTTAATACTTCATAACACCAGATGTAAGGAATATTTCAGAGAAAACAGGAAAATAGGAGAAGCTTTAAACTACGTTTCATCATTTGGTACTTTAGGAATGGCCATAAGTGTTTGCATTTTTTCAGAACTGAGGATAAACTATTACTAAGCAAATTATATGAACCAAATTACTGGTTATTAATCAACCTCTGATAAAGAGCATTTCACCTCTGCCAAATTAGACAGTGTACATTTCAATTAATACCTTGTTTAGGAGACACTGCTAGTACTGAAAACAGAATTTTATTCTATTCTTGATGCCTAAAGTGCCCCCAACTGTGTGATTGACAGGACCATATCTGTGTTTTGGTTTTACAATCAGATTTTAGGGACAGTAGCATTTGTGCAGAAGTCATAATGCTTACCCTGGGTTGGGTGTTTTTTTGGTTTGCTAAAGCTTGAGAAGCTTTAGCAAAACACAAAGCAGCACCTTTATATGGAAAACTATAGAGGACTATTTAGGCTTAGCTAAGGTGCTGCTGGTGGAATTCAGAAAATGACCATTCACTTCAGTGAGAAGAACATGTAGGAATTGATATATGCAGCCTCCCAACAGCATGGAGAGACACAAACAAGTGCCTCTTGTGAGCCTTTTGGCAACTGCACTCCATGTTTAGTCATGCTAGTTAGGTAGGGGTTTAGAGAACAGTGGCATGGAAGAAGGAAATACACTGTTGTATTGTATTAGAAGGAAATATACACTGTTGAACAAAATTCAAAGGTCTCTTGTGTAGCTGCCTGCTACTTTTTCCATAATATATATCAGATAAAGCTTAAGCTATTAGGGAGAAAAACCTCACCATCAGTATGGAATTGATTTCATGTCATGTCCACACTTGCATTCCCTACATACTCTCAAACCCAAGCAGTAGTTTTATAAATGAGATCACCACCAACCAGAGGGTAAGATCCACTCACTTATCTAGAGATGGCAGTCCAACTGGACTGTACATCACTTGAGAATCCACAGGCAAGAGAATCCAGTGGTTTGTGTGTGTAATATTTGGATGGCAGTGTTGCACTTTCAGCTACCTGCTGTCCTTGCCAGGTCTGTGTCCAAGGAGCTGGTTAGATAAAAGGGGCAGGGAAGCTTTCAAAGTCTGTGGGAGACTGTCCTGTCACCTTGTACAACTGTCTTGGTTGCTCTGGCCTGAGCTTGAGGCAGTCCCTGCTGGAACATGTAACTCCACACCTTCCCTCTGGGTAGCTCTGTCCCCATCACCCTGGCTCCCAGCAGGTTTTTGTTGTGATGCTGCAGCCTGTAGAGCTGATGCCTTGGGAAGGCTGACTTGGAACGGAGACTGGACAGAGCTAGAGAATGAAGGAGGTATTTATTGAAAGGCTTTTAGGATACACCTTGGGCAGCACAAGAGCCTGGCCAGGGCTACACCCAAGGTGGACTTAAAATGCTCACACAATGGACACCCAGTTACAAGATCGTATACTTTTATAAGTTTTGGTCCATTTGCATATTGGGGTTTAATTATCCGATTACAGCTTCTGGTTGTGAAGCCTCATCCTTCTTGTTTCTCTCTTCAGTCAACCATTTTTTATGCTTTTGGGTCTGAAAGTTCTGTTCTCTTGGTCTTCAGCAGGAAAAGATTTGTTTTGTCTACCTACTCTGAAGAGAGCTGACTAACACTTAATATGAAGCTCAGAACTACACATCTAGGCAGCACAGAATCTGAAAACCCCAAAAGCTGGAACTGAAGGTACCAGAGCTGTGTACTGTTTCCCAGCCTGCTGTCTTCCTTGTTTCCATCACTTCTTGCAAGCAAGTTAAATGTACTTCAGTAGCCAGAGTCTGTGCTCTGTAATGGCTCTCCTTTTCCTATCTGAAGAGGAGATAAATCACTTGATATTGAGTCATTTAACTACTTAACCAATGCTTTTGAACCAGAATCTTCTTAGTTCACCATAGGTTAGAAATTGACCACTTAAGCATTGTTCTCCCTGCTTTGAAGTGGTTAGATCGTACTTTTAATAATGTACACTTGGATTGCTACTATACTTTAAATTGACATAGTGTTTTCTTGGAGGATTTATAGGCATTTCCTATTTTTAGAAGACTGAAATGAGACAAAAAGCACCATGTGCTTGATGTGAAGTAAACACACATTATAGTCCATCATTTTCCTTGGAGATTCATTTCACCTACGCAAATTTGCTTTTTCAACAAAAGGTGGATGCACAGACAATACAGCAATTTTGTCCCAATATAGCAATCCAATTAAAAAAAACTGTTTGTTCTATCACTTCCTGAAATGAACAATTCCTGATAGGGGCATAAATATAACTATCTTTTCTTCTGGTTTGTAGATAGGGACATAGTTGACTTTTTTTTTTCAAATTGGTTTAATTTGCTTGAACTTGAATCTAATGAACTTGTGTGAGGTGTTACAGAACACAGCTATGCCACCTTGCCTTCCAATTTAGTCTTTGTGAATCATAACTTTCAGTGTTTTGCTGAATACTAATAACATTTCATTTGAGGTTAGTTGGAGAATATGGTGCCTTCCTTTCATTTAGGATGTCTTTTTCGTGTGTTACACTTATTGGTTATGTCAATAAAGCAGCTCTGTGTTCATATCCATAGATACAGAATACTTAAGAACACTGTTTAGATCACAGTGGAATGAAAATGCAATTGCTACTTAACCACTGTTATTGCTCATTTGTGAATTACTTCAGTAGTTATCTGCATTACATTTTCAAAAGGAGTTTAAGAAACAGAAGGTTCAAAAAGAATGAGTCTGATGGATAAAGTCAGCTGTAACATTTTACTCTGTAAAGTCAGGGGTGCAAATTATCCTTTTGTCAAGAGCCAGAATGGCTACCACAAATTGCTCAAAAAAGTGAACCAGTTAATCAAGTGTGTTGGCATTTTTTGTATAAAAAAATAGAACTTGAATTTTGGCATGTAGGTAGCTGGAAATCTGTGTACTTCCTTACCATCTTTGAAACCAAACTGATTACCTCCTTCAGTGGCTTTTGAACAAGAAACTATGATTTTGGTTTTCTGATAAATATTTTACACAGTGCAGGAAAAATTTTGTTGTAACATAAGCAACTGTAAGACTTAAACAGGAAAGCTTCTTTTATTTTCAAGTCTCTTAAATGATGTAAATTGTTACCACATGTGTAGGAATAACTGCTAAATTTTTTATCCCATAAGTGACAAATAATGAGACAACTGATGCTTTTCTATTTTGAAATGGGCAGATGGTGTTGTACATCTATGTGTAATTGCAGTGTGGGAGACTTTGTTTTGTTTTTGGTTTTTTCTCAGTTAGAAACTAATACTTCATACAGTTTTCTGGAAGGGGGTAAAAAGGATTGTTATGCATTATTTTTATGTATCTTAGCAGTCATTGCTTAAATGCTTTTGTCTGTATAGCTATCATGACTTGCTTTGACAGATAGTGAAATTGATGTAATTGCAAAGGAAATTAATGGAAAAAATCCTGTGTGGGGATTTTAATATGAGAATTTATTATTAGCCTATTTGCTCCTGAAATATGGCTAGAGAGTGAGAATTAGGCAGTTCCTCCAAGGCTGTGCCATGCTGCAGTTAAACTCTAACACCTCACATTGACTAGCTTTTGAAAGTGCTGCCTTTCTGCTTTCAGGAGGCCTTGTGACAGTCAATATGTGCTAGAAGTAATTCATTAGTTTGATTTTTGTTTTGCTTGAGCCTTACAAGTTTCAATTGACACCAGTAAAGACTTCTTAGCTGTTGTGAGGCATGAAAGAATCTGTTAAATGCTCCTTAGTGGTTTTGGAAGTGTGGAAAAAGTATAAGTAAAGTCAAAGAAAGCATTCACAGGAAGTAGTTGCTGAAATGTGTCCTAGTGAAAATCTGAAACAGACCTGAAGTTTGAGTACTTGAGAAAAATTAATTGAAGGATATCTTCAGCAGTAATATCATCAGCATGCATTAAATACGGTTTGAAGAAAGAGGTTTTGACTGGAGGTCTATTGTTACTGTAAAATGAGTGTCAAAGAACCGTCAGTCCAGCTTGAAGTTACCTCAGCTCTGAATCATTCAACCTGATAGAGGTTAAGGGCAGTGAAGTATTTCTAACCCACACTGTTGCTGGAGATAGTTTTTTTTTTTTTTTGATTTTTTTTTTTTTTTTGATTTTTTTTTTTTTTTTGATTTTTTTTTTTTTTTTTTTTTTTTAATGCTCATTTATTCCCAAAATAATTTACAGGGCTGTAGAACCATATCACATGGTGTTGTCCATTTTGCTGACTCCTTTCTTTAACTTCCTATTCTACACAATTGCTCCTTTTTTTAGAAGAGAATGTAAATATTAAATTTCCTTTTATTTAAGGCGTAAATCTTTAGAGTTGTCAGATGACAAGTACAGTAACAGCTATCTTAATTGTTTTAAATCTTCTGTAATGTGTTCCTCTGCAGGGAAACAAAACTTGTTGAAAGTTATTTCAGAATCTCAGGGAAAAGTTTTTCTAAAGGGAAAAAGGTGGTGTAACAGCAGAAAGTTACTAATGAGGCTCATTGCTGGTCTTTGATGGTAGTATAAGACAAACAAAAAAAACCCAACCAAACAAAAACCTCAGTTTTTAATTTCTGAATGGACTATGCTCTGTGTTTATATTGTAAATAGTATAGTCGATGGAAAAATATTCAGTACCCCTTTCCCCTGTTCTCAGATAATTCATGGTGTTCAAACTGCCCTGCCTGCTGTGGATCTACGTGTTGCAGAGTCAGGAAAAGAAGACTGATGCTTATATAATACCCAAGTGCTGCACCTCTGCTTGCCGTGGAAATATAGCTCATTTAAAAGTAATGTTAATTTTCACAGGATGAATCACTAACCGAGGAATGACACAAAATGTGGAAAGGTGCCTGTACAGGAGTTTCTCTATGCAGGAAGGAGATAACAGGCAAGTTATAATAGCCTTGAAAATTCTTGATGATATGTGCAGGATGGATGTGGGTTTCTGACAGAAGAAATAGGGCTACAATCAAATGAAACTTGAAAATTGGTCCAGTATCTCAATAGAAGATTGGAAGACTACAGAAGATTGCTTTAAGAATACAGGATATTATAGTCTTAGAAATTGGAAAGTAGTAGAAATAGAGTGAAAAGGTACTGCTACTGGTATCTGAACTGATATTAATAGTCTTGAAAAGCTCACCTCATCTCCTTTAGAAACAAAGCCTACCATAAAAGCTCAGTGATTTTCAATAAGGCAAAAATTCTGCATGTAGCTCCTTCTAAATTAAATATAATCAACTGAACCTGTCATTCAATTTCTGTGGCTTTACACCTTTAGAAGGCTCCTGTCAAGCCACTGCTACTGAATGTTTTTTGCTCTTTTAGACTTTTGCATATAGCCAATGGGTTTAAAAGTGCACAGTGATTCTTGACTTTGCAAGTTGCAGTTCTGGTATGAAGCCCTGCCCATTGCTGTACCACACCTCTGAGATGAACTTACCTGTACAAATTGATACAAAATACCTGGCTAGTGAATTGTAATCTATCATTGTGAATGCTTCACTCATGTTTTAGGATGGATAATTGACTAGGAAATAGCTCAGTCTTTTGGCTGCCAATATTTTATTGTGTGCCTTACATTTTTATTAGTCCCTTCAGGAGAATTTTTCCTTCTTTAGGACTTTAGATAAGATAGCTGGTAATTTATCTTGTCTCCATTCTCAGAGTATTTATCTACTGAAGTAGCTGATAGTGCCTTTCCAAGGCTTGTCAAAAACTTGAATTGAAGCAGGGTATAAATGATATTTCTCTTCAATAATTATTTTGGGCTTTTGTACTTTAAGTTAATGCCAAAAAAACATAATCTCACTGAACATTGTTGGTCCTACAGTCTTAAAAACATCAGCAGGGGCAAGCCTGGGGAAAATATCAGAAGGAAACCAGTTTTCTGTGAAACAAGAGACGAGAGACTTCCTTCAATGTGGTTTTTTGCCTTAATGATTGTGCTGAATGTGTTGGCATGCACTAGGAAACATGGACTAAGAAGGAACTGCTACTCATGTAGCTTTCTTTCAACACAGGTGTCTTGGAGGACTGCCCACACCTATTAAAAAAAAAAAAAAGAAATGGAAATTTGCCGGTATCAGGTGGATGTGTCTGTGAATGGCAAGAGTCCTGCACTGCAGACTCGGGGCTGCAGCTTGGGAAGGGGTGATGCTCCCTGGCAGCCAGGCAGGCGGGATACCATTCCTGAATCCCTACAGCTCTCAAGTACGGGGTGGTTGTCCTTCTGTCACTGTGCACTGCACTTCACAGAGGAGCAAATATGAGCTAGCTGAAGTCAATGGCACACAGAAATAAAAAACCAGCAGTAATTGTAATGCCTAGACAGACTTTAAGAGCTCGGAAATGCTTTCAGCCTTTAAAGGTATCCAAAACCTTAGCTTTTGAAACCTGGCATCGTATTGCTGATGACTGACAGGCAAATGTAACAAAGCAGCACTGATTCACTGCTGTCAAGATGTAGGAAATACCTTGATACTATGACTGGAAATACACTACAATAAGCAGGACAAATAAATAACTATAATTTTTGCTTGCTTAGCCTTCAAAATTGATTTAATGGTTCAGCTTATAGGCAAGGTCTTTACATTGATACTCCATGTAGAAGCTGAAGGTGCCAGTTCAACAGCTGGGTTCATTGTAAAACATGGCTTAGAGGCAAAGCCATACATTGAGAATTGAACAAAAAAGTTCAATAGCTTTAAGGTGAAATTGATTTTTAAATGCCGACCTGTGTTACTGTTGCATTGCAAAAAACGTCCTGAGTTTCATGTGGTGAAGAGTGGGGGTTCTTAGTTTAATCTAAACCTCACTTAAAGTGTGTGAAGTGTAGGTATGTTTTTTATTTTTGAATTAATAGAAGGAAAAATGGCCATGGTAAATTGTGAGACACCAGGAGTAATTGCTAAAATATTTTTCTACTTACCTTTTAATTTTTTTCAAAACTGCCACTTGCTCTGAGGGGAAAATACCTTTGGTGAAGAACTTCAGTGCCACTGGTTAGCTATCCTAATTTAGTGCTGCTCAATTCTTCCCTATAGTGTAATTCAAGTAGAAAAGTTACAGAAAATCAGACCATAATTAGACAGATGCCAGAAAAAATACCTGGTTTTATGTGCCAGCTTTGAATGCTTTGAATATGTAAGGTGCACAAATCTGGAAAATATTTCTTGTGAATGAGCAAAGGAATAAAAGATGAAAAAGAGGAGCTTCTGTGCATAGAAAAGTGGAGGAGCTGCAATGAATAAGGGGCAACGCAGAGTCACTTTGGAACAATAGGTTAGAAAGGGAAGGAGGATACCCATAACTGATGACATTTGAGGCTGGAAACAAACGTCAAAGATGTTTGACGGCCTTCAGAAGTGATTGTTATTGGTATGACTCTTGGTTTATCAGCAGTAATAGAAGCCAGGCTTAACTACCTCTACTTCCATCAAGAAATTTAATATGTAGCGATAACTTGAATGTGCTGTTCTTGCTTTGTGAATTACCTTGTGTTGTTCAACACTTGTGCCACATCCTCAACAGAGTGTTATGAAGGAGGCCTTTAATCAGAACTATTTTGTTTTAATGTTTCTCTTTAGTCTCACTCCTTGACAGCCAAATCTTTGCTGATGTAATTGGGAAATGTTTTAAGGCTGCTGTCTGTTCACCTAATTAAGAAAATGATTGGGTCCCCAGAGGGACACATCTCCCAAGGTGAGACAAATGAAAGAATTTCTCTCCTGCTGTAGAAAAGCTAATCTGAACATTTTGAGAATATCTCTGAGATCAAAGTATATTTTTAATTTTCCTTTGTGCCCCAACTGAGCTAAACCAAAGAGGAGCATAGGCCAACATACATATTTATATTAAAGGAAATGAACTGCTATGATAAGTCATATATAGAGGGGTTTGTGGCATTCCCAATGAGATATTCATCCCTCCTGTGCCTGATGAATAAAAAGGTAGTCACTGGTCTCACAGACATTATAGTGTTCACCTAAATCTTCCTTTTTTTGTTATTGGCTTATTTTTCATGCTAATGATAAAATGTAATTCCACCTAATAATCTACTCACTGAAAGGGCAGGCCAAAATTTAAATGCTGAGAAAATAGAGGAAAACTCTAATAGTTTAGTGAAGACTTCCAGAACTCTTACTGAATTTATTTAAGTTCAGGAAGTAAATGCATTAGGAAAGTAAAAGATCTAATATACCATTAAATTTTACCTAGTTTAAAACAAAACAAACAAAAACCCCCCAAACCAATCCAAACCCAGGAAAGCCAGCAACAAAAACCTCCATCTTAATCTTATGTTTGAAAGTAATTATTTTCCCTCTTTATCTCAGACCAGGACAAACTGCTTTTATCCATGCCCAGTGCAGTAAGCAGTTAATGGAATAAAATCATGCATGTCACTGTAATGTTGGGAAGATGGACTGGGAGAAATGAAGTTAGTAATAAGAGTATTAAAGCATAAACAATGATATTTTGGAGTCCCATAACACAAGGAAAGGTTTATAAACTGACATTTTTCCAAACTTCTTAATTGTGTGCTCAACACCCAGAGGTATAAAATAGCTATGGCATATGGCTCACGCTATGATTAGTCTCATTCCTTGAAATGCTTTAAAAATAATCAGCAAGATCTGTGTTCCCTCTATACCATCCATCTGGATAGTAAAATCAAGCAGGAAGGCAGTCAGACCTATTTCAGGACTGTGGCATTTCTCAACAAAAAGGGTACAGCTAAGGAGCATTAGGGATAATCAGTATTCAGTTAACAGCCATCACACTGCAAGTCTTCATATAAATCTTAAAAAAAAAAAAAAAAAAAAAATCCAGCCATAATACAAATGGAATTACCTTCGCCCTGTGTCATTGCAAATAAAGGTCACTTAGCCAGCTTCCAGCAGCCCACTGGAAAGCTAATGGCAACCATGTTTATATTCCCAGAACCTGGTTGTCCTTGCTTTTTGGCTACCTTTAGTTTGACTAGTTGATATGATTGAAAATGCAGAGTTAAACTGTGTAAGAAGCAGATTTTTAAGAAAGTAAAATTATGCACTGGTTTTGAACCTGCTCATCCTAGAGACCAAAAAGCTTTTGGCTCTGCTTGGGCGGATTGAAGGAAATGAATGTGCAGCTTCATTTGGTGCGAGACTATATGGCTGCTTTGAATTATAAAAATATCACATTGCCATCAGATCACCCCACTGATGTTGCTAGAGTTTAACATTACTCAAAATCTGCACTTGAGGAATTGTTAGAGAACAAAAGAAACTGATTTGCAAATTTAAATCTCTAGTGAAAAGAGACACTTGGAGAAACATGCAGAGCTGACGTGCTAGGAATAAGCAAGTTTTATTTTGATTTTTTTTCCAGCTTGAACCCCTGGTGATAAATGTTCTGTGATGAATAGGCACACTAGTCCTTAAAGGAAGATGTAAGGAAATGAGAATCATTAATAAACAAAATATACTGGCAATAGCCCTGCATAAAGTTTTAGGTTATTTTAGTCTTTAAAAGTGTATTTAAATATACTTCAGGGAAAGAGGAAAAAAACAACTCTGAAAGCTTCTATTTTGCTTTTTTGTATTTTTTTTACAAAGTATAACAAAAAATATAGAAAAAAGTAGAAAAAGATAGATGGGAATCTATAGAGGAAAATATTGTTCAGGGCAAGTAGTTTTACAAACCAGGTTCTTGTAATTTTTCTCTCTGACATAGTTGGCTTAGTATCTTTCATAATATACAATAGTTTCTTCATAATTTTTTATTATAATCTGCCATTTTATGATCTCTCATAATCATGGCAATGATTACTAAAGTAATTTTTTTTCTTTTCATGAAAACCATAAGTAATGCTAGTAGTAAACACTTAATGTAACATCATCAAATAGCTGGAATTTGCTGGTTTAGCTCTGTCTGATCCTACAGAATACAGGTGTTAAAACTGTAGCTGAATGATAATGGGAGCTGTGTGAACTTGTATAAGAGTCTGATGGAGATGTATAAACAAAGGTGAATTTGAAAGAGTTCAGTGTGGTTAAAAGGCAATTCATGATGTATCATTCTGGACGTAAAGCAGGGTTATTAATATTAGTAAGAAGTGTTATTAACATAATTTTCTGTATATTTTTTCCTATAAATTACATAATGTGTTGGTTTAGAACATTTACTCTTTAAATGGTAAAGGAGACCATTCTTTAGAAACACAGTGGAGTGGGATGACAAAATGGTGTGCAGCTAATTGCTAGGTAACTTTGAATCTAGGGAATTTGGATACATGAGAGAAGTTACTAACATGTACAATATATTGGAACCAAAATGCAATTGTGTTCAAAATTCAGCCACTTGATTTTCCCATAGTATAGGAGGGATTATTACTCATAAAATGTCTTTCAAGTCTCAGAAGCTTGAAATAATATGGTTGCACTCTCACTAATACTGGGCCATAAACAGCCCAATGCAACAAGGTATTTCTATTTTATTGTGAAATATTTTAGGTAGCTTCTTCATTTCAAAACTTCTCATCTGCAACAGAACTACATTGCAGAATACAAACTGAGATCAGCAAAATGCTACATGATTCATAAGTCTTAGCTACAAAATTCCCCAAACATGTCATCACCTTGCTTGTTGGCTGGAGTTGACAGCTCTGAAATTACAGGTTGTGTCTCTTCTGCTTCAGTAACACTTTGTAAAATACAAGACCAAAAACCAGGTATGGACTCTTTCTCAAATAATTTCCATTTCTTGGCTTAAAATGTATGTGGCTGAAGTCATCCAATATCCAGAGGTTATTGAGAAAGGACTTGAGAAAATATTGGTGGATGAAGTAAGGCCCTTGCTCAAGGCTATAAGTGCATTATTAATTCTGATCAGTGTAAATCATGCCATATATGGAATTTTTAATGGTTATTAGATAAATGTATGCAAGACAAAATGGCAAGTGTGAAACTAATACACAGATGAATACAAAACATGGTCTATATGGTGTATGGTCTATAAATGATTTATTTTTCCGTAATTTCAGTTATGTACTACTTCTAGCTGTCAGTAATTAGGCAAAACCTGTGGCATAGAAATAGCAGGTGTACCAACAAGGTCAAAGACAGTTTGGGATGGGAAAATGAAAGGGAAGCAGTAGAAAGATGAGCAAATATATTAGATAAGTCTGAAGTGATCAGGCAAGTCCAAAATGTTTAAAGTCTGGGCTACAGTCCCTGGATCCCAAATACTGCAAATAGCAAAACCTAAAACTGTGTGAAATTTTAAAGACAATAAATTCAGTCTGCTGATTCAGTCTGCACATTTCTGAAAGAAGAGCAACAACCAACATTGCTGATCCAACCAACACACATAGTTATCTTGTAAATATAGCAAGCTTTCTTCCTGAAGAAGAGATTTTTTGCAACAGTGGTCATGTGTTTTGAGGCATGATACCAATAGATATCCAAAGGACTGCTGGCCCATGTGTGTTAGTCACTTGAGCTGGCTACTTCACTTTAACTGGATGTTCCATTTGGAGATTCAGATCAGCGTAAGTTAGTCTTTTTACACCTGATAATGTTTGGCATGGATTGGATCCTTCCTCCTTTCTTTGGCATGGATTTGGATCCACTTCCAAAGAAAGTGCTAAACAAGAATTGGTTACCCCATTTGCGTAGAATTTAAGCAGCAAAATGGTGTTGAAAGACAAGGACTTGTGTAGGAGTTTTTTCCTTTCTTGATTTGTCTAGAAGCTAAAGACAAGCTGTCTGCCATCTTTCCCTGAAAGCAGGAGATGTGCCTGTTAAAACACTGGCAGTATAAGACAGGAGGAAGAAATTCAGTCTAGCCTTTGCTCTGTAACACTGACATATTGTACTTGACATTGCAGGGAGGAGGTTGGCACCTGTCTGCATAGTCATACCTGCAGGTAGAATTACCTTGGCTGACTGAAACACTCTTTGTTTAAGATCAAGTGAAATGTAAGAAGAAATTAAGACCTGACAATAAAAAGTTAGAAGTTGGACTTCAGTGTGTGTAGCTGAAGATTAGCTGCATCAGTGCAAGGTGTTTTCCACATACATTGCTAATTCCTGATGAGGAATTTGTGGTGAGTTACCAAAAACTCTGTATAACTGCAGCTCAAGAGACACCTTCTGCTAATAACATAGTATTTGTCTCATGTCTAGAAATTATTTGAAGCATTTGCTATTCCTAAACACAAAAGGTAAAGTGATGGTAAAAGAATCAATTGCTTAGTAGAAGAAATCACTGCTTTTGTTTTGTTTTGCTCATCAAAACTTTGGAGCAGGTTCTGTCTCTCTAGCCTTTACCAGTTCCACATTTCAATCCTACAAGTAACTACAGAAAAAGGACAATGCCTTCAAAGTAAAATATGGGGTGACAGTGTACCTCTGGTAAAATGGAATCAAAAATTTAGACATCTAACACACTTTGGGGTTGTTATGTATGATTGTTAGTAAGCTCTTGATTTACCCAGCACAGAATGCCTAAATTTTCTGCTGGAATGCCAGACCCCTTCTGATAAATGATGATGCTAAAAATGAGAAAGGGGGAGGAAGCACTATAGTCAGTTAAGCTTCTAGGGAAAAGATACATGCTGCAAGAAATTGAGTGAAGGCTAAGCTAAGGTGTAAGAAGGAACCCAGGCTTTTCAAATTTATCAGAAAGGAAAAAGAATATGACTAACCATCCTATCTATCACATGTATAACTTGAAGACTAAGAGGCTTGGCTCATATTTCAAGCCTAATGAAGAGAGTTTGAATGGTTAAGTGGTAATGAAGATCTTGAGAAGGTATATTACATAATGGTGAATACTAGATGAAGATAAAATGGGGGAGCTTGAAGATATGCAAATGACTTTCAGTTTATGGCAGTGAAATTACATTATGGACTCATTAAGTTGACTTTGGGTTACCTCTATGACAGCAAAATTAAAAAATAAGCAAGAAAAATAGATTGTGTAGTACTTGAAACATCAATGATTTAAAAGGAACAGCATTAAATAGCCCTGTAAATGTCTTAGAATATATTATGATTTATAGCATGGGTGAATTACACTTACAAAAATAATGCTGACCTTGCTAGCTCCTGAGTAGGATCTGTGACAAGTCAAAGCTTTTTTATACAATTAACTTGTTCTTCTGGCCTCAATTTTGGACTTTTAGTAGAGAAGTACCTATGAATACTACCAAGTAAGAGATGTAGTCTTCTGTAGTGCTACCAGCTGCAATAAGCAAGTGGGGAATTATGAAGCAATTGCAAGTTATTTGAAATACTTTTAGTTGTGATTTTTGACCCTCTCTTAGAACCATCTGTATATTTTGTTAGGACTAAAGGGAATGAAACTTGAATGATCGAGATACTTGTGGCAAGCTAGAAAATTCTCTCTATTATTCTATTCAGTGTGTAATAGTTGGATATGAATCTTTTGTATTCTTTTGAGGAAAAATATATGGAGGAGGAACACGTGTCACTTTGTTACTAGTGAAGCAGATTATATATTCCTAAATGCACACTGAACTTGGAGGAAGAAGAGCTGTCTAGGAACACTCAGAATGGGACACATTGCATCAAGTATACCTGCTCAGTACTATAGCAAAGTTTCTTTGTTAGCTACCTGAACAAGTTATTATCTCACTTCAAAAGATGCTTCCTGAAAGTTTTTTGTCCTGTCAGTGGAAATCATCATGTTTCAATACCTGTGCTAAATACAGCATGGATTCAACAGGCACTCAACTGCAAGCCTTGTAGAGAGGTAAAGCTGGAAGATGAAGATGTGCTTATCTGTGCCATGGTGAGGCAGACACCAGCAGCAAGGTCCTAATGTGTTACAGGGCCATTAAAGAAGTGATGACAAAAAGACACCTCAATCCATTGGTTCATTGGACAGTTCATTCTATTTACCAGGACTCTGTAAACTATTAACCTTCTCATAGCTTGAACACCCATGGAAAAAGAAGCCACATGCTGTGTTTCAGTTTGTGGGAACCTAGAAAAAGGTATTGCCATATTGATACTCAGCTGGCTAAAAAATGTCTTTAATGGAAAGTATTTAAAAGAAATATAGCAGCTGTCTAATCAGTATTCCTAAGTCTAGTGAACAATAGGCTTTGGATAGAGAAGAAAGTTAAAAGGGAAAGTAAAAAAATAACAATGTTTATCTATTTTAAAGGTATAGTTTGAAGTTGCAAGCTCCAGTGGAGATCCTTTCAATCAGGAAAAGAAAGATTTAACTTGGAGGGGAATATTCTGTCTTGTGGTTTTTTTTGACAAAGACTATATAGCAGTTATTTCTCTATTATGCTATTGTATACCATGCTACACAGAAAAAAATGAAATTATTTGATGTCAGAGACCTCTGCTTATCAACTTACTTTGTATGTCCCAAGTTTTACAATATAGGCTGCTTATTATGTCATTAAACTAATTTTGCAACTTGTGACAAGTCAGAGGGAGGTTCATAGAGACTAAGGGAGGTTAACAGTCATATGCCTTAAGGTGTACTGAAATATTTATCTTCACATGCTGCATCAAAGAGCAGCAAAAAGCAAGAGAATAGGTTGGGACTAGTCCTATTAATATTGTTCAAATGGTGTACAAGTATCACACAGCATGAGCTACATGTGAGCATACCCAGTTAGCATAATTTCTATTTGCAACCCTTTTTGTGGAGAGAAAGGGGGAGAGGGAGAAGGAACCTGACTGCAATTGGAGCTGTAACTAAAAGCACTGGCTAGAATAACCCTCTGTACTTGCATATATCTTGTAAATCCACAAGCTTACCTGTTCTGTTAATGGAGCATGAAATGAACTGTGGCTTCAGGTATTCAAAGCAGGATGTGTTTAAATACCTGCTGGTAAAAGGAAGGTGAAATTCAAATTGATCTGGACTGATGATAGAGTCAGGAACCAGTGGGCTGCTTTACAATGAGACAGACTGAAAAAATGGGAGAGCAGTGTCCAATGTGTGGCTGTGGTGCATTAAACAGCATCCTAGTGTACAGAAAGAATTACTGTGGAGATTTTTTTGATTTTTAAATCAGCAGTGAATCTGGAAAATTCAGACAGTCGAAGTGTTTTTCAGTATTATCTCTGTAAGAGTGGCTTGTCTGAAGACTGCAGCTAGATGAGAACCTTCACAGTGAACATCTGCAGTCTTACTTGCACTATTGAGTCAATGTGATCTCTCAGTTGTGTGAATCACTGTAGGCAGCATCTAAATCAGAAATATGAATCTGAATGACCACATAGCAAAAAGGATTTCTTTTTGTTTGGTTATCTGAGACCATGCAATGTCCTCTGCCAAGGTCAAGTTTGCAGCAGATGAGTTCAGCCCAAAACACAGACCTTATTTTAATGTTTTAAAAACAAATCAGTGTCTTCCTTGGCTTTGTGGTACCTTGTTTTGTGTTTACTTGATGGCTGTGTGAGAAAAGTATTGGGAAGTAGAATTTTAGAAATGGTTTATTCAGCAGAGCTTCATGTGAGCAAACGAAAAGCTCTCCTGTCTCAGTAGGAGCTCAGCAGGGAATTGCCCTTGCAGTGTGACATTGTGGCATTTAACAGTCAATAAAACTGAAGAAAAATGAAAGCAAAGCATCTAGCTGATGAAGCATGTAAAGCTACACTCCTATATTTGGGTGAAGAACATCCTTGTGGGCCAGCTACAGAATTGATGTGCCTTTACAGAGCCTGAAAATAAGCTTTTATTTTAGATGATCCCATCTTTGTGTAGAGAAGGAAGTCCTTTCTCAGCGTCTGCTGTTAAGTCCTTCACAGCTTTATGGCTCTTGAGTACAAGTAAGAGGACTCAATGGTACTTTTTGGTGGTTGGCTGTGTTCCTAAACTCCCTGAATATCAAAACCCTCTAATCAGGATATTTCTGATGTTTAATGACCTAGTTCAAAAATGCCTCTCTTGCTAGTAGCATCTGTTGAGGGATCTTTTGCCATGTGTATTTCCATGTGCTGTACTACTTTTTCCATAAATTTGCCTCCCTTCTGAGATGGTGAGATGATTTTCTGGTGAGGTAGCAAATATCTGAGAGATACCTTAGTTAGGTTTCTGTTAGAATCTGGAAAGTAGGCAAGTCAATGCACATGAGATATTTGGGAAGAAGGATAGTAAAACATGAACAAACTTTAAAACGTAAGAGACAAGAGGAATAGAAATGAGCAAAGCTAAGAAACAATAGTTGTAAAATCATTCAAGTACAGAATATAAAGGAGAGGGATTGAGTGGGATTGAGCGTGTACTCAGCTTTGGGGGGAGGAGTATGCAGATTAGTACTTCAATTGTCACATTAAGAAATCAATATTATTGCCAATTTTTAAAGCTACTTGTTACAGCTTTAATAAGGAGACCAGTGGGAAAAGGTCAAACCATTTAATGAAGCCTTAGAAATTGGTAACAAAAATGTATTTTCTTAGATAATAAGCTGTCTGTACAATTAGAGCATATTGGACCCTTAAAGTCTGGTGTAGGCTAACCCATTTGTCAAACAGAACAATGACAGGCTTGTCACTACAACTCCACCTGTGTATCCTGCAGAAAGAGGATTAAGGAGAGGAATGAGGTGAGTGTGCCAAATTCTTAATGTAACTGAGCTGGCCTGTCTTGTTCTTACCAAACCATATTTTGTAATTAAGGCAATACAATATTCAGTTTTCCTCTAGCCTTTTAACTAGAAATGATGCTGGTTCAAATACTGAACTGGCAATAACACTATGGAGAAAATTTTGTAAGCAGAATGGGTAGACTTATGTGAGACAAACTGACTTTTTAAAAAAGAATTGTAGAAAACACGAGTACCGATGAAATGTCTTTTTTAAATTTGCCACTCAAAGACACACAAGTGCTGAGGTCCAGGGAAATTACTTAAGAAATAAAATGTTTAAGCACATATTCGTCCTCTTGAAATCTTGAAAATTTCTAGCCAAAAGGTTTTATTGCTTCTCGTAATGTCATTGAAGTTACCAAATAAATTACCAAGGCTCTAAGACACAGGAGAGGTTTGTAGTTATTACACAAACTTGAACTAAGTTGTTCTGTTCATCATGATCCTTTTGAGCCTACAAAGCAATGGCCCTTGACCACAGCCAAAAACATGCCACCTGACCTGTTACAAAACCATTCACAATCAGTCTTGTAACCCATTGTTTTTTAGAAGCTTGAACATGAAGGGTAGGGAGAAGACAACATGACAAAAATATCAGATTACAGGAAACAATTCTCATTACCATGATAGGGAAATTGGAATGTTGCCTAACAGGCCCTGTGAAGGTCATGCTGTGTATTCTGAAGCTGATCATTGGCACAACCTTTACTGACTGCTTGGGGTGCTCTGTGTGTGATGGAGTAGGAGGATGGTGAGTGGCTCGGTGGAAGGCAAGTGCCATTTACTAAAAATAAGGGGAAGAGGAAATACCTGAATGCTCTGTCAGTGTCCCACAGCTTTAGCTGACAGTGGTTAGTATTTAGAAACACAGCTGCTTGTCACTTAATCCATGTCCATATAGGTTACTGAGGCTTCATGAAAACTAAATCTACTTCTGCTTGCCATTAAAATATGTTTCTGGGAGCACTTCAAGAAGAAATGATAAAAAACCAACTTGTGCATGCTGTAGGTTTTACAAGATACTGAGTGATGCTGAGTTTAGAGCTATTGATGCAGTTTCCCAGAAGACATAATGACAAGATGGAGTTTTTGGCACCTGTTTGAAGCAAAAGCTATGACATGCAGATGAACACCTACAGATTGGGGTATAAGCGATACAGTATTAGTCGTCCTTATTACAGGAAAGTAGTGTAGGTGGTAGGTTTTGGTGATGTCTTACTGCCTTTGTAGAGTGCTAGAATCAGTGAACAGATAATCAGAAGTGTAGCAGCTCAGCAGGGAGAGACCTGCTGAGTGAAATACCAGCAGTATGTGAATGTTGCAGTATAGATTTAATTCCTTGTGCTCAATAGAACTAATGAGTGAGGAAAGAACAACTATAAGTCTCAAGTGAGTAGCAAGATTTTACTTAAGGCTATTTATCAGACACCTAAACTCAAAAAGATTGGTCAGTCAAAAAATTACTAATGCTATTTTGTAGCAGTTTCTATACTGTTTCAAAGGTCTGACTTCTTTCTATTCCCATATCCCTATTATTGCTTTAACTTTAGGTTATACTGAAACAGAGACTTGCCAAGTCTCTTGAGATTGCGGAAAAATATTTGAAAATACCTTTGTGTCTTAAACATCTGGTATCTTAGCTGAGAAATTTGCTAGTATTTTGCATTATTCTTGAACAGCTTGATAAAATTAAAATATTGGAAATTAAAACTATTTCTAATGCTTAGGTATTAGAAGTAATGTACCACTCTTTATTCAGTCGATTTGTGAGGGAAGACAATAATGGAGTATCCTCAGGGGAGGTTTTGGCTGGATTTTAGAAAAAGGCCCTTCTCCTAGAGGATAGCTGGTCACTGGAACAACCTCCTCAGGGAATTGGTCCCAGAACCAAGCCTGATGGAGCTCAGAAAGTGTTTGGACAATGCTCTCAGGCACAGGGTGTGACTCTCAGGGATGGTTCGGTGCAGGACCAGCAGTCTGACTCAATGGTCCTTGTGGGACCCTTCCAGCTCAGCAAATTCTGTGATCAGCTTCTGGTGTGGCACAGGACAGCCCCAAAGGGAAGCCCCAAAAATTACACCATGGGTTTGGAAGCAGAATGGAAAATTTTGAGGAAAATCCAGTGAAAAGTGAGGGTGATGAGAGAACCCATGGAAAGGCAAAGTCCAAATTGTCTTTTCTTTGTTCCTTCAGGGCACATTATGCTCTCTCCTACCCTTGCACTACAAGTGCACTGTTAACTTGCACAAAGCCAATGGAAAGGCAAGAAAAAATGCTTAAATTACATTTTATTCTATCAGTCTGACCTCTTTACAAAATCTGATCAATGACTTCTGTTCTTTCTGTCAATAATTCCTCCAGTCCTCAAATGGTGTCTTAGATAGTTTCCTGTTTCATCTAGTCCTGAGAAGTCTTCTTGAAGTGTTTTTACTGGTTAATATTATTGTACCGAGAAAAAAGCCTACAGCTTTGACCACAAATAAGGCTTTTTCCCCTCAACAGGTTTCTGGCATGAGAGGCCGTAGTTAAACTTGCTATACCTTAATAAAAGGAGGGAATAAGGGAGGGCAGGACGGGAACTACCTGTTGGAAACAGAAGGGTGCCTTCTGATGAACAACATAAACAGTTTGTTGTTATTTGTTACATTCAGAACCTTCATGTGCAATAGGTGCTTAAAAATATACACTGGTATGATAATGCTATGGTTCAGTTTTTGTTGGAATGGAAAAAAAATATGCCATTTGTAGATGTGTGTTGGTATAGCAATGACTGTTTAGATACAGATGTCTGCCCTCCCCCATAGTACATTAAATGTTAAACATAGTTTACATAGGGCTTCTCAAAGCCTCATGGATGCTGCCCTTGCACTCCATGATGGATGAGAAATGAAAGAAGTTTGGTGTTGTAGCAGTATCTTTGGGCATACTGTATACCATAGGGATTCCATCTTTATGTAAAAGTAACAAAGAGCAGGGTTTTTTTTTCTCTATAATTTAGCAATTGTAGATGCTCACTTTTTCTGCTATAAATGTCAAAAAAATTACAGTCTGCTGGAGCCATGCAACTGCATTTATACATAGAATTAAACATTGATACTATCAGTTGCTGTTCTCAACAGGCTTTTTTGTTATATTAATCTTGTCAGTTCTATTTTACCTCATGAGCTTTTGCAAGTAGAAGCTGGTGGAAATTTTCCTCTGATAATTGAAAAGGTTTTTGAGGTTCCCTGAGCCCTCTGACCTCCCTATATGCCTATGAAAAAAAAAAGGCATAACAGTTCTAAAATGCAAAAAACAAAGTGATGTGTGATAAAAACGATTTTTCTTTTTTCAGTTTCAATTGCTTTTGAAAAGTCAGATAGGTCCAGATATAAAATAACTGGATTGAAAGACAAAAACCCCAGTCCTGCTAGTTGGCCAAATCATTGCATGCTAAAGGTAAATTTCTATTATTTCTGTGCTTCTGAAGGCTGAGGCTACAATTAAGATGCCCAAACAGCATTAACTTCAGGAATTACTGTGAAGATGACTGTAAAATGTTTCCTTTAACTGTTTACTGACACGATAGCATTATCCTAATAAAATTAAGACAAAAAGAATCACCTTTTAAGAGTTGTGCTGCTAGTGGCTGAGCGGAGCAGCTGCCTTGTGTCAGTGTGCAGGAAAGACAGCAGCTAGAAGTGCAATTGCTGTTGTCAGCTGCAACACAGACACTTGAATCAGAACTTCTTGCTGGTTGTCCAAGCTGCGTTCTAAAACAACATTTTTGGTCTGGATCTGATATCTGAGTGAAATCTCCTTTAAAGAAAGGCCTCAACAAGAATAGGGCCTTGCTTCAGTTGAGGGCTGCACTAATGAAATAGTATATGGAGGTTTTGGCTGGAAGGAAAGACATGTGGATTCCTTTGATTGGGGTGTATTTATTTAAATCTCTTAAACTATTCTACATTTCCCTAAAGACTATGGGAGCTTTCACTGTTCCAATAAAATATGGGCTGCTTGAGCTTAAGCAGGCTACAGTGCTTCTTGAGGGTAACACTAAAGTCTTCCCTCAATATTTGATATTCCAAATTAATAGTCTTTTGCATTTCTCCTTAAACTGAAGTGATTGCTTTCACTGCATGGAACTTGAAAGATTCTTTTCAGAATTATTTTCCAAGTAATATCAGGGGAGGTTTCGAATGGACAACAGGAAAAAAATTTTCACAGAAATGGTTGTCAAGCCTTGGAGCAGGTTGCTGTGGCTGAGTCACTAGCCCTAAAAGTATTTGTAAGATGTGTAGATGTGGCATTTAGGCATGTGATTTGGTGGTGGAATTCACAGCATTAGGTTTACTGTTGGACTTAAGGTGTTTTTTTTTTTTTTTCCCTAGCCTAAAGGATTCTATGATTCAAAGTGCATGATCATAATATTAAGACCAAGTAATTCTAGGTGTAATCAATTCCTTTTCCAACATGGCTTGCCACTTCAACAGTTTGGAAGAATTGCTGCTAAGGCAAAGTTAATCCTCAAGGATGGGTGTCGTACCACTGAGGCAGCTGTCTATCCATCTCTCTATAGTCACTAATAGAAAAAACAGTTGAAAAATGGGATTTGACTGATCCTTACAGGCACACTTACCTTAGGGTGAAATAATCAATTCCTTAGAAACATTTGTAGTTTATCTTTGACTGTGAAAGAAATTTAGGTGACTATCCAAAATTGCCACCTATTATATCTACATTGTGTTAAACAGTTTGACACAATTGTAAAAATAATGCTTACCTGGAATGCCTGTCTGATTAAAATTCATTAGGAAAATTGTTAGTTATTAAAAACATGCATAGATATGTCTTGCATGATTAGCCTGATCTCTTTGTTACCATGTTAATAATCCTAGTAAATTATTTCTATATACAAAGCCATTAGCATGCAGCCAGTAATTGATACCTTTCAACATGCTTTAAGACTTAAGCACTAGTATGTAGGAAAAAGTTGTATTTTTGCCTTTTCTGTTCCTCTGAAGTTTCCCATGCTGGTCTAGTTTATCATATGCACTTACAGTTCTATAATGATAACTCTTCCAAAGGATGTATAATAATCTTTGTGCTTCCTTTTGATGGCATTGTTAAAATAGTTTTAAAGCAAGAGTCAAGAAATAGTTTGATAATATTAGTAGTTTCTGCATAAAAATTAAATTAAAGGATCTACCATTTGTTTTTTTTTTTGAAATCCAGTTTTCACATCTTATAAAAAGATATAGTTAAGCAGTAATGAATGTCTCTGAAAGCATGTTGTATTTTCTTTGGCTCACTTAATTCTTGTTTCCCCCATAGTAATTCAGTCATGAAGAATAAGCCTGTGCAATGTTCATATACTCTTACTTTTGTCTTTTTTCTAAGAATGGGTCTCTGAATAGTGTGCAGGAACTGCTATTTCTTAATTTTATGCTGTGGGGGGTTTTGATAGAATGAATAAAGTATGGTTGAGTTGTATTTCCTGTCTTGCTATCTGTATTTTCAGAAAAAAAGTGCTCCTTGATATGATTTATGGAAAAAGAAAAGCACAATCTAGTATCTTCAGAGAGCAGAGGATTTTGTTACAAAATCACATTGACTATTATGTTAACATGGAACTGAAGCCTTAAAATGAAATATAAAGCCTGAAGTTGCAGGTTTTTTTGTTATAGCAACAACATTATTGCTTGTTGACCTGACCTGTAAATTACAGCAAGGGTAATGCAAAACACACACTTAATTTAATGGTTGTAGTCTGAATGTTCATTAAATGATGAATAGGTGCTTCTAACACAGCCAAGGCTTTATTGTTTGAAAAGAGTTCATCTCAGATGCAACATTTCAAGACTTGATCAAGGTAATTGTTGTAGTTGACTACATTAACTTGTTTGATGTATTGGCCTTTTATGTTTTCTTCATCTTAATTAGAAAATATTTAACCATGTCAACATTGTGTCTTTGAGTAATGGGAAGGAAGACCTGCTAGCTGCAAAGTCATGCTCTGTTGCCTGCAGCTTAATTCTGGGAAGCATATGGCAGTAATCACCAAAGGGCTCTGCCTCACTTGGGGTTCTCCCTGTACTTTAGACATGTTAATATAACAGATTCATTCAAGGAAAGGCTGGAACTCATGGTGCCTTTTGACACTACCTTTAGAGAGCAGGAGTGACTGTTGTGTTTCATGTGCAGTGTTGGTTGGGGTTTTTTTCGGTAATATAGGGAAATGCATTTAAGTTGGGTCACTTTTCAAGCCTGCTAACTAAAGAAAATGCTCAAGCTGCTAGTATTACAGAATAGGTATTAAACTAGTGAGCAGATCTTGTGGTTCTCTTTATAGGCAGGTGTTTAACTCTAGAAGAAAAGTCACTTTAAGTGCTGCTACCAGGAAAATACAATTTCTTTTGACCTGTTTTTTTGTCTCAAACTAAGTGACAGACATTTGCTCCAGTGGCAGCTGGAGAAAGGCAAGGAGTAGGTAAGCAGCAGGAGATATACATGTATCTCCTAGTTTGGGAAGACAGGTGTCTGCTAAAGAAGGCAGGAACCACCCTTGAAATGGAGAATGTAAACCCCTTCCCTCCAAATAATTATAATTTTGAAATTAAGGTGCTCTCAGGAAAATACATGGGAATAGAAAAACCAGTTCTTTAGTAGGAAAATTAAAATAAAAATGTAGTAGTATAAAAACTCAACCAAACAAAAACAAAACACTGACAGAGTCATATTACAATGTGACACCCTGTTGGTCAGGGTGTTGGGAGCAGTCCAATCAAGTCCTCCCGGAGTGACAGTAGTTGTTCTGTTGGAGCAGAGATGATCCTGTAGAAGGGTCCAGTGATGGTGAGATGGGTCCAATCTTCCTCTGTGAATCCAGTGGAAACAGGCTGCCTTGGTGTTCTGACTCTAAGTTTTTTATCCAGGTAGGAATGTTTGGCTTCCCCCACTGGGTGGAGCATCTCATAATGAGATGATTTAATGTGTCAAATCATTGGTGAGCCTTAATGGCCCATTAACAGAAGATATCCCCCTGGGTGGAGGATGAGTCATGGTAGAGATGAAGAACACTGCCCTATCTGGTTTTAACAACTGATAATAGAACACATACTTTTGGTTACATCTTTCATTGCAACCTAAGACAATGTATAAAACTGATAAAGGAGTTAAACTGGACTTTGAATTGTAAAATGATCTCAACTGGTAAGTGCAAGAATTAGTGCAAGATGAAAAATGTCACTCCAACATAGCAAAATAAGGTCACTAGGTTACAGTTTATGTGCCATCTTGCTGAAATGGCAATAGCACCTCTGCAGCATGTTGTGTGTGAGAAAAGATAAATTCCCTCCAGTTTTGTAGCAATATGGTAACTGATAGTAACTCAGAGTTTTGAAGATGGGGAGCAAATGAGGAAGAAGAGCAGTTTGTACTCACCACAGGAGTATTCATGATGTTATTCTTCATTGGTGCTTTTGTGTTTTGACACTTTTCCTTGAACAAGAGTCTCCTCACATTATAAGGGCAAATTTTATGTGCTTGAAAAGCAAAAACAGGGGAAAAAATCCAGTGGTTTACCTGACATAAGAGACCACTTGGAAAAGAGCACTACAAAGGCTTATGGTTCTGTGGTAGTGTCTCTTGGCTGTTAAATATAAATAGTTCTTCAAATATTGTGTGAACTGTTATTGATAACCTAATAATCATTGAGCTTATCAAAGGAAGACACTTTTTTATAGGATGAAGGATGTCTGGAAGATAATTGTAACTGTAAAGCAAACCTCAAAGAGACAAACAGGTCTCACAGAATAAAGGCAATATTTTAGTTTTGCTGTTTTCTACCTCTTTACTGTTTCTCTGATCTTAACACAGAAAACATTCCTTTCAAGTACTTCTAAAGTGTTTGCTAAAAACTGAAATTGAGACTCAAGACCTACAGTCATTTTCAGCCTAGACCATGTGGCTGATGGGCTTGCTGTTTGAAAGTCAGGGCAGGTTGGTGGTATAGTGAATTACATTTATGGGGTCACATTGGCTTGAGGTGAAGAGCACATGTTAACATTGATGCAAAATAGGTCTGATGCCACTTGCCACTTCTTGAAGGCATCCTGGAGATAAGGCTATAAATGACACAGAATCTGATTAAAATCAAGAAAGCAAATAATGTCAGTTTTGTCACTGGTGCCAGTTCTGCTCAGAAAAATTCCTGTCAAAGGTTTGAATTATACTGCTAAAATCCATCAGTAACAACTTTGGGTGATTAGAGACAAACTCAGATGGAAACCTGAGAGAACAGTTATTCAAATTTGCTCTCTTTCCCTAAACAACCCCTCTGAGAATGCCTAGTGAAGTAAATTAGGCTGTTACAGTCTGAACACTTTTGTATTTCACTTTTTTCCAATTCTCCTTAACTTCTGCATGGGTAATACCTGTAAGCTGGGTTTGTGCAGTCATCACAGAGGAACATATTAATAGCTAGCTCGTTAAATTCTCTATAAAATCAGCCAGCTAATGTTGAAGGAAGAATTTCTTACACTCCCAGCCTTAGGGTGTATGATTCGAGCAAGGTGTGAGTTATCTGTTCAGCTTGACTTGAAATTTTTTTTTCTGAAAAGCAAAATTTTATTGTAATCTTTCCAGGCAAATAAATGATTAGAGGATAAAAAATAAATGAATGAAAAATATAAGGGAAATAATTTTTCTGACTGCTGTGAATTAATGTAAACTATAAAGAAATAAGTTATTCTTACGCAAGGTAAACTGACCAGCAAACAAAAGCATAAATTTGTAGAATTAACTGCTTGAAAGAGTTCACCTACTGCTCAAAAATGCCAAGGTACTAGTTCCTAAATTTTATTCATGTTCAAAATACTTGTATAACTTAAGGAAGTGACAATATTAATTCCCAGACTAATAACAGCAAAGCACAGTCAAACAAGGGCCTTACAAAAGGCTAGAGTTCATGGTTTTTATTGAGTGGATGACTATTTTCCCTTTGGTGTAAAGTCTCTTAATTTAAAAAATAGGAAAATTCAGTATGCAGAAGAAAACATGAACAGAAGAGACCAGCCATGTACTTGTGTTAAGTGAAATAAATAGTTGCTAAGTTTTAATAGTTTAAATAAATTGTTTTCACTGAGCAGCCTCAGGGCTTTTCTGATGACCCAGGCTCTTAAAGATGAAGGAAAGAATTACAGGTGTACAACCTCTAGCCCTGATTCCAATTGGCAGTACAGGATAGGTGCTCCTGCCACCAGGCTTTACTCCACTTGTTAGATGGAGGAGGCTGATGGAGCTGGCCTGTCTCACAGGTATGGATGTACTCTGTGGTCTTGGTAAGGTGTGCCTGTGTCTGACAGCATTTTGGTTTTGAAATAGCTCTTTAGAGAATATATAGGCTGTGGTGTTCACAATAAGACTTTCAGGTTCCTTTTCTAAAACATCCATTATCTTAATTGATTATCAAGACTTACCTAGTTGAAAATTCTATGTTGGGTGTTTACTAAAAACATTCTTGATAGAGAAGAGGAATGTCATCTCCTAAAACATGTTTTGATATGGCAGGAGAAATCTGGGCAACATGTTCAGAAACCTGCTGAGTGTACTATGTTCTTTGGGGTGATGTGGCACTTTAGGATGGATGAAGTGGGAGAAGATTCTTCATTTTGCAAGGCAAGATGAACACTGGGCATAGGGAAGGAAAGAGGAGGTCAAGATTGTCAATGATCACAGGTGTTTTTTCTACTTAAGTCATAGAATTATTGAATGTTAAGGGATTGAAAGGGACCTTAAGGATCATCTAGTCTGAACCTCCCATTAGGGCAGGCTGTTCATGGCCTTATCTAACCAGACCTTGAACACAGTATCTCACCACTCTCACAGTAAAGAATTTCTTCCTAAAATTTCACCTTAATTTTCTCTCTTTCAATGTATAGCCATTACTCTTCCTCTTATCACTGCAGTTCCTGATGCAGAGTTCGTCTCTGGCTTCCCTGGAGACCCCTTCAGATACTGGAAAGTGCTAAGAGATCTCCACACAACCTTCTCCTCTTCAGGCTGAGCAGCCCTGAGTTTCTCAGCCTGGAATGCTGAGTCCAGTTCTGGTGTAGGATTGTTGCTCCAGCCCTCTAACTAATTTTGTGGCATCCCATGCACTTGCTCCAACAAGTTCCATGGCCTTCTTATGCTGGAGACACCAGAACTGGACTCAGTATTCCAGGCGGTTTCTCATGAGAGCAAAGTAGAGCTGAGGAAACACCTCCATTGACCTGCTGGCCATGCTCCTTTGGATGCAGCCCAGGATTTTGTTGGCTTTCTGGGCTGTGAGCACTCACTGCCAGCCCATGGTGAGCTGTTCACCAACCATAATCTGCAAATCTTCTGCATGGCTGCTCTCTGCCCAGACTGTAGGTGTGCTGGGATTGCTCTGACCCAGGTGTGGGACCTTGCACTTGGCCATTTGCATGGGCCCACCTCTCCAGCCTGTCCAGGTCCCTTCTGGATGGCATCCCTTCCCCCAGCAGGTGACTGCACCACGCAGCTTGGTGTCACCAGTGAACATGCTGAGAGTGCATTTGGTCCCACTATCCATGTTCCTTAAAAAGATGTCACCCTGAAGCTTTTCACAGTAGCTTCAGTAGTGTATCTTATTGGAGCCACCCTTCTCTGAGTTAGGAATAATTTAACCTGGAAATGAGGTCCTCCTACAAAGGCTTCATGAAGTCATCCTCTGCAGGTTGCATTGAACAGCAGAACAAGTCAAGTAAGAAAACCTCTTCTATTATCAACTCCCTCACAAATTTATTTTAATGTTGTTTTTTAAGAGGGTGTTTTAGGGGGTGAATACTGATGAGCAAGTCACAGATGCTTGCTAGTATAAATTAAGATCATACAAGGTCTAAAATGTTCCTCAGAAAATGAGCTTGCCAATAAGCCAGTGGAAGGCCCGTCTGAGCAGGAAAACAGTATGCAGAGATGCACATAGGCTCCGAATGACACCGGGGGCAGGCTATTTGTGATAACAGATTCTGTGCAGAAAAATTTGGTTTATTAGCCAGTTTCAAATTTGGAGTGTTAACCAGCCATTCACCTTCACTTAGCTTATTCTGCTCAGCTCTAATTTTGTCCATAGGTAGTACACAGGCAGTGTTTGAGAATGCTGTTGTATTCTTCGCATCTGGGAAGAGAAAGAATTTTTTTTTTTTTAAAGACCAAAGGGCATTATTTGCCATGTAAATTGGTCCAAAAAATACATCCAACACAAGCACACAATATCTTGCTGTTTCAACAGAAGAAAACTTTATGCTGTGCTAAGGAAAAATGCAACATCTTGCACAATTCCCCTCCTGCCCTCCACTGGTATGAATTTTGCCTCACACTTGTTAGAACCCAGTTTCACCACCAATTCTGAGTCCCACCCTTTGAATCAAGTGGGACAGTTAGTGCCCAGATAGCAGCAAAAAGACTGATTAGAAGTCAACAATGAGGAGGAGGTTATGAAGACATACTGAAAAACTGGTGTTTTGACTAATGAAAAGACTGAGTGACTTTAAGCCTTCAAATGAGTGTAAGATGCTGTTGGGAAGATGAAAGCAGTGACCTACTCTTGCCCTGCACCTGTGGGCTAAAGAAGTCATAAGCTAGAATTGCAGCAAAATACATCTAGGGTAGGACTGAGTTAAACTTTCTAAGGATTAAGCTAGTTACACATGAAATTAGGTTTTCTATAGAGCTGGTACAATTTCCAGTAAAAATGGTGGGATATGAGCTTACACTTCCATCAGTGTGAATTATTTGGATCATTTGGGATTGCCCTGAGGTGACAGGTCTCCTGGGACACGTTCCAAGGCTGTGTGACATTTCTTTTGCAGCTTGGAGTAACCTCAGCAAGATCATGGTATCTGTCTTAGGCCAAGCTGAAGGGCTGCTCATGGTAACTATAAAAGCCACATGCATTGCCTTTCTTCTTATGTTGAGCAATATATCCCTAGGTATGAGATACTTAATTTGTTTTCTCTAAGGTGTTCCTTTGCTCAAACCTTTTTTTCTGTTGACCTAAGTAACATACCAAGTTAAGCAAAATCTCTTGCTAGTGTCCGTGAATAATTGATTGAAATAACTTGACAAGTTTAGTAATTGGCATTATGTATATAAGAAAGATAAGTGGAGATGAAAGAATTAAATTGCTATTTGGTGATGATTTAAAACATTGGGAGGGTCTATTTGCTTGTTTCCATGAAATTCAAATAGGTTTGTAATCTAGAAAAATATTTGAAACTTAAAGTCTAGCTGAAGCTTTATTTTCACAGTTCTTGTGACAGAACAATTTTTTTTTCAATTATTAGTAAATTTTACTGCTCAGTTACATTTACCATCCTGTTATGGCTATGTGATTTTGGGAAAAACTTCAAGATTTAAACTTCAATTTAACTAAATTTGTTATTGTGACAAGGCACTTCAGAACCTAGTCAGTCTCAGTGTCAAGTAAATGAACCAACGTTTGAGACTTGAATGGCTCAGAGTGAGACTAATCAAGCCTGCATCATGGTCTATTTGAGAGCTCAGTATCTGCTCTGCATTCAGTGCATTAAAACTGGGAAATTGAGTCCCACTTGGGTCTAGACAAGGAAGGATTGACCATGCTTTGCTTGGAGGTAGCTGGATGAGCAGAAATAGCTATCTGTGCCAGGGTTTGACCCACAGTCCTTGCCAGGTGCAGAATTTCTGGTTTCCTGACAGCTCTGTCTTTGTGCTGCAGCTCTCCTAACTTAACCAATAAAATGAGGTCCTCAAAAGTAAGATTAGCCAGGACCACAACATCCATCCCTTACCTGTTAATGCCTTGGTACAAACTCCCATGTACTTCCTTGTTTTGTAGTTGAAGTATAAAACTTTGATAAAGGCTGAAGTATACAAGTTAAAAACTCTTGCAATTGATAAAGGGCAATCAGGAACTATTGAGGTAGAAGTTGTGGATTTTTCTTCCTTGACTGTTTTTGTGACTTATTTTCCTGCATCAGTTTTGATCACACGTGAAATGTGTCTGTGGCTCCAGGTCAAACAAAGAAAACCCCTTTTGTAGCCCTGAAACAAAAATGGAAGCACTTTGTTTTATGTAATATTATTGTTTAATAGTTTGGAAATAATATTTATGCAGCTTTGCTCCAAATTCTAATAATAAGTTTCTCAGGGATGTCTGAATTGTTCTGAATCCACTAGAATAAACCCCCCAAAACTTCACTGCTTATTTTTGTATCCCTTTCTGAGAAATTTGCAACTCCTAAACAGATATTCTTGGCTTTAGAACAAATCTGAAATACGCATTGATAGTGACAATATTTCTATTAAATAAATTATGGTGAATAGTTGATTTACCTAGTGGATAACTTATTTTCTGCTGCTAATCTTTGACAAGGTAGAGGCTAAGAGAGTGGATTTAAGGTCACCAGTCAAGCCAGATCCCTTGGCTGTGAGATCTTGTCACATCTTTCTAACCTAAGCCTTCTGCATTTTTTCAGGAAGAAAGAGTCCCCATGCTCTGTTTAAGCTACTCAAGTAAAACATTTGGACTTTATTTGCCATGAGTTGGTTCGCTGCATGTGGCTCTTATGTTGTATGTATTTTTTCAGATGCTAGATGTAAGGTGCAAATTCCATGTATTGGTTTGACAACGTGCATCAGGCAAATTTTAGTTACACAGAAGTGTTACTTTTAATAGTAGTACAGACAAGAGCATCATTGTCAGCAAGTCCAAGAGAATAATGTGGAAACACATGCTTCTGACTGTGTTTGCTTGAGGCAAGTGAGAACATTGTATACAAATAAAGCTTCTGAGGCTGTACAGGAGTTGAAAATATGTGTATGAATTATGCTGATACTAAAGCCCAGCATAACAAGCTTCTTGGAGTAGCTACATAATTTTTAGTGCCCATAAGGCAGACTACATTATACTTACCTTGAATAAGTACATGGAGTACTTTGATCCTCTGCTACACTGCCAGCAGCCAGAAACTCTGGGCTTTATCTGTTGCATCTTTCTATGAAACCACTTTAAGACCTGTTCAGTAATCAAACACCTGAAGTTCTGTATCATATTTTGAGCTATATCATACAGACAGGATGCTCTTCTATGGTTTTTCCACTAGACAGCATGAGGATAAATATATTTAAAAGAATACAGAGAGAGCTATTCTGGTTGAAGAAGGGGAAGAATCCAGGAAAAAAAATAAAATCAAAGACCTTTATTTATGGGGAGGAAAAATTATTCATTGCTTTCCTGTCATTTACAGAAACACACTTTATGTCCTGTCCTGCAGAATTTTATCTTGATTTAATGCAATAGGCTGTGGAGGCTGCTGATGATTAAGTAGAAAATCATATTTATGGATATCTAGGTGTAATCTAAGTGACTACTAAGAAAATCTATGCTTTCTATATTTATTCTGTGCAATGGAAATGAAATGTGAAAAGTAAAGAGAAAATCAGTTCTCCTGTATCTCTACTGTTGCAATTTAAACTGTTTGAATGACATTCTTAACTCAATTATTGACAGAATTAGAAATTTTGATAATGGAAAATAAAAATCATATGAGCTACCAGCTTCCAAGTATGCCAGAAAAATCATGCTTATTACTAGGGTCTCTTCACACATGTTAATGCATTGTTCCTTAGGTATGCATTATTGGAAAATTATATTCTATTAATTGTTCCAAACGTGTGTAAAGCTACCTATCCCCTAGTATAACAAATCTGCTATATTTATAATGGTGGTGATTAAGCATGATTTGCAAAATGATTGTGGAGATCAGCATGAATGCTTTAATCGATCTTTGTACATTCACTTCTCAGTTCAGTACTTTGACTTGTACTAGGAACTAATAAGCCAATGAAGTTAAGAAAATTACCCTATTTACAGATTTATGTCAAATAACTTTCCATGGTGAAAAAAGTGATTTCTTTTAGGTAGTGGCCTAGGCTGTTATGTTGGCATGAGGTAGATCCAGTATCGACGACTGAAGGAACTATGAAATATTGAAATTATGAAAGCAGAGATATTCTTCTCACTCTTTAGTAGATTCACCTAAATTTTGGCTTTAAAGACATTTTTAATAAGTACTGAATTGTTAGTGGCCAACTTGAAACTAGATTTAATAGCAGGTTAAAACTTGCAGGTACAATTTTCTCTTGAGTATCTTTTTTTTTTTCCCTGCAAAAAATAGATGAGATAAAGTACTTTTTTTGCTTTCTTTCAGTTATTTAATTTTTTTTTGTCTACTTCTGGACTCCCTCAATATAATTTCTGGGTTTTCTTGGCTCTTTACAGGCTCTTAGTTCAACAGAAAGGCCAAAAAGTTGACAGCCAACTTTAGTATATACTTCTATCAGAGGATAAGTACATCTGGTTTGACTGCTTCTCTCTTTAGTAATAATAGTGTATACTGAAACAACATAAAATTCAAGTAAAACTCAAGTAAATTATGAGAGGCGTAAACCAGATACTTGAAAGTCCTTAAAGCTTATTAGTACAAAGTGGGTCAAAATGCTTGCATAAACTGCACTTCCTTCTCCACAAGAGAGCCCTGATATGAAATGACACATGGAAAGTGATTGTTCCTATATATGTGAATTTGTAAGAACAAATGTGCTGCTCTAAGTGATATCCAAATCAACTTTGAGAGCCCAAGGAATTTTTTAAAAACCTGGTTCTGATGCAATATGTGGTTTCATCCTGGTGTGATTTAAGACTGCTTTGTCACATTCTTGGTGGAGTTTTCTTAGCTGCTCACCAGTGAGGTAGTGAATTTTATTAACTTGACACAAATATATGCATTTTTAAAATTGTTAACTTTCGCCTAATGTAATCTATTGGTTTGGTAGTTCCCCCCTGCTTCAATTGGAAATATGCCTACTAAAGGCTAGTTACAAGCAATATTTAAATGCAATTCTGCTTATTTGGAACTTAGTATTTTGTATCTAGGAGTATAATTTACTTCAATTTCTTTTGTTCTTGGACATTGAGCATGTTGACAAAAACTTATTCCCCAAAAAATCAAACAATTTCATTACAGTTTACATCACATAACATGAGGGCACGTTTTCCTTTTTGACAGTGGCAGGTATTGGTAATCCAAGTTTGAGGATTTCTACACAATGGGGATAATTCCACGGAGTTCTTGTTTTTCAGAGGACTTTTTACTTTCTTTGTTCTTGTAAAACCCACACAAAATCCAATAGAAAGGGTGAATGAAAGCACTAAAATTGAGAATGAAACATGGCAAGTCTTGGAATAGACCACTTTAACCCTGAAGTAATCTCATTCATTAAAATTTATTTTGATTGACTTGTTTTTTTCTGAGGACAGAGTCTGACCAACAGCACTTTATTTTAAAATCTGTTACGTTTTTGGCTTCCTGGAACCAAGATATATCCATGTTAATTACAAGAAGCTGTCTGCTCAGCATTTCTGTAGTTTTGTTATTTTTACTCTTTGAAATAATAGGCATTGAGTGGGAGTATATGAGATCCTGCTCAGAATATATAAAATCTCAGTTACCCACATGAGAACCTTTTAAATAATAAATGAGGTAGCTGTGATTCGAGGCATTTTCTCCTGACACCCTGACTAAGATAGCTTCCTGCTATCTTCTTTTCCTATCAAACAGATACTGCTTTTGTAGAATGCAAAGCCCCTTCAAAGGCACTTAGACTCATGATTTAGACTTCTGGATTCGTCAGAATGTTCTGTGTTTTGTTGGCTATTAATTATGGAGGGAGGGAAGGAACTAGAGGTGTGCCACTCTCATGTGGGCATGAAGTGAAGGTGTTCTCTCAAGATACTGACCACCCCTCCTCTGCTTGCAGTAGGAGCAGAGATCTGTAGGGTTATTCTGAGTGTTACTGAAAGGGACTGATAGCTGAAGGGGTTGCACAAATGCTCTCATGTTTAGTGTGATGATGCATCAAAATGCCTCTTCTGATCTCTCCTGAGCAGGTGAGAAATGAGGGCAAAAACCTGCTGTTCATGCTATCTAGTATAAATATCCTTCTAATTTAATTGATATGACTACATCTGAATCCTAGATGTGATTTAAAGAAAGCTTCCTTCCTGACCACATCTATCTTTCTGAGAAATTGAAGCCATTTGCTGTTTGTGGGAACTGGTATAATGTGGATCAGCTGGATTTAGCAAGCACAAATCTATAGATCAAATGACTGCTATGTGTACTGGAAAAGTAACAAAGGATGCATGGGCACTTTGGTGAGCAACAGGACAAAACTACCCCAAACTTTCATCTGAATTATGTTTATAATTTCTAGTTTGAAATGTTCATACAATATGCAATACTTTCCAATATCCTGATCCCATAAATATTCTCAGTTTCAGAAAAAGCCCTTATATGCCTTTGCTTCATACTGCAGAAAAAAATAGATAATGAAACTACTTGCTTGTACCTACAGCAACATGAGTTGCTGTGGTCACATCTAAGCTCAATGCTTTGGGATTATTGCATGCATGGCAACTAAAATGTGACATTCAGCATGGGTTTTACTTTTCTACTGTGAAGTTTGATACTTTAATCTCTTAAGTGATTGTTCCCTTTCTATTATTGCAGATCTGGCATACTCTTAGCCTAACTTTTAAATAATTTCCTTCAGTTGAAAAGAGTAGTTAACTGTTTATCTTGAGTACTTTAACATGTTGTAGTTTACAAAGCATCACATCTGTTACAAATGACCAGAGGACACAACATTATTAAAATATCTTCAAGTAACCTCTTAAACTCAACATGTTGCATATTTTCAATCCAGGTGGATTTCTATGGTAACGTGGGCAAATGTAGCTGAATATGGAAATTGTACTGTAAATAAGGGAATCTCAAATTTTCCAGGAACTTGTTTGTTTGGCTAAGAAAAAGATACCAGATAAGCTGTATGGAAACAGAGGTTTAATAGCACAGAAATACATTGCATGCTTTTGAAATTTTAAAGACTAGCCTGAACAGAAAAATTTAAAAACATGATGTGAAAAATTTAAAAATACAGAAGACTGTCTATGTTCCAGCTTGCTAGAATAAATCTGTTAAGCTTAACTGGAATAGAAGCTTTTACAGAAAGGTTGATTTTTTGGATACTATAATATTAACTGTTGAAACTGGTGCAGAAATCTTTGGACATGTTAGTAAATGCTTTCACTGAGAGCACAGTGTTATTTATTAAGCAGATGAATGAGAATGCTTAAATCCAGGATGTTTCACTGCATTAGTTGCTTTCTGTATTTTTAGTAGAATTTAACACCTCTCCAGTTACTTCCTCCCACAGATATTTCTTGGCTACTTAATTTTAAAAGGATGTGAGTTGACACTGGGCAGGTTGATCGTGTTAGTCAGCTGTGTATAACATAAGGCCCTCAATGAAAACTATACTGAAAAGACACCTTGAGCTCAGCTTACTTCAACCTGAAGATTTCTATAAAAGCTCTCTTCAGTTTTGTGTAACATTAGCCATTACCATCCCTCATACTGGAGACCATAAATGATCTAACAGCACTTTTTTGTTCATATTCTTATGAGATTTTAGCTGAGCATATACCACTTCTTGACAGAAGATCTCAACATTTTGCTTCCCTTTTTTCTGGCTTTTAGTGCATGTTGAGATGATTTAAAATCTCACATGCAGTAAGTCTGCGATTCATGCAGTTAGGTAAGTAAATGATACAGTAAAATGGGTGCACAGTTGGGTTCAGTGCTTAATGCTTGGGCTATTATGCCAGTAATGAGTGTCTGAAGTAACATAACAAAGACTTGAAATACTGTATTGCTTTAGAAAGGAGGCTGCTTTTCTTTTGTAGTTCACGAGTGTTGTCAGTCTTTCCTAAGCATCATAAAACATCTAATGCTATATATAATCACAAGTAGCATTCACCTAAATAATGTCCTGCATGTTGATGGGACTTTTGTGCCATGTGCACAGGCAGGGAGCTGAAAGATTAAGTTATATAAGTTTTCATTTCAAGGTCTGACTGCTTTGTTTGTATATCATTCTCAAGAATTATGAATAATACACCTCTTAAGCCAGAGCAATTGAAAGGGGATTTCAGTAGCTTAAATCCTGTAAATTGTCACTGAATAAAATACAGTATGAAGCTGAAGCTCATCAGACAAGGACTGAATAGCAATAGCAGAGCAAAAGTTTGGAGTTAGGGAGGTGAGTGAAATAACTGATGAGTAGGTTAGGTGATGACACAACACAAAAAAAACTTGAACAATATTTTTCTACTTAACAAATAGTAATTTATTGTCTGGTGAGTAAGCAATAGCTTATTCTGTTGTATGATCTTGCAGGTCTTCTTTACAGGCAAAAGAGCTAAAAATTTTGCCATTAAAACACAACTTGAAACAAAATCTTTCCTTTCATGATTTTAATGCAGCAGGAGATCTTTGTGCTGCAGTTGTGATAATGACAAAAAGGCAATAAACAGGGAACAAACCTATTAAAACCAGTGTAAGGTTTGGGAGGTAGAATGGTGTTGAAAGTATGGGAGGGCATTTTTAGCAGCTTCTCCTCAGAGCAACTTGGGGGCAGTGAGGCAAAGAATAAACTTACAGAAACAATCAAGTCATGTCTGCAGCTGAGACAAAGGCTGTGACTCAGGAGGGGTCTGGCTCTGAGTTTCCTGTTCATATGTTGTACAGTTTCTAAAAAACAAGATAACATTTTGAAAAGGGGCCAGAGAGAGATACAAGGATACGCATTGACTGTCTTGACTTGTTATTTCACAGAATAGTTTGGACTGAAAGGGACCTCCAAGATCACCCGGCTTCAAATCCCTTAATTTCAATGAAGGCAGAATCATCCAGGATGTTTCTCAATTCACGCAGTTATAAAGTTTGTTCAGTGCAGTCTTTCTGTCTTTCCTGAATAAAGTAAGTACAAGTCCTTCAAAAATCCGAACCCTCAATTTCACTAGAAGTCACATGTCCTGGTTTATGGCAAATTTGGGAGGAAACTCCTAAATGGGGTCCGCTAGAAAGCAAATTCCAGTGGCCCCTCCCCTCACTGGTCTGGGAAAAAATTTTCTTAGATAAAAGTGGGAAAACTGTTTATTTAACAAGCAAAGTGCCCACAAGCACAAAAACAATAAACAAAATCAAACAACAGAACCTCTCGCTGCTCTGAAGAGAGATGGCAAAATTGAGGAAGTCCTTGCCCTGGGGTGTAGCTCAGCTCATTCAGTTTCTCATCAGTCCCTCCAGTGCTGGAAAATGCCATCCTGGGCTCCAGTGGGCTGCAGGCCTGAGCTCTGGCACTTTTTCTGAGTTTTCAGTCCAGAACAGGTTTAAACAATTCCAATAGAAAGAAGAGGAAACAATGCAGGGAACTTCTCTGCCTCAGCTAGCTAAAAACTAACTAAAAAGCAAAGGAGAGGTTTCTCTCTCTTGCTGTCTGTCCGTAGACACCACAATCCATAAGCAGAATGTGGAGGAGTGAGAGCAGTTTCTGCAAACTGTGTTCAATCTTAAAGATGTAGAACTTAATATCAGCATAAAGAGAACAGACAATGGGAGTACAAGCATTATAAGGTCACCCCAGGACACCATGCAGGTATAATTTTGATGCAAAAACACATTTCACAAGTTGTTAGACTGCTTTGGATACCAAAAATTCACAAGAGAAAAAATGAAATACATCATGTTTGATAAGTCCAAGGGAAATCTGGGCTCAAATGGCAGGACTCTTTTAAAGGGGCAGTCTGAATTATGAAATTTTGTGTTGCCTCAATTCCTACACTGTATTATTTGGGTAGTATTTCTCAAGTATCAGCTTCTCAAAGTTGGTTTTTTTTCCCCTAAACTGTATAATGGTTGGATCAAAAATCTCTACACAATATATTTTTAAGTTGTAGACTAATAAAGTCCCATCCCCTCCTGACTGTCCTGATAGTAATTAGAGATAATGTTGAAATCCTTTACTGGATAATATTTTTTTATATAAGTAAGTTAGTTCAAATATCTCTATTTTAATATTAAAAATTAGTTTTTTAAGTTTTGGGGGGTAAAGAAGTATGGTTATTGATTTAAAATATAAAAAAAAAATTAATAATATTTTGGATCAAAGTTTTTACAAGTCATGAAAGAAGCACACAGTAGGCTGCTTCTTTACCAAAACATTCTCTCTTCATAAAACACTGTCTATTGATTTATGTAACCTGTATTTGGGTTGTGCTGTCAATTCAGTATTTTGAATAATATAATTTAATTTCATCTTCTTAAGCTCAGATAGTTCAGCTGTAAGATCTTCAGACATCTAAGAAATGTCCCGTAAAGGGCTGCAACATGACCTTTGGTTTTCTGTATTGCATAAACCCTTTGTCTTGGTAAAAGAATGCATGCTTATCTAAACCACTTCTTTTTGTTTTAGATATTTTCAGATATAAGTAATCCTTTTACATTCGGTATTCATTTAATATCCTTCTACTTGTCTATTTCAAGCTTGTTGTGGTGCCTGTGTGCTTCTCATCTCTGAGCTTATGCATTGTGAGCTCTGTATTGTTTAATAGGGATTTTCATACCTTTGGAGCCTTCTGTGTGTCAAAATGAGGAGGTTACCACGTAGTGCTGGATTTCACATGGTAATAAATGCTAGTAGAAAAAAGATTAAGATATCAGTTACCTGACAAAGCAATTGCATAATGCTTTTTGTAAAGGGAAACCATTAAATTTGTTCTATGGTTCTAATTCTCTAAATTATTTTCTTGTGAGTTTCAGATTAAATGCCCACTAAGTTGTACTACAAGTACCCTTGAAAACAATTTGAAACACTTGGTGATGGTCTAGGGGGAGACTTAAAAGTGATTATGGTGCAAATACTGTCTTTTGCCTAATGGAGGCTGGAGAGAGGTAGAACCCTGGCCATTCCCCACTGGTCTCACTGATGTGTAAAAACACACATAATGTGATCAGCCCACTGCTCATAAAATACACAAATATGAGCAGCCCACTAAAGTGCCTTCACTGTGCCTGCACTGAGATTATCAAATCTCAAGGAACAGTGATGTTGCCTAAGGTTTCCAGTTCCTCACCACTTTTAAGAAAAGTCAAATCACTCTTAGCCAGGTGAAAGATTACAAAGATGTGTGGCCACTCTGGATGTACAGACAGACTGGGGGGATGAAATTCTGGAAAGCAATGCCATATAAAGGGACCTGGGGTTCATGATCCAAGGCCAGGTGGATCTGTGCCAGCAGTGCCCTGGCAGCCAGGAGGGCCAATGGTGTCTTGGGGAGCATCAGGCACAGCGTTGACAGCTGGATGAGGGAGGGCATTGTCCAGCTCTGCTCTGCGCTGGGGCAGCCTCACCTCAAGTGCTGGGGGAAGTTTGGGGTGCCACAATATAAGAAAGAGGTAAAGCTATTAGAGAGTATCCAAAGGGGGGATATGAAGATAGTGAGGGGTCATATGAGCATGGCTGAGGTCACTTGGCTTGTTCAGCCTAGAGGAGACTGAGAAAAACTTCATAGAAATTTTACAGGTTCTTCGTTAAGGGAAACAAAGAGGCAGGCAGTGATCTCTTCTCTGTGGTGGCCAGTGACAGGACCTGAGGGAAAGGCCTGAGAGTGTGTCAGGGGAGTTTTAGGTTGGACATCAGGAAATGCTTCTCCCTCCAGAGGGTATTTGGGCACTAGAACAGGCTTCCCTGGGCAGCACCAAGTCTGACAGAACTTAAGAGGCCTTTGGACTTCTCAGTGCTCTCAGGCGTGTGGTGTGATTCTTGGGGGATGTTGCTGTGCAGGGCCAGGAGTTGGACTTTGATAATATTCATGGGTCCCTTCCAAATCAGGATAGTCCATGATTCTATGAGATTTTTAAGATGCTATAATTTTTTATCATAATGTTTCTCCCTAGTAATGATCTGGAGGGATGTTAGAGTAGTTTCTATTCAATTTAGGCAGATACACTGAGAAACTGTGAAAGAACACTTTGAAGTGTGCCTTGTGCATATCTTTTAAAGAGAGGTGAAATTTCCATCAACTGGAGAAAATAGTTTCATTTAATTACTTAGAGCATTAGGAAGGTACTGGATTGGAGATGATATAGGAAAAATCTGTAAATAACTTTCTCAAGAACAGTAATAATTCTACAATATACCTCATGGAAAGTAAATCTTATCAAGAACATGATTGTCACATAGTTGTAAGCGCTCTTAAGACAAGGCTTAGCTTATCCAACTTTTCACTAAAAGGCAGGACAGGCTAGTGACACAGTCTAAGTTAAAAAATAAAAATGTTTACATGATAAAATTAATAAATTATTTTAAGGATGGACTCATCTAGTATGTGGTTTTATAGTAGATGCTACAGCTGTGGGCTCTTGAATGCCTTTGATCATTGTTTGGTCTTGGATTGCTTAATTTTAGAAAAGCTTGCAAACACTAGATGGACTTGGGGGAGCAATAAGTAAATAAAATAAAACCTGAGTGGGACACATCCACAGGAGTTGCTGTGAGATATCACTCTGGATTGGTCTTTGGTTTTCAGACAGCAATTGGAAGTGGTACCACCCAGTCCTGCAAATGTCACAGGCTTCTGAAAGAACCAGCTCCCTGTTTTGTGCCACTACTGAAAGAAAAGGGAGACTCTGTTTTATATAACCTTGTGAATATCAAGCAGTCAATAGTGTTAGTTGTACAGGTATGACAACATCAGGAGGCCGGGGGGAAAAAGCACTGAAAACATAACCAAAGCTGCAATGCATTCAAAAAAGAATAAAAGCATGATATGCCTTCCAATGAGGCTAAGATGTATTATTTGAAGGGGTTGAAAGATGGACTTGTTTTAATCTAAGTATTTTTGGGAGGAAGAGCCTTTTGACTGAAGACTGATTTTTAATATAGCAGTAAGTGATGAATTCTGTCATTGAAAGGTGAACGCAGACAAATTGAGTGTAGAAATGAGGAATGTATTTAACAGTGTGAGCAGCAAACCATAGAAATGTCTTAGCCATGGATATGCTCACTTTAACCTCATTTGACCTTTGAAAAATTGTTTATCTCAAACGTTTCTTTGAGCTGCAGGTTTGACTTACAGACTTCAGGCAGAAATATTCAAGTCACTTGGCTTGTACCAAAGAGGTCAGGCTCAGAGTTTTGCCATGTTATAGCTTTTAGAGTGTAGGAATCTGTGTTACAATACATGGTTAGATTGCCTGACCCAGATCACAGCTTGTATGCATCCCAATTATTAGTCTGTACTCATCATTCAGGCAGGAAAAAAATGACTTTGGCTGTTTCTCACCTGTGCAAGTGTTAAGCTTTTTTCCAGTAAAGTGTTCAAGGCTTTTGAGATTTTTATGGTGCATAGAATTGCAGAGGAGATCAAGTTATTCAAATGCAAGTGCTGAAAGAAGTCTGGCAATTAGTGCCATTATGCAATAAAATATGGAATATTAAATGAATCTGTTAAATGTTTGTTTAAAGATGTTTATGTAAAGCAAAATTCTCTCATGACTAAATACACTTCATGTCACTGTGTTTAAATAACTTTACAGAGCAATCAGTGCAGGAAACTGGCACGTTGATCACAGAAATTGATATTGTCATGCTTCTTTGATGTATTGCATGGATAAATATGGTAGCTTGAGGAATGTACAAAAAACATTATTGACACAAGATAAAACCAGAATTAAACCAGTGAAGTCTTCTTAAGGCTTCCCATACAGTACTTTGCAACGTTGCTAATCCATGGCAATCTCTTATGTCCATACATCTCCCAAGGCTTTCACACCCACCAGCTTACATTTTCCATCAAAATCTATATAGAAACTTGAATATTCAAGTTGAATCCAGTTTAATTTTCCTTCTGTAATTAAGTTTAAAAGTGATACATCTGCGACTTGGAACTAACTGTTAAAATTACATGGAATAACTGATAAACCTCTGAAAACTAGGTATGCAGGCAATTTAAATATTCAGGTTTTTTCCTTCTCTTTAGAGGATTTTTTAGAGACTTTTTTTAATCAGGCGAAGTTTCTATTTGCGTGTGGAGGATGTCAATAATAATAATCAATCTGATGTAAATTCTGCTTTTATACTTATCTAATAATATGTATATCCATGAGTTTGACTCAAAAAACTGTTTAACATTTTTCAGCATAGACAAGAATTCTTGTATGTCTTGGGGTGACTGAAGTACTGAATAGCCCTCAGACAAATGATACAATGTGAGACAGTCAGAAATATCAGTATTGGGAGAAATGGGATATTTGGTACAGATTGTAAATGTGTATTTCTTAAGTCAGATGAAATCTTGGCAGCTATGTTTCCCAGAATACGTGAGATAGAGAAGTCCCTCACTGGAATCTGAAATTATAAAAATTAGAGTTTTTATCCCTCCTGCAGCCTTAAAAGCATTATGGGGTGAAACACTGATCACTGTTGAGCACTCCCCAGGAGGTCTGGACAGAAGGAACTTGAAGAATGGAAAAAGAAAAGACACCAAAAACTCCCAAATCCATAAGTATACCAAATCAGACTTAAAATGCCTATTCCTTTAAGTTTCTGAAATTTTGCTGTATTTCATTGTTTGGTACAATATAAACTTTAAAGCAGGTTAATGGTTAATCTCATATCACATATACTTTACTTCTTGACAAGTGTATTCTGATGACAATTCTTTATTGCAAAACTCAGCTTGGTTTCTCACTGAAACCAACTTCATCTGAACAACAAAGCAGCTTGATAAAGAAAAAAATGAGCTTTATGACTGGTGATTAATACCATTAACCCTGGTTCAGTTCAGATTTCTGATGAACAAGTTCAATTCATTAGGTCAACTATCATTTAATCTAAATAATGCGTATAGTATGTAACTGTCATTATAATTTTTTTCCGAAGAAAATTGAAGACATTAGTGGTAGGAATTTGAATCTTAATGGTAAGTTCTTAGAAGGGAAGTTGACATGTCTAATAAGAAGCTTAGAGACGGCTTTCTATATCACAGTAACTTTTTGTCAGAACTGAGTGTGCTTGTTAGAACTTCTAAAACACATAACTTCAGCACGCTGACAATTATTAGTGAATAATGAAAATACATAAGCGAAAAAAATGTAGGTGGAATCCTATGGAGCTTTTGTAACCTAAAATTGATTTATCCCCTTGCTAATGTAGGCTATGGTAACACTCTGAAACCTCACCATTCAAGGGTGGGATTTTTTGGTGGGCTGGTAATGCAAGGTGTTGAAAGAGATTTGTCTGTCTTGTCAGACCATTACCCACTGGCTAATGCACTGGGTTCTAGCCACCTAATGAAAATGAGGTGGGGTCAGCCCTGGGAGAGGCAGAAAAACAGAGTAGAATTTTATAAGCGTTTGCAACTGAGGAAATTGTGCTTAAAAGCAAAAGCACAGATTTTAAATTCATTGAAAATTTCTTGAGAGCTGTCAAATTATTGTTGATGTATGTAGTCAATTACTATGGAAATTAGCATGTTTCTTTTCTCTTCAGTCTAATTTTGGCCATCTCTTGTGTAAGTAGAAGAGCGAAGCTGAATCTTAATCGAAGAACATACTGCAAGTCAAAATAATTAAGCCAAATAACTTGTTTTTAAAGTGACTGCTAAATATTCATAAGGGCTGAAACAAAATTTTAAAAAGTGAATTCTTTACATGACTCTCAAACTTTCAAATGGTCTAAATAATCTGATATTGTGATTGGAGCACTTCAGAATATTTTACTGTTTAGCTAGTAATTACCTAAAGGTAAGAAGGCATTAGCTGCTGCCAGCCTTAAAGAAAAAATATTAGCCAGCAAACTGACAATGAACTACTTGGCTAATGAATAGTATCTTCACAGGAATACCAGTAGCAATTGTCTACCATATGTAAACTACAGAAAATATTAATGGCATTGAAATTGCATCAGGATTTTTTTCAAAGTTTATAGGAGTTAGAAATGTTAAGTTTTCCTGAGGAAGAAAGTTCTATTCATCTCTTTTAGGGATAATTGATTATTATTTTGGGGTGGAAAAAGCTATCTTTCTGGTTCAAATGTATTTTTAGCTCTTTGTTAGCTTACAGTATGCAAACATGAGCATGAGTTTTTGGGCTTTTTGCTGGTACTCAGAGAAGGTACAGAACTAGATTTCAGCACCTCTACGTCTTTGTTCTGTGGCTTATAAGATATGCATCTTTTATCAATTCAATATTAGTTTATATTAAACATCTTTATGCTATCTGGAATACAGTTTTGGGATGATATCACCAAATGTCAGAATAGTAATTACTACATGCACCTGGAGCAATTCTCATTATTCTTGCTCATGTTCAACCCAGGAAGAAATTGGCTAAATTTTTTTTTTTTTTTTTTTTTTTTTTTTTTTTTTTTTTTTTTTTTTTTTTTTTTTTCCTCAGACTACCTAAGAAACCTCACAGAGTTAGATTGTTTCAGACTGTATATAGTGTATGCTAGATTGTCAGAGTAATAACTGAATTTTGGCCAGTAAAACTGAAGATTTCTTAGGAAAAAACTTGGGAAAAGTTTGTTTTGAAGATACCTAGCAAAATACTCAGACTTCTCAGACCATGAAGGATAATATAAAATACCAACAACTGCACAGGTGATACACAGTGCAAATGCTGCTCTCTTCAGAGCACTTTACATCTATGATCATTACATTTGGGAACAGGGAGTTACAAGATGGATGGCATAAGATCTGTTGCATTTTGAGGATGAAAAAAGCTCCAAGAAAACCCTGTAGGGCAGCACTGCAAGCAAAGGACTCACAGGATGGGCAGGAGGATGTGCTTGTGTGGATGCAGGCAGATGTAGCACCAGCATCCTTGTAGTGTGGCTGTCTCCCAAAGTTCTGATCTCAGTCAGGATCCAAAACCCAGGGCTGCTTCCATGTGGGAAATAAAGGATTACTCTTTGAAAACCCTTTCTGTAATGCAAAATGAAGTCATGCAACTTTCAGTTTTGAAGGATGGCAATCAGGGGTGGTGCAAAAGCTTAGAATTCCTACAGTTTTTCTATCCTGCTAACTCACTCCAGGTGTTAGTGCAGAGGGACCATTGTGAAAAATATGTCTTGTCAAATTCTAGTACCTCTTTCACTTCACAGTTTATGAAACAAATGGTTTCTGGAATTCAGTAGGCTGTCAAGCTTTTCTTCCCATGTTCATTGATATTTTTTTTCCTAGATGCAAATTCCAATGACAGGATGATACTTATGCTAATTAAGACAGTTGAAAGCTCTCAGTTGTGGGGGAAAAAGAAATGTTTTTTCTTTTTGTGGGAAATTAGATCTTGAGCTTTTGATTAAAACCCAGTAAGGAGTTGTAGGATTTTTATTTTTGTTTCTCTCTAGGTAGAAATATAAAATCTTGGAAGAGACTAATCTGAAGACACAAGTGGTAAATATGCTGGAATCCCAACAGGAAGCAAGTAACCACAGTCTTAGCAGAGTTGTATCAGATGAAGGTGTGTCTTCACCTTTCAAGCTGACAATAATTTTTCCATTAAAGCAAGAATTGCATTGTAAAATCTTTTCGGACTCAGACCTACCAAATATATTTCATATCTTATCTTAGTACTTTTTCTCCTTAGTTTCAATGTGGACAGGGTTGAAACATTTCAGCTGGCAGATGTGGCAGTACCATAGGGCTTTAGACAGGGAATAAAGTAGTGAAAAGGGTCTCAGCTCACTACCAGCTTTTATCACTGTGATACAGAACAAAATGTCATTGGTTTCAACTATGTTTGCACTCAGTCTGATATTGCTACCCACAAGGCATCTGCTGCATGATTTAATTTTGTCACACTGGTGTTTTTACCAGGGGAAATAGTTGAATGTGTGCAGTTAATGATAGGACACGTCTGCTGTTGTGCTGTCAAAAGCATCCATCTAGATATAAATATTTTACATAAGCTTAAAAAGACAAAGGCTAACATGATTTCTGCTGTTTGTACACACATCAGTGCTGCAAAGGGTAAAACACTGGTCACATTTCTCTGGAATTGGCTAGGGATATGAAAATCCCTAATAGCTTGCTACTCAGATTGCAAGCACATTTCTCCTGGCCTCTCTTAATAAGAAAGATGTAATCTCTGCAGGGGGAAAGAGATAAAAGACCAGAGAGAGTAGAAGATAACACACTCACCTGTTGGAGATTCAAGGCTGTTCTTCATTTTTCATTATGTGCTGTAATGGATCCTGTGCATCATACTAAAAATTTAATGGGTGTGTGGGGCATACAGGGAGATAGATACCAACTAAATAAAAAAGACTTTGGATTAGAGAATCATCTGAAAAAAAGGTAACGCACTATTTGAATGAAGGAACAGCCAAAAGTCCAGCAGAGAACAGCCTGTGTTCCTAAGTGACCCTTTGCTGTTTAAGATGTGCAGATCAGAACACTCTGTACTGTTGTTTAACTGTGAATTTGTTTTGTCTTTGACACTTGTGCTTTTTGTGTACTTGAAAAGCTTGAAAACTGAAATTATGGAAATAACTTTTTTCCCTTTTCCACTTAGTTTATATCTGGAAAAAATATGAAACCTTGAAAAAATATTGAATTTTAGGCTTTTTTTTTTTTTTTTTTTGTCACTAACAACTTGTTGTCATCTTGTAAGGGCATATATGGGCTGCTAAAATTTGAGTTCCAAGGTCGTGTGCCTGGATCAGCTGCTGGGACTATTTTTAGGCAAGCCCAATGACAGCAGGCTAAAGGGAGATGTGCACCGTGCACTGCAGCAGACCTTGGGTGCACAACAGCTGTGTTGGCAGTGATTTAATCTTTCAGAACATCACTGTGCTGCAGAGGAACACATTCTGGAAGGCATGTTGAGTAGGAGGTTCCAGTGTCCCTTCCTCCCTCTCAGTGGACCAATGCATCTCATACTTGGCTATTAGCACTGCAGTTTTCTCCTGCTCAGTGTTACTAAGAAAATTTGCTTTCACAGTAAACCAGCACTTTCAAGTTGCATTTATTCCTTTTGATCAATTGTTGCAAGTCTTTTCCTTCAAAAATAACTACTTTATTTTGCAATTGCAAGTGTTAAGGAAAGTTTAAAAACATAAATCTAAAGTCAGGAAAGCTAGAATCTTGAGAATTATGCAGATTCATGTTTTTGATTCTTTCAAGTATTCCCACTGTTAAGGAGACAGAAAATGAAATTCTCTCACCTATTTCATAGACTGGTGGACTTGACCCAAAAGAATTTTTTTTTTTTAATTGAAGGCAACTTCCTTTTTTCTTCCCAGTCAAATGTACTGGTTAATATGAAATGACAGCTTTGAAATACCTGTAGTCACCAGACTCCTTAAGACTAATCACTTAGTGTGGTGCTCAGCACTGTTGTAAGGCCTTTGTTGGTATAAAATATGACTTTCCTCTTCCTTTTCTGTTAGTTGGAAAGACACGTGTGCTGTCTCATAGGAACAGCACTGGAGGCCTTTAAAAAGATACATATATTCATGACATGTTCCTGGTTTTGGTATTTTTTTAAATTTGTTTTTGCTCAGTGAAGATTTTTAGCACATGCCTTTCATTTCTGAATAGAAAAATGTCTGTTCTTGGCTCTTTTCCTTGACTAGACCACTTTTATTCTAACATATTTTTGTGTCTCCCAAGGACATTGCATTGGTAACTTCTCTTCTAAGCCCTGTGAATTTTTTTTCCTCCCCTATTGTTAGATAGCAAAAGATTTTACATTCGTTGTTAATTTCCCACATTCCTGGTAAAGAAGAATGGTTGCCATTGTTCTAAACATGAAGCTGTATTTTTTATTTGCTATGCCTTTTCATGAAGGGCTTGGATGAATTAGTGTTTGTACAAGTGACACGACGGGATGGATCATTATTTCTGTTGCTGCCCTTTGGGGAATTCACTAAATTGGATATGAAGATTGTGATATTTTCAAGCTCAAGTATGCTGTTCTCTTACAGCAGTTGCTTCTGCCCTTTGTCTCAATTTTCAGTTTTTTTGTCATGGATGTCTTGCTGTCCTCTATAAGTTCTGCCAGAAAATCCATGTTAGCAGTAATGTTGTGTTTCACAACATTTTAATATGTAGTGATTTTACTCACAGAGCCCAGGCTGCTGTTTACAGCTCTAGAAGTTAAATTTTTTCCTGGCTTTAGTATGGTACAGACTAATTTCTTAGCATTTAAACTTTGTTTGAATCACAAAATGTTTATGGAGTAATATTTCATCAGGTGACAGGAATACATTTTCCAGTAGTTGAAGGGCAAGGGTTCAAACACAACCACATGATGATGGTTTTTTTTTGGTTGATTATTTGGGTTTTTTATTTGTATTTTTGGTGGATTTTTAAAGCAGCAGTTTCTTTTAGTAGTGGCCCTCAGTAAAATGTGCTGTGGTAATCTCTGCTTTCTAACACTTTAAACACGTAAAGTCTAATCTTCTATCTTGGTTACAGTTTCCTTTTTGTCTATGCCATGAGGAAAAGTAAAGTCTAATAGGTCTGTTAAAACTGGCTTCAAAATCTGTTTTCTTTTTTTTTAATGCCACTGTAATCCCCAGGTTCTTCTGCTTCCTCCCTTATTATGTAGCTGCAAATGTGTTAAACTTATTTTTACTGGTAAATACAGGCTTAAAAATAAGTTAGCTTGGGTAGAATTCCCAATTTTAAATATATGCTGTCTGAGGGATGTGGAAGTGTTTCTGCTAGCTTTCATGACAGCATATTCACAGGCATGGACAGCAAATAATCGTGAGCTGCTCTTGTGTTAACAGTAATCCAAAACCACTCAATTTCCTTTGTGTCTTTCTTGATGGTGGAGATGTGCTGTGTGATCCTTGGCACTTCCATGTGGTCTTGGCAACCCTGTGGAATGCTTTGCTTTAAATAAAACCTATATTTGAATTCAAACATATCACAGATGCATTATAATATTTTAAGTTTTTGCCAACCTTAAGTGTGAGTTGTGTTTTCTTTAGTAACTATTGGTAGTTGATCTGTGATCACAACATTTAAGTGCATCTTGTAGCTACACTCTTAGATGCATAAATCAAATTGATGAAATACTTAAAAACAAAAGGAAAAAAAAATACCAAAACAAAACCAAACTAAAAATGTTCTAGCAACTCCAAGCCCCACCTTCTGGTCTCTCTGACATATTACCGCAAATTGTTGTGAAATTAATCATAAATTAACATCCTCATCACTGGCCATCATTAACTCAATTTCTGTAACATTTCTTAAGCTGAGATTTACACTTACAAATTCAAACTGGGTTTTAAGGTTTTTTAGGCAATGTTATATTGCTACCTTACCTCCAGACAGCTGGGTTCAATCTCAATAAATGACTGTATCTTCTTGCCTTGTGTTTGTTCTATTAAAGAATTACTGTATCAATATTAACATGTGCCACTTATAATAGATTGTAATATTGTTGTGATTGAAGTAATGATGCTTGTAAAACAAGCTGCAGTCCCTGGGTAGATGAACACTTTTATACTGACTTTTCTGTTTAGCTGTGTCAACCTTACTTGAAGTCCCCACAAAGGAGATATTAAATTTCAAGGCAGAACTCTCTTGCCATTTCTTGCCATGATGCAGTCTCATCTGCCTATCTACACTTAATCCTTAAGGTACTTATGTAAGATCTCAAGTTATTCTTTCTGAAGGAAGAATGCTGAATATTGTTCTGCCTAACATCAATGAATTGTTGCTTTGGGAATGATTTGAGAAGTTTTTAAAGTATTGGCCATGACATTACTTTAATTTCCAGAATTACTGGTAACTGAGCTCATTGAAAAGCCAGCTTAAGCTTCTCCTTTACTTTCTGGGACATTGAAAGGTTCTAATATTTTACTGCCTCACTGTAGTGTCCCATGATAGTTAAAACTTCCTCATAGCAATATCTGGTGATAGGTTCTTGATCCTAATATTACCTTGAAATAAATGAGTTTTGGTGCTCTGGGCATCTTTCAAGAAAGAAAGCCCAGCAGAGCAAACTTTCTAAGTGTGTTTCATGTCAAGTCTTTAACATTTGTTATATCCACACTAATAAATGACTACATTTTGGCTAAAACACCCCTAGCTTTTTCTTAAAGCTCCTGCCAGGACAAACTCCAACACAGTGAGGAAGAGCCAGTAGCTCCTGGCTGGGATGCACCTTCTGAACTGTCCTGGTGAAGCTGCCCCTGGAGATGAGGAGCCCAGATGCTTGAGTCACCCTTTTATTAGTGCCTGGAGGTGGCAGGAGATGAATGAACCTACAGGAAACTCTGATATCTGCTGTCAATTTTTGTCAGGCTGCTGGTGGGAGAATTTCTCTGAAGATGTTAACTTTCCTGTGGAGAACCTTTTGTTCTCCCTTGCACTAGCAAGGTTCCGGGGTGGCCTGGAGTAGTGTTGCTGGCTTCATGCCTTCTCTTTTGAATGATGGTATGATAAAGCCATACTCATTGAGTAAAGCCATATTTGTTCCTGCAAAGCTGACCTTGGCACATTGCCATGGCCAGAGATCATCTGGATTGAAAAAAATGTTTTCTCTAAAGTTCTCTTTTTTAGAGCCTTGTGGCACCAGCTGCAATTTATGCAATGTGTATGAATACAGGTAGAATTTCCTTTGGTAAGGTCTTGCAAACAGCACACCCAGGCATTTTCCATGGCTCCTGAAAAGATCTTGCTATGCTTTATCTGCAATTCCAGTTGCATTCCATTGACAGCAGGCACAGGTTTTCCGTGGCAGGCATTTGCTGCTGCTTGCTGTCCTCTCTGACTTAGGTGTGTGACACCACCTGCAACCTGTACCCCACTTGGAGGTGGGGTCCAACACCCAGATTAGGCCAAACAGTGTTATTTGTAGTCTTGTTGCTTCGTAACGATGCTGGAGACTAATGCTTGAGATGTTCTCTGTAATGTAATTGCTACATCATGAAAAAAATACAAAATTATTGTTTGCAAGGTGGTCTAAAAGGGATGTTCTATTAGTCTGGATGGGATAAAAACAGACTGAGTTTGGCAACAAGCCCAGCACTCTGTAGTTTGAAGCAACATCTTTCAGTATGACGTTAACAGTATGGCTGGAAGTAGAAACCAGATACATTGAGAGTTTAGGAATTAGGTTAAGTACTATGCTGGATAACTTAAAGTTAGAATTGATTCACACTGTAATTGTCCTCCTGGAAAGCTAGTATTCTCTACTCTAGTATAGAACTTTGAGCACTCAGCTGCCTGTGCTTCCTTCTCAGCTCCTGTGAGCATTCAGGTTATGTGGTGCAAACTTTGTAAAGCAGTGAAGTTCTTGAATATTGTCCTGAAATTCAGCTGAATTAATGTGTTGTATACTTTTATAGGCAGCTGGACTGCAGGAATGAAATGAGAAATGAAGGGCTTGGACCATGTTGTATGGGATGTGGAAGCCTGCACAGTAAGTCAAGGTAACATGACATTATCTCCCTTTATTATTGCTATGTTTATCTTTTCTCTTCACATGCATCAGTATTACACCAAGCTCAACAGATTTATGTAATATAATCTAAAACTTGGCAACATCTCTACAGTTAACAACAAGCCTTTGAGCGCTAATTAAATGGTATCTTTGGTGTCTGACTGGTATTGATTTCAAACACAAGAGTTCTCTATGGTGATTGATACTGAATTCCAGAGTGGAGAACCAGGGAACACAAATTTCAGCCGACCTTGCATGGCCTGTGCACTGCCCCAGTGTTGATTACTGCTCAGCTGGCAGCTACCACAGGGCTTACCCTACTCCTGTTAAGGGAGAAGTTAATGAATAGGTAGCCAGTTAATGAACTTAGTCTAAACTTGGATTCATTGGCTGTACTAGAAAAATGACAATTCCCTGGTATGATTTTGGCACCTAACAACTACTCTGGTCAAAAATTTGCTGTCTCAACTCAGATCTAAGCTTGGGCAGGGATACTTTCAACATGTTTTCAATGAGATTTGGAGCCAAAGGAAATTTTCTAGCATAAGTATAGGATCTTTTATGCCCGATGGTATATTAATGTATGTCCCTGGGTATGTTTTATTCACTAATATAGACAAAGTCTTTTCTTGTTAAAAGTCTAACCCTTACCTACTAAAAATAGAGATTTACAGGTCAAAGTATTTTCAGACTACATGAGGCTCCACTGAAAGACTAATCTTTTTGTCAAATTGGATGGTGGGTACATAAAACTTTCCTGTCAGCTGGGGTGGGGTACATTGTGGGTGGAGGACTGTTGACTCCCTGTATCATTGTGGATTTTCTTTCCTGCTCCTTCAGGGCATGTAGCTTGTGTTTTTCCATGACACTAAAGCACAAGAAACAACTGATTCTTGAGGAGCCTTGAGATTATATGACCAGAAGCTGGCAAAATATGTACCTTTGGCTCTGAAATTTCTTCTTACGTACCTAAAGGTCCCTTATGCTTTCAAAATCTTGGAGAGCTAAGCGTGTTCTTGATCCCTTGTTTTTCCATTTTAGGAGATTTTTAGGTGTCTTGTGGAGTGGCACTGTAGAAACCATCTCTGATTTTTTTTTGACCATTATTTTAGAAAGTGTTGGTCAAAACATTTTGGTGGGTGTTTGAAAAGCCACACAAGGCTGCTGGTGGTACATCCAGGGTAAATAGGCCTCTTGAAAAGCAAAGAGCTGCTTGGTAGACAGAAGGCTGGCAAGCTCTCTGCCTAAGTAGAGAATCATGGCTTTCTCATCTGAAGGGGGGATCAAGTGATGATGTCCACTTAATATTTTTATTAGCTTTGTGAGAAGAGCAATGAGTGACACAAAGCACCTTTGGATTAAAAGGCACACTTCCACTGAAGTACCTCTTCTTGCTGAATTTTTTTAGTATTTGGTTTCTGAAGCTTGTGGTGGGTCTGATTGAACACATAAAAGCTTTTATTTGTGTAGGTCTTCTATTCCTTTTGGTTCGGGATTTTTTTATTTTGTTAACATTTCTGACTGTCCACCTCCAAATTAAGGAATTACCCAAATGTTTTAATTTATAAAGCTGCTCTGTCACCTATCCTGGTCAGCAGACTATCCTTCACTGTAGTCATATATGAAATTAGAGTCTTCAGATAGAATGAACATTTAAAAGGTTTTGGGGATGACTTAACTGTGTGTCATCAATGAAGGGTTTTTTTTTTAACTTATAACTGCAATTAGAGCTCTGTTATTCAATTAAAAAGTCAATCTTGATTCAACCTATCTTTAGTTAAACCCTGTGGTGTTTATGTTGTGTGGTTAAAATGTTGGTGTTTGTTCTAGATAATTGCATGATAGACAAAAAACTGTCATTAAAATAAATGTGTTGATATTTTGATAGGAAAATAGTAATCTTGTGATTAAATTATTTAGCTAATTATATGTAATGTTGTAAATGTATTTGTACTTGGTACAGTACCCTGCTTATGGAAAATACTTGTAGTACCCCTACAGGTTACATTCCCTGGGGGTTACATTCCCTGAGGAAGTGTTTGCCTCCGTAGTTTGAGGCCTTCTGTACTTTTGTTGTCTGGACAATGTTTTTCCTTAATTGAACTGTGCTTGTTCTCAGCAGATATTTATTTTTCGGTTAGCTGCTGCTGCTCTTGCAGACTTGAAGGGCAGATTGGTTCACTCAAAGCCTTTTCTATTTTCTTGAATTATATTATCTGATGTAATCAAATAGATCATGCCTATTTACAGAACCTGTCTTCCACAGGAAAAAAATCAACAATCCTATGCAGGTAGCAAGTATCACCAAAAGGTGACTAGTGTCATGCAGATGAAGAATTTGTATTAAGTTACTAATGAAAGAATTTTGCCATTATTACTCTTATTGATGAAGGTCTTGTAAAGAAATGGGTGAGGGTCTCACGTACAACATGAACATGGGTAACAAAAATGCTTTTGCACATAGAAAGAACCCTGAAAGACGTTTATTTTGACCCTGCATGAAATGTGGGGGTTGCTTGATCTCCAGAAAAAACAGCCAAGGCCTCGTTAACCCTTTTCTTCTGTATAATGCAGTTGGCATTTTCTGCCTCAGCTTCCCTGCTGTAGCTGCTAAAGGCACAAAGGTGTTTTACTTCTGGTGAGTGAGGGATTAATTTCCTGCCCCTCTTCACAAGATATCCTTAGAGTAAGAGAGAGGTGATACTTTTGTCTGTTTGGTTTAAACACGCAGATATGCTGCAGAAAGGTTAAAAAAAAGTTAGTTCGTGAAGTTAAACTGACTTGGATACTTAATACAGTGCATCAGTGAATGCACAGACAGGGTGAGGCAGGAAATGACAAGACAGCACTGGAGGTAGCTGAGTGTTCCCTAACCATTTTACCAGGTGATAGCTATCAAAAAATGATGTGGTTTTTAAAGTCATGGTATCTGACTTTTGTTGTTTGTGGTCTCTTAAGTGAACTGCTCCAAATCTATCTTATACTTTTATATATAAAGTGGATTTATCTCTTTCACTTGAGACTCACCTGTTGTCTTAATTCACTTTTGGGATAGATGTTTTTCCCTTTCCTTTTCTAAAGAACTATGGCATTCCTTCTTTATATAAAACTGCTGTTTTGGACCAATAAGTCTCTGCTGACCTCAGCCAAGGTGGACATGCTTAATCAGAAATTCATATGGAGATAAAGTATTTTTAAATAGACAAATATGCAGTGCTGGCCCTTGGAAATAAAAATCTCTCAAATCTAACTCTGCCAGTTGGTATAAAATATCTTTGGGATACTTCTTCCTCTCTCTTGATGAGAATCTGAAATGTCTGATCGTGTGATCTGCCTCTGTTTGGATCTTAAAACAGGTCCTCTCTGCCTGTAGATCTCCCCAAACTTCACTCATTTGGAATAGAAGCTGAATAATTTTTTTATGTTCATTTTCAAAAGATGTATTGCTTATTATTTATTACAAAGCACTTGTGCTACCAAAAAAGAAATGAAACTCTTGTTTATAAGAAATACTAAATAAGATATCTAATATATCCAAATTCTCTTAGAATTGCTTATGAGTAGCACCTTATTTGGTACATTTTTTGATTAAGTGTGTCACAGCTGTGGATAAATATGAAATCAATCGTCAGATAGGATAAATAGTCAATCAGTAGTCATTTATGGTATTTTTCTCTGAATAACATCTTCTGAAATCTCAAATACGGGGATGTAGTTTTATGTATTGCAAAGTTGTATGAATAGGCTAGTAAAAAATGTTTTCCTAGGAGAACTCTTTAGATGATTGAGAGATTATTTTCAGGATTTTAATGGTTTATTCTTTCTTATGTATGCTTTTCTTTTATTAAATCTGGTGAACTGCAGACACAGCAGCGTTTCAAGCAACTAGCCTGAGGGGTTTAATGCAAACCATAAAAAGAATAGTCAAAACTTTGTCTGCTTTTGTGATGTCATTGGAGTGCCCTGTGTTGTGATTATAGCTATTTACATTAGTCCAAATATTTATGTAATGCACAATGTGAAAGTATGAGGTGCTAAGTAGAGAATTACCATTTTTCTTTACAAGAGAGGTGTTCATTCCTATGAGCAGATGACGTCTGCGTGTTTTTAGGGAAATGACTTTTGAGCTTCCAAGTTTTTTAGGAAAACATGCATAGCATAATATACCAAGGAGAAACATTTGTTCTTTCCTTTTAATTCACTCATCTTGTACTTGTCAGCTGGTCTTAAATGTAGAACAGAACCAAAAGAAGCATCTATAATTGCTATGGTAATTCCTTTCTGGGAATTAGAGTGAGCTCCCCCATCTTCAGAGAAGTCCAGACATAGACCTCTGAAAGAGGAGGCAAAACAGTGGTTTTAGCTCCTTAGCTAAAAACACCTGTGCCTCTGGTGGCCAGTCAGCGTGCCCAGGGAGCTGGACACAAGCCAGAGCCTCCTGTGTTGAATTCACACCTGATTATAAGATAGTTTTTCTACCCTCTCTGCAGTGTTTTAAAATCAAGATTATCAATAAACAAATGTGTCTAAAAAGACTCTGCACATTATTCAGTGCATTAGAGCCTTATGGTTTTTAAATTTCCTTTCCACTTTTGTTGTCATGACCTCAAACTGCACTGTTTAGGTAATTATTTCAGCTCTATCATAGACCAGAAAACAAATTCCAAAGTGGCAAACAAAATATAATTTTAAAAAGAATCCTTTGTGTGTCAGAAGGGAATAGAAAACACAATAGCAGTGCAAACTAAGTCCTATTGGCAGTCCTGGCTTAGGACAGCTGGGTCTTCCATTCCCTTTGAACACACTTTTGATTACTAGGGCTTGCCTTTTGTTTTCTGCATTCCCAGACACATGTCTGAGCCTTGAAAGGTGGCCTTAATACCACAATTTATATACTCTTGAATTCAAATGTCCTTTTGAAAACAGAGCAATAAAACAGTGAAGTACATCAATAACTGTGTCCGAAAACTAGGAATTAAATGATTGTTGATGGATGATTACATGATTTTGATGACTTGTTGCATGGAGATTGACAGATTACCTGGTGATTCTTATTTCAAAATATTTCTGAGCAGGCAGGAATGGTAGGCTTTGCATTTAGGAGTAAACAGAAATGTTAGCTGAGTACTTCTAAGTTTTATTGCAGTGTTTTTGGAAAACCAAACTCCCTGTCTGAGCTCTTTTTTTTTTCTCTTTGAGGCTCCTGGGATAGAAATCAAGTTGCACCTGTTATGTGGGCAGGTGACATTTGTGATGGGAACTAATTGATTTGATGGGCATATTCTGAAAGACAGAAGGCACTTTCAGGAATTTTGCGATAGTTTTCAAGCAAAATAGATGAAAAGACGTGCACTGTTGTGGGATTTTTTGCCATATTGGTCAACATTGTTAGCTTCAATGAATTTGACTGGGAATTCAAAACAAAACTTGAGCAGACTCAGAATAAATTAGAATAAAATCAAAGACAATAGTCGCAGGATGCCCTGTGAGGAAAATCTGTAAACTTTTATACAGTTCTAGCTGACAAAAATCCTGTTCTCATGCTAATATAGCCAATAATGAAGAAATGTGGGAAAAAAAATACAGTGAATGTGTTGAACAAGCAGAATTGTGCTGAACCAGGCTGAATAATGGTGTGCTCTATGGGATGCCAGCCAGCCCCTTAATGCTCATTGCTGCTGCAAAAGCTCTTGCTAATCCTGCACCAAGAATTGTTTCTCTAAATCATGTTAGGACTTTGATTTCATTGTAATAGATGGAGGCAAGGGAGGCTTGTGTCTGAGGCTCGGGACAGACAGCGTGTCCCTTTGGAACGAGGGCGCTTTGTAATGGTGTGTCATGCTGGAATTGCAACTGACAACAGCCTGCACAAGGACCAATGGCTTGAAGGAAACACTGTCCAATTCCCGGCCTCTTTCCTCACCTGGGAAATTTGTCTGCTACAGACCAGGCTAATGGTGACATTTGAGACTCTCTTGAATGCTTTTTTTAGTTGCAACACAAAAGGGTGACAGTTGTGTTAACACTGTATGAGAGGAAGAAGGAAACAACAGCTAGTCTGTCTGCCAGCATCTTTAATTTCAGGATTTAGCAATGCCATCTTACCCTGCAAGGAATTTGCCTCAGAAAGCCAGATTTTAAAGACAATAGAAATATGCTGGTTTCATAAGTATTTAGATGTCAAAGAGATCTAGCAGAAGATATGCATTCAGAATGGTTTCATTTTCCCCTTAAAATCCACACTGAACTCTGTTCTATTTTGCTAATCAATAGGTAAATATTGGGATGGTGAAAGGAACAGGGTTTTATTTAGCACCTAATATGAAGACCTGTTTGTAGATGTATCTTGGTGTAGGAGCAGGGATTTCACAGGGGTGACAAATAAAGAAAAGCCCAAGTGTTCCCCACTGAGATTTCTGTTTTTAGGAGATTAGTGAACATTAAAACATATGTAAATATGAACTATTGCTGAAGACAACTGAGGAGTTTTGTAATAATGCTGAGTATATATGGAAGTACTTAGCTCTGTGGTTGACTTGCAGGAAATTCTCTCTATGCTTAGTGGAAGACAGGGTGGTTCAGCAAAGGTGACTGCCTGGCAAGCTACCTAGGAAAGGCAACAGAATCTTTCTCACATTCCTTACTTTTGTCCACTTAGTTGCTTTTTGATGCCTCTTTCAAGGGAAGGTGATATTTTGCAAAATTCTCATCAACCAAGCCTAACTAAGTTGGGCAATGATGAGCAAGAAGTGATTTCAATCAGTTTCAGAATGTCAATATAACTTTCTATTAAAAATATGAATCCACCTAAAAATCCTTCCCAAGGATTTTTTTTTAAGGTAAGTCTCCCTGGAAATACAATCCTAGGCATAAAAAGTCCTATTTAATTGAAAACTATAGAAGTTAACCTATTTAGTTTGTAAGAGATGTTCTGCTGGTTTGGGTAATTCCTGAGTGGCTTTTGTTAGTTTCAGTATTGGCCATTTCTTAGACCACTATTCATTTCTCATCAGCTATGAATCCTCAGATACCCTTTTCTCTGACTTGGGCATCTTTATCTTCTGGTCAGGCATAGAATTGTTCAGCTAACATTATTATTCACAAATTGCTTTTAATTAAAAGTCTCTGGAAAATCAGCACTGAAGTATCTGCCTGTTATGATTATAGGTAAGTTAATAAACACTCATTTGCCTTGCTTCTTAAGAGAACCAAGTGTTGCTGCACAGCACTTTTATAATCACAGTCTGAAGCCCTAAGAACTTCTTCATAAATCAGATTAAAAAATACTTTCTTATAAAGCTAAGTGACCTTATAGATCAATGTTTCCAGATAAGATCCAGCATAAGCTACTCCAAAGACAGAGAGCATCAATCTTAGGTGATTCATTTCCTCAGCATCTCCCAATGCAATTTAGGGAATAGAAAGTCTCTGCAATAAGAACTTTTCCCAAAAGGCTGAATATTTATACTAAGATGTTCTTAATAAGTACAAAAATTACATCATCTCAAGAATAAGAGGCTTGTATAGTGCTTTTGAAAAATCAAATAAGAAAACTTAATGAACACAGTGATATTTTTATATGAATCATTTCTCTATCAAAAGCATTGGTGTTTTTTCCTTCAATATGAAAATCATAGGGCAACCTTCTTATTGTGGCATCAGCTAGTTTTACTGGTTGATATTTTACTGTCCTTCAATTTTCTGGGAGATCTTTTTTGTCAAATTTACTACATGCACATTCACAAGCATGTTTAAGAGTGATGATTTTTACTTGCCCTGGATGAAGGACAGGGAAGTGTGGTGTGCATGAAAGAACTGGACTGACTGCCTCTGTTTCCTGGGTGAAAAATAGAGAAAATAGTTATTTGCACGTCAGGAAATAATTTTAGAATTTTGAACCACAGAATCACAGAACCAGTAGATTAGACTAGACCTTCAAGATCATCGAGCCCAACCCATGTCCTAGCACCTCAACTAAACCATGGCACCAAGTGCCATATCCAGTCTTTTTTTAAACATACACAGGGATGCTGACTCCACCATCTCCCCAGGCAGACCATTCCAATACTTTATCATCCTTTTAGTAAAAAACTTTCCTAATATCCAACCTATATTTCCCTTGGAGCAGCTTAAGACTGTGTCCTCTTGTTCTGTCAGTTGCTGCCTGGAGAAAGAGACCGACCTCCACCTGACTACAGCCACCTTTCAGGAAGTTTTAGAGAGTGATAAGGTCACCCCTGAGTCTCCTTTTCTCCAGGCTAAACAACCCCAGCTCCCCCAGTCATTCCTTACAGAGTTTGTGTTCCAAGCCCCTCACCAGCCTTGTTGCCTCCTCTGGATGTGCTCAAGCATCTCAATGTCCTTCCTAAACTGAGGGGCCAGAACTGGACACAGCATTCAAGGTGTGGCCTCACCAGTGCCAAGTGCAGGGGAAGAATGCAAAGTGTTTGGAAATCTCAACTTAAAACCTAAAACTGTGAAATCCTATGTGGTAATTTCTTTTTTATTTTGCAAAGGGTCAGTGGAAGAAATCAGAAAATACTATGTCCCTCTTCTACTGTAAAACACAACAAAATTTGATTTGTGGAAAAAAAGTATGGTATGTAGAACAATCTCTGCAGTGCTGAGACTGAAGGCGGGGTTCAGGAGTAGGGAGTGCTTTGAGTGTGGCCCGTTGGAGATGGGCAGAGATGTGTCAGAGAGGGCAGCAGGAGAAAGATTAGATTTCCTTTGGTCTGTATTTTCGGTCATGCAGGGGGAGCAGACAAAAGTGTTAATGGCTTAGGAGCCAGGGTAAAATGACAGGTGGTGAAAAAAAAAGTTGAGCAGTTTAGAGATTAAAAAATAATTGTTTAACAAGGTAGATGACATTTTGTTTGTTTTTTTGTTTTTTTTTCCTCTATAGGCCACTATGTCAGAGCAAATTCAGTCATTCGCTATTATGGAATCAAACATACAAGGTAGCAGTTGGTATTTACAAAACAGGAGGAAGACTTTGCTTCTTAGAATCATCTTATTAACCCCATTAGAAATCATGAACAAAAGCTGGCAAACTTGAGCTGATGAGCAGAATTCCAAAATAGGAACTGCTCAATAGCAGTGAATTGATTGAAATGCTGGTATACATTTAAATCACCAAATAGTTTAATGTTTGTCTCTGTGTAATCTCATTCCTTCTTACTGTGTTTCTTTAATTTCCACAGCCTAATTCAGAAGTTTCCCCAGTGTAAATTAAGACACAATCTATAACATGGTAGGCAACTGAGTTAGGGAGCAGTTGAAAATGTTTTTAGTCACTACACTGGGCAACAAAGGATTGCCATAGGTGTCACTCAGCAAAAAGTCAGGTGATGGTTACTTTTGCATTATAAAGGACATTTTCCAACAATAGACAGAACAAACTAACAAAAGCTGATAAATAGGGTGTTTGTGAGAGCAGCTCAGAAAATCTGCACCAAATATGGGAAATACACCAAGAAATGTAGGTGCTGGGTTAATTAGCTAGGTTTCTTGGGGTTACCCTCTTCAAGTAGCTAAACTGTCATTCTTCAACAGTTCAGTATTTAGGTATCAAACAGTAAATACCCTACCTAGAAATAATACTTTGCAACCTTTGTATATCTGGACTAAGATTAGGCAAAAGATGTGCAACTTAGTTCTTGCTCAAAATAGAGGCTGGTGGGACTCTCTTGGCCTGTTCCTCTGTCATTTGGGCAGAAACCAGCCCTGGATTTGGTTGGTTTGGACTTGCTGTGTGTTTGCTCTGGGGATGCTCAGAAAAAAAAATTAAATGAGAAATTTCTGAGGTTTGTGGCTTTTAAGCCATTGAGACAGCAGTTTGGATTTCTCTTGTATTTGAGACTGCTTGTTAGCATGAAGTGACCTTCATGCCTGGGAAATTCCTACCCCTCTTCCACACTGGACTGTACTGACCCAGTAAGAGCAACAGTTCCCAGTGACTCTCTCAAGTTTGGTTTCCTTGAGTACCCAGAGCAAAAAGGAGTTCTGTCTGTCTGGAGTCTCATGAGTAAATTATGTATATAGCATTTAATCATGTTTTCTGATAAACAAAATAACCTAAAAAATATTGCTAACTACTCAGCTTTTGACGCTCACTTTCTGAGCTTTATTTTATTTTCATTTCTCTGGAATCTAGGTAGAATTGCTTTCTATGTTGTGAGGTTTTTTTGTTTCCCAAGGTAGTCAACACCAGTAATGTAAAAAAGATTTTTTTTTCTTTTTATCATTCTATTGTTAGCTTACTTGTGACAAGAATAAAAAAATAGTCGATATTTGGTAGTGATAATTGCTATGAAGTGACACCAACAGACAAATGCTCTGCAAGACTTCATGCTAACATGCATCCTGTCAGTATTAAATGTGTTTACTTTTCAGAATTATTGTTACCTTTAGCTGTCCAGAAGGCAAAAAAAAAAAAGGAAAAAGCTGTTAGCAGAGGTAATTTCCAAGGATATAACAATTAAGAGGAGGCAAATGTCAGTTTGTTTAAATAGTTTTCAACATATGCTTTTTTTTTAACATTAACTACTTCTTGGGCAAATTAATCCTCTAATATACAGCTTTTGGTATTGAGCATTGCTGATTCAATGGTTATTTGCTCTGAAGATGATCATAAATTGAGATGCTGTTGAACATGTAATTTAGGGTTTCCAGTACAGAAACAGCTGTTAGCAGAGAGTGGTCATGTACACCCTGTCAGGGAGGGTTTACTGCAGCCCTGGGTGAGCTATTTTGGCATTCCAGGACATGCATCTTAATAGCTGCCCAATATTTAAACAGGGGAACAGCTTGGGTTTCAGGCCCTGAAAGCTCCAACATTCCTTTCTTGCACAGTCCCAGAGGGCCATGTGGTGCCTTTAATTGTGAACAAGTAAACATTAGTCTGGTGGCTTGAGCAATTCAGGAGATGAAATGAGACAGAAGTTGTCTCTGCAGGTGGGTTAACAGCTGCTGCCAAGTGCCTCTCTATCTTACTATCTCAGAGCAAGCCTCAGAGATGAGCCTGAATAATTTCCACTGTCATATAAAGACTGGCAAGCAGCAGGAGTGATTTGTTCTGACTCCTGTGAAAAAGATTGATGCAGTGTTTGGTTTTGAAGATTTGAAATTGAGAGAGAAAAACCCACTATTTTGGTTCTCCAGTCATTTAAAATCTTAATATAGGTATGCAGATTCCAGCCCTTTTAAAAATCTGGTTGCAAGCAGTAAGCAATTAACCCTCTAAATGCATTTCCCTACAATTTAGCTATCAATTACTTTTGTCTTAGAGCCTCACAAACTGTTGCAAACAAGATGTAGGACAATCTGTCAGAAACAAGTTGCTTGAAAATGTAATTACCTGACTTATTTGTAGATGAATGTTCTTGACAGAAGCTTTAAGGAGGGGAGAACAGAATTTAATGTGGAAATAGCTCTGCAAAATTAAAGCCATTTCTCCCACTGCAATCCTATTCAAATATGAGGACCCTCCTGCTCTCTCCCTGTTTTTATCTGTAGGTTTATGATGTTATTGGTGCTGCTGATATATCTTAAATGTGAGTTGCCTGTAATGAGCAAAGGGGAGAGCAAGAAGAAAAATTATGATATATTGAGTAGAAGACAAAGAGGTTTCTTTGGGAAAGAGAAACTATTCACTGTTGAGCAGAGCTATCTTCATTCTTCAAATGTCTCACGGCAAACTGACTTTTCCAGTTCACTTTTGTGCATCTCAGTAATTGAAAGAGGGATGGATTTCCCATCATATACATGTTGCATGCATCAGCAGGCCATTTCTGTAAGTGCATATCTGTGATGGTAGAAAAAGGTTTGCTTTCTAAAAATCCATAGAAAGCAGATCAAATATGTGTCCTCTATGAAACTGAATCCTGAGCTGAGATCTAGCTGGCTTTTATGAGCTAATGAGGGTCACTGTGGGTCAAGTCTTGAATGGAAACTTCCAGGAAAAATAAAAGTGTAGTAGGAAGTACTTTTTACTGCAAGCATAAGAGGTTCTTGCCCTTTGACTCAGTGATACAATAGAGCTTGAAAGATACTTATAACAATTTATGAAGTCTTCTGGGTTGGTGTCCAAACAGATCAGTTGCTTTTAGTGCATGGAACAACATCTTCCCCTGGAAGGTCTGGCACAATGTAATGACAGGGCATGTAAATATCTGGTACTTCTAATGGGCAATAGCACAAGATGGGGAAATAAAAACTCAACTAATTGCTTCAACACAAACCAGCTTGACAGAATATTTTTTTCTTTCATAATTTACCAACGGTGAACAAATATTTATACAATTAAGAAGTAAATAGTGGAATATATTCTAAGAAGCTTTAAAGGCCACAACAGCAAATGGATTAAGAGCAACACGGTAACTTCATGAAGAAATTAATTAGTGGCAATAATATACGAGATTTGAAGGCAATCTTCAGACCCTGAACAGCTAATTTGCCGAATCTAGAGATTACACTAGAAGAAGGATCATTCTGTGCATGCCTTACTTCCTAATCTGGCTTTCCTCCGTGCCAACTCTGAGAGAAAATGAATTCAGGGGATATTTTCTTAACCCCCACCCATGCAGCCATTCCTATAACAATATGCACAGACAACAGAGGGGCTGTTTATAGAGCAGAATGAACGTTGTTTGGTTAGTCCATAGCTTTGAATAAAACAAAGAATTATGAAGGGCTGGGAATTTGTGAACTGGCACTGGAACAAGGGAAGTGAAGAAAGCAGAAGGGCAAAACAGTGTGTCAGAAGATTTAAAGGTCTGTCAGTATAACTTTATCTTCATCACAAATCCATTTATACCAGATAAAACTACATGTAATTAACTTTAGTTAACTTATATTGTAGAATAGATGGATTTCTTTTAAGCTTTAGTAAATATCTTTTTTTTTCAAATCCTATTGCTGAAATACCCAGTAATCTCAGTTTATAACTATGGTTTCCTATTAATGCAGCAGATTTCCAGGTGATAAGGACCTGGACCAAGACCCAGGCCTCATGCTGCAAATGCCATTCAGTCAAATGTGAGTGCCATTCTGCATCTGAGGAAGCAAGGCAATTAAGGACTGTTCTGTTTTATTCTTCCTTGGTAATCATACCCAGACTACTTCAATTTCCTGGTACCTTGAGAGAATTGCAATGTGGAGTGTAAGACTTTCATCATGTTGCAATGTTACCAGGCCAGCATAAATATTGCATCTAAACTGACAAAAGACATCGAAAAACCAATTGAACTGAAGACTTGTACCTTTGTTTGGAAACAATTTAATCTTTGCTTTTCATCCTTTGCATTCTGGACTTACACTTTCTCTTGACAGAAATTTTTCAAAGTTTTAACTCTAAAATCTCTTCAGTCTTTTCATACTCAAAATAATGCATGCTGAAGTAAAAAACTGAACCCGGTGAAGACAGACTTTCTGGAATCAAAACCCTGATATTTAGATTAGTCAAAGAAGTAAGTCATGCATGCAGCTTTGTGAAGAGTGCATATTCTGAATTATGTGCTATTATCAAAAGTTCTGGAATAGCTCAATCCTATCTTTAAGTAGTCTTTCAAAATAGTATTCTAATTTCAGCTAAAGGTACAGATTCCTATTGAAAATTAAATTTTTAGGACTTCTCACCACCACCTTCAACATGTAAATGAATTAATGAAACAGCTTCTGGTTTTCGTACAAATTAATTTTAAGCCATCCATGGAATCCCCATGCTTGCCCTGAATTTTGTCTGTTTGTCCATCTCTTGCAACTCTTTATAGGTATTAATATGAATAATTGCACTAAATTGATCAATAGAAATAACCCATGCATTAGTAAAGGACTTTTGGTCTATGAAGCAGACTTTTATTTCCCTTGGCAGTGTTAGGGAGCACACACAGAGCAGCAGAAGCACTGATCATGTATTTACAGAGCTCTAAGTGCAGAGGGAAGTTTTACAGTAAGTCAGCAGGAGCACTCCCTGAGCAGCCCATCTGAGATGCTGTGGCTGAAGGATGAGACTGTTTAGCTCCAGGGGAGCAGGGCTGGAAGTGATCTGTAGTCTTTAGACAGAAGTAGCTTCCTGGTGTGATCTGCAGAGGTGAGCCTGGCATAATTGCCTACCCTCCTTCTGAAAATAAGTGCAGTGGTTAATGATATGGGCATATGCCTTCTGTATACCTTCATTTTAGTCATGTGCTGAGAGCCAGTGCTACCTGCAAAGAACAACCTTCTGGGCACTTAATAAATGAAAGGGGGAGCTTGTTTGCCAAAGTAGTGTTGATGGTGAATTCTTCCATCTCCATAAGATGAATCTCAACCTTTAATTAAGATGATGCATTGTTGCCCTTTGGGGCTTCCAAATAGGGCTGCTCAGTATCTACTGAGGGAGGTTAAAAAGAAGCTCTCTAAGACAGGCTTTGTGTTAAATGAGAAATAAAAACTGATCCAAAGAACCTCTCTCAAGCAGGCCAGTTTCAGTTAACATAGCTTTCTCAATAACATTTAAATAATGATGAAATTATTGGACATAGTCCAGTGGGGGAAGAAGTGGATAAGGTGTTTACCTATAGCTTCTCTGCAGGGTTTTTAATCTATTTTGTCAATTTGTATATGCACAAGTGTTGACCTGTACTAGTAGGTGAAATGTGCTTACACTGCCCTCTAACCCTGCCAACCTAAGTTTTCGTAGACCAGTATGTTTTGCTTTGTTTTCACTCTCTTTTCATGGCTCCTCCTGTTGCTGCATAATTCTTGTAAACAAAAAAGTCTTTCTTTTGAGGAAATTTACACACCATAGTGGAGAAAGCAATAGGTAAGGCACAAGGAGAATTCTCTTCCTTTTCAATATTACCCACTGAGTGGTTAAGTATTTGGCACCTCACAGGTGCCAGAAATATTTGCATAATATTTGGGTGTCTTTTGAGGAATTATAAGTACTTGACATAAGCAAGACATAAGTTTACACCCTGTGCTTGGGACAAAATGTGTGTGTGTATATATATACACACACACACATATATAAAATTGAGTTTAATAAATATGATTTTCTGACACAGATGTATGTTTGCTTAGAGATGTGCATACACTGTATGAGAGGCTATACAAAAGTTGATTTGATGCCAGCAAGTAGGACAATTGTGCACATGGTTAATATGTAAAAACCTGTGTGGGGTTTTTTTGACTCTTATTTTGGATGATGAATCAGGACCTCTCAGTGGCACACACAGTACTATTCTCTGAATATATGAGTACTGAAGCCCTGAAAAAAAGAGGATTTAAACAGAAACATTGCCACAGTAGAGCTAGCAAGAGAAGCTATGAAGTGACACATTTAAGATGCTAATTTTCTCAGTGGCAGTCAGATGATGAGGTCCTGCAATGGTCTCTATAGAGAGGAATTAACAGCTGCTGTCTTCTCCTGGTGGATGACCATATTATGGTCATATATGATGATTCCTCAGGCAGTGCTAATTAGTGTATGGAGAAGAATGAGGTGCAGAGGATGATGATGTTTGCCATTCTTGATGCACAGCAGACAGTTTAAATCACAGTTTGATGGTGGAATCCCCAAATTTATTTTCTGTGTGTCTGTGTTTGTGTAATTCTGAAAGCTATCAAAGCCTCTGTCTGAACTAGATGTCTCTTACTGTTTCTGCTGTATATAAACCCCAAAATAATTTGTTTGGTGCTACAGAAACAGTAAGAGACATACAGAAATGTCTTGGAGAAAAGCTTTTCATTCCAATTCTTGTGCATACCAAAAAAACCCCCTAAATAAATTATATGCTAGAAGGGCTTCTTATGTCCCTTGCTGAATTTACATGTCCACGGGTATCATAAAGAATTGCAACTTCAGTATGCATGCTTGATTGTGTATATTACAGTTCATTAACCAGCCCTCAGGCTGACTAATTGTGCCAGATGGTATAATTTCTGTGTGTACTTGACTTGCCACCAGTGTTACTATCTTGATTCTAATATTTGTCTGTAGTAAGGGTGTGTGAGGGGGAAAGGCTTTTAATTCACAAGCACCTTCTCTGAAAAGACCAATTGCAGATGGAAACAATTTAATGAGTTGTGATTCCAGATCTATCAACATGAATGTGAACAGTCAGCATTCATCAGGGGAGACACTGAACAAAATTACAACCTTCAAAATCTTCTAATCAGCCTTTGAGCATGTTGCTTTGGAGTTGTGGGGAGGCTCGTGACCATGCTGAGGACAGGCAGGAGCAAAAAAACAAATCATGTTTTAAAGTTTACTTTAATGATGAAGCTCTAAAATAAGTAATTGTATTTTATTTGGTGCTGACAAACAGATATACTCCATCCAATGTTTGCACTCTCCTCTAAGGAGCATTGCTCCTTAACACTTGGGAAATTTGTCTCTTCTTGCTCACCTCCTCTCCCCAAGCTCATATGTGGGTAAATTTTGACGATACAAACATGAGATTGCTTTCCTTAGGGACTCAGTTCAACATTGTGTATTCCCTTTTGACTCTTGAAGGAGAAGTGTTTTATTTATGTAGCTAATTTTTCATAACAGATAAACAAGTCAAATCAATCCAAATGAAATTTCTAAGGGCAGTGAGTGGAACCACTTCATTCAGCCTGAATTTCACTAAAGTGTGTTGCAAAACCTGGTAGGGCACTCTTGTTGGAATTATCCCTCCAGTGATCTTCACACAGTTCAGAGGCTGTGATTTCAGAGGGAAAGAATGATTACTCAAAGGGTTCCTTCTGTAAATATGTTTTGTTCAGGAAAAAAAATAATCTGAGCCAGGGAAAAACCCTTCAATGGAGAGAAGATAATAATGGCAGGACATTCCTCTATTTCTTCAATCCTCCTTAATATCTGTTTGGCTTATAGAACTTTATATCCTTTTTATGAAATGGCTGTATTTTTATTGCATAGAATGTACTTAACTTTGTGAAAATTGCAGAAATCCAAAGTTTTAGGCTCTTAGCTTCCTCCATAGGCTGTTTGTTTAACTACATGTCACAGAGTTAAAATATTAGTATGCAAGGCTTTGAAACTGAAGAAATATAGTATCTTTCTTGGAAGCAAAGTTTATACACCTCTGAAGACACTGGAGACACTTAGGATATGTTAATATCCTAATATAATCATGTTGATAGGCACAAGAAAATGGAAGGTAAAGATCTTGAGCTGTGGCGGGATTGATTTTTAACAGGCACAAACAATCTCTGGTTGTGATACTAAAATAAACAAATAAACTGCTGTACCACCACGTTGTTTCACAAAGAAATCAGAGTTGTAATAAAAAAAGTCTAATATAAAAGCTAAACTCTTATTTTGCTAATGATGCCTAACATAACTACTTATACTGCCAGTAACTGCCAGATAAATAGATTTACAAAAGGCATATTAAAAAGAAAAATCTTCCTGCAAGCTACTTTAATTTTGTCACGGCACAGCACTTATCGTTTAATTTTAGCGGTAATTAAACCCCTTCTCTAGTGCATCTGAACAGAAACAGCACATTCTTAACAGCTTCTTGAAACATGTTGTACTTTTTTTTCTTTTTTTTCTTTTTTTTTTTTTTTTTTGGTAGCAGGCAAGGCTGGATAATTTAATTTATTTAAAAAATGTGGTTTGGACTTGTGTGCTTGGGAGACTTGTGCGCCTGTTGCTAGGTTTGCCTTTCAGTGCTATGGCAACCGCCGGGAAGCGCGGCACAGCGGGAGCTGGCGGCCGCGCCGTGCATCCCGGAGGACTCCGTGTCCTTGGGGTTAGCACACAGACCCACACCCCAGGGCCTTGAGGGGAGAAGAATGCTTTTAAGATCCTCCGGCTTCAGACCCACCTGCCAGTCTTGTTCTCACTTTTCTTGGGGGCTGAAACTGGCAGCAGAACCTAAGCAGCAACTCCTCGGTGGAAGAAAACTCGCTGGCAGGGAGAAAGAGATGGGCAGGATTTTTTAAGCTCATCAGGAGCATGCATAACCTCACCTGTCAGCATCTTGAATTGTCCAGAACTGTGTGCAAATGCAGCTCATGATATTTGCCACGAGATGCCTTGATAACTTCCAATATTTATTCCAAATGTTAATTACTGTCCTGGCTGCTTGAGGTGTTTACTTTTCTGAGCACAGTCTTTTTCTGTGAAAAGCTGTGTTCTTGCAAATTGTTGCTTGAAAAAATAGGTTTCTGAGCTGTGACCACACCCCTGAGTGAATAAGGGACAGTGAGTTTGCACACAGAGCTCTGGGATACACTCACTGCCCAGGAAGGCCATCACCCTGCCTCTTTCCAGACTTCAGTGTTTGCCTTGGACACACTTTGATTTGGGCACCTTGCTCCCTTTGCTTTGACCTCGAGATTGCATGACCTCCTCCTGTTGGTAAATGTTTACATGAATACCATTCCCAAAGCAAGTGTGGTTTTACCCCTGCTGCAAAAGCATGTCTGCTCTGATCCCCATACTTATCTTTGCCTGGCAGCTGAACTCCTGCAGGGCTTTCCTCTGCCCTTCTCCAATGGCACCCAGCAAGGTGCAGCCACCCCAAGGTCTAGCCTGGCTGGAATGGGACACACAGCCAGTGGCTGCTCCAGGGAAGGGATTGCAAGATGTGAGTTACAGGGTGTTATAGTCCCTCTGTCTTAGAAGGTTTTTAATTTAGAGGCAGTAATTCTTGGCTGAGTATGGATGATTGTACTGCTATTTTAAGAGTGCTTGTTGCTCTGCACTTTTTGTGGTTTTTTTGTGATTTTGGAAGGTGAGGACCAGAAAAGGATTTGCTACTATTTTGGGTTTGTTTGTTTTCAGTATATGTATGACTGGGTTTTTCAAAGTCCAAGATAATGCAAGCACTGATTTCTGTGATGCTTTATTCACTTGGAAGTAAACATGGATTTTTTTACTTATTTAAGGTATGTGTCTATTGTGGTTTGATATTGGCCAAACACCAGGCACCCATGAAAGTTGATTGCTCACCCTTTTTTGCTCTCAGCTGGGCAGAGGAGATGGTAAAAGAATTAATGAAGGGCTTATGAGCTGAGATGAATACCAAGAAAAAGCACTCCAAGGGCAAAACAGGTTCAAATTTAAAGGTAAATTTATTATTAACAGAGCCAGAGGAGGGTAATAAGAAGTAAAATAAGCCTTTAAAACAACTTTTCTCCTCCCAGCCCTTCCCTCTTTCCTGCTGACAGTGCAGGGAGGGAGAGTGTGTGATTTTGGTTTTGGTTAGTTTGTTACCTGAGACCTTTTTCTCTTCACTCAAGGAGAGGAAGCTTTCCTCTGCTATGCTGTGGGGTCCCACCCGCAGGAGACAGTTCTCCATGAACTTCTCCAATGTGGCTCTAATTTCACAAGCAGGAGTCCTGCCAAAACTGCTGCAACTTGAGTCCCTCCCATGGGCAAATGGTCCTCCCAAAACTGATATGGTGTGGGTCAGTTGTCCACAGGGTGCAGCCCTCTAAGGACAGGCTGCTCTAGTTTGGCAGCAAGGGCTCTCTCTTTGTATTTCTGGAAGCAAGGGGCCTCTCTCTCTTTTCGGGTTTCCCACTGGATCACAGGTTTTTCTGGCATCTACTCACTCCCACCATGAGTACTTTTCCCATGGGCTGCGAGTGGATCTCTGCATCCTCCATGGACCTCATGGGCTGCACTGAGACAGTTTGTTTCACCATGGTTTGTAAAGGAATCCTGGCTCTGGTGCTTGGAGCACCTCCTCCCCCTCTTTGTTTTCCACTGACCTTGGTGCTGCCATGTTGTTTTCCCTCACATGTCCTCACTTTCTCCTCTTCTCTGACTAGAAGAAAAACTGCTGCCCAAAGGTGCCATTGCAAAAAAATCCACCAATTCAAAGATTCCTACAGGATCCTGCAGTACTGAGAGGTTAATCTTGTCTAGGTTCCACATTGGGAAGCCACTCACCATGTTTTCACTGCTGGCCAGGCAGCCCTGCTGACACCAAGCAGATAGGCGTGGCTGCTGTGGCTCTGGCGCTAGTTAGTGTCTCTCCATCTCATTCTCTTCACTGGAAAGGGGAAGCTGCCACTGCCACCCCTGCCCTCCTGCCCACAGTGGCTGGCTGGGGGTGGCCAGGCAGGCAGGGCTCACTGCAGGCTGCGCTGGCAGGGTGGCACCCCCACGGCACCTCCCCACCCATGGGGAAAAACTGCCCATGTGCTCTTTTAATTTCTTCTTAAATAGGTCATCACAAGGCATTACCAACCTCTGTAACTGGGCCAGCAGCATCTGGCCCATCTTCAGAACCATCAGAGATTGGCTCTGTTGGACATGGTGGAAGCTTCCAGCAGCTTCTCACAGAAGCCACTTCCGTGGCCCTCCCCTGCTACCAAAAACCCAGGCTGTGCCAAATCAGCACAGTCTGTATGGAAGAAGTTTCAAATGGCTGCTGCAGTAATCTGATTTGAAGCTTTCTAGTTAGTCAGTATTACTTTTGTTCATAAGCTAAAAAATTAAAGTTCATTTCACTACCTATATGTAAGCTACTAGGTTTATATTTTCTAATACCTTTCTAGATATTAATTCGTAGTTGAACTTCGGTTTCTGAAAAACTTGCCATACATGAGTGGCTTGGGTGTTTTTTTAGATTTTCTTTTGTCTTAAAGTTGTGGTGTATGTACCCCCCATTCAACAGGCTTATTAACTGGGTTTATCTATGTGTAGTCCTGATACTTGCAAACCCTCCATATGTCCAGCAGCTAACTTCCAAGGCATGAGAACAAGTGTTCCATCACTCAGTTTTAAAAATTAATTGTATAGCATTACTTCTAGAATTGAATATTTATCTTGGCTTAGATTTTGGGCAAATCAGCTGCCCATGTCATAGCCTTGATTTTGATTTTCTTCTATTTTGTCCATCTTGATTTTCAGAATTAGCTGATTATTGTGAGTCATGACAGAGGCAGCAGGTGTAACCTAGAAGGAGGCCCCTGGTTGGTGCAAAGAGCAGCACTTGCTGCTCAGCACTTTTGCTCCTGTTTATTGAGCATTTATTGACTCTCAGCAAATTAGCACAGTTGAATAAATTCTGAGTTACTGATGAGGGAACAATGTCCTTGCACTATTACATTTCAGTCACTTGCAGGAGGTTTTAATCAGTTTTCAATACACAGTCAAAACCCCAAGAAGCTGATGGCAGTCCTCACTATGTGCCAGGAGGAGGGTAATAGCAGCAGTGCCAGCAGTGGTAGCAGCTTGACCTATGCTGAGAGGAGCACCAGGGCTGCAATGAACCTGCAAATCCCTGATGGGGTTCCTGGGTGACCGAGGCCCTCAGGTGATCAGGTGGCAGCAAGGACAGACAGCTGCTGGAGGGAACCAAGACACTGGGTCCCAACAGCAGCTTTGCCAGCCAGACCACCTATCACCAGCCATAATGACCTGCAAGGGTCTTGAGGACTGGTAACAGGCAGCCACATCCTTTGGTCCTCTGTGTCCCCCCTGTGATATTAGTGCAAGCTAGGACTGAGGAAGATATCCAGACAGAGTTCCCAGGGAAGCATGCTGCTCTCTATACCTCCAGATGCAGGATGTGCTGGGAGTATTTGCTGCTGTCTGAGATAAACAGCGACAATGTGTGTGGGAGGTGTACACTGATGGAAGAGCTGCTCTGCTTGTTGACTGAGCTTTGGGATGCAGTGGACAGGTTGAGGAGCATCTGTAAGTCTGAGAAGGGGGTTAAATGTTGGAACTCTTCTGTCCTCTCTGAAATAAAAATGTTAGCTAGGGACCACACCTGGCCAGGGGTGTCCTGCATTCTCTCCCTAGGCAGAAGGCAGTGACTTGAGGGACAGAGGTAGAAGGAAATCAGTCTCTACTGGGTCCAGGGAGAGAACCTCTTGTCTCCTTGCCTCTCCATGTGCCCTTATGCAACAGGCTCTGCAATTGGAGGGACTGGGACATGATGAGATAGAAGATGATCCACACATTCTTGAGGAGTCATCAAAGTCAAGTCAGCTTATTTCCCCTGCTGAGAAATACATTCAGAGCTAGCAGATCTGTTTACAGGCTGTGGTGTGAGCTGCAGAGTGGCACCAGCTGGGTGACAGGACACTCAGAGACACAGCAGGAGCTGATGATCCCCAGACCATGGAACACTTAGACTGTGAGGGTATAAAAGCCAGGGTTTCATTTGTTTTGGGTCCCTCCTCGGGGGTACCTGAAACACTTGACTTGTTACGTTGTTATTTAGTTATTGTACCAAGATTAAATTGTTTGAAGGATCTCTGAGTCTGAGATTCCGCTATGGGAAACCTACAGTCAGACTGGTGAGGAAGTCTGGTCTCACTGTGAGTGTGGGATGTGTAGCTCTGAAGGGGCTTTAACTTATCTCAGATGGTGCAAGTGGTTCCTGGATTACTGGGCAGAGAAGTTGTCTTAACATCCACGTCATGATTGCCTCTATGAAGAAACAAGTGGAAATTTATAATTGAGAGGAGCAGCAGGTCTGATCTTCTGACCAAACCTGCCTTTAAGGGAAGCCTGCTGCTTCTCTGGGGCTTGTGTTAAAGATATTAATTAACAGGAGACTTCCTACCCTGACACATGCTTTTTCATGTGTGTACAAATAAAGTTGTAACCAAGGGGGATCAAAAGAGGCTTCAAGGCCTTGGGGAGATTGAAAAAGAGATTGGAAATGCAGGTAACATTTTCCTCTGTCCTCCTAATTGTAGGGAATGACAGTGAAAGAAACAGATAGCCTACCAATACCTGGATCCCGAATGATGGTGTGCTAGTGTGGGCTTTCATGCTGCACCACGATGTAACTGAGTACTCTGGAGTGCATTGAGATGTTTGTGTGTGAAGGCAGGTAGTATGTGGGATAAACAAAAGGAGATGATGGCTTTGTCTCTCTCCCAGAGCTAAGACATCACTGTCATAAGTGAGACTCAGTGGGAAGGGTCCAGTGGTGGGGTGCTGTGGTGTTCACAGGCTCCTCAGGGAGAGGTAGGGTGGAACAGGCAAGGACGAGGGGCAGTGCTGAATGTAAGGGGCAGGCTGGACTCTACAGCACTCACAGTTAAAGGTGATGTGGTTGAGAACTGGGTGAGGACCAGTACAGAAACTAATGAAACAAATATTGTCAGAGTTTTACCAAAGACCACTCTGCCAGCAAGGTAACAACTCTAGAAGGAATTAAGGGAAATCACTACATCAGTCACTCCTGTCCTTATGGGCAATTTCCACTTCACAGATATTACCTGGGACTATCATACAGTAGGCACTGAAAGGGTAAAGGAAAGTCCTGAAACACTTTAAAGGTTACTTTTTGATATAGATACCAAGGGAGCTGACTAGCAAAACTGCCCTCCTGGATCTCTTGGTCTGTGGATGAAGTGATGTTTGGTGTCTGTCTTGGCCCCAGTTACCACAAAGTGGTAAAATTTAAAGTCTTTGGTGATATGAAAAAGCTCTTAGCAGAGCAAACATCCATGGGTTTTGGGAGAGCAGACTGTAGGCTGCTCAAGGATCTAGTTAGTAAGGTCTCATCAGAATCTGCTTTTGAAGGAATTGGGGTCCAGAAGTGCTGGTCAATATTTAAGAATATTTAGAGTAAGAATACTTAAGGTAGTTCCAAATACATCAGAGTATCTGGACTTTGGAAGTCAGGTTGGGTTTCACAGGAGAATGACAGAGATACCACCACTGCAGGCAGAAAATTCATATGACTCAAAACTCCATTGGGTTTGAAAATGGGCAGTAAGATGTGGGATCACAAAAAGGCTTTCATTATGTTAGAAGCAAAAGGAAGACTCAATAAATCATTGGTCTGTTACTTGATGAGGTTGGTTAGCTCACAAATAGGAATGGAGATGAAGCAGAGTGTACTAAAAGAGTTGTTGATGTTATTGTGAGACCTCTCTCATTTATAAACAGTCTTGGGAATCTGGATAGGTCCTGGTCAACTGGAAGTTGAAAAATTATTCCAATTATTGAGAAGGGCAAGGAAAAAGACTATGGTAGTTGTAGGACTGTCAGTCTCATTTGATGACTGGTAAAACTATGGAGAAAATTGTTCTGAGCGTTAGTTGAAAATGCTTGGAAGACAATGCAGTCATCAGTCAAAGCCAACATGGCTTAATAAAAGCAAAGACAGGTTACTAACTTAATATTCTCTTACGTGAATGTTATCTGTCTAGTGGACAAAAGGAAGGTAGTGAATGTGCTGATGTTTGGGTTGGTTGATGCTACTTTTATTTTAAAATAGTTTTAGATACTGTCTTGGTATCCTCCTGGGCAAGCATAAAGCTAGGCATGTATGCAATAGGATGGATGAACAATTGGCTCAAAGGTTGGGCCCAAGGCAAAGTAGTAAAGGGGTAACATCTGGCCAGCCACCAGTGGTGCTCCCCTCAGCTCAGTTTTCTTCAGTGCTTTTATCAGTGACCTGGACAGAGGAGTCAAGTGCACACTAAGTAAATCTGCCAGCGATGCTAAACTGAGCTATTGATTCCCTCATGGGCAGAGAGGCCTTACAGAGAGATCTTGGTCGACTGGAGCATTCCAACCATATGAAATGTCATGAGAATCAATGCCAGGTTCTGCATCCAGGGGGGGATCATCCTGGATGTGTGGTATTGACTGGGGGACAAGAGGCTGGAATGTTGCCCTGCAGGAAGGAATCTGGGAGTTTTGGTTGATGGTAAGATCAATATGAATCAACAGTGTTCCCTGGTGGCTGAAAGGGCCAACTCTACCCTGGGGTAGGAGCAGAGGGGAAAATGCCTATATCTCCCCTCTGATGTCTGCTGATGGAATGCCAGGAAATGGCTTAGACCTGCACTGGGGGAAGTTCAAGTGGGATGTTAGGACCACTGAGAGAATGCTAAGCACTGGAACAAACTCCCTAGGGAAGTGATCAAGGCTCTAAGCCTGTCAATGTTCAGGAAGAGTTTGGACAATGCTCTTAAATATAAGGTTTAAGTTTTAAGTTACTCAATTAGCCAGAAGTTGGTCTCAATGATCCTTGTGGGTCCCTCCCAAGTTAGGATTTTCTGTACACTTGTTTTCCTCTTCCAGCTGAAAGAAGATGATGCACATTATGATATTTATATAGTAGTGTAAATTACATTTGTTTGTTTTTTCCACATGCCTATATTTGTGAAGCAAGGAAGCTGTATTTCACATTTTTGTTTGTAATGTCATGGAAATAAGAAAGATTTGGAGAGAGAATATCCTGTTTCTAAGTTTCCTCACAATAGTTTTCAACACATTCATTCTTTTCTTACCCTCTGCCACCGCTTAAAAGAATAAAATCTGTTAACAACAGGCATATGTGATCAACAGCTCCTCCTACTTCAAATCTGTCTTTAAGCTTCACTTTTTGGGAGTCCATCCTACATTAACCTTCTGCTAGAGTTTATATCAAACCAAAAATGTGGTAACTATGGTGCTTCGCAAATGTGTGTGTTTGTGGAATTGTGAACTTCTGCGTTTGCTAGTCTGTTGAGAGGGTATGGCTGAAATCTACTGGCAAAAGTACAAATGTAGGCTCTCTGAAAATTGAATGAACAGTTACTTGGAGACACCCAAAAAATTGAACTTTCATCTGTTTAGGAAATAAAGCTTTCTGATTTAGGTAATATTTTACAATAAAGTGATATCTTCAAATTCTGAGGATTCAATAATTTCATTATATAAGACAAATAAAAATATGGTACTGAAGGAATTAGTGGCTTAACTGAAGAAACAATGTGGTCTGATTCCATTCTTTGATTGTTTAAATTTATCCCCCTTTTGGGATAAGTTTTAGGGAAGGTTTGGTTTACTTCATATTACAGGAAGGTTAACATTGCTTTTTCAAATGCTGGCTTTTAGAATTCTGCTCAGATGTGGTTACTTGAGGTTTTTGTGTTGATGACTATAGATTGATTCATTCATTCTGGTCCATTTTCAAGGCTGTGCCTCTCTATCACAAATGTCAAATATATTTGTGTCTTGAGGGATCTCCATCACTGTGAGGGCTTTTTTTTTTTTTTTTTTTTTTTTTTTTTTTTTTTTTTTGCAGAATATCTGAAAGGGAAAAGGATGTTGAAAGCTAACAAAGAAAATAAAAGATTTGAAAAGAGGCAACATACCCACAGGCTATCTCAGACTGATAAGAATTCAAGGCTGTGCTTTTTTCCAAGTGAGTGACCAAATGAAGCTTTTCTGTTTGACATTCTCTTCAGCTTCTTCACCTGTACCACATAAAGACTTTTAGTCTCCATCCTCTGAATAAAATCTATTTCTAGGTCAGGCACACCTCCCACTGGAAAGGGAGAAATGTGGCAGAGATGAAGGAACGTTCAAAGCTCTTCCACTTTTACTCCCAGACATGATATGGTTAATCTGTTTACTAGGACAGGTCTGAAAACTAATGATAACTATTTACTTTCAAAAGTAAATGCTACTCCTTACCTTGAAGTCGTTTCAGAAGTGATTGAATATTCATGAGTTTTTCTTCAGAGCAGGATAAAGGCTTCTCCAACATGGTTGTGTTCTTACCGATATTCAGAACAAGGAAGATATCTTGTAGAGTAACAAACACCCAAATTTATTTTCTGCAGAAGGAAATAGCATGCTGTGTGAGCTGACAAAAAAGTAAACCTTGAACAGTTAGAAGGCAGCCTAATGGGTGTGATTCTAGAGTTAAGCTCTGACAGATGTGTGAGACTCACTGTTACTCACTGGCATCTAAGTCCTTTAAAAAATGATGTAACTAAATATCACTACAATGTAAAAATTATTAGTTTGGGCTTTTTTACTAGACCCATAACAAAAGAAAAAGCTGAATTCTTCATAAAATCATAAGGTGGTTTGGGTTGGAAGGGACTTTGAATATAATTTAATTCCAACCCACCTACCAGGGACAGGGACATGATTCACTAGACCAGGTTCTTCAGAGTTCCATCTAACCAAGCCTTAAATTCCTTTAAGGATGGGACATCCACAGCTTGTCTGTGCAACCCGTTCCATGCATCAGATGAATGCTTTTATGCAAATAAATTCCTACTCCCGGTACTGTCCACATAAAAGGCAAACTACAAAAGCTGTGAACCTCTGCCCTTCTTTTTCCTTCCTACTCTATCTTCATGCTGCGTGTTCTGTCCTCAACTCCACCACAGCCTGGTGCTGCCAGGTGCCATCCAGTGTCATTTAACTCTGATTCATTTTTCCTCTTTGTAAAAGATCAGGGTAGCAATTGCTGTAATATCTTTTGTAATCACCAATTTTAGTTTAAAATGCACAGAAGAACAATGCCCACAGTAAAGAAGACTGTTCTCTTTTTTTTTTTTTTTTTTTTTTTTTTTTTTTTTAAAGAACTGGTAATATCTGTTAAAAAAGTTATGTGAATTTCTGGCTCAGCAAAGCACAGAGTCCTGAGTCCTGATTCTTTTGCCAAAGACCAAGCGTGTAACTCTTTGGAGAAATTAAAAGGTTATCTTAATTTGATTTTTTGATGTATGGGTGTAGGGGGGGTGAAAATACTGAAACTGTTTCAGTAATTTTTGGATTTGTTTTGGAGTCTCTTTTATACATAACTAATGCTCTAGGACCCAAGTTTGTCTTTTTGTCTTTCAGGCTTAGGAACAACAATGAATTGGTTCTGATAATTCACTGAATGGTGAAGCATTACTTTAGAGGATTCTTTTTTTTCCAATCTGAATCAAGCGAGGCTTTTTCTTACAGGCATTTTGTATAGATGTAGTTATACTTCAGTTAGTAGAGAGACATTGATTACAAGATTCTGATTTGTTTGAATTTTGTTCAATCAAATGTATAAAAGACAACAGTTGGAGATGGAGTTTGCTTGAAAAACAGGAAGGTTGATTTCATTTTGGAAAGGGAACAATATATTTTGTGAAGCTTCTAAAGAATAAAAAGATAAAAATATGCCTTGTTAGGGTAAGATGCTTTAAATGCATAGGGTTTGTGGTGTATGTTTTTCGAAAGTGACGACTAGGCATAGTTTGGGACTATTTAAAATAAGTGTTTCAGAACCATATCAGGGACTCACTCAATCCTGTGTTGGCATGAATAACAGTCCTACTTCCAAAGTACTCTTCCCAACTGTGCTGAATACGAGAGGAAGTTGCAGCTGAAGTTGGAAGTAATATGCTGTCCTGGCTTCTGCATTTCAAGGCAGGCACAGGGGACTTAATTGCTGCTCTTGTAACTAGTCAAAATGACAAAGGGAATGCAGTAGCTGAGACTGAAAAATCTGTGACTCTTGTAATTCGAAGCAGAGATGTCTGTGGTAGGCTGTGACTGAGGTTTATAAAATTGGTGAAGGCAAGAGATGAACTGTTATTCACTAAATCTTTGCACAGAAGAGCTAGGAAATGAATTTACATAGATTTAAGACAGATAAGTATGTTTCAATAGAGTGCATAGTAGACTTCTGGATGTTGTGGAGCTGACACCATGTGAATAGATGCAAAAAAAGATAAACTCTGAGGAATGACTGATCCATAAACAGATATCAGATAAGCAGGGATATTTTTTATCATTCATAATCCAGTTCTTGAAGGTGCTAGGAGAGCACCAGAGTGATGGACTCTAGGTAGTTTTGAGTGTCATGTGTCCTCCTGCCACTGGGCAAGGTTCTCCAAGGCTCTGGCCCAGTAAGGTGGGTTTTGTGTCCTTAACACAAAACAGTGTTAAGTGGAAACAAACAAAACAGTGGAAAATTTCATGTAGTGATCACTGGGCTTTTTACCCCTGGGGAGGAAGGGGTGAAGTCCAAGATGCATTTTGAACTTAATGTATAGTTTCAGCTTGCTTACCTTAGCTGTCGTTACTCTTATGTGCTGCTGGCTCGTGGTTTGAAATCCCAGGCCTAAAAGTGACATCCACTTTAATGTGCAGTACTGACAGAATGGTGACTTGCAGCTGTGGGCAGGGACTGCTTGTCACACCTACACCTGCTGCTGTACTGATGTAATCAAAGTTAGGCTGCATGACTGCTTTGTCTCCTGCCCTTTCAGTGGCAAAGCAAAGGAAACCTTTTCCATCTTTCAGCTGAGAGTGGTGCTGCTTGCTGCTCTCCTTCAGCCAAGGAGAGAATGAGGAGGAGAGAGGTCCAGGACTTGGCTGGAAGGCAAGGCTGCCTTTGCTACCTCCCAGATGAGATTTTCTTTTTTTCTTGACTGTGCGAGTACATAGTTCAGAATTGCTCTCTTGTTGCTTTTAGTCAAATCACAGAGAATAAAGTATGATGGCAGAGGAGCTCTTAGGCAAACACCCGCCTCACCTGATGATGATGATAAACACCAGTGACTGGAATTCTCTGTAGAGACCAGTGTCTGCTTGTGTGAGTGCTTTACTGATGGGCTGAACTTGATTGCAGTTATTGGTTTGAGTGGGAAGGTTATTGCTGCCAAGAATAGCTCTCTCTCAATAGACCTGACCTTGGCATAAGCCCTAATTTGGAGACAACATGGGCAAAATAATTTGACAACATGATCAAAATTATAATGTTTACCTAACTATTTGAAAACTTTGAAGTCTCAGACTGAAAAGTATGCAAAATTCATGGGGTGTAAGCACTTACAATTTTTTCTTTCTTTCTTATTTTTCTGGAGGATTGAATGGCTAGTGTAAAGTAACCTACTCACAATTTAGCTGCTAAATTTAGTGTTTATCCCAGTACCAAAAGATAGAGGAACAAGGACATCTAAGTTGCTGTTTGTGTAGATGATCATTAAAAGTCCTTCATCCTAACACGTAGCAGCATGAGCATATTATTTACTTAATTTTCAAATACTGATGTGTTGGTGAAGAAGTGTTTGAAATGTTGAGTGAGACTGTTTTTATTATTTCCTATCATTGTCAGCTGTTGACCTGAATAACACCTTCAAATATGATGTGAAAATAGTCACCATTTAGAGTATATCATGTAGATTACTTGAACAGAAAAACATTATTTGTCCAGAAACCAAAATATCAGGACATATCAATGTAATAAAAAAAAAAATCTGCTAAAATTGGTTAGAAGCAGAAAAACTTACCATGGGATCATATAATTAAGGTGTGGAAATCAATGCTGCTAGGTGTCATGTTAGGTCTTCATAAAGTAAAATCAGGAAATTACATTAATGTGGCTGGACCTATGAATTATGGTATTTAGCTACAGTAGTAAATTACAAAAATATTAAGCTCTCGTTTTCATTTCTGAAAGTGCTTTTTGCTGGTGCTGCTTGTACTTTGGGTGAGGCTTGGCTGCTGGTTGTACTCTGTGTGTGCCCTCTGAGGTGACAAATGAGAGTCGACCAAGGACAAAGGTCTGTCCCTAGGGAACATTGTTAAACTCACAACTACATTTTCTAGACAAAAGCAATTGGTTTATTGGCCTGAAGACACCTTTGTCTGTTTGGACGTGTCTTTTGTAATTGAGATGTAATCTTCCACTTTAGAATGGTCTTAGGAACTGTATGCCATTTGTGACACTTCATTTAAAAAATAAGGTAAAGTTAAGATAAACAAGGCTGCAGGCAGTGGCTGGGACATAGCACTGTGGATTTTGCATTAGAGGATTAATCCTTATAGGTGGTTTTCCTTCCAAGCTTGGTTTCACATTTAAGTACTCAGCTGTTAGATATTGATATGCACAGTCCTGATTAACTCTTTGTACTGTCTCTGTGTGACAGGGACTCCTGTTCTTTCAGAGCTCAACATCCGGCTGCAATGATTTTGAAAACTCTGGGAGGTTTTTAAAGCAATATGAAACTTCTTTTTCAAGTACCCTGTTTAAAAATTGTTATAGTGCTATTGGAGACTAGAAATCTTTCAAACTGAAGTGTTTTTTATGATTTTTTTTTATTTCCAGAGGAGATGGATGTCCAGTTTTTTCTGAGGACTGACTCAACAAAGCAACCCAAATTTTCAGAGGGATTTGTAGCTATAATTGACAAGCCCAGCTTTTGAGGTGCATGTTATCTAGAAATCCTATAGAGAACAGTTTTGACGTTATTGTACCCATGTTTGTAAACTGAAGTAGCCACTATCCACCTGGGAAAAAGTCCCAGCAGTTTTTGATGTACTCATACACCAAACAGAGGTCTTCTGTTGTGGCCTCTGATTCCCTAGTGAAAAAAGACTATGAGAGTAGAAAACATTTTTTGCAATGTTTCTGATTGTAACTTCATCACTTCAGATGTTGTGATAATACAGATGCAGAGAAATGGAAGCAAGTTCAGTCAGTTTTCAGGCATTTTTTGAACCCAAGATTTTCTGCTCATCTCCTGCTGGCCAGCCATTGGCTTTTGCATATTCTCAACCAACTGTATTCACATTAACCACATGTTCTTTTTTTTTTTTTTAACAGTTTGACAATTGGAGCTTTTAGGTTGGACTCAATAATCTCAGAGGTCTTTTCCACCATAAGTGATTCTGCGATTTTCTGATAACTGTGACATTCACTTGGCATGGAAGTTCAGTCTGACAAATGTTCTATTTCTCATTTTCCTTCAGCTTCTATTTCTTCAAAAGTGTTGATATTGAGCTACAGCATTTGGGATTAATGATAGATGAAATGTTTAAGGGTCTCTGAAAATGAAATTCACAGAAAACATCTAAAGAGCTGGTGATTTTTGGAAGTATGACCATCAGTCATGATGTTCTCATTCTCAAAGGTGGGTATTTAGGAATCCCATTTGCAAAAAAAAGGCTGTTATCACAGCTTGAAATATTTGAACTACAAAGGATAGATTGCTGGTCTGAGCAAAGTTTTTAGAGGGTAATAAACCTATCCCTATGATGGCAGCACATAAGCCATCCAAGATGAGTTGTGAAACAATTTAGCAGCCTACTATCAATATGTATTTTCAAAAATCCTACTTGATGTGGGAGCAGCTAGATGCAGTACAGTGAGAGGAGTTGAAGTAACTTTGAGATTTACCCACTTTGACCCCAAATGTAGGCCATATATGCTGGATTCCTAAATATAACTTTAATATCTGCATTAGACTAGTTGTCAGACTGTGTTCAGCCTCACAGCCTGATATGTTTCAACATGACTTGAATAAGCTTTTAGATCATGGCTTTAATCCCAGAGATTTTGAAGTAACACCAGTGTGTCTTTTAAAATACATGGGTATGAAGCAGCTGTTGAGAATAGAATACCATGGATGAATAGACTTCTCTGTTACATATATAGGACTTGCTACCATTTTTCCTTGAAAATGCATTTCTGCAATGAGCTGGTACAAAAAATATGGATTGATTACAAGACATGGCTTAAACCAACTGTGCAGTAAAGAGCATGACTATCAGCTAATCTATGGGCCCCGCTGCCTATAGATCAGCTTCCAGTAATCTTCAATATACCCTTATCACCTACTCTTCAGAGTATGGCTTTTGCATGTGAGGAAGGTTAATAATGGTCTGGGGAAAGGAGTTCAGCTGGTGCCTACATGCTTTGTGTCTCTTAGGCTGAGCCTGCAAATATGCAGGCTTGGGTCCACATTCCCAGTGAGACACACAAGAAATCATGGCATTAATTAGTTCAGAGTCAAATTTGTCAGAAAATAAAATATAGGAACATGAATGTATGAGTAGGTTTAGACCTGCTTGCTTTTCTTTTTTCTTCACTCTCTGTCTTCTTTTATGAGCAGACCCACCACACTGGATGAAAACCTTGTATTTATTATTAGAGTCTTTAGGTTTAGTTGTATTAATAAAAAAGAGTTCTTAAAAGCTCAGTAGAGAATAAAGTATTGTTGTTACTCCTGGAGTGAGTCACAGGAGTGGCAATTACCTGTTGCTTTTGGGGAAAAAAAAGTTTCCAGAGAGATATCATTATCTTGGAGATCTTACCCACAGCAGATTATCAAGAGCTATCAGCAGTTTCTGGCTTTCTCTAGGTACTGGTGGCTGCTCACAAAAGGAGATGGCATTACCATGCCTGGAAGGAGAATTCCATGATCACAGAATCACAAAATGAGCTATGTTGGAAAAGACCTTTGAAATCATCAAGTCCAACCTATGACTTAACACCTCCTCATCAACGAAACTATGGCATTGAGTGCCCTATCCCGTCATTTTACAGTTACGTTCAGGGATGGTGACTCCACCACCTCCCCGGGAAGACAATTCCAGTGCCCAATAACTCTTTCAGTGAAGAATTTTTTCCTGATGTTTAACCTAAACTTCCCCTGGCACAGCTTAAGATTGTGTCCTCTCACTCTGTCAGTGGTTTCCTGGGAGAAGAGACTTGACTCCCACCTGACTACAACCACCTTTCAGGAAGCTGTAAAGAGTGATAAGGTCACCCTGAGTCTCCTTTTCCCCAGGCTAAACACCCCTAGCTCCCTCAGTTGTCTCTCACAGGGCTTGTGTTCCAAACCCCTCACCAGCTTTGTTGCCCTCCTCTGGACACATTCAAGCACTTCAATGTCCTTCCTGAACTGAGGGGGCAGAACTGGACACAGCACTCAAGGTGCAATCATTCATTCCCATTCAGTGTTCATCATGGGTATTGCAGTCCCTGAGCTAGCATGGGTGTAGTTCATTCAAGTGTTTGCATAGCCCAGTTAATTCAAAAGTATTTGAGGCCCAACTGGCTGATTGGGTCCTTTGACCTATTGCATTTGGCTAGAGCTCCTGCTGGCTCACTCTTATGAAGGGCTCAGCACATCTTGCTGAGTGACCCTTACACCTTTGGTCTGACCTGCTCTCTCAGCAAGTACTGTGAGTTGGTGGGTTGCTCGGGCACAGGCCAGGAGATCTGCAGAACCCTGCACTGACAGTCTTTAAATAAGTGTGTGATTTCTCCCTACCCTTTCTCCTTTCGTATCCATGCATGTGAAGATGTCCTCATGTTTCTTTCTGCTGCTAGGGAGGATGAGCAGGTCACAGCTCATGCTGTAGCTGTTTCAAAGCCATATACATGTGCTGGTTGCTCAACTGGGTCAGCCAGACTTGAAAACAAAGCTCAGAGCTCTAGTCATTCCCTTATTAGAAGCAATGACTTGGGCTTTGTGTCCTCTGCAGCAGCAGATTTTCTGAGAACATGTAGGATTTGCCTCTTGTCTCTTCTCTGACAAATGATGCTGAAATTTCCTAATAAGAAAAAAATTGTTGGAGAGATCAGGTTAGTGGGAGGCAAGGAGGAGAATTAGATCAATAGTTCAATCTTCTAAGTAATCTTTCCTTAGGACCCAGTCTTTAAATAACCTTTCGTATTTTTTCCTCATCTTAGAGAAATGTGTTCCAGTTTTCAGTCTTGCAGCAAGTGGCAAAGGAACATTTTGCTTTTATGCTGTGTATTGAAGGATTGCTTCAGTAGTATGGGTCCCATGGTGCCCAAAGGAAGCCCTTGGTTCTACTTCTAAATGTCACAAATTAAGCAGAGTGGTGTAGGAGAGAGGAGGGGGAGTCTTCACAGGAAGACCTGTGAAGCAATTTAGGAGCCTTCGGCTTGAAATCAATGACTTGAATGCTGAAATCTAAAAAATTCACACTTTTTTTGACATAAATTCTTGTATCCAGTCCACTTCTTGAAAACTTTGATTCTGCTTCTAATTCAAGGTAAAGTATTTTAGAAATAGGGTAGATATCAACAGATATTCCCTGGATAATCTCAAAGTGGGGTAATGAAAAATGAAGGAAAGAATAAAATTTAGTTCAGTTGAAATCAATACTTTGTGTGCAGGCAGGTTCAAATGTGCCTGTACTAGAATCATTATAGTTTGGGTTGTTTTGGTTTTTTTTCCTGTTGTGTTGCCATGAGTTATCTGTGAAGTTGGCTGTGGAAAATTTTTAAGTAAATGGCTCTCATCTTCATTTGGTTTTTGATCTACTGTCTTCCCACTGAACCACTGTGAAACTTCATGTATTTTAGGAAACACGATTGATTAGTTCTGTAAATTTGATCCATCATTTGTATATTTTTAAAAACCATTCATGCAGAAAGCCAATCATGCAGGCAGGTTTTTCCTGTTTCATCAACTCTAGTTTAAAACAGTAACAAAAATAAGTCAACAAAAAATGAAGCTTTGTTGATGCAAAGCAGAGATCCTTGTTTCTGCTAGGTTAGACTTGCAACCACTCTGCAGTATTTGGAAATAAGGCACAAGTTCACTTGAAAGTATGAAGTAAATTAACCATGAAACAAGGAAAGCTATGGATTGGTTAATTATTAAGCAGCATAGTTTTTTAGTTATCATTTAGAAGACTATGTGGTATGAGGAAGAAACATGAAAATGTGAGAAAATTCCAGATTGGTGTGTAACAGGCTGTTACATCATCTTTGTAGAATGAACCCAAAGGGTTTGCTAACTATGCCAATAATTCCTGTTTCTGCTTACAGAGAATAAATAGGGACATATTTATTGTTTTTAAACAATAAATGAAGCAAGTGTATTGAAATATATTGTATTGCTGCTTAACTTTTTTGCAAAAGAGTAGCTAGATATATGTGGTATGACTTAATGGGACACAATATCACAAGAAATTTCTTCTCATGGCTCAGTCTTGCTCTCCTGAACATTTGACCTTGACCAAGAAGGGTATTAATAAGCCTACTTATATTTCATTTGATAATTTGTATAATGAAGTTGCCTCCTAGGCATCCTCTTTGTGACAAAGAACTACTCAGTGCTGCACCAGCCAGTCATGCAGCAGGTACTAGGGACACACTGGAACAGTGGGAAGACATCAAGCATTTAGCCAAAGCCAGTGAGTTATAAAAACATTAAGAAAAAGCCTTGCTGTGAGAGTGCTCTGGCTAGGAATCAGTCCTGCTTTGCACACTGAGCTGCTCTGACCAGTTTGAAATTGGTGCTGGACACCCACATCCACGGTAACTACAAAATGAGGACTGGTTCTTTTCAAAACATGCTTGCTCTGTGTGAATCAATCATCTTGTGCATGGAGCTCCTGTGATAAAGAGGTCAGAGTTACACCAGATACCTATCACCTGCCCTCAATAAGGCCAGGCTGGGGCAGTGTGGGGAAATTAAACTTTGAGACAATTTTGCAGGGATAGGGGATGATTTCTTGAGTCCTTGAGTTTTTGATGAGAAGTCTACAGAGCTCTTTGTGTGTTTGTAAACTACTCATGTATTTCCCAGACAATCTTCCCTGACCCATAAACTATCTATTTGTTTTCACAGTCATGTGTGTTTCAGAAAAGATAGAATGGATCAAAAAATTTATCTCTAATGGATTTTATTTGGCCTGAATTAGGCAGGAGTCAATAATGATCTATGAAATGTGTAAGTCATAAGCTACCATATAATGGTATTATACTGTGGTAAATAAAATAGTTTATATGCTGGTAAAAGAAGTGATCTCAATTTGTTTCTCGAAGGTTCTTTGTGAATCTGGATTAGCTTCCCCAAGAAAATTTAGAAGAGTTGACAGAGTAGCTGTTGGTCAACTGTATTGAATTTACCAAAATTCTGAATGTAAACCAATAAGGAACTATACCTACTTGCTGCCCATTTGGTAGGGGTGCTGGAGCCTGATGCTGAGCACTATTTTAACATTAGGTAGAGTGCTGGAAGAATTGGATGACATTTGGGCTTTGACTCCTGGTCTTGACTCAAACTATCAATTTTTTTTTAATATCAGCATCATACATTGTACATTCCCCACGTATTCTTACTGTAAATATTTATATTTTTAAAAAATTCTTGTCTGAATTAGGCTGAGTTCTCTTGTAGTCATCATGGGGATGAACTCATCTTGTGTTTTAAATGGACATGGGACATGCTCACATGGGTTCTGGAGTTAAAGGAGAGGCACTACACAGTTATTTCTTATTTTCTTGTTTTTGTTGGAATTACATTTAGCTCATTGATTACTTTAAGTAGTTAGGAAGCTCATGCTTTAACCAAAGTAAATTCAGTAACAGATAGATCGGTCAGAATAAAAAGAGTGTGTTTTATAAGTAATATGAAGTCAAGCCCACAGCATCTTAAATGTTCCTATAATTTTTCTTCTTGGAAGAAAATAATGCACTTGCTGGGAAAAGTTCCTGTGTAAATAGGAAAGCTAATTCTAGACCATCAGAACAAAATGGTAATCAATGTAATTACTTCAATAGAAATAGCCTTCCTTAGGTTTAATTTTGTGTACTTTACAGGTTAGAGAATTCTGATTTTCCACTTGGCAGCTCTATCTTACTTAATATCCAAATCAATCTCAAAGGCCAAATCAAGCTTTTACTGATACCTCTCCTATTCCATTTTTATCTTTGTGGCTATTACTCATGTACCACTTGGTGCAAGTCAGAAATACAGCAACTAAAGTTACAGATGATGTTACAAAGATCAAGACCTAGAATATAAAAGGCACCATATGTGACAGTTTCACATGATTGTGATTTTCTCTTCAATGCACACTAGTCAAGTGTAATTAAACCATTAATTATGTAGGAGGACAGGAGACACTAATTAGAGGAGCAGCTTTGTTCAGACTGGGATGATAGAACATGGGGGGTTTTTGAGGCAGAATGTATAGGTAAAGGAGACATCTTTAACTGGAGCTGCTGTGATATTGCTGAAATAAGCAGACAAACTTTTAAACTCTTTTAACTGTGACTGAAGGTTGAACATACAAGTTTCTTGTCTGGATGCTGAAGAAAGTAACTGCAGTATTAATACTGCTGTGTAAAAGAGTTTTGCCAGCAAATAAGGAACTGTAGGTCAAAAATAGCAGGTAATGATTTTTGTACAACTCTATAACAGACCCTAGTGACTAGTACTGGCATTTTAATAGTTTTGCAGAGTACCATCTGCTGCCATAACCAATGAGATAAATAAGACCTAAGTGACCATCCTGCTTCAAAGGGTGTGTGCATGAACACATTCACATTCTGGTCATATTTGATACATAATGTGTTCACAGTCAGTCTTACTGTATTGGATATCAAAAGGTCATTGATATCCTGAAATTATCTGGGAGGTGGATAAAAAAGGCTTCACTTAACTGATGCTTCCATTTTTTTTTGAACAAAACTTGAACTGCAAATGCCTCGGAGGGTGGATCTGCATGGACGTCATGCATTAGCTTGCAACAGTGAAGTGGGAAGTGACAGCTTCTGGAACTCATGGAAGGAATATATTTATAAGCTGTGGGGTTTTAAAACTAAATTAAGTTGATATTTGAACAAAACTCGACAGTACCCCTGTTCTGTAAAAGAGCCATGAGATGTTTGACCAGAACAAGGGCAGAAATGAGCTGTGAAAAAAAATCTAAATGATAGCTGTGCAGTACTGCATATTATAACAGCATTAGAAGAGTTGGCTGGAAACAGATCAGAGGTGGGGGAAGAAAAGCACTTCTGCAAAATTCAGCACCTTGTGTGGAGAAGAATTACCTACGTGATAGTTAAATAAAGCAACAGGCATTAGACTTGAACTCCTGAGAGAAAACCACAGAACAATTCCATCACCATTACTTATATTCTGTATAGCAAGAAGATTTTAGATCAGGAAATTCCAGTTAGCAAGTGAACTATGCATCTCAGTAATACCTCTTGGAGAAAGATGAGATCAGTGGTTGAATACTTCACTCAACATGTAAATGAGAGCACACGTGATAAAAGCTCAATGACTAGGAAATAAATCCAAAAAGGCTGCTGGTTTACCCATTTTATATTAAGCATGAGAAGGTTCATTTTGGAAGTAGAGAAGGAATATAGGGAATTTCATCTCAAGTTCTAAACTGGTGACATTTTATAATGGAAAAAGGTAAAACCCTGAAATATGTCTGACAATGAGTTGACTCAACAAAGTAATAGAAGATATTTACATTTACCCTTTAATTTTTAGAGAAGGACATATTTTAATCTTCCTTAGGCTTCATTTCTCTGTCAATTTTTTTAGCAAATAGGACTCCTTCTGAAAGGCTTAACATTCATTTTTGTGCAGCTGACTCATAGCCCAGTCCTGGCATAAAGAGAAATGCCCTGAGCACTAAGGTGATGCATCACTCTTACCCTGTGCGCAGAGCACACTGCGTGTTAATTAAAACAAATGATCTTATTTATTCTGCTTTCTCAAAACAAAAAAAGGTATGTGAGGGGAGAGTGGGAAGAGAGATGGGACTAAACCGAAAAGTCAGTTAGCAGAATAATGATCTTCAGCCACTCCCGGATGTGAAACTTGGCACACTAATTCTCTGCTTTAAATGTGCTATAACTTTGGTGCTGTGAATCTTGTCCAAACTCCATTTTTCACAAATATTAAGTGATTAAAAAACATATTTTAAGAATATAGGTGCTTTGCATTTTGTTGTGGTTGTCTGTGAAACCTGGTGGTGATGGGTGGCTTTAATGGGATTTCCTGCAGTGTTGGGACAGATGATTAGAATCCAAGGAAATTTTAGTTGCAGCAGACTGTGGACAGGTCAAAGTTTGGGAGTTAAGTACAGCCCTGTATAGTCTTACTGCTTTTTTTTCCTTTTTTTTTTTTTTTTTTTTCATGAGGAGTAAACACACTTCTGTCACTATTTTACTGATGTAGAGTTCCTCTGAACAGCTCTGCAGATGCAAATGAGCTGGTACTTTTGTTCATTTTACAGTGCTTCTTCAGGAGTGTAAATAAGGAACAACTCCAAAGACAGCAACTAGTGTCATGAATTGAAGAAAACCTAGGCCTTTAATAAGGGCATCACTCATGAAGGCCTGAAAACCCAGTATATTGGCAGCAGATGGGAGATAAAACAATTCTTGCCAATTACTTGTGCTACACCATGCTGGGAGAGATGCTGTTATGTAAGTGTCTCACACTGGGGTTGGGGGAGTCACATGAATAAGAATGTATTTGTCTGTGATGCTTTCAGCTTCTTGAAACAATGGACTTGAATTAAGATTGCTCTAGCAATTCTCTCCTTCCTCCCTTTCTCTTTTTGTGCCAAGCATCATTAGCTCTGTGGTTTTGTTTCATTTGGTTTTAATGCTTACTTAGAACTAGAAACATTTTCAGATTCTGTGTGAAAAATGTGCAAGTAGAAATACTGACAATGCAGAGAAACCCTCTAAGTCAGTGCAGCATTGCCAGAACTTGCCAAGAATAGTGATGTCTGGTGGAAAAGTTTAAGTCTCTAAATTGGCCTCAGTTTGAGCAGAGGACCAGGTCAATGACCTTCAGAGGTCCCTTGCAAAATGAATTTCAATGCTTTTATGGTTTTAGAAGTTCATCAGACAGGCCAGGGTTGTTAGACTGGTTGGAGATGGAGGGTGTTAACTAGTTGGATCAGAAAGTTCTGATCTACTTCTTAGATAGTGTCCATGCCATGGGCTTCCAGACTGGGTTTGGTTGTCCCACAGTCCTGCAATTATGTGGAGGTGAAGTAATGAGTCTTCAATTGCATGGCTAATTATGGTTTCCAACACCTGGCAGTTACCCTTAGTGCACGAAATACTGTCAAAATGTTCTGCCTTTCAGGATCTTTTTTCCTCAATGATGCCTATCATATATGCTTGGAAGGACCTGATCTGCTTCGATATCTTCAATGTTTGGCCTGATTTCATTCTTGTGACCACATTTTCATTATTTGATTGCAGTTGAGCTAGAAGAAGTAGTTTCTTTTCACTTATTATTTCCTTGTGTTTCTAACTTCCTTGTTCCTCTGAAATTCGTTGTTATTTTATTGAAATGAGCTGTGAGGAAGGACATGCTGGAATGACATTTGACATTATATTCCAACTGTCTATACTTTCTGAAATCCAGGATTTACTGGAATGTTTTCTAGGCTGCTCATTATTGAGTAATGTGAAACTTGTGTTCAAACAAAATATTTGTATTGACAGTGAAGGCCTTCTGAGTGGTTTTTATCAAGATCCTAATAATTTATACTAGATTTAAGCTGTGTGGCAAAGAATTGACTAATCAACAGCAACTCCATTACAGTTTTCCAGAATTCAAGTTAGGTTTTTATATATTACCCCTTTCTTATAGATGGTAAACTCAAGAACAAAAATAGGCTTTTTTTTGTTTTGTTTTAAGCCTAGAGGTCAGGAAAAGTTTGTGTTCCCGTTCTCAAGAAGTGTGAGTTAGCTATATAAAACCCCAGTAGTGTTATGTACTTTATTCACATTTGATATGCTTCTAATTGTGTTTGGCATAGCAATGAAGTTGATCCTTTAATTTTGTGATTTCGGTATGGCTCTCAAAAGAAACATATTTTACAAGTTATGCTATCTTGGTCTCTCCCCTTCCTGGTAACTTTTAAATATTTTGACCAGTTTTGTAAATTTAGGGGATTCATGCCTTTGGGTTTCATGACATTTTATAATGTAAAACTAGGTAGGCAGAGAAGAGAAAAACCATTAAATATGTTAATCTGAAAAGCATACACTGCATCATTAGCTCACAGTATTAGACAACCAAAGGTTTAATGGAGCTGAACATATTGAAACATGGCTTGACAGAAAACTGAGCTTTCTTACTTAGGCTGGAGATTAGAATGAAATTTCTGGAGCAAAAAGATGTAAAGCTTTTAGTGAGAGAAACTGTAAAAATAAGTATGTGTGAGTGGAACAATGGTGGAATTGAGCAGTAGTATTCAAAGCTATGACTGTACCTACTAATGTACATTTTATTCCCTTTTGGATTGGATTTGTTTGAAACTTGCTGGTGCTATAACTCAATGAGATTGCAGTGTGTGTCTATCAAGCCTGGGTAAATGCCTTCTGTAGATTATGGATGCATTTGCATATTATCAAATCTGAATTGTCTGTCACAGAATAATTTATGTAAAATGCATTCAGCCTTACAGAAGAGTTGGGGTTAGAGGAGACTTCTGAAGGTCGTTTGGTGCAAACCCTCCACTCAAGCAGGGCTGCCTAGAACACAGAACCATGTCCACACCTTCTGCAAGGTATACATCTGTTCAGTTTTATACACATTATATATAAAATTTATAAACTTATATATATGTAATATTAATACATATATTAAAAGCATAATAATGTCACAATTTTTTACTGGATGTATTACTTTAGGAAAAGTTGTTGGTAAATCTGGAAAACTACTCCAAGAAAATGCTAATGACTGCATCTCGCTGTTATTGCAAGAAAATAAACTTTTAGGGCCTTCAGACCTTTTAAAGAAATAATATAATCATTATTTTTGTCTCTTTTCCTATTTTCCCTTCATAAATACAGCCAAGATATCATACGAAATTGCAGGGACCTCTTTCATTTAAAAATAACAGCTTTCAGGAAAAGAGTACTTTTGAGCACAAAGAACTGTGAAACAGTTTTTTAAAATGAACTTGTTAGTAGCAATTTTAATGCAATGAACTGTGGGTGGTGACTTAGACTTCTTGTTTCTGCTGAATATAAAAAAAAGGAGTGTATATAAAAATGAACTTTCACAGCTGACTGAAGAAAAAGTACACAGAAAACAAAAGATGGCCATAAAATTGCTTTTAAGGATCTTCTGTGCTGCCAACTTCCAGTCCAGTTTTCTTCTCTAGCAGGCTCCATAAATCTTTTCTGTCGCTGTTTTGTTTCTTATATGAAATAACAAAGTTAAGGAGAAAGTATTAGCAATGGCCTAACTGTAGCCTCGACGCACTTTTTTTTGCAACTGAAATTGCTCTAAAAGACATTTCAATTTTAATCTAGAGAACATTCACATTTTTTAAAAATTACCAATTCCCTTGTCTCCTAAAACTTTTCTTTTTTAAACAGGAGGAATGTAGAAACTAGCACACCTTTGTGTTTACTAGAGAAGTGGAGTGCTGGTTATCAATTTAACATGACAGCAAGTGTGAAGGTAGTCTTTGTTGGCTGCTTAATTTGAACAGTGTTGCACCACAACTTGGCTTTCATAGAGTAGCTGAAGGTGATTGCTCTCTTTTGAAAATATTTCTTAACTGCATTTATTGGTATTTTTTTGTAATAGCAAAGTATTAAATTCTTCATCTATGTTTTCCTGTTTTGCAAAATGGAAATTTCTTTGCCTGAGACAGAAATATATAAATGTTTTTATGCCCAAAACTAGTATGATATCCTGCAAGTTTTTGAAATAAACTTTTTAGAGATGGCTGCAAGAGGCTTTAGAACACATCTTTTAAAAAGAATTTGACACCTGTAATTTTGTAGCCTGTTTTAGTATCAAATATTCTGATCTGCAGGATGAAGAAGTTGAAACCTTTCCTTAGGGTCTAATTATCCTAGCAATCAATCCTCTGATCTCCTTGTCCTTTACTTCTGTTTTCCCAGTTCTTCTGTCTTGATAAAGCCTTGATACTGGAAGAAACAGCTGGTTGTGTGGTTCATAGATGCAGAAACAAAGCAGAAGAAAATATTTTATCCATCAGTGTTTTGGAGTATTTTGCCACACCAACATTTGCTGTAGTTGCACATAGGACTACTTATAGCATTGCAAACCTTGAATTATTTTTTTTTCAGAGTATCACTCACAGGTATCATGTTAGAATCAGGAAATTGCTATTGCTTAGTACAGCAGTTTTTGCTGATTCCAGTAATCAACTGGTAATGATGAAACTGTACTCTGAAGAGCCTGGCCACTGTGAGCTAGTGGGAGAACTAGTCAGAATGAAGTATTCCTGAATTTGTAGTGCTGTACTGGAATTTTTGAATTTCATAGGTTTCTTACCTATAATTAGAGATTGGCTAGTAGCTGTTTATGTAGTCTGTAGTTTGGCAAGGAGGAAGTTAATTAAATTCAACAGGCCATCTTCTAATTACTTGGGTAGAAATAAAAAACTAAGCTTATTTATTGTCAAACAAGTGACATAGAACCATAGACATTTGAACTTTTCTAATGGTGGAACTCACTTCACTATCCCTAATTTTTCCTGGGAGCTCATGTACTTTCACATCAGCTTCTTCTGAAGAATTAACTTTTGATTTTGAGCCTGAACAAAAGTTAATCTATTCCTATGTTTACATGTCCTAGCTGTGATACCCCTTAAGGGTACTAATAACATGCCTGTGGTTATCACACTGTGTATGAACTGATGGGCTTTTGGAACAGCTTTCACATATTGCAAGTATTCCAGATTAGTTTCTAGCAAACTCCAGGATTTTTTTATTTACAGTCAACTTTCACAATGTCTTCAGGGATCAAAAGCTTAAGCAGACATTGATGAACTGATTATGTCTACAAATCAGCATGACTGATGTAGCAACTTGCAGTTAGGCTTTCTTTATGTTAACCTCCTAAAAACCAGATTGGATCTACAAACTTCTAATTGTAGAAGTGGCACCACAGCTATGCAAATTGCCTGCAGTTTCACTAAGAGGTGTGTCTGTTGAATGTTACCTTAAATGAACTCCATGATGAGCCTATAATGTGAAAACTATGGTGGCCACATGATTTTTCAGTACTAAATTAACTAAAGCTAAAATTAAGCAAGTGTGAAACAGGACTGAGGGAACATTGTTGTTGATTGTGATTGGTCACAGGAAAAATTCAGCTTTGTCTTTTTATGGAAATACATTTTAATGTAAATGGTGTACTTAGATTTTTAATTTGTGATGGAGTGAAATCTGTGTGTGTAATTTGAGTCCAAAATCTAAATGTGTCAGAAAAAAACCCAAACGAGAACCCAAAAGAAATAGGACTCTATCTTCCAAATCACAAGAATTATCACTATTTATATGCATATATATATGCTGCTCAGAATGGTAATATCTTTTGTCACAGCTGATTTCTCCCCCAAATCAGTCTGCTCCCAGTGTGGTGGGTTAACCCTGACTAACAGCCCAACTTCAAACCAGCTGCTCATTCCTCCCCTCAGCTTCCTGGGACCTTAGCAGGATGCAACAGAGAAAACAGGATGAGAAAGCTCAGAGAGATGGCTCACCAGTCACTGTTGTTGGCAAAACAGGCTCATCTTGGGGAAAATAACTTGTTGCCCTGTAACAGAGATTCAGGTAGTGAGAAACAAAAAGGTGGGTGTTAAAGCCTCATCTTCTCTCTACTTTCAACTCCTCTATGCCCAGGTCTGTTATTTAGCAGGGGAAAAGATGGGGTTATGGTCAGTTCATAATTTTATTCTCTGGTGCTCCTTCCTCTTCCTATTTTCCCTTTGCTGTGGTGTGGGATCTGAACAGGCTTCAGGGAAATCTCTGCTCTAATGCCAGGAGTTGTTGCTTTTCCTCTTCCAGGCAGTCTTCTCCATCCCTGTTACTCTCACCTGGGCATCTACATCCTGTGAATTCACAAGTGGAAAGACTCTTTGTTTTATAAAACTCGTAAGGGCTTTACCAAATGGGGAGAAATTGTTTATCCAGTGTATTTTCAGAATTGTTATCATGTACCAGTTCAAGCAGCAATCTTGTGTTTTGCTCAACTTTCATATTTTATCATGTTAGTATAACCTGCTACAGTGGTAAATTTGGGATCAGTGTAAACTGCTGATCATCTAACCAACAAGCCACCTACATTAATATATCACTTAAAGGCTCAGTTGTTTCACAAAGCTTGAACACCAACTGAATTCTACCTAGTAAAGGTTTGCATAGCCTAATATTAATAATAAAAAGCAGTCATGTAACTTGTAGGTCAAAGATTTCTCATTGTGACTCAGAAATTGAACTGTATAGATCTCAGGACAAAAAAAGTGTAACACCTGCTTTGTAAAATCAGAGGTAATTCAGCTTTTCAGTAATTTCAATACATCTTACTGCATATTATGTTATAACCCTTAAAATCCTTTTTGATAAATTAGTGGATAAAGTTTGATACTGTCTTGAACCAAGCCTTCGGTGTGTTTCTGCCCCATTCAGAGCTGGAATACAAGATTTTCACTACTGATAGAAAGTTCTTAAATCTGGTTATCTAAATAAGTTAACATTTTAGGGGGAAGCCAACAACTTTTTGTTGATGGTGATCATTCTGAAGGACTTCTAAAGGGCACAAACTGTTTGAATATCCCCTGAAAGACACAAATGAATGTGCTGAGAACAGACTAGACAACTAAAGATGTGATAAAAAGAGAATTAATCACTAGGGTGTCTGTCTACTGATATACAGATAGAGACGTGATCGTTGCCAGTTTTAGTTAAATACATTATCTCACAGACATGCAGGACTCTCTCTACAAAGTAATGCCACATGCTAAGGACTTCCTGCAAAGATGTTTAAATTACAAAAATCATTAGGCTTACAGTTTCTTTGATATCCTCAGCTGCATTTGGCAGCTTCATTAATTGTTCAAGATGAAGAAGATGGATGCCCTCCTAGGCTTCAGCGCCATAAAGGTTTTTCAGACCCTAAATTCTGAGGGAATTGCTTTGGAAGGTTATTTTGCTGCTTATGAGTAAGCAGCAATTCTATTGCAGGGCAGTTAAGAGAATGATTTCCCACTCTGGGTTTTTGAATTACATAAGAAGTGGTAAAGAAAAGGAAAATTGACTACACTGCACTGATCAACAAATGCAAAATTTTCTAGGGAATTGATAATTCAAGGATCAGAATTGCTTTAGGGACAAGCAATTGAAAGAGAAGAAAAACCCTGGTACAGTTGGCCCAGGAGCTCAGCCTGAAAGCTGCATTCACACCTTGTACCCTTCCTGCAAACATGGGACTGAAGGGAAGGAGCCTTTAGGTGTGTGTGACAAAGAGCATCTCCAGAGAGAAGAGATGGATGGGTGGGGGTGGACTGGCAGAAAAACATATATTGGAAAAATTCTTAGGGTTTTAAATCCTAACAGCAAAGATTTTTTTCACAGATGGATCTTGAGTCCTTTCGCCAAACGACTTTGCCTGGGAAAGACTCTGCAAATGCAAACTTTTGTGTTAATGTTAAAGGCACTTCCAAAATGCAACAGGAGAAATCATTCTCTATGAACTGCCACTGAAATTGCTAGAATTGGCTATATAACTCTGTAAGTTGGTAGACTCCTGCTGAAAATATTGAATTTCTTTTGTTGTACAGCCTTATCAACATCAATCAGATAAACAGATTATGCGGAAGTTCTTCATCTTTGATTTTTAGTGCCAGAACATAAAGATAAGACCACCCACAAACTTGTTGCTTACATCTCAATTTGTCATCTTTTTTATTCTGTATCTTACTGTGTTTTAATGTCTTGAAAAGATAATTATGCTTCATAAATCCTTTCAGTAACTGAGAGTTAAATGCCCATGAAAATGAAGGTTTGTCACTGTGCTTATCAAGTGGAAACTAGTGACATTGAGAGGAAAGAAGAAAACTAAAATTTCCACGAAAATGGTAATTTTTAGAGACTTTAGCATTTTTTCCTGTCTCAGAGATTTCTGTGATAAATATTTTTCCACATGAGTCAACAAAGACAGTGTTCTGCTTTGCCTATTATTGTATTCTTAATATATGGAGCATAATGTCAAATAGTTTCAATAGAGAGTGCAGTGTTAACTATTTGAGTTACCTGAGGGCGAGTAGAAGTCTGGTGAGCAAAGGGTCCTTCTGGTCCTATGAAGTTAGTTTTTATATAGCTTCATGCTATTATTTGTTTGGGGGGACGTAGAGTTAATTGTTATTAAATAAGTGTCAATTGAAATAGGGGACTGCAGTGGCTAGGGCAACCCTCCAAAAACTGTCTTCAAAGAAACTGTGGCACCATTTTTCATTGCATGGCAAAAATATAGCTGCTCTCACCTCTATAAAAGCTTTAGAAAACATTTTCTCAATATTGCAAGTGTCTAAAATGGGAAAAAATACTCTCTCCCAGAAAACTCCATACTGTCCTCTTCTCTATATGGGTAGAATAGGTCTGGCTCATGCATCACATATTTTACATGGGAGAGAAGACATTATTTTTAACATAAGAAAAATGTCTTGGTCCAGGCAATTTTAAATAACATAAATTGTAATTACTCTGTATTGTATATGAAATTTGTTATTCTAGCATATATTTGACTTGATCTGGTGGAGACAGTTTTGCTTTCCTGGAAACCAGCGTCTATTTTCCCCTTTACATCTAACAAGCTTTCATATTTCATGTCTTTTAGCAATTGATATGATACATTTGTGGACAGGTATGTTTCATTTGCTTTCAATGCTTATGTCTTAAAATGTATTTATGTAAGTACTTGCTGCTCATTCACTATAACAGAGAAGGGGAACTTGACAACAAATGCACTTCCCAACTAGACTTGTTCAACTTCCCCTGTGTAGGAAGAATAATCAGGGCTTCCCAGCATGCAAAACTCAGCAACACTCCATCTTTCAGGTTTTTTCTGCTGAATGCAGATATAGTAGTTGTAAAGTTGCTCATAATACAAACAGCAGAAATAATCTGCCTGTAGTCTAAGAAACTAGGGACAGGAGATAGCAAGATTTTTATATGTGTCTTTGAAAAGAAAAAATAGAAGATTTGCCTTTAATAGGAGGGGAATGATACTTTGAACAAGTTGAGATATTTTTGCTGAAGAGTTTACTGCCACCTTGATTGTGGAAGCATGCACCCTGATTGTTCCATTGTGTTCAGGTTTTGGGGGCTGCTATTGATATATGGTGCCTGCCTGACATGTGCAACATTGTTTTTAATTATTTGCTATAAATTAATTTTTTCTCTAGTTAGCTTTTAGCTGGAAATTTTATTTTGCTGTCGATTTTGCTTTTAACAAAAGCTTTTTAAACTAGTAGTTTGCTTGGGTAATTTAGGTATTTTAAATATACTGGATTTAATCATAAAACCCTCTCTATGTTGCAACATAATCTGGCTGATGAAATGCCACAGTTGAAGATAATTCAAAAATAGCTGGTATAAAAGAAACCTGGAGAAAAGGCAAATGGTGGCCTGGTCTTTGAAAAATGGAGAGCCACCAGATTATTAAGCAGTCATAGCACTTGGTTTTCTAGAAAGAATATTGTGGCAAATCACAAAACAAAATTTGGACATGAGCTGGAACCATTATGTTCTTTTCAGGAGTTGTATTGGAGCATCCCAGTCTGTTCACAGGATGGCACTGTACAGAGAACAGTTGTAGATGTCCCTGAGTAGAGAAAAATGTTCCATGGGGCACAAACTGCTCTCAGAAGAAAGGGTAGGAAACACTGGATACAGGAATAATGACCCTGGCCCTAAGGTCAGCAGGCAGAGAGGAGCACTCTGCCCAGTGATGTGAGCAATGCAGTGGGGCCACAGTGACTTAGCCCTGTCTGTGGAAAGGAATTGCTGGGTACTCTAAAATCAGAACCCAGTGGAGCATGAGGGATAGCAAATGGAGTAACCCTCTTCTCCCCCTTTAAACCCAAGCTCAAATCAGTTTCTAAGAGTTTCTCACTAATTTCTCAGCCCTCTAATATTTTAAATATAACTTTGCGTGATTTGGTCTAACTCCTTCCTCAAAACTAGTAAATTATCTGTGAAAGGCAGAGTCACAACTTCATTTATACTCAAGTATTCTCCTGACCATTTATTACTTGTTAATTCCAGTCTATTTGTGGTAAGAAGGATAACAGATGTTTACTGCCTGATACTTATTGTCCTCATTAATCACCATTTGTATTGAGGACAGGTTTTGGAGAATGAGATTTCACTGCCCATCAGGAGGCTTGTACTGGGAGAGCATTTTTCCAATTTCACCACTGATGTGTGTGGTTTCAGATTAAAAACAAGGACAAAAGAGTCACTTACCCTTAGGCAGAGGCCCAGTGCTATCTTTGGCCCTGTCCATGGCAAAGGGACTGTAGAGAATCAATCAGTGCATTCATTAAAGAATAGCTGCTGTTGTATGGATCCCGAGCACAGCTTCTAACTGCTGAACTCTGCAGAAATTTGTGCAATTTTCAGAACACTAACAATTTCTTAATGTAAGAACCACTTCTATCAGATGGATCTTTCTGTTTAGGAAGGCACCTGCCTCTGGAAATTGCTCCATGTGAATGAATCATGGTTGCTCGGATGATGTCTTTGGTTGACCCATGGGGCTCTCAGGATTATCCAGGTCCTGGATGCCTTGGTGCTTGCCTGCCATTTCACATGGAATTTTTCTGGAGTGTCATATATCTAATGCATTGACAGGTTTTGTACACGGATAAGATCTCAGATGGAGACAGAGGAGCTTTTCTCTGTGCCATGATTTAAAGTGAACTTACCTAATATGCTTTCCAATATGCCATAAAGACCATCTCAAATGCACAACTGAAGTGTTTTAGCCACTCACATCCTCTGCTGATTACTGTTCATCTTCCTTAGAGATTGAAATTTTTCTTTTCCACCAAGTTCTTACCTTGCTTAAAACAAGTGTGTAGACTTTAAACCCAAACACAGAAAATGAAGATTGCCTCAATTTTTCCAAGGTTGCTTGGTGGAAGGCAGGCTGCTGTGGATGTGCTTGTCCTGATTTAAGCACAAGGAAAATCAGTCAAGAGCCCTGAAGTCAAAATGATTTGCCTGTATTATAAATTTAGTAAGAGTTCTTTCTACATGTAGCCCTTGTCATACTTTCCAATACCTTGGATTTTATTTGCACAAAGGAATTGACAGAGTAAGATGTCTCAAGGTAGTTCCTTTGTTGCAGAGGGTTGAAAGAATAGGTGTTTAAAGTACTGAAACGTGGCTTTTGCTATAGAAATTTGTTTAGCTGAAAAAGTAAGTAAAATTGAGTAAATAATTTCATTTGAAAGCCTCCTTTTGTACCAGGATTAGTTCTAATTACACAAATTTCAGCAAATATGTTCTGTAATTGTTTTGGGCTTGAAAATAATTATGTTCTTCTTTTGTTCTGTGCAGTTCCAGAAGTACGAGAACTAGATGCAAAATTTTGGTATTGACTAAGTCACGCACTTTCTTTATGCAGAGGTAATTTATTACTGTTATTATTTATTCTGAGACAGGTAGGGCAGAGTATCCAATTTGCATGTTTTCTCTGCTGCAAAGATTCAGTGTCTATAATTTATCTACTTTCTATTTTCATACAGTCAAAGGTGGTCCTATTTTTAAAAATATGTCTTAGTCTAATTTTCTTGAATTACCCTGCTCTTTTAATTATCTTAGTCTGGAGGTTAAAAAAATCAGTCAGAAATACTCTTTCTTGTTCTGTTGAATGTACTTCTATTTCTACTTATGCTTTAGTTTAAATGGGCTTTGGAAGTTCAGAAAAGATACAAATTCTGTAAGCAATGATAATTCTTCCCAAAGAGGCTGCCTGGTGGTCTTAGTTCTTGTAGGAGGTGGCATGCTTATTATTCTGTCCTAGGTGGAAGTGAAATAGCTCTAATCCTGAAATTTGTTTTTCTTGAAATGGGAAAAAAGAGGCATCCTCTGTTAATATCTGACTTAGTCACAAGTATTTAATTTATTCTTTTTCCTATTTCTGATTTTCAGTCAACTCTCCAAGCCAGATTGAGATATATTTTTTAACAGGTTCACTTACAGAAGAAATCATAGGGTAGAGTTTAATAACACTTGTACTTAAAGTATTGAGAGATGCAGGGGGGGGAAAGGAAAAGAATATGAAAACACCTGGATATCAGTGAGAAGTTTTACCTGAACATATAAAGCCTTGTGAAGAACAATAGGGTAATGAGATGTAAAGTATAACCTGAGGGGCTAGAAAGTAGTAGTCAAGTGAAAAATGCTCCATATTCTTGCTTTAAGGTATACTTTTTATATCTTTATTTTACCAAAAAGCAAATACAGCTACATATATTTTTATATGATTTTTTTTTCTCCAAAACTGTTCATGAAGCCTTTCATGAAAATGGAGCCTTTAAGTGAAGATGGATTGTTGACAAGTCAATTTTAGCTAGGCAAATACAGACAAATTTGTATATTGTAACTAATTTCAAGAAACTTAACTGGTGACTCTGGTAGAAACTGTACATAGAAAATAACAGGAAGTAAATTCTAAGCCTTAGTAGCTTTGGGCTTGATCTAGGGTTGGCTTAAAAAGCCGTAGGACTGAAATTAAATTAGTTATTCTGTTAAAACCTAACAGATGAATCTTCTAAGGGAAGACTGAAAAAATCAGTTAAAAACTGTATTTAAAGGTGGTGTTTAAATGGAATTTAGATTGCAGAGAAAAACGAATTGATCTTTGAATATCTCTGCTACAACTGGCTCTCAGCTTCTTTGTAATTAAAAAAGTGGGGAGTGGGGAAAGGTTTTCACTTGAGTTTTAGTTAATTTCATTTTAAATCCTAGTGAAGACATTGTAAAAGATGTACTTTCTGTACAACTAAGGAGGCTGAGAAAGCCTCTATGATCTTGTGTTAAGATTTACCTGCAATGTTAAATGTGAAAATGACAGTTTGGGATGCCTTCAGAAAGCCTTCACTTTGGATTAATTCAAATTAACTCAGACAAGTTAAATTCCTCCTCCATGCTCCCTGACTAAGGATAGATGCTTGGTTTATAAAAATAAGAAATGTTAGTAATTAATGGACTACACTGAAGGAATTTTGCGAGAGTGATTGGTGACACTGAAGATTTAAAAATCTTAAAGAAAATATTGCTTTTAAAGCACCACAAGAAGGCACTGACAAAAAGGCTTCAGAATAATCACTGTGCTTGCTAGAAAGAAACCCCCCAAACTGCTTGAAATGGGGTTTCAGTTGTGTTTGCTTTTGCATTTGATATGAAGGCATCTCTTACTACACTTGATGTCATGATATTTAATTTCAGTCTTGGGGTAAATATTCATAGTGGACTAATTTTTCTAAATAGGCCCTTTTTTTCATAAAAGAGATCTCACTTGAATTTGATATGGCAAGTGAACATTAAGAACAAGGTCTCTTCCCTCAAGGAGATGTGTTATTGTTTCAGCATCTGTAAAACTGCTGGAAAATGGACATAAAATACTTTTCTTTCCTCTTAGGAAAATGAGTCTTCATTTTTATTTTTCCAATGTAACTATTCCACTGTGTAGCCAGCAGCATGTTCAAGCTGTTCTCAGAAGTTTTGCACTTTGAATTTTTTGAATCTTTTCAGAGTATCTAAAATCATCTTTTGCAGATCTGATGCCTGGAGAAAGCAGAAGATATTACTCAGAATTACTGCTTATCTGATTAACTTTGTTTTAAGATAAATGAATAAAGTCCAAAACCAACTGTATGAAAATGTCAGTGTGCCATGTGGTGACCATATGTTAATTGCTGGAATAGACCAACAAATACTGATGTCTTACTGTAGCTTTCCTGTGCTAGAAGAACTAGAGAAAAACAGTACTTGAGGTTAGCAAATTCACACATTACTAGCAGTGAGTAAAATTCCTGATTATCTTGAATGGGGATGCTTCCTAGCTTATTTTCTAGCTGATTGCTTTCTTGATTCTGATGTGGTTGACTTTCAGCCTGCTTCTTTCACATGATTAAACCAAGACATTTTGTTTGCAACCAAGTAATTCTGCCACTTTTCTTTTTAAAAAGCATTCTGATGTTACTAAGTATTCAAAAGCCTAGACTACTTGAATATAGTGTTGAGTGCCACTTAATTATTTTTTCTTCAGCAGTATATCAGATACATAATCATACTGGCAAAATATCAAAACACTCCTGGTAAACTTATACTCTGATCTAGAAGTTACTACTGAATTTAGTCCAAAATATGGGGGATTTTCTGCTGTTATGGTTGTGCTGCTGTTCTGCTGTTTCATCAGAGTAGAAATGGATTGACTCATATTTATACTCTGTTATCTTTTGTGATTGTGTTGGTACAAAATGTATTTAATGGACAATTTGTCTAATATGGACAATTTTTCCATTTCCATGTGTTTGCTAGGTGCATTATATTAAAATACAGCATACTAACTGAAGCTGAGCCAAAAGATGCCTGATCTTAGACCAGAAATCCTCACTGGAAAATGTATAAACATTCGAGATATCCTTGGAATGACAAGTCTGGCTTTTGCCCTCTAAAAGCCCCGAGTCGCGTTGGTACAAAGCGGAGTCTTCAAGGCCTTGCTTTCTGGTTTCTCGAGTTGTTTATTATTTGATATCACAAAGTTTTTCTCCACTCCCAGCCGAGGTCCGGACAGCGGCTGGGACACGAGGTGACTGCCCACCGATGGGACGTCACCTTACATTTATACAGATAATTACGTATAGGATATTTACTATTTCACACCAATGCCTAGTGCTTACACTAAGAGGGTCACTTCTGCTTTGACCCAATCCACTCTAACTATCTTATTTCATCACCACCCCAGAAGATGGAGGACGAGGAAGAAGGAGAGGGACACGAGGTACCACCCAACGTATAAAGGTACAGGAAAAAAAAATCCATAGTATACGCACCAGGAAAGTCATTATGTCTGGGGATGAGCAGAAGTCTGAGGATAAATAAATCTTTTAAGCTGTGACTGCAGCTGTCTTAAGTTTCAAAGTAGGTAGTTCCAAAGGCTTAGTAAAATAGATAAGCTTTAATGATGCCCTAATGAGCTCATAGACACATGCGCTCATGAGTAGGAAGTAAGCAGTAACAGTGTCTGTCCAATGGGATCTGTTGGACATTTTACTGAGTGTCAAACACTGGAGTTTATTTTTGGTGACAGATTTGTGGTGCCTTTGTAGTACACTGCTCTGTGGGATATATTACTGATGGTAATATCCTAACTGGAAAAACTCCTACAGACACATACAGGACTAATGTCTTTAACAGGAGGGTTGGTCCTCCTGAAAGATGCTGGGTCTCATTCTTGCAAGGGAAAAGTTATACTTGGAGACGTTTTGTTCTGAAAATAGAAAAAAGATCTTTGAAAAGCTCAGGGCATTTGGGACACAGTAAACAATACTGTGTTTACTACTGAAGGCTGAAAGTGCATGAATGTACTATCTGATTAATTTATTAAATATAGTGATGTGGAGTGGGAAATGATATGTGTGCTGGAAAGTGAGGCTGAGGAGCTACATTTGGTGGGTACATGAGAATTAAGAGTAATGGTGCCTTAAGCTGGAGCACTATAATCACAGTTTAAGTGAAGAGTGTAATTATCTTCATTATATCCACTGATGTGGTTTATTCCTGAGGTCTGTTGAAAAGACTGCTAAACATGTAACACACTAACTAGACAAGCATCATTGGATGTTATGAATGGCAGTAAAACTAGAAGTTAACAGGACAATAGGGATGTAAACAAATAACTACATCCAGGGTGTGGTGGAGACATGGAAATAAGCAGCTGAAGAAGCAAATAAAAATAACTTTCTCTTGGAAGCCCCAACTTTCAGGCTTTTTTCTCATGTCTGGAGCAACAGCTCTGTCAGTTGTCTGTGCTGCTGTTCTCCCTGGGGGATTTTTTTAAACTTGACTTGTCAATCTCCTTTGAAATAGTCTGGTGTTGAATATCAAAGGGAGTAACCTTTTGCTGCACTAGTCTCTGATCTGCTGTACCATCACATTCCCAATCTTTTCCTGGTTCTCTAATATTTTGACAAGGGATAGAAATTCTCTATTTTACGGTTTGCAGGGTGTTCCATTACTTATATAACCCTACTTGAAAAGCATGGTCAAAATAATCATGAATAGAATGGTAAGGAAAATTCTTTTTGACCAATATGTGAGAACTTCATACAGGGTCAGTAAAGTTGTTCATATGTTGAAGTGAAACAACTGCCACAGAGTGTTCAGTAGTGTTTTTTATACAGCCAATAAAACACCTTGCTCTGAGTCTTGCAGAGATCCCTAAGTAGGGAATGAGTCTGTTAGCATGTTTTGGTAATGTTCTGACAGTGCTGAAATCAGTTGACAAGAATTAAAAAAAAAAACCTCAGACAAAACAAACCCAACTTGAAGTGCTGTCCAAAATTCTGCTCTTTGGTCACATTAGAGAGTCACAGGGTGATGTTATAGTCTTGAGAATTGCTTGGAAAGTTTTGCCTTGGTGATGGAGGCTGCACAGCAGAGAGGTGTGGAAGCAGATTGGTATTCATCATTGCAAGTTTCACAATTTATGGGGGAGAAAAATAGCAAAGTTCTTAAGAGTCTGGCCTTGAACCATTTACTGTGGGTGGGTGAAAAAACTATATGGTAATGCAGAAGTTTTATTTTATATCAGAAAACTTGCTAGGGCTTGAGAGTTTTTGAAGATGAAGCAGAACGTTTTGTAAAATCCAGACTATGTGGCCTTGGGTCTTCAGCTCAATTAACGGATGCCAAAGGCAGGTTTTCAATTCCAGAAGGTGACCATTGTCCATTCTTAGAGGTGAGTGTTACTTAACTGCAGTAAATATGTGCTTGGATGCCAGCCTCAGAATGGGGTCTTAAATTAATAGCATTATGAAGCTTTTTCATGTTTAAGCTCCCTGAAGACTTGTGGGCCCTCCTGTATGGACCCATAGTGTTTATTTCTGTGGGCAAAGGAATGCTGATCTGAAAAAATGAAATGCTAACTTCAGAGTATTTGCAAACCTTACATCTCTCTTGGCAAGAGTATGAGTCAGCATATAGAATGCTTGAATGACTGCATAAACTTAAAAATTGGAAGATTAATCTTAGAGCTGGAAGGGGAGAGATTTGGAGGTCAAAAGTGAAACAATACTGTATAATTCAATTCATCACTATGTAGTACAAAAAATGGCCCAAATAATAGAGTGAACAGCACGAATACTGTTGTAGCTCTTGTTGATGCTGCTCTTCTCTTTTCTAAAGAAAAAATTGCTATAACTTACATATATGTTATGAGAATCGTGACACGTTTTTCTAAACTGTAGGTTTCAATGTCTTGCCATAGTTATAATCTTGCAGTAAGGTATGTTTTTAGCTCTCTATTTTTGTGTCATAATATTAGCTAAACATGCTGAACTTGAGAGTTAGCCTAATTGTTGCATTTTCTAAACTTCATTGGCTGAGATTTTTGTCATTTCTGTATGCCTTTATTAAATAAATAAAGGATTCTTAGTCATCAAGTGTCAACATTACTGCTGAGGAGACACTTAAGAGATGTAAACATATTTCCTAAAATGTAATTTTTAATTTCTCTGGATGTCTACTGGGAAAATGTTATTCTGTTCAGAAAGGACTCTGCCACTGGTTGTGAGTTTTCTAGTGAGTCAGGATTTGTGGAAAACTGTGTAAGATTCTAAACATCAAACATTCTGGCTTTCCTTCACCTCTGAAATATGTACAGATATCTGTGTTTAGGGAAGCCCTTGGGCTCAGAAGCATCCACTGCTTGCTTGGATTCTCTTTCAAACAGGAGTTTCCTTGGTTGCTTCCAGGCACTGTATTATGGATGTTTGAATTACATTAGCTCCAGGATCCAGCACTAGCTTGGTGGAATATCCATCCCATGAGATAAAATGATAAGCAAATATCCCTGGACACAGCCAGAGTCCGTAATTGTGTATGGACCTGAACAGCTGAATCAAATGTAGTGGTGGACTCTTCTTTGAGTAGGAGATTGGCTCTTCTTTAGAGATCCTATTTAATCCAATTTATTCTCTAATCCGATCATCTTTCCTTGGATTTAAATTTGCACCAGGAAGCGTGGGAACACCAGCATCTTATATTGAAGCTGGAGGTTTGCCTTGGACTTCTCAGCAGGAATAGGTGCTGTAGAGCATTGGTCTGATTGGAGACATAATTGTGACCGGGTTCTCAGTCATGGCAATGTGGCTTTGGGTTAGTTCTTCTGCCTTTGTGGAGACGAATTCTCTGCATATCCCTGTGCAATTGCAACAGGTGGCATAATCTTTTATTTTGAAGTAAGAAATAAAGACAACTTTCTTTTCAGAATTAAAAGTTTCCACAGACATAAATTTTCTTTGAAACCCCCCCCAAAAAAACCAAACAAAAATACCCCAATATTGGAAATTGAACTAAAACTTTTTCTTCAAAATTATTGCATTTCTTATAAGAATTATATCAGTCCAAAAAAAAGCTAATGAATCAGTGATAATATATTTTTTTTAACAAAGCCAGTCACTTATCTCCTGAAAGACCAACACTAGATTTTCTTTATATTTTAACTACTTTTTTAACTATGATTCAGGCAAGGATTTACAGAGGTTAGCCAAAGATCCTAATCTTGAAATAACTTTGCTTTTGTGTACTCCTGTTGTCTGGGGACTTTTCCTAAACTACTTGTGTAATTTTTTTTTTTTTTTTTTTTTTTTTTTTGTGTGTGTGTGTGTTTTGTTTTGTTTTTTCCTTTGCTTTCCATAGAATAAATATGTTGGATTTATCAAGTTTTTTTTCCTCCTGTGAACCAGAGAACTTCATTTAATATTTCCAGTTTACAAAGTGTCAATTGAGAGATAGAATAATTCTCAAATGTGAAATTTAGGATTGTTTATTCTAGACAGTACTAGAAATGTAACATGCTTACTATAACCACGCTACAGCAAACCATCAGACTGATAAACTGATGTTTTGGCAGATAATACAGGAGGGTTTTGTGACCAAAAGCCTAAAACAAAACCCTTAGGAGAAAAAGTTTGTTCTTAAAAATCTATTAGTAGCAAAACATGAGCTGTGAAGATCAGTGTCAGTGTTTGACACCTGTAGTTTTATGTTTGGAATGTTACACAGAATTCATGTGGCTAAGAGATGGGAGGCAGAGCTTTGCCCTTGGTATGTGCACTTAACTAACTTCAAATTAACAACATCTCAAACAACATCAGAACATCAGAAAAGGCAGCTGAAATCATGAAGACAAACACAGCTAATTATCACTAATATAATGATAACTATATGAACTATAAGTAATCCCTCCTTGATATTTTATTACTGTTGTTTCCATTTCTTATTATCTTTATCTTGGAATAGAGAACAGTGCAGAGATTATTTTCACCAATTCGAAGAGCTGTACTCCTCTGCTTGCCAGGTCCCTTTCCCTTGCTGCAGTTTTACTTTCCAAACACAGTAAACAGTTACAGACTGAGTAATTGTAACCTCTCACCACCTTTCTTTTCATGTTTGTTTCCTGCAGTAAAGCAGATTTAATTCCATTCATTTATTCAGACTGACAGGTGGATTGTATCAGTACAGCATGAGAATGGGTAAAACATCTTTTTGCTGGAAGCCTTGCAATCTAGGTAATTTTATTTATTTTAGTGTAATAAACATCTAATCCATGGTCAGACGCTGCCTGGAGCCTCTGTTTATCTGCAGTGTTGGAAGGGATTTTATTCATGCCATGTGTCTCAGAACGTTATGAGTCTTGAAAAAGACTGTGAACCAGAAACAATTGCAAAATCAATTCTGCAAGAGCTCCTTCCTTTTTGGACAGTTTGCTGCTTATCTAGGCTCCATATTTGAATGGTCATATGTAAATAAACCTTAGGATTGAGTTTCTGAGCTACTATCCAAAGAAGTTAGTCAAAAAAGAAACTGTAGGAGGTGAAAGGAACTGGGAAATTGAAAGCCTTTTGAGTTAAATATACAATACTGGCAATTTATGAAATGTTGATGCTGATGCATTGTGTTTTTTCAGTGATAAGTATTGTGCTATTTCATAGCTTTTTTAGAGCTGGCTGACATGTGGCCATGAAATTACCTGTCTTTTAGAAAAGCTTTAAAATTAATCCCCTTGAAATGAGTAGAAACAAATCTACTTTTTAAAGAATTTGGAATTGCTATGTTTGTTTTGTTTTCCTGATGACTCAGATTCACAAGAAAAGATCACACAGACCTTGCTTCCTTATCTGAATAAATAAAACCGGTGACCATCCTTTTACTGACACTTTCCAGTCACTAGCTTGGTGTCACACGATTTAACTCACTTGAACTAGAGACCTGAGATGTAGTCTGCCCAGGCTCAAAAAAACCAGGTTTCCCCACCCTGAGTTATGCTTTGTTTCCAGTGAGTGGGGCAGGCTGTTGTCTGTCAGATCTCTGGTAGGCAGATCACTCTGATCTCCGCCTGGTCACACCTCAAACCATGAAAGAATAGGGCAGCCACGCCTTGAGTGGGTTTTACTCTGCTGGCACTGGGAAGATGAAACCCTTTTTGGCCCAGGTCAATCCTAAGAGTGCTGTCTCCCTCTGACCATACTGTGCAGCTATTTTACAAGACATTTTCTATCTCCTCTTGAAGCTTGTGGGTGGATAGGACTGAGTGAGTGTTTTGGGAAGGAACTGGGTGGTTCACAAGTAGATTGAGTTGTAAAAACCTCTTTGCTTAATCATCTTTTAAAAAGGCTTTCAGATAGAAAAATAGGGAATAAAGGCACTTCTGTATATATATGTGTGTGTGTATATATATATATATAGCCCATTTGCATCTTCTACCTGAGTGAGGAAAATTTCTCTCTCACCTGGCCACCAGATGGGGGCATTGCAAAGATATTGATTAATTGGCAAATTTATCATATCAGTGAGTCATTCACACGTAAAAATCACTTCCCTTTGTCTTCTCGTCTGCATTTTTATAAGCATTGCACACTGATGAAATGCCTTATCAATTAATTTAAAATAACATGAAAATGCCCTTAAGAAAACGCCCAATAAAATTTGAAAGGATTGCTGCAATTATAAAGACATACATTTTTTTAAAGCTTTTTGAATGCTGTTTCTTGGTTTTGATTCCTACTTCTCACTGTTGGACATAAAAGGCTTTTTCCATTATCAGCTTTGTCATTGGTTTACCAGATGCTGCTTTGGTGAACATTACAAAATCCTGCTTTTTATTGCATATGAAAATACAGTGTAGGTTGTGTTTTTCATTTGATAGCCACCATCCATTTTCATGATTGGTTAAATTGTCTCACTATGTTTCATAAAGGGAAAGAGCTTGATTCTGTTTTGATTTTGTTCTTAATCCTGTAAGGCAGCTGAGCAACTAGAAAATTTCTCTGCAAGGTAAAAAATATCATCATGGTTTCAAGTTGTTTATGTGTGAAGGTTGGTTTTAATATATTAGGAATGGGGTTTGTCCAGTTATAAACTAGAGAAAATATATAAACTTGTAAAATTCATGGAAACTCATTGATGTAAAAGTCCATTTTTTTGATGAGACTTTCAAAATGTATCTTTGAAGTAATAAATTATGGATTTCTACATTAAGGAGATGATTACTTAGGGTATTTTCTAAAGATTATTTTTTTCTTATGGTGCAAGACTTTTCTTAGAAAATATCCTATATGAGAAGATATATAAATGCATGTTTCTAAATAAAAGGCAGATTAATTCTTCTACTTAGTGCCAAAAATTTAATTAATAAAAAGAAAAAAAGCTCACTTACAGAAGTGTGATACTCCTTAAGTAGAAGTTGGGCAATTTTTAGGCTGACATTAATTCATGCCATGTTTGTAATCTTTATCATGAGAGATAAGATAGAAAATGTCCTGCAGTTTGCTGATCTGATAAAGCAAACAGATTTGATGAGAAACAGCCAAATGAAAACAGATAAGACCTACTTAATGATTCTCTTTGTAGTGCTTCAATAAGGTAAAAAGAGTATTTCTGAAATTTTTGAAGGTTAGGGATAGCTCTTCAAATTTATTTGGTAATAAACTTCTGTTTCTTGTACTGAGCTGCATTCTGCATTCTCTTTTAGAGTGAAAAAGGTGGAACATGACTTAATAAAAAGCATCTTTTTTGCTGTGGGTGGACACAAGCATGTGAAATAGTTTTTATTTCAAAACTTTATTTTTTAAGAAGCAAGTGGGGAAATTGAAGGCATAGTTAGTTCCTTATCTTCCCACAATTTATCTTCCCACTCTGAATAACACTATTTGTGCATTTATATTCAGAGTATATAAATTCACCCAGTTTAGTCAAGCTGTCTTTCTATAACGTGTTTCTGCTCCCTTCCTAACCAGGTTGTCTTTTGCCTTTGAATTTCTGTTGAACTTTTAAATGTTTCCTAATTTGCTTCCTTTGTTTTCCATAGAGGAGGCCCTGGTATGGACAGCACATATGCATGAATATTTGTAGAGACAATACATGCTGTAAATACTCCCTGTGAGGGCGACTGTGTCACTATCTGTACATCCAATTCTCTCATCACAAGAAGCTGGGGATTTGGATTGTTTCTTTTGTGTGCACAGGGTTTTTTGCCAACAATCATACAGAAAACACTTATCTGTTTTATCTTAGGGCCCAGACAGGTTATTGATACATAAAAACTTGTGAAGTATCTTATAGGAAATGTTAAACATAAGTCCTCAGAAAATATTCTCCTGGTTACCTTTCTGTATCTGATAATGGGTTTTCAACAAATGGGTAAGGTTCATAAAGTAAGGAGTTACCCAGAGCAAATAATGCAAACAGTTATGCTGAGCTCAGTATCTCAAAGTTATTAAGATGCAAATTTGTATTTGTTCACATTTCTACTTGCATATCTTCTCAATTGCTTTTTCTGTTCTTTTCACTTGATTTTGCATGAGGAAATATAAAAGCCCTTAATATGTGTAGAGACAAACGCTGATGTGATTTGCAGCCCAGTGCCAATGGTCCATAACCCCTGTTTAAAAGGAGATCCTGAGCTAATATTAAGGCACTGAAGGAGGTCAATGACATCCCTAAATGAAATACCAGATAAGTAAAAAAAGATTCCCAAGTGCAAGAAGTGATGCTTTTCGGGTCAGAATGTCCTGGTGTTTTCACGAGTGATGTTACCTAAGTTCATCTCACTTGACACGCAACAGTTCTAAATCTCTGCCACATACAAGTAAAGAAAGTTTCTTTAAAAACCAAGCTAATCCTTGTAGAAATCTGCAGTTCAATAAACAAAGTCTCACTCCCCTCTTGTTTTCTTCTGGCAGCCAACCCCAGTGTATTGTCGGCTTGTCATCTGCTGCTGACTTTTCTGGAGAGGGCAGTGGTGCTCATCCTTGTCCTCTCACTCACTCTTGTTTACTATGCAGGTGTTTCCCTTACTTGTTATGCAGCTGGGACACACGAGGGAAAATACAAGTCTGTAGAATATAAATGATTGTGGTAAATCTAAAATGGGATTCCAGTTGGATGAAGCACAATGTGCTTTTGGGTATTTCTGCCAATTTTGGCTAACAAAGGGATCTAGCTGTACAGGTTACAGCCACGGAATAGGTAGGAAAGTAAAGCTGTTAAAATAGTCAGAGTCTTGATAAATATTCTGATCTGTAAGTCCATATTTTTGTACCTATTCCAAGGCATTAATAATGGAGAGACAGGTAATTTTTAGATGCTAGTTCCATTTACTCCCTCAGAATTTGTACAACCTGTTGGACAGAAGAAAAAAATGCCAGTGCATTTGCAGTGCCAGCCACTTCATCCCAGTTAGGAAGAAGAGTTGCAGAGAGATTTAATTTTTTTTTCCTTTTCTCCTCATCCTAGTGGTCCTTTGCCTCTGATATTGACCAGTGTTTGGGTCTCTGTGTTTTTCTAGATTTTTTTTTTCTGGCAATTTCTAGATGTTAAGCAAAATGCTAGTAAAAAAATTAACCAAGTTAACCAAAATGCTTAGTATTTGTGATGCATCTGTATAGTAAAAATTACCTTCAAAAACTTCATTCCAAGTGTGGTGTATCTTGATTTCCCATGTATTTTTATCTTGCGGATAGATTTTTCTGTGGTCTGAGAAGGCATTTTCCGACTAAGTATTTTCCTCTAACTTTCAAAAAAATATTTTTGGTACCATGAAAAAGTTGATCTTCTGCTTTAGTCTGTGAGATCTCTTTTCACTCCTTAGGCACCTACTTTGTAGAAAAGCTGCACGAATATAATGGTTTACTACTCATAAAAGTTATTTTATCAGTTGGAATAAAATTTAGCAATGAAGTTAGAAATGCCTTGGGAGACAAATGCAAAGGCAGCCTTACTGCCTAGGCATTAATTTCAAAGGCACTAGGTTTAAAAAGATTTGATTTCTCTTATAATCATAAAAGGGTGTGGGTTTTAAGGGACCCTTAATCATCATCTCCTTCCAATTTCCCATGGGCAGGAACACCTACTAGATGAGGTTGCTCTGAGCAACATCCAGCTTGTTCTTGAACTCTTCCAGGGATGGGGCATCCACAACTTTCTCTGGATGACCTGTTCCAGGGCCTCACCATCCTCACAGTCAATAATTTCTTCCTAATATTTAATCTAAACATACCCTCCTTCAGTTTAAAGCAAATCCCCCTTGTCCTATCACTGCATGCCTGCAAGAACGAATTTTTTGCTCTGCCCCGCTCCCCAATGTTTGCATGTCTTGGGCAGCTCCTGAATCCTCTTCTATTCTTTTGAAAGGTTGCACAACATTTCAGAATTTTAGCAGGTTGCTCTAATGACCTCCAGGACAGGGCTGAAGGACAGCTGAATAAATGAGCCCGTTGACAGATCCTGAGCTCCCCCTCGCAAATCACCTAAATAAAGCTGCACTAGTACGTAACACTCCAGGAGCACATTTAATTAGTAAACAAATTAAAATAAAAAAGTTAACCTCAACCCAAAACTTGGTTGCCTGAGTCACTTAACTGTGACCATGCATATGGAACAGGGGTAGTGCTGTTCTGCTGGCATGAACATCCCTGGAAAGAGCGCAGAAAAAAAATTGCACCCTAAGTGCAGGAAGATTAGTCCTGGCTAGAGAGGGCTACAAGATGAAGCAAGATGTAATATAGAGATGAATGACTGGGACTGGGGAGGAAAATTGGGGGAAGCATGGTTCCAGCTTTTTTATAATTTATGCTAATATTTTGTTTAAAAAGTTAATTCTAAAACTAACAGAGTGTATGTTTGAATTGTTTTGCTTGGACGCAGAAAATGATTTTTTTCAGAGCTGTCACACAGATGTAGTATTAGAACTTTTGGGATCAGAGAAACAGGAAAAATAACAACTTTCTTTTTTTTCCCCATGGACATTTCAAATGCCCAGGATAAGTATTTATGACACATGCAACCATTCCTGAAATCAAAGGCTCATTAGAGCTGCTGATAAAATGCACTAATTAAATGGTTAGCTGTAATTTTATTTTTAACATTCTTTTTATGTTGATGTCCACAAACGAACTCAGCTAGGGGTTCCTACATTGCCAATGCTGTGGAGATCTAAAGCAGTCATCGCTCTTGGATCTGTGATATAAAACTTGTTTTTGCTGGTTAAGATCTATTTTTTTAATCATCCAAACTAAAGGATCTACTGACATTGGGCAGTGCTGTTTTCACTTTTCATGTCTGTACTCTTTCCTCTCTGAAATAGCATTGCTCTTCTCCTTGTTGCTAAGAGAAAAGGAATGTTGCTGGGGAAAAAGTGTCCAACACATACTGATGTGTCCTCTGTCAGATGTCAAAACCATCCCTCCTAAATATTTCCATGTGCATACAGCAGACAAGTCTTAAACATGATGGAAAGAAAAGGTGGAATTGGCCAGCCTTGCTCATTCATGTTCAAAACACTACCTCCAAATACTCTGTAGGGTACTTCTACATTTTTTCCTAGCCCAAGAAAAGGATAAAACACCAGGCCCAAAACTTAAGGTGGGTGGTTTTTTTTTGTTTTGTTTTGTTTTGGTTTTTTTTTTTTTTTTTTTTTTTTTTGGTTTTGTTTTTTTTGTTTTGTTTTTTTAACCTTACTCATTTAGTAGTGAAGTTTGTTCCATGTTAAAATATTTCATGTTAGTGTTATGTAGTCAGGGTGTGCAAAAAAAAGCAGCCTGGGGCGTGGTTGAGGCAGTGGTTTGTTCCTCCTGGGTTTGCTTTTGAAACTGTGGGCATCCATCCTGTTGCTGAGGGCTACCATGGTGTCTGTGGCACACTCCAGGAGCAGCAGGCAGAGATGTTTAGTGGGTGGTGGGACTGTCCTTAGCTTTTATTTGGCTTTACTCCATAGGGTAGAATTAAACCTTCCAGTTCACAGTTTCTAAATCACAGGATTTAGATGGCTGAGAAGAGAATGCGTAAAATGAAAATCTCCTGGGGGAGGAAGAGGCAGTTCCTGTGCCATCCTAGAATCAGGGCTGTATATTCTCTGTTATCAGCAGTATATTGCTGGAATATGGAAAAGGCATCTCTGGAGCATGGAATACTTTCCTTCATTAGACATCCTGTGCTAAGGATGCTCCAGGACAGGCTGTTGTACCTTGCACTGTGTGTACTTGCACTTGCACACATTAATCAGCGCATTTGGTAAAGACTTCAAATGTATTGGTGTTTTCCACTAAAATGGTTTGTAGCTGCAAGCAACTTGGAGAGATGTTGAAAATTAACCATAGGTGTTTAATTAGGTGTAGGTGTAAACCAAGGTAACACTTGGTTCAAGAAGTTGGTAAAGGCTGATGTTTTAAAAAGCTAAAGGAGTTGAAAGGAAATGGATAAATGTTATCATGGTTTTATCATGCTATTTGCATAAAATTATGTATCTAGTAGATTTTGGCCTATCAAGACTTTGTTCTAGGTTATTGACCTAAATTAGCATTTCCGTTGTCTTAAAACAAAGAAGAAGCAAAAATAGTGTGTTCAGAAATAATGATGTACAGCTGTGTGTTAGTATGGACTCTGCAAAATCTCTGGATTGGGTCCTTATATGGGAGAGCTGCACCCAATGACTTCTGCTGTCAGGAATGCTTTGTCTCCTCTGGTCATCCACAAATCATCATGAACAAAAGGGGAGAAAATTTGCTGTATTTCTCCCAAGCTATTCTGCCCCTAGCTTAAGCCTATCTCTTGTCAGGAAACAACCAGAGAAAGGACTTGTGACTTTCTTTCCTAGACTTTCTGTTTGTTGGTTTCCAACCATGTTCTCTTTTCCATTTTACCTCTAACTTAAAATTAGTCTTTGAATACCTTTGGTATTTTGAGGTGAACAATTAACTAACTTTTGGGGCACTTTTCTCTTTAAATTCTCAGAGCTGCATTATGCAGGATGGTTCTGGAAATCCCTGTGGTCCAGTCATGCTTTTTGGCTTGCCAGAGTAGGGCTGTGGAGACCCAGCTCCCACATGGAGCCAGCAGTGCCTGTCAGCCCAGTGTCCTGCAGTGATGCTGACCAGCCATCCTTCCATGTCAGGACCTCAGCTCCACAGCCACGGCCCCTGCTTCCACTCAGCCTGCAAAACTGTTTCTTCTTGGAGAAACAAAGTGAGAGAAGTCAAAGGTGCTTCTAATTCTAAGAAATGCTGATGAACAAATCAAGGTGATTAGAGAGTTTTAATCACACCCTCCTTTGTGTTGAGCTCATTGTCTACTGTGGAATTGTTAGAAATCATAAGAGTCGCTGTTCTATGTTTTGTGTCTTGCAAAACTCAGCTATTATCTCACTCATCTCTCCCAAGGATTAAGATTACAGCTGGGTATTGTCCCCTTTCATTTTAGAAAAGAATACAACTTGCAGAAGAAGATATTCTTTTATCTTCTCTTGCTAGATCTGTGTACAAACAGCTGGTAATGTCCTCAGCTGATTGAGTTTGTTGAACAGGCAATTTTCAAAAGCAGAAATGCACAGATAAGACATTCCTCAAATTTTAATTATTACCTGTGACACTCAAGTGAGGTTACTGTACTGTTCTTGCCTCATACAATGGAAAAGATTGTCTAAAAGTCTGCTGCAGGAAGGAATAGTGCATATACAGCTTTCGGAAAATCACATTTTCCCTAGGAATTCATACGCAGAAAGTGGGAGTCCATTTTCATGAACTACACTCTGGAGGTGCTTGACATCCTTTTCATTTGTAAAAGGCAAAGAAAAGGAATGTGGACATTATAGTTTTGAATGAATCTTCACAGTGTTATTTGTTCCTCAGTAACATTTCCCACAGAAACAGAAACTTGTGGTTTAAGTAACTCTGATGATGAATGAACAAGAAACAATTTCCCACTTGCAAATCAGATTTGCTTTTTAAATGGTTTACTTCTTCTGCCAACTTGTTATTTAGCAGCATGTCAGTATTCTAAAAAATACTAAAAATTAGTTGACATTAATTGTGCTTTGCTTGAGCAAAACCATTTCTTTTTTAAGAAATGTTATTCACAGAAATGTCCTTTAAGTCTCTAAAATCAAAAAGTTAATTTTGTTATGCTTAAACAGACTTTTTTTAAGGCGATTGAAATTGATAGTAATGTAGTGAAAAAATGGTAAACAAAACTGGCTTTACAGTTGGAAATTTCCTTAATAAATCTGGATGCAGTTCTGCCTGGTGCCATACACAGTACTTTTTATATACAAAAAGCAAGCCTATCAAAGATTTAATTGATCAGTATCAGAGAAGATACTGCGAGAAAATGCAGTTAGGGGTTTTTTATGATACAGAAGCTCATTTTGATATGACTGAAATTGCTTCAGTGATTTTCATTCTACAGCATAATGGTTAGTGATGAACTTATGTACCATCCACCAAAATAACAATTTGCAGTGGAGATTTTGGCTGTGGGAGGCTGTGCTTTGTAATAGCATGCAAGGGCACTTAAAAGTATTTTTTTAGGCAAAAAAGAAGTTTTGCTTCCCTGTGATTATAATAGAGATTGTCTAAACTTTGTGTAAGGAGACACAAAATTTCTGGTCAAGTCTGCTAATGTTTTCCTGTAAAATATTAACCTCTTCTATGAAGAATAAATGGCAATACATAATTTTATAGATATATTTTCTCATTAATTTAAGACACTGTCAGGTTTATGATGCAGGATATTATGTTCTAAATTCTCAGGTTAATAACTCCAAATAGTTACTGTTACTTCTGAATTTTCTTACTGTCTAGTTATTTCTCACTATTTTGCTGCTTCTTTTAGAACTACTGCTGGTTGCGAGGCACTGTTTTTTCTGCTATTTCTTAACAAAAGTCTCTTTTTGAGTAGATTTTAAGCTATATATTTGAAGATTCTGGAGAAGGGATGAAATTAAACAGGGTCTATTTTCATAGAGATTGGGACATCTTTATATATATATATATATATATATATTTTTTTTTTAAATTCAATTTCCATTTAGAAACAAATTTGGATGAAGTGCATTGATACATTGTGATGCCTACAATTTTTTTTTTTCCTAGTCTTGTGAAAGAGAACCGGATTTGATGACCTTATTGAAAGTTAATTACTGCTAGCAGATTATTGAGGAACCACTTAATAAAATAAGCAAGGAAGTCTATAACACTCCTAAGCCCTCTATAAAATACTAGTTTAGATGTAGGTGCAGAAGACTTTGGACTATTCTGAAACCAGGTAGAAAAGAGCAAGAAATTTGACTTTTCACTGAGGAGAATGCTAATTTATCTTCTTACAAATGTGGTTATTTGAGTTTTTTTAATGTTTTGATGGTATATGACTAATAGGAAATGTGTTATCTTAACACTGGTTTACATAATCTCTGAAACACTCTGCATTTTAATATTTTTGAGGGTGATATAATTGACAGATGGAAGTAGCAGCCAGCCATAGATCCTGTCAGTGCGTGGATGTAGCTTGCTAGGACTACTGAAATGACAGATTTCAACATGCCTTGGCATACAAGATGCTATGGATGATTTGCTTTCCTAGGCACAACTTACAGATGACCCAGTAACCTGTAAATATCAAAGTGGAACTTTGCACAGTGTGCTGTGAATGACTGACCTGACCATAAACAACCTATTGCTGACCCAGTCTCCTCTGTATGCTAACAGTATGTTCTCACAGTGCTAGTGTGGTATTTTGTGTATTAAGTCAGAGTGTCCCAGGATCTTGGTTGTCCAGCAGAATACCAGAGCCCATCTCAAGTCTCGTGGCATGTGTGAAACCTTTCCTTTGAGCTAGGTCTGTGTGCTCATGAGCTAAGCTATCAGTCCAGTTTTAGAAATGTTGGGAACCTGGGATGGTGCTAGGCCAAGAGATCTTTGTTGTAATCAATGACTTGCCTTTGCTCAGTCCAGAGTCACCTACAGACAGAGTAACTCTGACAGGTTATTTTTTTAACTTGAAGTTAGGCTGTGTTTTCTGTTGTTCCTAATGAGTTTTACCTCAGTTTACTCATCATTACATTTTGCCCTCAGCTGCTAACAGAATCTGATCTGTTTGTTTGTGTATTGAATGCAACATCACCAAGCTCTTGAAATTGGAGTTCCAGATTTACCTTAGACTTTGACTTTTTTTTTATTTTTCTGTAGACTTGGGGCATTACTTGCTCTAGTGCATCAGGGCTCAGGCTCTTGCTCAGTTCAGAATCAGGTGCTGTGTGATGTGGCTGCCAGCAACCAGATATATGCTTGCTTTCTAGGGAAGTCTGTGGGCAAGAAATTTGGGAATATGATATTAAACCTGTAGGGAGATGCCTCAGTTTCTGCAAAGGCAGCAGTTGTTCATTGAGCTTGACTTCAAGTCCAAGGTTTACTGGTATCAGGGAACACAGACAGAATGAAGATTGATTGTTGGGTTTTGAGAGATCAGAATTTTCCCTTCATGACAGGGATGTAGGAATGGACACTTATGGGAAGTGAGCAATTGAAAGAAAAAGTTTCTCTGCTGCCTTTTCAGTGTGCAAGATGCCACAATAGTTCTCTTTACCAAATTTATGTTTGACCAGTTAGTCCTTTTCCCCTTTCAGTTTAAATGAATCAATAATTGCTTTAAGCAAGAAATTAAAATAGTTCAAAGTAATCAATATTTTTCTGTTAATCATCTCTGTAAAATCTTCCTTTTAAAATTCAGTGATTGACGTGTCATGTCATCTCTTGCTTTAACTAGGGACATCACTATTTAGGCAGCTCAAGTACAGGCAGTGCTCCATTCATCTGGCACACCTGCTTTTTGCCATGAACCGATGGCTGCACAGTCTCCTTCTATGAGTGAAAGGAGTGAAGAGAGTAACACAAGTAGGAGGTGAAGAAAAATTTGTCACTCAGTCTCTACTGCTACTTTCTTTGTCTGTTTAGCCAGTATGCAGTGCTTTCTGTATGAATCGAGGACTGGGATTTGAACAGGAAAAATGTTAGTAACTAAGAATAAATGGTCTTGAATGAGAAGAAAACAGATATATTGGAATGCCTGTTCAGGTGCATATCATCAGTATATTTTTGTGTGTTTGTTTATGCATCAGTGTGCTTGTGTATTCCCCAGTGGCCTTTGCTCTTTGCCCATTTTGATCGCTCTCTGTAGCACTCCAGGCTTCTAGTCTTATAGCTCAATCAGGGTAAAGCTGTGATTGCAAAGATAGTGAAGGATAAATAGAGTTAGAAAAGGAGAAGCACAACATGAAGTCCTTGTGGACTATTTCCTGCTATTTAAAAACCAGCTGGAGAAGAATGTCTGTCACAATACACTGCAGATAAAAAAACCTCATTCAATATGAACTTCTGCACATTATATTCAAAAATGTCTCCCAACTTTCTGTATCTAGTCAAATTTCTTTCTAATCTCCCAGGGATAGGTGTTCCCACTGTAACTTTGCAACTAAATTCTATACCTAAAAATACAACCCCAAATTTTAGTATTTCAAACCCCAAATCATCTTCTTCACTGTATGTTACATAAAACAGCTCATTGAAATGACTGTTTGTATTTCATTATGTGATCTATTGAGCTAGTGTGTATTTCTGCTTTTTATAAGGAAAAATATGAAAAAAAAATTTAGTAAGATGTAGTCAGAAAATACAGATTCTAATAATGCGGCCTTTCTGCACTTAAACCATTGCATATGGGGACGGGTAGTACCTTATTACAGGGACCAAAAAGGGCACAGGACTCATACATGATATGTGAATCTTAGTAGGATGTGCATGGTGGAGGATGGGATCCTAATTTCAGATGTCATAACTAAAATCTTAAATTTGGAGTTGTGCTGTACATGCCCTATGAAACTGCCAAAACCCACTGTGTAAGACTGAGGGGGAGGGTAAATTAACTGGAAGGGCCCTTTAAAAGCTCAAGTGCTATCCTAGAGGTAAAGAAGCAAGATGTTAAAGCTTGTGATTTTGTTGTTTCCTAGTGCAATATATGCTGAAAATCTACATGGCAGATCAATAAACCTGGAAGACCAAACTGCAAGAGTTTCTGTTCTCAGAAAGGTTATTTCAGTCCCCAAAAATATTGGTAGGCTTCTGTGCAGTCACGTTTGAATTTAGGCTTTCATTATGCTAACAGATTAAATGAGACCTGAATTACACTCTGAAACTGAAGAGTCTATGTGGATTTGAGCCACTGGTTCATTTATTTGCTTTTTCCCTTAACTCAAGTCTTTATATAATGGAAGCTATCTGTGTATGACAAATGAAGATCATTATAAATGTGTGGAACTGGATTGAAATCAAACCCAGCAGTGTTTTAGATATTTGTTACCCCAAAATATAGTCACCGAATAAACAGGGGAAAAGAGGAGGACTGAGTTTCTAAATTTTTGATAGAATTATTGTGGTAGAATTTTGATAGAATTACATGTTTTGGAATACCTGAGAAGTAAAACCCATCACTGTTCTGGTATTTGGGAAAGGGATTTATTAAAGGCATGAGTTATTAATTGCATTGGGTGAAGACTTCTGTTCCTCTTATATTCAATAGCTCTGAGATCCTGTGAGAAAAAGTAGGACCTACTCAGCAGACATCAGATATTAGTTTCCTTTGCAGAGCAAAGCCACCTTTGAACCTTTAGGAGGAGTGAACAAACAGTATCATCATCTCTGTATACCTGAAGTTCTCTGTTTGGGCAAATTTTTTCCAATAACAAGCAACTGAAGGTGGTTGATTTTTAATTTTAGTTTAACTGAAGCATCACTACCACTGCTTCTCATAAGACATGTATGCTGTTCTTGGTTGAACTTTGAATAATGCAGGCAGAACTTCTGCCCTTGATTTTGTCAAATCTCATAAAAAACCTTTGAGATTTAGAGTAAGTCCTCTTAGAACTGTGTCTTCCCTAGATGACAAAAGTTGTTTGATTTTTCTAAAATGATACTTTTGCTAGGAACTGGTATTTTTTCAGATAACAACTCAGATATTTCTACTTGAGAGTTTTATTTTTTCAGATACATTCATGTCTTGCACTTTGGTGCACTCCATGTTTTGAAGTAAGCTATTCGGATACCTCAGGATGCACCATTTATAAATCAGTAAAGTGTTTTCTAAGGAATCTTGTCACTTTCCAAGGTTTCCAAGTGAAAAGACTAAATATAAATTTATAAGAATTGGTACATCTTTCAAAGAGAGCAGAAAATGTAAGTATGACCTTGGAAGATGACCTGCCCACAGAGAGCCATCTGCACTCTCTGAGTGAGACAAAGGCCAAGAAGCCAAGGAGACACAGTCTCCAGGAGCCAGTGCCACATGAAGGGGATGGGCTGAATGGACACAAGGAAAAAGAGAAGATAAGGTTGGAAACTTCTTACAGACATTGGAGAGATTCAGAAAGCTGGCCAGGTGTTTCTTTGGATCATTGCAGTGGGCTTCCAGGAGATATAAAGCTTACAGTTAATTTACAAAAGGATCAGATGCTCTGAGTGATGTCAAATCAACTTCTCAGCTGCACTTCCTGGGATTTTGCAAGGCAGAGAAATGTATATTTCTGCTTCTCTGCATCTAGACGTAGCCCACATTTTACTAAGTGCTTCTAGTTTTTCTCCTATCTGACCAGTGAAAGGAGAGATTTGAGATTCTCTTGCAGCACTCTGAACTGAGAGATATTTTCAGATATGAGAAATGCAAGAAATAATGTGTCAGAATGGAGAGCAGCTCCTGATTTCACAGGCTGAATATCTGCCTGCAGCCATATCTTCACTAGAGAGCTGCAGACAACCTTAGTACAAGATACATAAACATATTGATGATTTTTACAATAATCTCAGAAATGTAAACTGTGTGAAGGTTTAAAATTTTTTTTTTTTTTTTTTTTTTTTAAATTCTGTGTTGTCTTTACTTTCTGGGAGTGAGCATGTTTGGACATCGTCATTCCTACCATGGTTACCCTACTGTTTGATTTGATTGTTCAGGCACTTGAATGGATGTGTGGCAGAACGTGACTCCTAAAGAGTTTTCCCAAGCTACCATCTGCCAGCTGACACCTTAAGTAACTGTGTGCATTGCCATAGCCCAGCGTGGTTGTAAACTTAAATGCATTTTCAGCCTCAGTGTAAAAGTTAATAGCAAAAAAAGTCATTCAACCAAAAACCTCCTGTGCTACTGTTTCCTACCTTTTAAAACTTTTATTAAGTACGTGTTATTTATATATGAAAGTGTAATTGTGAGCTGGCATAGTGTCTGAGCTGGTGGTTAGTGACTAAAATCAGCAGGACGTAATTTTTTGGCTGTCTCCATGTACCTAATTAGGGTGTTGCCTAAATTTTTGTTTGATATGTTGATATCAAGCATCTTAGGATTTAATTATCATATTTGGATATGGTGATAAGTAGTCTGGTATAGGACTGTGCCATTAAGAATGTAAATCATCAGAGTAAACACATTATCCAAGTGTACTAGGGGGTTTTAAGAAAAAAAATAACATTCTTTATTTCATTATTCATGTTGTTATTTTTGTTATGATATTAGCTCTCTGTTGGTGATAGTCCTCTGCAAACAGATGAGCCCTTAGTTGGAGCAGTGAGGCAATCACCTCAGCAGAACAAAATGTGTGTGCTTATAATAGGATCTCCATGGCTGATATGCTTTGAATAGATGCATATGTTTTGGTTTATTATCTGTTGGTGTTTGTTTTTGTGGATTTGGTTTTTGTGGGTTATCCTGTGGGGCTTTGTTTGTTTGTTTTAAATACTGAAGAGTTCAGCATGTAAAAAATAATTTAAAAGTACTTAAAATACTTTTTTCTACTCCACAGTCAAGAATGCCTGTACCATTTTGAACACCAGTGCAAAACGTTGCAACATTTAACATTTCACCACGAGTGGAAAACATGCAAGATTTCATCTTTACCCCTCTTGTTTTGCTATATATTCCTCTGTGAGGAATTCTGAAAGATTTTACTAATAGGATTGCCAGTAATTCTCTTAAGATTTTGTTCATAATTTTATTTTGGGCTTTCTGTTTTTTGTTTGGTCTGTTTCTGATACTAGCTTCTGATTTTTCCCCTTCCCTCGGGCCATTAAAATATTTCTCTAGATATTGTCAGGCAATAATTCATTCATGCATTACTCATATAGCACTCTGTGCACTGCATATTATCTTGTGCAATTATTTAATTAAAACATAGTTATAGGATGCCAACTTAGCAAAGCAGATAGATGAATCCAAATTTCACTTGGAAATATAAAACCTTTAAATTCAGCTGCAGAAAACAAAAGACTCAATGACTGTAAGAACAACTGGCTTTTGGGAATGATGCTTATCTGCATCAGTACTATAAATGCATTTTACTTTGAAAAACTCCCCAGAGGGTTAATGAGGCTTGTTTGTTTGCTTTTTACTATAAATCTGGTTGGGCTCAAGGGTTCCTATTAAACCAGTATTATGAATACAGCCTTCTGGTGGAATTACTAGAAAAGATTTTCAGGTAATATTACAAATAAAATTGCAATTGAGTTACTACTTATTTAAACTAACCCAGGCAGAAGTTGAATTCTTTTTACTTAATTTTTTCTTATTGTTTCTTGCATCATATTGTGTTTTTTTCATGCATTTTGAAAATAACCTTTCTAGAAGCATCAAAAGATCACTAATCTGAGGTAGCTAACAACTGAGAGATCTGAGAGATGAGAGAGAATAGTTTCCTCACACTGTTTTAGGTTTGTTTGCTTGCTTTTTTTTTTTTTTTTTTTTTTAATTTGCTGAGCCTCTCTCTGCTCTGCCTTCGGCCCAGAGTTTTCAAGCATTTGGTCATTTTGGTGCTGGAGTTTAGATTTCTGGCTTCAAAAATACAATTGTGAAGTGAGTTAAAGCTTTGGTATTTAGGTACCAACGCGCTTAGAATATACCTCATAGAAATAAAACTGATATCTGAGTTAATTGTGTATGTATTTAATAAATAGGGGCTGTTTCCATATGGGAAGCCACATTTACAGAAAGAATGTTCCTATCATTTGGCTGAAAATACTTGCCCAAAAGAAATTTGTTGTTCATGTGACAGAGCCCCAAAAGTAAAATAAATCTGAACTGAATGAAATAGTTGGATTTCTTCCAGGAAACTTACAAATGTATTGGAAAAACTGAACATGCAATGAGAATTAAGGAAGTATTATAAATGCATATTAAATTCAGTTAGCAGGATAATTTAATAAATTTCTAGTCTAATGAAAGAGTAGAATGCTGTCCTTTCACCACTTTTATTAATGTTACTAATCTTTACTCATTCATACGATGCTGATCCTTTTTCTGTTAATGAAATAACTTCTGGGATACTACAGCATTAGGAGGATATATTAGCCTGTGAAAAGAGCTGTGAGCCTGAGATAAAACCAGGGAAGACAAGTACTAGAAGGAGTGTAAGGCTGATGCAGTTTCCATCCCCCAGTTCTCCTAAGCTGTGTATTTCAGTCCACACGTGCACATGCTAAGTTCTTGGTCCATCAGCAAGATTTAACTGTACAAATTTGTGTTAAAAGCAGTGAACAAAGCAAGATTAAATCTATCTGTTCTTGCAACAAAATGTTGATGTTGTAGGGATGTAGCCATGTCATGCAGAGAAATAGCTTTTCATGTGCAGGGTTGGGCAATAAGGAGATATTTGGAGGAGGAGATGGGCACATCTGAACTGTAGTGACTGGCAGCAAGCATCAAGCCTGGAGCAAACTGAAGGCACAAGCTTATCATTGGAGACTCTTGTACCAAGCTCTTGAGAAATTATTTAAGTAGGGATTAGGGGTTTTTTACAGATTTTTAAACACATATACTAAAGTAATTTAAATTGAGGTGAATTAAATGAGTAGGAGCACAGTGATATCCGTAATACAGGATTTTCTGTTTCTTTTTAATGAAAAGATGCTGTACTGTGGCAGTATTTCTACAACTGGATTTTTCAAAGAGCTGTTAGGCTGTGTCACCTCTGCATGTCAAGCCTCAGAGCCTGAGGCCACTGTTTGAGCTCTGGCACATTGAGCATGTAAAGTGCAGAGCCCCAGTGCCCCTCAGAGCACCTTGCAAGCAGGCAGACCAGCCAGGAATGAGATCCAAAACCAGGTATCTCCTGTTTGTTTCCTCTTCAAGTAAGTTGGGCTGGGAGCTGGGGCTTTTATTTAGCTCCTGCTCTTGTTTCCCAAGAGGAGGAACTAAACTGCTTTTGAATTGTTCTCCATTGCTTCTCCCTAATCCAGGGACTGGTACAGCCAGCCAGTGAAAATAGCTTACAAACAGCACAATTTCACAGTAAACTGAGTTTGTGTTCTGCATCAGTGTAAGATGCTGATATTTTCCAGAGAACTTATCATTTTACAATAGTTAGTACGATCCCCCATTTCCAGAAAGCAGCTGAGAAGAATGGTCAGTAATTTCCTCTGGAGATGGAGGAGTGAGGTAGATTTTTAGTGTTAGAATTTACAGTATATCTGAGTTTATTTATTGAACAAATATTTAGGATGAAATTCGATTTTTGATCCTTGATTTCAAGTTTATATGCTGAAGGTATGTCCAAGAGAATGCAGACACTGACTGTCCGTTTCCCTATGTGAACTGCAACAATGGTGGCAGATGCTGCACTGTTTTTTTTCAAAAATACTTGTTCCTTTTTCTGTTCAATGAATCTTTGTTTCCACAAAAGCGTATTTTTATATTAATTATTACCTTAGTCTCTTCACAGCCTTCTCATAGGCTGTGTAAAGAAATCAGAATGATTGCCTTAGGAATAGAACAATAAGTGAACCAGTTAAATAAATTTAACAAATACATCAGAAAACATGGTCAAAACCAAGTATAATCCATTCCTTTTCACCCTGTACTCTCATCAAGTGGAACATCAATTTCCACTGCTTCTAGAAAAGACTGAAATCTTCTCAGTTTTAACTAAACTCTTTCACAAGAAAGAATTCACAGAACAGTGAGGTAAGCAGAGAAGGAGTGTACAAAAGTGAGAAAAAATAAATAACCGGAACTTTTTAGTGTCACATGATTTTCATATGTGATTTTTGCTTTTAAATGTTTTTCTAATGCATTTTCACATCAGAAAGCAGAGTGCACAGGGAAATACCACATTATTTTGCAAGAACATGAACTCCCAGAAATGCTTTGTATCTTGGCAGATCTGGAGACAACTCAGTGTGTAATGTTCCCTCCAGAACCAGTTCCCCCAGTTCACTAACAAAAGTCAATCAGCAGCTAGCTGAGAGTTTTTCTGTCTTCTCTGTGGCTTCCCAGCAGCTGGCAGTGCAGGAGCCACCAGTGAGGGCAGTTTCAGCCCTGGCCTGGCAGTGTGGGGCTCCTTGGTGTGTGAGCATCACCCTGGCAGGTGCCCAACAGCTCCAGCCTTTCCCTTCTTTGGTATCTGTAAAAGCCACATTCTTAGGCAAATGCATGCAAATAAGTTTGTATAAATTATCCAGCCTCTAAAATATCATTAATGTGATAAATGAGCAGTTTATGATTATGTTGTTTTCTCTGTTTCTCCTCTGAAAACATGTGAAAATATTCATTGCATTGTTGAAGTAGCATAAGCACCTGTAGGATGCTGGAGCTGCAGGCTCCTGAAAAAATTGCAGTGGGATGCTGAAATTCTGGGGCTCAATGACAGTACTTTCTGTCAGCCCCAGAATGCAATGACAGCTTGCAGCTCTGAAGGATATTGAGGTATTAAAGTGATTTTAAAATGACATAGACAAGAGACACCTGACAGTGACAGCCGGAAAAGTCTTTAGGTGACATTAATGCTCTGCAGAGTAGTGGATAAGAAAATCAGTGATATGTAGTAAAGCTTACATGCATTTGATTTTTTAAATATGTTACTGGTTAAGTCATTGATTTTGAATGATAAATGTGATGCTGCTTTTCAAGTAAATAAAATTATATATGGAAAGCTGAAGAAAATCAAGTAAATGTGATTACTGCTTGAGATCCTCTTCAGAGGCATTTTATTTGGTAATGGTTTAAGTGTAAGCTAAAGTGCCTTTCCAATGGGTAATGCAATATTTCTGACCTAAATTTAAGAAATAAAAACATTACCTGTTGTCCTAAAAAAGTATTAGGCTGCCTAATAAACAGTAAAGGGGATTGATATAGAGCTTGAATTTACAAATCTGCACAAAGGGCCTCTTGCATTTGAGTGTTGCATTTCTTAAGAATAGAGATTTTCCTAGGAAGTTGAAAGAAGTAATTCTAGCAGAGCCGTCAAAATTGAAATATACCACAAAAGCTGATGTTTTTTTTTTCTGTTTCAAAGCCTTGATTTTCTTCTATAAGTAGTGCTCTGGAGGGTTGAGAACTGGGATAAAACACAAGCCAGTAAACTCTATACAAAAATCACTTCAAGCACTTGCTCAAAAGTGGCCATAAATAGGGTGGGATTTGAATGTGACTTTAAGGATGTTGCAGAACTTAGCAACAGAATGATGTGTTGTTTTTCTTTACTTACATTCATTATTTTTTCTTTCCTAGAAATGTTTTTTTTTTCCTGTGAATTTTATACAGCAACTTCTAGGGCTCCCACTTTTTTTTTTTTTTTTTTTTTTTTCTTTGCCAGAAATATCTTTTTTAAGAAGTACAGCTTCAGTCTCTCTGCCACAGCCATGAAAGCTGGTCTGTGAATTAGTATGTTAACAGGACAAGAGCCAGGAAAATATATCTTGACAGCTTTAACATTGTGCACTGAGGAATAACATGAGATAAGGAAAATGAATGGTAGTAGCACATCAACTAGTATAAATGTGACTGGCAATTTTTATTTGTATATGCTTTCTGGTCCTGAGCCATACAAATTATGCAGAGAGTAAAAAACGTGACAACTTGAACAGCTGCCTATTGAAATTCAGTGCTTGATATTATGAAATTTGTAGATTGGTTTCATCCTGTGATTTTACTGGTCGTCATTGTGACATCTGCTAAAAACTCTCATGGTAGATATTTCTAACACATTTCTCTAAGAGCATTAATGATTCATTGTTTGGTCTTGTTTTTAGAGCTTTTTTTCCATGCTCCTTGCATGTAGTGATTTCACAGGCTCATTATCAAAGTTCTGAGGACAAACTGATCCTAGTGGATCTTCCTCAAAACTAAACTGAGGGCAGGGAGATTGAGAACAGCTAATTGCTAACATTAGGAGCAGCTATTTTCTGGAATTGTATTGAGTTGATCCAAACAAAACCACTGGATGTGAATGTGCTTGAAAAATACTAAGTTTAGAAACTTGCTTAGGTACCCTTTTGTCTAACTTGCACTCACAAATTGTCATATTTGTAAAGGCTGTGTGCTAGATTTCTTCCTAAGTTTTGAATTTTCTATAGTTTTAGTTGATCTCTACTCATTTATAATTTTATCTCAGTATTTAGAATTCTACTAGTCAATTATGCTTTGATGTTGACTAACACTGCCTAATTTTTTTCTGAATCCAAAGCTTATTTTGCCTGAATTACATGAATAAACAACATAGGAGGAACGGGTTTTTACCAGATCACTAACTTTTATATAGGGAAGTACAACCCTAGACATTCCAATTTCTGCTTTGAATAGTGTGTAAACACAGAAGTCAGGGAGTTAAATGTTAATACCAAACAATATTCTGTGGCATATTCTTGAGGCACATTTAGATGCTTGTATAAGGAAATTATTCTTTTTCTTTGTAACACCTGCCTAGCAAATAACATGGAAGTATCATAGGTTTGAAAAATGCTTTCAAAGGAAGTTTTGGAATCCCTGTGACAAGGAATCGTTATTTTATCTGAACACCTCTGTAGGATTTTTTTCTGAATTAATAACTTTTGATTTACATTCAGGTTTTACTTTTGGGCTTTTCTTCTACTTGATTAGTAGGGTAAGATTAAATGGATTTATATGAAACAAAAACGCAAACAAGAAAAATGCATCTGGACAAGAATGAGCAGGTCTATTTTGTGTTTTGTAGAGGAAGGCCCTTAAAGCAATACTGATGGTGTTCTTTGCTCAAAAGGAAGGTGGTCTCTGCTCTCTGTAGTGGTCCAAACTGAGAATTGATGATGTAACCTAAAAAATTTTATTGTGCTAGTAGCAATTATGACCTGTATTGCTTTCTAGTATCTCTTTTTAATCTATATATTGACATAGCGGAGGGGTAGGTATGGTCGTCAGATACTCAGCCCCTCTCAAATGTCAGGAAAATTGCAACTGTTAGTAAAAGAATAGTTTTCACTGACTCTCATAATGTCTATCACTTTTCAGTTTCTCCAATATAGGTACTACCAAAGTACTTTCTAGTTCCCCTGCACCAGTGTTATTTTACAGTATTGCTCTTTATTCATTTGTTTCTACCTTATGAAAAACCTATTAAGTCGACTTTCAGGGACAAACTACACACAGAGCAGTATATTGTACTTTTCTATTTAGTTATATTCATTTTTAACATGCAAAGTAAATCTCTGAAGATTTAATTCCTTCAATGTACATTCTTTATTTATACTTAAGAGTATAATGAACTTGCAAAGCTGTGTTTTAACCTCGGCATATGCTGCTGTAGAAATTGAACCCTTCATTACAACTTATTTGAAAAACCAAGCTTGGAAAGTTCACTGGGATCAGAACTGTAATCTGTTACCTTAGATAACCATTGAATGTGACAGGAATAAAAAATACTCAGGTAAAAAGTTATATTGATTTGTGTGTTAACTCTGATAAAACTGGAAAAATACCCTCAACATACAATTCTCTACCAAATTAGTCAAAGCAAACTGTCTTAAACTGTTTATATACAGTTAACCCTTACACTTATCACAAGTCTAATGCATTCATGTATAATTCCTAGTTCTTCAACTAACTTACCAAATCTAGAGCAGATACCAGTTGAGAGTGATGGGGGTGGGGTCACCCCTCACTATTACACATGAAATTCTGTGTAAAGCACTTTAAAAGTAGCTATTTTTAAGAGAGATGTTTTCTGCAGGTAGGAAACAAAGGGCTACTCACCCTATGAACTTTTGAGGCCTGGGGACTGATACTACAGAGTAACTTTCATGTTTGATCTTGCTATGGTACTTGACATACAGATAAAAAGAAAACTAGAGATAAACATGTGGTACACAGCTGTGAGTTTTATCTGCTTAGAATTTCTTCCCTGATGTCTGTGGATTGAATTTAGTTTGGGCATTTATATATTTTTTTCTGCTCAGATTCATTTTTAACTGGGGATTGAAATGTCAGGTTTTGCGGACCCTGTAGCTGGAGGTAAATCCTCTCAGATTTGTTTTCTGGTCATTTGCTCCAATAGTATCCCAAATTTGAGGGAAAATTTGCAGTTGAAAAGCTACATAGCAGGAGCTTAAGAGCAGAATTAGAAAATTTAGACTCAGCTTTTCTGAACTGTAGTGAAAACAAGCCAGGGTATTCTGACAACTTGATATTCCTTAATCTGAACAAATTAACACTTGCCTGTGTAGGAGGCTTTATTCAGCACTCCTAGCTAACACTCAGATCTTCTTGGTTTCACCTGGAGAAAACAAGTAGAATAGGTGGTGTTTGAGAAAGGCAGAGCAGGAGGAAGGTGAGGAGTCAGTCATATGCTGTGCAGAGTAGAGGTCCCTGGGTTAAGGTTATCCTGACTTTTCTGTTAAGAGTCTGGCAGTGCTGGGACTAAATATGACTAGTTATAAATGTTAAGCTTTCCTGAGTTTTGAGTCTGTCTGGCAAATGGTTTAGGAGCTAGAATCCACTCTCTAAAGTGAGTGATAGGTGCAGAGATGGTGCCCTTTAATTGCAGCTATTACACACATATATCTTCAAATATCCTTCAAGTGGCTTGGCAGTGTCTCTTACTCAAGGGTACATCAATCTTTGCCAATTCTATAAAGATTTTAGGGGCAGTTTTATTGCATTACCTTTCTAGTTAATTGACTAGAATCTACCATAAACCCTGCACATTTGTGTATATATACCTGTATATTTCATTTCATAGGAGATCTTTCATTCAATCTTTTCCGGTATAAACATTTTCGCCTTTTATCACAGCCTCAGTGAGGAGAATGCTGTTTGGAAAGGGCCAGACTTCTGTTGTACTTGTGCATGTATTATTTAGTAAGTGTTCTCAACATCTTTTAGAAGCCAACAGGCATACAAAGTACTTTGCAATCATCAAGCAATCTTGTCAAGAGGAATCAGACTACGTTCCTCTCCTTTGCTGTCTGAGAGCTACTTGATCTATGGATGGCTGTTGTCTTGGTCTAGTCCTACTGGATATCAGATGGCAGCTGTGCCAGCCAAATCTTACTGACTCCATCAGCCCAGATGGGGTGATTAATAGTTACTTGATGACAAGTAACTTCAGATGCTGTAAAGTGAGGGGTTGCATCCCCTAGTTAAATGCACAACTACTTGTTGCTTGAGGTTCAGGAGGGCCTCAAGGTGCAAGGAGGTAGAGCAGATTCTGAATGTCCTTGTGCTGTGGATCTTTTAATGGCAGGCTTTTTACTTTAGCCTCATCTTTGCATTTCAATAATTCATTCTAAATAGAAACCACCCCCTTTAAATATGCAAAACCAGATTTTGTGGGTGGAATTCTGTTGAGACAGAGTAACCTCACAGAAGGTCAGAAGTTTATCTTCTACAATTCCAGATTGGTATGTACACACTTTCTTTTGGGGAGGGAAAGTTTCATTCTTAAATAACCCCTTGCAAGCTAAAGAAAGTAAGGTATGGTTAAATTCTGCTTTTTCAATTCTGTGCTCACAAGAATGCTCACCTACTGATTTATACAATCATATTTGACTGTTTTCATGTGTGACACATTTTATTGCAAGTGGAACCTTCTATGAATGTTGTGGTGTTAAAGTAAGAGATAGAGTTGAAAATGTTTTCTGGATCTCTAAGAATTTAATCTGTTGATTGAGGAGGATTGTTCTTGTAATATAATGTCTCATTTATTGCCGTGAAACCATATCTGAATCATGAAGAGAGAATAAATTGTCTGGTAATGTGTTTTGATTGGGGAAGCCAAGCAGTAGAAGATTATAATAATAATAAAACAAATGCTAGTGAGTTGCTTTCCAGAAAGGTCATTAAAATAAAATGAAAAATTAATTGAACTGTGAATTCCAGATTGGTGTTATGATGAATCTCAGATCCAACGCAAAGAGTAAAATCTGTGTATTAGAAAAACTTATGCCAGGGTTGCTCCCAGCTGCACCAATGTGTTTAACAGTAGAAGGAACTGTGGAATATGGGACTTAAAATATAGCATCACATTAAATATTATCACCAGTGCTGAAGGACTGGGATTTAAAAAAAAATTATGTATAATAGAAAATTAATTCATTTAAAGACAATGAGCCAAATTTGGGAGAAGATTGAATTCTCATGTGATGCTTTACCTGGAGAATGTTACACCTGATTGTTTTTGGTATTTGCCCCTTCTATTGTAAAGTGAAACCATTTTCTAGGACTGTAATAACAGTAGAGTAGGGGGTATGAGCAATGATGAGGATGAGAGAAAGGTTTGTCACAGGGGAATGGGAACTAAACACCATGGGCTGACACTTTTAATACAGAAAAATGTGAAACTTTAGAAGAAAATCATTAGGGGGATTCTTCAGTGCATGCACAGAGCTTTAGGCATGTGTTGCAGAGGGCACTGCATGCTAAGCAAAGAATCTGAGTTCTGCTTGCTCCTGAACTCACCATAGATCTGCTGAATGACTATGATTTAAAGCTGTTTTGTCTTTCTACATCTTTTCTCCTTTTCCTTGTCTTTTCCTCTATCCAACAGTCCATCTAAATGTCCAATAGAGCTGTTTAAGGTGTCGTTTTCCAGTTTGCTTGGATAACACATAGTGTAAGGGGACAGTTGCATACTTCCATATTAAATTACTATTCCTCCAATATTAGCAGAAATGTGAGATTTAATATGACAGCACTTCTTTAAAAATTATATATATTTTCATTCAGTGTTGGAGGCTGGAACTAATTGTAAGCAAAAACCAGTCTGAGAAAAACCTGTTCCCAGCTTTAGAAGTTTCAGAAAGCTGGGAATGAGGAGGAAGCTGGGTACATGATGTTGCATTTCTGAAACACTGGAACTACAGAGAAATGTTAGAAAATCCCACTGCTGATAAAATATACAGAAATTACTAGTGGTAACAATTCTTTCTCCTTCCTGTCAGAGATACTCATCACCCTAATTGAGGTCAAACAGCAGGGAGAAAGACAGTCTAGGAAAGAGGGAATTTGTGGAAATGTTTGGCTCCAGTATGAGGTGTTATTGAGAGATACCATCTTAGCAGAGGCAATAACACTGAAGGTTCAGCAGAGACATCTGTGGCAGCTCAGTCCAGGAATAACCTGGCACACTTGCAAAGCACCAGCTGAAATACTGCTGTGGCAGATGAGGAAGCAGTTTGTAAGCCACTACTAATATCTAATTGCTAAACACATGCCCACAGAGCAGATCTCACCAGGCTTTGCTGTAATTCCAAACCAGAGTTCCAGTATTGGTAAAGAGTAAAAGGAAAGAGAGAATTGAATTGGCGTATTGGAGGATCTTTCCAGAAGTTACTCTTGGCAAGTAGCTCAAGCTACATTTTGGGATTTGGTGTGACAAGTGCCAATATCTAAAATTAAGGAAGCCAAACTATTTCAAATGATTTATTACTTCACTTGGTTTCTAAAGGAAACCTTGTGAGTCACCATTGAGAGTTACATTTTTTTTTCATGATAAACAAATAGTACAGCAGAGATGGAGTGGCTAAAAGACCTGCTGGAGGCCAGAAGTCCCTGTGTCTCATTAAATGAATTCCAGTAGGATGTATGTTTCACAAAGTGCTTTGTGAACTTCACCTCAGTAAATTTTTATAACTGCAGCAAGTCCAGCCAAGGCTTCATGCTTATTCTTACACATAAACATAAAAGATGGGTTATCTGTGTCAAAGTGAAATGAATTAATAAGTAAAGAACTTGATATATTCAATCTATATGGTACTTGTGTATCCTGTTACTCATGGAAATGTTTATAGTATTCAGTGAATGGTACAGTCTTAAAAACAGCTTGAGTTAAGGCTTTAAAAAAAAAGCCCAAGAAAAAGAGATACTCAGAGCTCTGTGCTCTGGACTCTGTCTGACTTTAGAGTTTGGGGTTGGAAAGAGACTTTCCCTCAGGTAAAATGATCAGATGCCTGTTTATGGGAATGGTTGCAAAACATTTCTCTAAAACTGCTTTTTCTACACAAAGTGGAGATGTGTATGGGAATTGGTGATGAGTTCTGATGCCAGGAGTCTGATCTGCCATGTAGCTTTTGGCCCTACATGGTGTGGTGAGTTGATTCTGGCTGGACACCAGGTGCCTACCAAGATGCTCTATCACTTCCCTGCTCAGCTGGACAAGGGAGAGAAGATAAAATGAAAGCCTTTGCGTAAATACAAGGGCAGGGACAAATCACACACCAGTTAGCATCTTGAGCAAAACAGACTCAGCCTGGGGAAGTTAATTGAATTTGCTATCAATCAGACTAGGGTAATGAGAAATAAGACACCTTCTCCACCTCTCCCTTTTTCTTGGACTTAACTGAACTTCCAAATTTTCTACCTTACCCTCTTATTGACATAGGAGCGTGGTGGATGGGGGCTGCAGTCACAGAATCACACATTATCTCTGCTGCTCCCTCATTCTCAGAGGGATGGCACCTCACATTCTTCACCTACTCCAGCACACTTCTCCTACTCCTCACGCAGTTCTTCACAAACTTCTTCTACATGGGTCCTTCCCAGTTACTTCAGTTCTTCATGAACCTTTCCACTGAGGGTCCCTGCCATGGGGTACAGTCCTTCAGGAATAGATTGTTCCAGGATAGGATCCCTGCAGGTCCATAGGTCCTGACAGAAGCCTGCCACAGCATGGGCTTCCCATGGGGTCACAGCTTCCTTTGGACTCACCTGCTCCAACATGGCCTGTTCCATGGGCTACAGGTGGACATTTGCTCCATGATGGACTTCCATGGGCTGTGGGGGCACAGCTGCCTCACCATGGGCTGCATCTTGGGGTGTAGGGGAATGCCTGCTCCAGCAGCTGGAGCACCCCCTGCCCCTCCTTCCCTGACCCTGCTGACTGCAGAGCTGTTTTTCTCACATAAGCTTATTGTTCTCTTCTCTGGCTGCACTTTCTCTTGTGCCAATAATTGTTTTTCTCTCTTCTTGCATACACTATCCCAGAAGTGCTGCCACCCTTGCTGATGGGCTCAGCCTTGGCCAGCAGTGGGTCCTTTGGAGCTACCTGGTGTTGACTTTGTCAAACGTGGAGGAAACTTCTGGCATATTCTCACACAAGCCGACCCTGTGCCCTCCCCAACACTCCAAAACCTTGTCACTCAAACCCAATACACAGGGTAATCTGAATGGGTGCTTTCCTTGCACTACTCCATCAGATCACAGTTGCCATGGCTTCTGAAGAGGTGCAGTTTTTTCACGCATGGGATGACTTTCCCTTCTCCAGACTGTTTGTTGTTGTGGCGTGAAATGACATGACCTTGAGAGTGACCTGCACTTTTGGGACCTGGAGCTTACTGCTAAAATGGCTCAGGAGACAGCCAAGGGATGGGTTCTTGTTTGGTGTCCTGTAGCTGTTCATTGACAGGAACAGGGTACAGCCTCCAAGTGGTCCAGGGACAAGGGCAGGATTGTGCTGAGGGCACTGGGATAAATACAGGGTGAAAGGGGGCAGATCTGAGGGTCAAGGTCCAATAGGGACAGGGTAAAGTGGTGCAGAGGAGTGGCTGAGAACTGGAAGAAGCAACAGGATAACAGGGGTGGAGTAATGTGGCAAGACTGGGCTAATGGGGATTAGGAGAAAGAAGAACATTCTAGAGAAGGTGCATAAATGGTAAATGGGGAATGAACAGGGGTGGCATCAACTTGACAAACCAACAGAATAACAGAACCTAAAAGATATTAATATGTGGCTGCAATGGCCCATGGGAGAAAGGTCTTCTCTCACCCTAATCTAAAAGGGGTGTTTCTCCTTGCCTACATTGGCCCTTCCAAGGTTGGGGTATTTTTGTAGCAGGCCCCTGGGCCTCCACAGTTTGTTGCTTTCTTCTGCCACCGCAGACACTCTCAACAACCCTCAGAGTCTCTCTCAAGGTTGTGTACTTCTGTTCTTCATGTTGTCTCAAACCATCCTTCTTTGTCAATGACCTGAGTTTCTTCCAGCTAGATTTGACTGCAGGCATAACCCTTCCCACACAGCAAATGCTGTGCCAAAGTCTTCCTGCACAGCAAGTTCTAGTTCCTTAATGCCTCGAGGTGATGTTGATTAAGTACACCAGCTTGAATAAAGCCAAGCCAAATCTATATCTTATGAGACCGTAGCTTTGTGTATGCTGACAAAACTTTGTAATACCTACTGAGAATGAGAAATCAGTTAACCCTTGGAACAACCGATGTGTTACCATTTATGCATTAGCAAATCTGCAGTGAAGCAGTGGATCTCTGTAGCAAGTTTATAGTGCAATCCAGGAGTTAAAAGTGTTAGAACAAGAGTCCCTCTTTGCTCCATCTTCTTCAAAGATTGTTCTAGGATGGAGAAATTGCTGAAGCCTGATCAGGAACATTGCTTCTGCCCCTATTCTGTATTAAAGATAAGGAGAGCTTCTGAAACAAAGCACTTGATTCCTGTACTTAAGCTTTAAACTCCATATTTCTATCTTATTATCCTTAATCATATTTTTACTTAATCATATTTTTACTTTTCTTGATGCTTCTCTGGGTTTGGACTAAGAATAACAGGAGAAATGAACCAGGAAAAAGTATAGTTGAAATAAGCAGGCACACTCATTTCTGCTGACTGTTCAGGTTCACCATAAAAGCCTTCAAACCCCAGCTTTCTACCCCTCAGTACAGGCTGGAGAATGAAGAGATTGAGAGCAACCCTGCTGAGAACTTGAGGGTGCTGTTAGATGAAAATCTGTCCATGGCTCAGCAGTGTGTGTTCACTATCCAGAAATCTAAAAGTATCCTGGGCTGAATCAAAAGCAGCAGGGCCAGTAGGGTGAGGGAGGCCCCCCCTCCTTCACTCTGGTGAGACCTCACCTGAAGTCCTGTGCCCAGTTCTGGTTACTCAGTATAAAAAAGAAATGGATCTGTTACAGTGCATGCAGAGGAGAGCCACGTAAGTTACAGAGACCTGGAACAGCTCTCCTATAAGGAAAGGCTGGGAGAGTTGAAGTGGTTCAGACTGGAGAAGACAACACTCTGGGTGCACCTTCCAGTAGTTAAAGGAGGCTTATAGGAAAGACAGGACCAGGTCTTTTAATGGGTCCTGTAGCACTAGAACAGGTATTGGTTTTAAAATTGAAAAGGTTCAATTCAGATTAGATATAAACACTAAAGTTTTATGGCAGAACTGGTTCCCAGAGAGGTGGTAGAGGATCCATCTACAGAAATATTCATGGTCAGAGTGGAGCAACTTTATCTAGCTCAAGATGTCCTTGTCTGTTGCAGGAGAGTTGTATTAGATGCCCTTTAAAAGTCCCTCCCAACCCAAACAGTTCTATGATGTTCAGAAGTTGACTTACAAAAAATTTTGAGGAAAAAGTAGTCAGTACATGTACATATAGGTGTGATATACACTCTCCTGTGAAACATAAATACAGTGATTAGTTTTCAGGTTAAAGATGTAGAGAAGACTCAGCCGCATTTCAGAGCAGAGGCTGCAGTAGGTTGTGAAGCAGCAATAGCATGGATATGTTAGCAGGACCTTGGCAGAGGGAGCTGTGCCAGTGTTACCTGGATCCTCAGAAGGGTTTCTTGGTGCCTGCTGAGCTCCACACGGACCAGCACAAGGCTGCTGCCACTTTTTGGACTATTTGCTTGAGAGCTGAGCTGAGGATACACTTCACTATTCATAGGCACACATTCAGAGAACAGGTGGTGTCAGTGTACACAGGTAGACTTTCTTGGAACTTAAAGATGCTCTGGAAGGCAAATGCAAAGCTGTAATGGAGTATAGCTGGCTCCGGGAAAGTCTTTCTCCAGTGTGTGCCTGCAATAGGACACGATTCCCATGTGTCGGGTATATATGGTACCACGGCAGTCATAGCTTTATTCTCTCACATTTTTTTCTTTCTGATATAATATACCCTTTTGATTTTGAGATATTCTCCACTAAGACAACACAAACATCTCAGTTTAGGATAAAACATGGTAAATTCCAGGATCATTTTGTAGATAAATCAAACCTTTCTGAGAAGTGTGTGTGCATAACAACTATTTAATGTTCTTTGAAATAAATTATAAGTATGTATTTTAATAGAGTTGAGACTGCTAGTGTCTTTACCTTCCATTACTTTTCCCTTCTTCCTTAAATAATTGAATCCTATATTCTGTAAGATTTAGGCATATGTCTTCAATGAACACTGGCCTGCCTGCATATCAGACATCTGAGTCGGTGGCAGTGAGTGGTACCCTGTGCCATTATAATGCCAAAGCTAGAGTGGGGTGGAGAGTTTGCTTATATTCACAATCTGTTTACAAGTGGAATGTATCACATTTTCTAAGCTTGTCCTTTCTACTGGAAGTTTTTTTTTTTACCATTTTTCTATTTCAGAGATGAAATCTCTGGGAAAGAGCAGTGTGAAATTTTAACCAACTTATTTTAAAAAATCATAGGTCTCTAATCATAGGTCTCTAGGTATATTTAGTTCTTAATTACTTTAAATTCTTTATTTAACTCAACCCCAGTAATCTTTTGTTGAAATAACAAAATGTGTATGTGCAGTTTCTTTCTCACACGGGATAACATAATGGAAAAACTAGAGCATACTATGCCAGCAGAAGATGGTGTTATGGCATGCTGCCATCACATGTACATGGCTGTCAAAATTCTTGGTGCAGTCAGTGTTTATCACACTATGTCTGTGTATTGATGTGCTCTTAGGTACCATTCATGTGTGTAAATGGGGGGAAAGAGCTGCACATACTATTTCTATAGGGATCTACTGATCAACCTTTACCTTATACTCAGCATTGAGGTTCTCATCCTGAAAATCGATTGCAGACCTCAGATGTTGTGATTTGGATATTTTCTTTCAGGCATGGAGTGTCTGCATCAGCAGTGATCTTAATACACTCAGCAGCTTAACCAGATACGAACATAAGAAAAGACTAAATCGAAAACACGGCCCTTCCAGTGATCTGAGCTGTATCAAAAGAAAGCGATGTCTCTCATTTAATGTGTCTTTTGCCTTCAATTAAAGCAGATGTATAAACAGTCTACATGACCTTGGCTGATAGTGGCAAGAGTAACTGCTAGAGAGGAAAGAATTAAGAGAGCCAAGGACAATCTAAACTGCTTTTCAGCAGTCAGTGCTGACAGCAACACAATAAAAACATTCCCGCCTAGAAAAAAATTGATGATCTTGAAAATCATCACAGAAGATCTAATCTTGACTCCTTTTGGTATGCCTAAAATTGGGAGACTGCTGATGCACTGGGATTTCTGGGCAGAACTATTTACTCTGCAACCTTATTACTTGCCCTGTGCCTGAAAATTCCATGGAAAAAACCCCAGGCTTTATAAGAGTTCATATTTTTCCACCTTGTTTTCCAAATGAAAGGATGGAAAAGTTGTACATTGGTACTTCTCCTTTCCTGTAGACCAATTTTGTTTTTTCCAAACCTGAAAAAATTCAGCTGAGTTAGAGGACAGGTAAAAATGTGCTGTGATGAAAAAAATGAACTCCACCAATGGAAAAGCCAAGTAATGTGCTTTGTTTTCATAGTGGTTTTGATAGGCTGGATTTGAAGAACAAAGGGATAATTTGCATTTGGTATTGCTAAAAATGAAGAAAGTTTTTTTTTTATTATTTTTCATTTTAGAAGCAGGTGGTAACTGTAAAAGAAGAGAATGAACAGTCTCTAAAACTGATTTCTGAAGAGGGATTTTTTTCAGTCAATCGTATTATTAATCTCATATTTTCCAGTAACTTGAACCAAGAAGCTTTATTTTACATTATAATAATGTGTAAGAACTTGATGTTTATGTTCAAAAATACTGTATATCTGTCCTCAAGATTAAACTGCTTATATTTAAGGAAATCATGCCTTAAATTATAGTATTTCAGTGTGGGATTCTTCCATATCAAAGCCAGATTTGCAGCACCTGTATTCTGTGAGTTACAGTATTCTGTATGGTGTTCTTACTTGGATATGAAGGAGACAAACTCATCAATAGGGAAATGGTTATTGCAGTATGAGTAAGTAAATAATGGGAAAAGGAAGATAAGAAGGCTCCTTCTGACATCTCCTCTGGCCATAATCACCTCATCCTGATATTCTATTTGCTCTTTTTTCCTCCCACTTCATACCTTCAGGAATTCATGAGGAAATTTTAGAAAAAGAAAATCTTCAGGCTGACAGAAAAAGTATGACCATCTTTATGAGATTTATGGAGTTTATGTCTTTTTCGCTCCTTTAGTAAAAAGGAAAAAGGAAAAAAGAGGTGTTGTAGTGGTTAACACAGAATAAAATGAAAAATCTCCCCAACCTCTTTCTGATTCTCTTTCTACCCTTATTCTAAAGATGTCCCTATATTAAGTCCTATCATCTGACTGTAAAAGACCTAAATGTATCCCCCTTGGCACCCACTGACATGCATCTTTGTATAATAGAAGAAGAGGAATAATTGGCAATCCTTTGATGATACTTGATTTTCCCTAATGGAATAGTTGTAGAATTCTTCAAGATGTCATTAATAATTGTCAGTGTGGGAACTGTTACTGCCTGAAAAGCCCAGAAGCATTCAAAGATGTAATGGCAGCACAGGCAGCCCTTCCAGCATATTTCTTGTGCCAGGAACACTGCTGAATTAGCTGGAAAGGCATACAGACTATATTTTTTTTGGTAGCATAAGCAATTGTTTTAGCAAAATCTCTAACGGTGAAAAATTGCCATTGAAGTTAATCAAAGGATCTTACAGCAGTAAGACCTGAAGAATTTAACTTAGGAGCGATTTATGGTTTCAATCTGACTACACAAGATGACCTTGTAGTTTTGCAAATGTTGTCTTTACAATCAAAATTGGCTGCTACATTATAAAAATGCACAAATAAGTTTGTGAGGAGGTTAGCTCAGAAACAAATTTGTGTGGCCAAGAATTTTATTTAATTATACAATTAAAGGCTAATCAGGGAAGAGATTTAATATATATCCAAAACCAATTGGTCTATATGTAGTCACAGTGACCTAGACTCAATAGCCATCCTCTGAGGACACCAAGTTTTATTCTCAATCAAGCAAGAGGCACTTTTGCAAAGTAAACTTTATTTACCTTTAATTAAAAACAAGAGTAATCTATATGATACTTCTGAAATCCATGATGATGTAAGAATATAGTTGAACACCACCTTTTATTTATGAAATGTGGAATAGTAAAAGTTCCTTAGTGCAGATGCTGTTCTGGTTTCGAAAGTAAGTTGTGAGTGTGGGTGGTAATATTTGCTACTTTCAGACAGTATAAATGCTCAGCAAATAAAAAAGTCACCTATGATCTTAAAATGACATTAAGTGGCATTTTGAGTCATGAAAAGGCTAATTATTTGAGGCTATTAGACTAAAGATAGATCCTTGTGACTGACTGAAATTTGATATAGTTTGATGATGTTGCCATGTGGAAATATTTCTTCTTTTTACCTTTGTGCACTTTAAATAGATAGATAGTGATACTTTTGTTATCTATCAAAAGAGTGGAGCTTTACGAATGTGAGCAAACAAAATATGGCACAAATGGCCTTTTACAGACTGTTGCCACAAATATTTTCAGGAATCTTAATTATAATATTAATTTTAAGTAATTAGTGCTGTAGTGATATTAAATGGTTAAGAGGGGTGGAGTAGAAGGAGATATTTGCAAGCAGTGTAGTGCCTCTTGATGTGCAAGTGTTTCTGTAACAAGACATAGTGTGTGCTTAGTCTGCAGTGATCTGAGAAAGTTGTCTTTGCTATTGGCTACTTGTCCTGAAAGTTCTCGTCTCCAAAGATGAAGTTTACTTAACTGACACTTAACAGCACAGTCGTAACTTTTGGAGACCACTGTTAGACCAAAAGGCATGGTGAGGAAGAAGAATAATGTAGTTGCCAACTCAACTATGAACTTCACTATCTGAATGCTTTGTACCAAAGAAAACAAAATGAAATGACGTGTTCTGTTTTTATAGAATAGAAAAACCGAATGTAAGTGTCAAAAGCAACTTTCCCAGAGCAACTTACTTGTTGGAGGCAAAAAAAAAAAAAACACAGAACAACCAACAACAAAAACCCACTCTAAAACTGTGAGCATGAGCACTGCTAGAAGAAGCTAACACAGGTATTTCAGTGAGAGAAATTTCCTTCAGGAATCTCAGTGTCTCAGAAGCAATGGTAGTTTGATGGAGTGTCCATCCTATGTGTATAGCCTGTTGTCAGAAAAAAAGGTAGAGCAATATGAGGAAGAGTGTGATGAGTAGTTGCCCTGAGAGAATGAGTGACATAGTTTGTTTCAGTATCAGAATACTTATTGAAAATTTATGAAAATAGTAAAACATGGGGAGATATTTTTTCTTATTGCCTAATCAATCTACTATATGATACAGCAGCTTGAGATTTTAAAATGAAAAACATTATTCAGACAAAGGGTTTTTTGCAGTAAACATCCATCTTCAGCTCTGCCATGCATGTGTAATGTAGCCTTTGAGAGATGACTTAAGACTGTAAGCAGTGAATAGTGTCATCAGAGAGCGCAAAAAGGTGGAGAAACTGAAAGCTGTGTCTGTGTTACAGTTAAGTCAATATACATTTAAACAGCACTGCTATAACTGCCTGAAGCCAATATGAAAGTATTACTAGAGTCTGGATAAGACAAGTGACATTTTTCAGCATTGAGCTCAAGAAGTTGACATATGAATGGAGATGAAAGGAAGAAAAAAGGAAATTCTGCTGTTCATCAAAAACAGGAGAGCACATAAAACTGTCAGCTGTAGGAAGAACAAAATTGGCTATTGCCTCCCTTTCAGTTCTCGCTACTTAAGAGCCAGCAGACTAAATATTACCCACCATCCATGAAAGCGCTAGTGGAGTTGTGTTATATTTAACACAACTAGATTTGGGATCTGGGATTAGGCTGTTTGCTGCTGGCATGTTAAAGTTCTTGACTAGTACAGAATCATTCCTCCAGGTCTGCATTGCTGACCATTTTGAAGGCCTCTTTATAGTGAGAACTCCCAGTTACTCTTGTTATAAGAGCAAAAATATATGAGAATATTTTCTTTCCAACCCATCTTATCTCATTATTTCAACTGAACCTGGAAATACTTAAGACTAGCAGAATATAAAAGAAGGTAGTGAATGTTAGTGAATGGAATGCATTGACGTGATGTTTTGACTCTGGCTGGATTCCAGGTACCTTCCAAAGCCACCCTATCACTTCCCTCCCCAGCTGGACTGAGGAGATAAAAGAGGACATTGTAGTTGAGATAAGGACAGGGAGGTCACTCACCAAGTACCATCCCAGGCAAACAGACTCAGCTTGGGGAAATTAATTGCATTTACTTCCAATCAAATAAGACTGGGATACAGAGATATAAATACAAATCTAAAACACCTTCTGCCCACTTCTTCTTTCTTTCTGGATTCAACTTAAGTTGCAGTTTTCCCCTACCTCCTCTCTCCAAGTGGCACAGGGAGATGGGGAGTAGAGGCCATGGCCAGCTCATCAGACATCTCTGTTGTTGCTTCCTCCTCACAGTCCTTGCCTGCTCCAGTGTGTGGCCCTTCTCAAGGGAGACAGTCCCTCACAAGCTTCTCCAACAGCAATCCTTCTCACAGGCTGTTGCTCTTCATGAACTGCTCCAGTGTGAATATCTTTCCACAGGAAAAGGCTGTTCCAGTGTGGATCCTGCACATGGTCACACATCCTGCCAGCAACCCTGCTCCTCCTCTTTCCAGGGCTTCACAGGTCCTGCCAGGAGCCTACTCCAGTGCTATGGGGTCACAGCTTCCTTTGGGCATCCACCTGCTCTGTGTGAGGTCCTCCATGCACTGCAGGGGCCTCACCATGCTCTTCACCATGGCTGCAGCACCTCCATGCTCCTGCCTCATTGTGCTCATCACTGTGGACTGCAGCACTACCTTGGCTCTGGCCCCTGGAGCACCTCCCCTCCCTCCTGCACTCACCTAGGTGTCTACAGAACTGTTAATCTCATGTATTCTCTCTCCTCTTTGTGTTTGCTTTTACACAAGGATTGTTTTACCCATCTTAAATACATTACCCCGGAGACAATGCCTCTGCTGCTGAGGGCTCAGCCTTGCCCAGAAGTGGATCTGTCTTGCTTGCCCTGGCATTATCAGACACAGGCAAAGTTTCTGTCCTCTGCTCACAAAAGAGAAGTCTTCCCCACTCCAAAACCTTGCCCCGCAAATATAATACAATTGGTGAAAGTGAATGCAGTCATGCAAATAAACTCAGACTTCCTCAATATGACTGGACAAAACTGATGATCAAGAGCTGCAATTGTCAAGTAAATGCTGAAGCTGATTCCTTTGTGACAGAAAACCAAAAGAGCATAGATGAGAAATTCGTTACTAAATGAAGCATCTTTTTTTAATAGATTCCCCCAAGAGGAGTTGAAAACTGTTTAGCCATTGTTCAGTTGTGCAATGTGTTGCACATGAGACCAAGACTGATTATTTCAGTCCAGTTGCTGATGAACAGTTGCACGATGAAAAAAGCCCGCTGTTCAGGGGTGTTGTATGCAATCTTAAGAGATGTACCCAGAGCTGTGTGATCTCCTGTGTGTGATTGTTCTTGCTATTTAAAATGGTGAGGAAATTGGAGACCAGGTGAGATGGTATCAGGGAATATTCTTTTGTCACTTCAGAAGTAAAACTGCTTCTGTGGAGAAATACAACTTCAGCTGGTGAGCATGGGAGTCCAGATCTTGTTTGAAGTTCTCAGAGATTCACAGCTAAACTCAAAAGCAAACTTTCAAACTATAAGTACTGTATAAATTCCCTCCTGTGTGTACAATTCTGGTGGGTTTTAGAATATTATTGTTGCTAAAAATCTTGCTACTATTTCAAAAAACTGATAAAACAGAAAAGGGGAAAAAAATACTGAGCCTTTCCCTGAACTTATAATGCTGCATGTCTCATTAGGGACTATACACAAATCCTTGCAAGGCTTGTAGCATGGCAGTTCACTGCCCTAGTCAACAGCCTGTAATCAAAAGTATAATCCCATTGACTTTACAGTGCTTGTCTCAGGCATTTCACAGAAGCACGTGTGTTAAAATTAACACTGCCCTTAAAAGCTTAAGGGAGCCAGGATTTGACATTCATTAAAAAGGAAAGTTAGGACTTGAGCACTGAGTTTCGGCGTTCGAATCTGCTCCAAGAGATTATAAACACACTGGTTAGGCATTTTTCATATGATTAAAGGTTTATATTGCTAGGGATTAATTGCTTTCCATTAGACTCTACCAACAAAAGACCTTGCTTGGGACCATAGCTTGAAACAAAATGGCTGATTTCATGTGTCTCTTTACACACAGAAGAAAAGAGAGATGTTTCAGTAAAGGAGCCTGTACTGCAAGATCTGCTATCTTATAAAAGAGACAGCAATGTGTAGCAACTACAAAAAGCTCTGAACTTTGATATCTGACTCTGATGTTATAAAGTCTCATTCGCTTTATTGCTTGTTGCACAGTGCCAGTCACATTTGAGATCTCTTCCCTGCTGGTGTGAGATGATTTTGTCTAGTTGTTCCTTTGGGGGTTTTTTTCTTATTTTTCAATCACCGAAATGACAAGTGACTTAATGTTTAGTTTAATGTTATCTGCCATAGGTAAACATTACTTGATTGATTCAGTCATTAACAAGGAAAAGCTAGTAAGACAAAAAAGGTGCTAAGGAAACCAAACACAAGGAACCCCCTCAAAGGTGTTTGAGATAGACTGTGTTTTGATTGAACTATTTTTGCTCTCTCTCCTGTTATTTCTGTGAAGCTCTTACATCTACTTGAAAAATCTCATCCAACTGAGCTTGCTTATAGTTGACAAGACTAACGCTTTGTGACACACAAGCAAGGTTTCTTGCACTTAGAAATTACTGTTTTGTTTGAAGGAAGCTCAGTGCTTTCACATTTCAACCACAATTGTGAACACATATAAAATGTATTCTTCTAGGCAGCAACAAGCATAAAGTTTGGCAGCAGAGGATATGTAGTCAGAGATTCTGCTATTTACACAATTTTTTGTACAGTAAGTCTAACACACCTTTTTTATCTTGTTAACATCACTATTTTGCTAAGTGGAATTTCATTTTTTTTTTTTAAAGGGACCTTGGTTTCATACAGAATTAACCCACTTGCCCCAGAATAATAATCATCACATGACTGAGATCATGCTCTGATGGCCTATTTATCTTCAATTTATTTTCTTCAATTTAACATTACTACTGAGCTTGTGTAAAATAACAACCTGTATATCTGCTCTAGTATTGCAGTCTGGGAGGATAAGAGAAGACAAGAAACTAATACAAGGATTATAAACTAGCCCTACCACCTATTAAGAGTTGAATTGATCATTTTGCTGTCTGTATTTAAAAGGTCTGTTTGCTGGTATGGTCCCTGCTAATTACTGGGTTGCAGATACCACAGGCATGGAACTTAATACCTGAAGACTGCACAGAAATATCTCTCTTTTCTGTCATGTAAAAAAAGTAGAAACATTGGTTTGGTTCTGTGTGATTATTTCTGTGGTTTGCCTTGTGTGATAACTGCCCTTCAGACCCTGACAATTGTGTGCCCTTTCCTCAAAAGCTGGGCAGAGGCAGATATTTTTTGCAGGAACAGAGGGAAGGCACCCTTTTGGTTCCCAGTGTGTTTAAGGATGATAGTAGAGAGGTCATATCAACTCTATAATCTGTGCTCTCACCTAATCAGACAGTCTTGAACAGAGGGCTGAACACAAAGGAAGCACAACTTGTAACTTCCCTTGGATTTTCAAACTGGAAATGTACTTTTTATTTTTGTCATCTTTAGTTCCATATAATCAGCAGAGCCTGCCTGGACTCACTGTAAGCCAACCAATTGCTCCTCAGAGCTATAGAACATTCTCATATTATGCTAAAGAAGTAAAATTTCCAGATTCTTTGTTAGAGTAGAAACCCTGGTTTTAAACCAACTTATTTGTGAGATACTAGAGAAACCTGGTGTCTGAGGCACTGTTGCAAAATGAAAAGTCATGGGAAAACTTTAAATTAAAGATCAAGTTCTAAATCTAAGCTTACCTTTGGAGGAAACAGCATGTTGTGTAAATAGCATCAAGATTAACCTGATCCATACGCCCAAAGAAACCCAAAAATCTCACTTTATCCATACTGTCATATGTTTTGCCATATTATCTATTCTGTCTATAAAAAACTGATCCTAAGTAAATATGCATTTGCATATTAATCTGGATTGTAGTTCACCTGAACAACAAAAGATAATATTTTAAAAGTTCATTGCATTTTGCCTTACGCCAGGGAAGACTAATCTTAGTATAACCAGGACACTTGCCAAATGCAATACCCAAGGAAAATGAAGAAATGTTTCTTAGTTGCCTTTTGCTTGCCTATATTTTGGGTTGGGTTTGACTAAATATAAGTCATAGACTTGAAATGTGTGGTATTTATGGTCACAGCAAAAGCTTCTTTTAAAGCACTTGGTAGTCCAGCCACATATTTTGCTTTTGAAGAAAATGTCCTTTTCCAAACCCAATGCCCTTGCCATGAACAATTAATACATTAACATTTGCTAATAGCTTAGTTGATATTTCAGTCCACTGTTTAGATACTCTGATATAACCTCTTCAGTTTCTCCAGCCTTCTGTGTTGTTTTTCACATTTCTCAGCCTGAATCAATCTGAAAGTCATCTTAACCTCAATGGTTCTGTAGCAGCACCAAATTTACTACCATAAGTGCTCAGTATTGTATTCCCAAAATTTGCTGTTTAGCATTTGATAAGTGCAGCATTAGACAAAACCACTTTTTAAAAATGAATAAGTAAATAATATTTTCTGTTGAGATACATAAGCAAATCCTCTCATCGGTCTTTACTTTATTACCATCTATGGAGACTACATGGCTTTTATTTTTTAGTTGGCGAGACGTGCTGCATTAATGACAAACTGCACTAAGACATTCACATTGGCTTTGGATTGTCTCTGAGTTATCAAGGCTCTTGCCTAAGGAAAACAAATACTTTCTTGAAAGGATTTCAAAACTTATTTCAAAACAACATTACAGCAAATGTGACCAAAACCACATTAATCTCATTAAGTAATGAATCTTTAAGTCGACACACTCTTTTCTAGATTAAATTTTGTTTGTCTGAACCAATTTTTTTTCTAAATATTTTAAAAAATACTGACTAAAAGATGGCAGGTGTTCATATTGTGAACAGCTCCCTGGAAAAAAAAAAAAAAAAAAAAAAAAAAAAAAAAAAAAAAGTATCTCTGTGGTAACTTAAGCATTACTTCCCTGCAGTGGAAGCAAATAAAACCAGTAAGAAATAGATGTCTGTAGCAGAAGAAACCTCACTCAGAGACTTCAAAGTCTGCACATCAGAAAGTACAGAGAGCTCTGTGTTCCTTAGTTGACTGTATTGCTCTGACACTGCAAAGTTCTCTGGCAGTCTAGATCTGTATCACTTTACTCACCTGAAAAAAACAGGCTGCAACACATGCTGAGTTTCCTAGACTAGTCACAGAAAAAAAATATGTTAGCTTCCATATTTGTGTGTAAATTAATGAAGATATTCAAATTGTCAGACATCAGATGCCTTAGGAAGCAATATTCCTGTAGATCAGAGCAAGTTTTCTTGTTTCCTTGGGTACTGGAATTTTTTAATGTATATTTCAGCTAGCCAAAGGGATCATTCTTTGTGAGCTGGGAAACAGAAGAGTTGCACCTGCTCGAGAATGAAAACCATGAGCTGGAAGGCTTGGGCATGCCCCGGTATTGTTGATTTTTCTGAAGGCTTTGAAAAGCCCTGATGTACACCTAGACAATAAATGTCAAAAAATTTTGTAGCCCTCATTAACTGCAACTGAAGTTACAAAAAGATGAATAAAAGCCAGCCTCTGCTTTTGACTGACAAGGAGCTGTCAGCCTCCTGAAGATGTCTGTGTTAAGAGGGTGTACCTGGGCAGCCTCAGGGGCTGGTTGCTCGGGGCTGGCAGTGCTTCCCAGAGGGATGAGCTAGAGGTTGCAGTCTGCAGAAAAGCTGTGGTAAAGGAAAACACTGGGTATCAACAGGCTGCTGACAATGTAATGCAGCACCTCACAATGTAGCTTTTTGTACCTGAGTGTTTGTACCTGAGCATTTCTGTCATAAGTTCCACATGGAAAACCTTCTGCAGATATTATTTTGCTGCTTAGGGCGCATGAGGTAGAAATGTCTTTTTCCTGTTGGTCATATGGTTTAGTGGTCTGAAACTGGTGATCTTTCCCTCCATACCCTAAAAACTCCCAGTGGTGATTGGAATTGAAAAAGACTGGAAAATAGGCATCAAGCTCCTGATTATTCTTCTTCCAGTGCATCCTGCCCATCTTGTTTAATAGACAGCAGTAGAGTGTTATTGATCAAGAACGACATATTCTTCCCCTAAATGCAGAACAGGAATTATATTAGCTGGAGAAAGACAACTTACAACACCTCAGTTCCATTGATGTTGTCTTTGTGGGATGTCAGAAAGAGGGGGATGCAGAGCTAGACATGATTTCTGTGCTTCTGGTGGGATCTTGTGTTAGTCCTCTAACTCTTTGAGTTCAGAGATGCAGCTTTTAATGACAGTAGGAAAAGGCTGGCCAATAGTTCTCCTTTTCTAGCTTTTGGGTTAGGATTAAGTAGCTCTTGATAATAAAAATTGGAGGAGAATTTAAAGGAGTTGCCTATCTGAACTACAGGTTATTTCTTTTAAAAATTCTCTAGTCAGTTTTTCCTAGCTGAGAGAGGGTGCTCCTGTGAATTGTCAGTACATTGTTTTGTTGCTCATTCCTTCTCTCCCTTAAGAGTGAAATGTTTCTCATTTATTGATTGATTCTTCATTAAGCTGTTACAAAACAAACAAACAAAAAATCTCTGAATTTTTTTTTTTTTTAGTTTTTCCTTTTATCTTTAAGTTAAAGATTCTTTTAAATAGGTTCAGCCTTGTTCAAGGATCTGCAGATGGTAAAAGAATAACACTTTTCAAGTATATCTGTGTTTAAAGGAATTTTAAGGAATCAGTTTAAAAATCATACACAAAGGAAATCCACCTGAGATCTGCTGTGTATTCCAGCCTATAGAAATGGGCCTGGAAAAAGTGATTAATCCTTTTAACACACTGTGTAACTAGCCAAGTTGTGTTTTATTGATATTCTAGTCCTAGGAAAACACTGTGATAATTCCACAGTACTAACCTGCTGAAGTTAAATTGACACCCAAGATTTACCTGGATGAGTAAAACATGCACATTAAAGCTGAGCAGATGCCTGTGCAAAGAGTGACCTAATTATGCTGGTTGTTGTTCTTGTCTTAGAGCAAACTGTTTTTTGCTTTTCAGCCTAAATAGTGAAAAGGATGAGTTGTTTTTGATCAGCCTAGTGTTTGCATACATAGGCAAATCTAGATTTCAGCATGTAACTGCTTTCCCAAATCCATACTTTCATGGAAAAGCATTACCTAACTTTAGAACCCTAGGAGAAGCTTGTGAAGTCAATAGGAGATCCTGGAAGTGCAGTGATACAGAGTCAACCTTTAAAAAGCATTGGTAAATTGCACTGTGTTGTTTGTGGCATTACTAAAACCTTAGAACACCCTTAAATTATGATTCTTTCATTATCTTAATTTATTTTTTTCAGAAACCGAGCCAGTTCTTAAAACTCATAGGTTTTTATTCAATCTATAAAAGTCTATCTTGGCTATCTTTTTTTTTTTTTTTTTTTTTTTTTTTAAATTTAATTTTATTTTATTTTTTTAATGTAGAATTACAATCACTGCTTAGTAGTAGAATAAAAGCAGGTTGGTTTTGTTCTGCTTTCAGCTATGCGATGTTCCTCTCCTGATCAGGAAAGTAAAAAAATTAATCCTTGAAAGATCTTTTTCTATCTTTTTTCACTGGAGGCATTGTGAGTGCCTGTTTTTTTTTTTTTTTTTTTTTTTTTTTTTGCTTTGCTGGTCTGCCTAGCCTTTCCTGTAGCTGAGTTGTTTTTTAGTCTCTAAGGGGCAAAGAATCCCCTTCTTGAGACTTAATTCAACAGTTCAGTATGTGGTATTCTCCCTTAGAAGAGAAAGTTTCTAAAAGCTAAACCTATATGGAGACCTTTGACTGCTCCGTGTGACCACAGACTTCATCATATATGCCATGATTCCAGGAAGAATGAAATGGAAGGCAGGTCTCTAATGTGATAGTTTTTAATTATTTACAGTGCTAAGTGTTTTTTAATAGGACTTATGTACCTCTGGTTCAGATCATTTCTCCATCTCTTGCCTTCAAAACTGAACAAATAGTGCATAATTGTAGCATAGTTCAGCTCTAATACTCCTCTTTCCAGCTCTTAAACACTGATGATACTGAATTGGAAGATGTAAAGGATATTGAGACTTGACACCTTTTAATTTCTTTTCTCTTTTTCCCTCTATTTTTCTTAAAGGACAGTTTTGTTACCCAAATGGAAACCTATGATTCTTTCACATGTCTCTGCAATACTAATAAGCTTGAAAAGTAAAATATATTTAATCCTCTAGTAATGATCTATAACTTGGAAAACAAAGACCACAGCTGTTGTACATTTTACTTTGGGTTCAACTGAGTATACAACTCCATCCAAAGTGTCAGCCTTAATTTGTAAAGGGTTTTCCTCTGCTTTTCAGGACTTTATAGACAAAAAGAAATTTTCTCCTGTTTCTCAAATTCATACATATCCCTCTCATATACATTCTTTTATAAATGTTTTTTTATGCTCAAAACCCTATAAGCAGAGGAGCTGTATCAGCCTCTTACAAATGGGGAAACTGAGACATGGTGGAGACCAGTAATCTCTAGCAGGGATATACACAGCTACAGGGGAACCAAAGTTTCCAGCGTCCCATGAAAATGACCTCAGTAGTGAACCAGCCTGGGAACTCTTAAGAAGGGCACTCCACATTATCTAGTTTATTCCTATGCTTGCACTAGATTCAGTTGGTTTCTTGAAGCATTATTTACATGTAGATGTCACACAGAACCTCAGCTTACTGGAAATCATACCTTAGGACTTGATATAGTGTGTTCTGCCAGTTTGGGACAAACATGAATTCATGCAAATATCTATGGAGAAAGCGTATTTAAAAAAAAAAAAAAAAAAAAAGAACGAAAGAAAAAAGGAAAAAAAAAGAAAAAAGGAAAGCTATTTTAATGTGTCTTCCTGTGCAGAAATTAGCCTGTTCCCCATTCTGCTGTACAGTATAATTGTTTGCTTTGTATTGCATGACATAGAATGTTGTTTCTTTTCCCTGACTTGCTGATGCTTAAGGAGGGCAATTATAGTAAAATATTTACATTTTTAGGGAAAAATAAAAATGTGTAAAACACAAATATTTCACCTGATGGTTAATGTTCCAAACAGTAGGGTTTGGAACAGTCTTGACAAGAAATCTATGTGGCTAATGTGAGATGAGTTTTATGGATCTGTGAAAATAAATAAATAATTCTCAACAGAGCAAAACACATTAATAATTAAAAGCAAATACTAGAACATAACTCAGGAGGTGTCACCATATGCAGTTAGTGTGACTCATGCAATAAGCACCCCTTATTTAGCTTTTTCAACAAAAGCAACGCAAGTTTGAATTTCCCTTCATAAAATGCAATAATCAAATAATATAAATACAGATCTGGGAAGAGAATAAATAGAGCCCAGAGCCCAGAGCAAGCAAGCTTATCTTTACAGCCAAACTGCAGGCACTGGGATGCTCAACAGCCTATTATTTTGTACTAGAACATTTGGAGAGCAGAACAGCAGAACTGAAAGGCAGGTGACTTATTCTCTTTCAAGACCATTATTTGGATAAGGAATTTTTTTCCTTGTGCAAATGCTAACACCTGCATGCTTGCATTTTGTACCCGATTGACAAGTGTGATGCTTTCGAAGTATTATCATTCCTTGGTATATTTTCTACATATTAATTGAGCACCGGTATAAAGGAGAAGAATCTGTGTGCAGTACAGATTTGTTGTTTTGACTAGGTGTAAGCATATAATTTTTCATCTGTGTCTGCACAGTACTTTCAAACACATCCTCAAATGCCTTGTTGGGGAATACCAGCCTGTAGGCTAAAATCATAGTTCTTTTGAGATATTTTGCTAAAAATGGACATTGAGCTACTATGAAGCAAAAAGAGTAATTGAATGAACAACACTCCGTTAAACTAAAGAGGTTGTGTCAGTATTCTAATTATTGTGGGCAAAACTGATTAACTTAGTCTCATACTCTGGACACGTATTTATGCAAATCGCAAGAAAAGGAGAAAGAAATCCTTTCTCTGCAATGAACTCATCAGTGCAGGGAAGCTCGCAGTGGTGGATTAGTCTGGAAAAATTAGGAGTCAGACTTGGCTATATTCTTTAATGGAAATATAATCAGCAATACATCTTGATGAAATGTGCACTGCCATCACATAATACCCACTTGGAGGTGAGGTAAGGGCTGGAGGCAGTAGTCCAAAACCATTAACATCCCCCAGGGTGAGTATAATAGGATGATAAATGCTCACTGGGAAAGGATTCATTTCAGTTTTCAAATGGTTTTGAAAGTAGAACAGAAAGTCAGTAATTTTATATCAATTTAGTCAGCCCATACTTTAATTCAGTAATGAAAGACTTTATGTCCATCCAACCTCAGTGTATTTGTAATGCCTGAGTTAGGTGTTGGCATTATTTTTGTTAGGAAGGTGCCAGGGTAGGAATCCTTGTGGTGTACATCTTGATTCATTCTTCTACAGCACAGCATCAATCGACTGAGTTTCTTTAATGGAACAGAATAGAAAGGTCCAGTCCCTGGACAGATATTTTGGTCAATGTATTTGCCCTGACAGCATCCTTTCTCTTTATTTCTGCCAAGAGTGATAGGGGCTGGGATGGATCACAAACCAATGTTCGTCCTGGATATTTTAAAACCCTTTAGAGAAGTTAAAAAAAATGGCTTGACTATTTTGGTTTTTATATGAGGAGGCAGTGCTTTAGCAACTTATTTTTCAATGAAAAGAAATTAATTATGCAGGATATTTGGAGATGGTATAGATGTTAGGGAATCTTAGTGCTTCAGTTTATCTACTCTTGCTACAGCAATAGGCACCTTGTGGATGTCAGTGGAATAAACATTTGATTTTTTTAATTGGGTCTCTAAAGTGTCATTAACCCCAAAGGATTAAGTTTTCTGGAATATAAACTGTATAGGTCATAACATAGAGAAAAAATATAATTGTGTCATTTGATTTTAAACCTTCATGCTTTTAAAATCATCCTCCCCATTTCATGGGATATGAAAGAAGAGAAAAAACTGTTTCTCTGCTTCTGAATGGATATAAGATGATGTTATTGCTTTGTCTGAAGTACTGGGCTTTGAGAGAGATATTAAAAAGAAAATTACCTTCTCATGAGATATCTTGCTAATAAATCAGAGTCTGCTATCTACACTATTCCTAACTGAAGGAATGGGGCATTTTTTGACCTCTACTTAGTAAAAATATGCTGCTGCAAATGGATCCAAACTGACAAATATTTATGTGTGTACAATTAGCCACTTAGATTTCACCTTTCTGTCATTGCCATATTTATTGAGGAGTTTAGTTTTGCTGGACAAGTGCATCATAGATTTTTCAATGTCTCAACACACCTCAATCCTCATAAGAGTATATGTATCTAGCACACTATTAGTTACGTAGCAGCAAACACAAATCTGGGAATTCTTGCCTTTGACTTAGAACAAAATAGAGAAGCTGCTTGAAGTAAGATGTGTAGGAGAGATGACACTTGTACTACTCTCTACCTCTTTAGTTTACTGCCATGTTGAAGACACCCAATAATATTTCTGGTGAATAATATTTGTATCTTACTACTACTTAAAGTAGTGTCCTCTTATCAAAATTTAGGCACAACCGTTCCCCCAAGCTCAAATCCTCTCTTAATGGTGTTCTTGTACATCTGGAAAATATCAGAGATTTAGGAATGCTTTAGCATCTGGCTTGGTAAGTTATGAACTAGAACTCTAAGAGAAACAGTAATGAAATTTTTTGTATTCAGAGTGGGCGTCAAGTGTTGACTCCTAATGTCGGTCGTTACACTGTTGGAGAGAAATGCTAATAATGAAACAGGATGGAAGCAAGCAAGTTGAATATAGTAGTTTCCTATATGGATACTTAAGATTTTTGTAATTGGATATTTGGTGAACAAATGGGAATCCTTCTTACCGTTGCATGTATGTGTTGCTCATGTAGCCAAATGTTTTGTAGACTGTCAGGGAGTGGACAACACTGCATGGTCTGGAAAAGATCAGGGAACTGCAGGCAATGTGCCAAGCAGGCACGAAAACATCAATGTCTGAGGCATGGAGAAAAAAGGCACAAGGAGTATCTCATCTGAAGGTAAGGCAAATCTTGCTGGTAGTAAAATTCACAAAGTCAAACATTACCTGAAAGGCCACTATGCTGAGCACTAGCCAACTTCAGTTCACCTAAAAGGTACAAATACCTGGGTTAGTTCTGGAGTCTGAGATTTGAGCCCAAGAAGTCCAAGGATGAATATCTGAGTGGTAAATCCAGGTGTGCTGCACATTTCTTTCATTTGCTTTGTGATTGTGCCTCTTTCCATTGACATTGTTGGCAGGGTGGTTTTGCTTTTGTAAATTTTGTACTCACCTCTTGAGCTTCCAGAGATCTGAGGGAAAATGGTTACAGAATAAAATGTCTTATTATTCCTTCATGAGGAAGGAATTCCCTTTGTTAGGCATGTCTCTGCTAAAACATTTTCAGGAGAAACCTACTGATGAGATTCAGGATAGTAGGATCATCCATTTGCTTAGGCCCTGAATCCTGCTACACAACAACCTTTAGTACTGCTACACCAGTTTCCCAACTGGACTAAATACTTGTCTGTGATATGTCAGAGGTGCCTGACACACTGCCACTGCTAAATTACTCAAGGCAAGCACCTACAATGACCATTCTTTTTGTTCAGTGAATGTTCAGGGAATGTGTTATCCCTGGCTGAGAAAAATGTCAGACTTGCAGGAGAAGCAAAATCAATTGCCTACAGGTAGTGTGTCTTTCATTAAAGAACTTGTGAAAGGAATTGGGTCTCCAGTTTCTGAAGAGAATTTCTTTAGAAATTCTCTACCACCATTTCCTATTAAGCCTCTTAGAGTTATCCTAGAGACAATCCTCTGGGAGGACTAATTGTGTGAAGATGTAATGGACTATAAATCATTCCTTTTTTAGAATGGTAGATGAGGAGCTGTAAGTGTAGAGTTAAGCTAGTCTTTTTGCTTGCAAAGGACCAAACTAACCTCCTCCTGCTCACTTTTCCCAAATTTGTGATATCCAGATTTGTAATTCAAATCTTAGAGGGATATCAGTGCATATAGTGACAGTATTTTATTTATAACTTTAGGAGCATAAAAATGCTGTGAGGTTGTACATGATCTGCCTCTGAAGGCAAGGGTAACTTAGGTTCTTGCTAATAGGTTATTTGGGGTGGATTAGAATGAAATGACACTGAGTGATTTGTGGTCATAAATATATATGTGTTGGTTGGAAAAGAAAGGAGGTATGTAGCTATTTAAGTTATTATGTATAGAAATATAGCAATATCAAAGCATAAAAGAAAGCACTTCAGAAAGAGTATAAGGAAAAGAAAGAAAAAGAAAGGATAAGAGTAGATAGCAGAGAGGAAAGAGATCACCACTGTGGCTCCAGTGATGAGATTTATGTTTTTAATTTTGATGTCTGTTGGTCAAAGTGATGCTCACAGTCTTTATCTGTCAGGAGTGGGAGAGGCCCACGAAACACAAAGTTCAATGGGTTAATGTACACCTAGTTTTACATGGGAACACCCAGCTACCTCCCCTGGGGGGTTGGGGGCAGTTTTACACTGTCTGATGCAACACTGTGAATCACATGGAGTCCTCTGGTGGAAGGCCCCAGAAATTAATCTGGAGGCACTTTGAGGGTCTTTGATGGTTTATGACCCCTTCAAAGGCATGAGAGCTGCCTCACTGAGCCAGTTATGTCCCATCAGAAGGGAGGAATACCTTCAGCCCTATATGTGAATGTCCTGATGCTCCCCCAGGGGGAGGTTTTCCACCTGAGCCAGGTGTGCAAGGGAGGACATTGGCATGATAAAAACCATTACCCCATCTGGCAGGATCTGCCTTTTACTCTTCCTTTTACTCTGGCTCAGAACCCAGCTTATTGCTAAACAAAGGTTGGTTTGTTGAGGTCATTCTCTGGTGAGGGATGTTCACCTCTGTCTTGTGCAGATCAGAGGTTTTGCCATCACACATAAATAACTCTTCTTCCCCCTCTTATTTGAGGGATGCAAACCTGCCCTCGGGAAAGCACCCACTGGTTTTGCAGATGGCTGAATTTTTGACTCCATTACTATTTCAGTGTCTCTCAGATGTTTACTCATTTCACAAGAGACTATAATAAGAATTGTTGGATAGCCAGCAAGTAGAGAAGTGGCTGATGTGATTAGCTGCTTTTTCAAGTGATTTAGGTTATAGAAGTTTGAGAAAGGTATTATTGCTGCTCTACTCTAGTTATAAAAACTCTTTCAAATTCTCCTTTATTAAAATAAATAAATTCTGAAGAAGAAATAGCTTAATATATCCTTAAGAGTGTTTGACAGTTCTATGCTGATTTTCTCATAATGGCATTTTGCAGCTGTAGCTTTACAGAGCTGGAGATGAGAGCTGGGAGAACTGTGCTGAGGGTCAGGCTAGAGAAAATTAAGAGAATGGGATCTTAAAATAAAACTTCCCTAGGCAAGTTTCAGGTCTGAAAATGCTTGCTACCCTAGACTTTACTATGGGAAAAAGAAAGTTTTCTGTCAACCAGAGTCACTCTGGTCTGTACCTCTCCAGCCTCATGGACTGAAGAAAAAATAAAGATTACATCAATTTTAGATGCAATGGGAGTTAATTTTTGGGCTGTTCTCGTTATAATTCTGGCTTTTTAAAACTGAAGACAAGCTATTACTCCAACAAAGTGGTCCATTCCATGGAAGGGCATTGAGGGAAGTGTTGATCTTCTGGATTGCTAAAATCTGTATCACAAGTGCTATTGCAATTTTAAGGTTTGAACCAGGCAAGATACCAAGGAGCGCTGTCTGCTTTTTTCACAGAATTTAGGCTGAATTTGAATTTCTCCAAGTTCAAAATTCCAAGAATTTTAATTAGAGGCTCTTAATTTCTCCCTCATTTGTCTTTCTTAATTTTTGACCTTTAAAAAGTGGAAGCATTTAAAGATATATATATTTAAAATTATTTTTATTGCATTCTGTTAGGCCTACAAGCAAGCAAAGACGTGTGTTTACAGATGCAGTGCTGAATTATCACTCAGTGTAAGGAAGACAGCTGAATTCCTCATACACATTGCTATCAATTTTTGAGTGTTGAGGATTAATTTACTATCACTTGCCTTTATGTTTTAGTCAAGCACCTTTTTTTTTTTTTTATTTAATAGACTGAAGTGTCATTCTTAAAACAAGAAGCTGTAGAAAAGAGAAAAAAAGTCTCTCTGATTAAGAGAAGAAAACAGGTATGTGTCACCTTCAACTCATGCTCCAGACTTTTGCAGCTCTCCTGTAGTCATGGGCAGGAGTCTAAAATAGAAAAATGGTGACTCAGGAGGAAAGAAATTATGCCTTGATGACTCCCCCAAGGATAGTTCAAGCTTTAAGTCAGGGCAAAGAACATTGATTCAAATGCAAGGTGCCATATCTCTCCCCCTTTGTTGTATATTTCTCCTCTGAGGTTCCTCTTGCTTCTGGTTTTTGTAGGTGTGCTGCATTTCTTAGTAAAACTGGGGATAAAGACAGAAATAAAAGTGGAAAAGAGATGGTGAGTATTTTATGTTAAAGACCAAACTTTGAAGGGAGAATGTAGCTGAGAATAAAAATGTGGGGAGCTGGAGCTCATTTCGCCCACTGTAAAATACCTTCTGCGAGGTAATAATGAAAATGCTTTTAACTCCCAGGATGAGGCTGTGAGTCAGCTAAACCCTCCTGTTCTGATCTAATAGATCTATTGTCATCTTTGGCTGTGAGCCAGCTGTAGCACACAGAAATCCCAAATTTGTCTTTCTTTAGCAGTTGGGTGCAGCTTGCCAAGCAATGGTAATGTGGTGTGAGTGAGGGGCCAGTGTGATGGTGCAGAGCAAATGAGTCCATCAGACTTCGGTTTATTTGCTTGGGTTTTTTTTTTTTTTCCAAAGGACAGTCACTTTAAAATGTGTTCCATTTCTAATTATGTGGCCTAAAAGATTGAAGGCATGTAATCAAAATATTATCTTAATTACACTAATTACAGACCCTTATACTGAGAGAAATCTCAGGATATTTCTAATGTGAGCAGCTAATTAAGGTCTAGTAGAATAATGACAGCTTAATTGCTTATGTTTGTGTGGAGGTATCAATTTAGAAAAAAACTTGTATATAACCTGCTATAACATTGTAAAAATAGTCATATTCTTAAGTGCTCTTAAGATAAAATTACAGGTTTTAATTTTTTTTTTTAAATTGGTTTATTATCATTAGCCATCAAGGGAACCCTTTAACTTAGGGTTCTTTATTGAGAACTACATTTGATAGTGTGCTTCTAGATCAATATGACACACTTGATTTGTAAAATAGGATAAATAAATTTACCTCTTTAATATTATAATTAAATAATTGAATACTATTTATTTGGAAATGTTGAAAAAGGTTTTTAAGTAGCACTTGAAAAGCTACATTGCAGTTTAAAGTTTTCACTAAAGAATTAATTTTGAAACCTTGAGAAGCCAGTCAGTGAAGACAGACCTCTGATAACTTGTGGTCACACTTTGACTTTGGGAATTGAGTTTAAGCATGTCAGGTCTCTTAAGAGGAAGGTTTGTTAATGCTCTCTTTATGCTACAGGATACACAAAAATTTAAAGAGTCGATATAAACCTTGCTGGAAAGAGCATGTCAGATACCCTTTCAAATCACTTCTTTGTAACTTACCTAAATCAACCTTCCTTCAGTTTCAAACCACCACCCCACTTTCCATCACAACAAGCCCTGCTAAAAAGTTTGTCCCTGTCTTTCCTATATGACCCCTTCAAGTACTGGAAGGCCCCATAAGATCTCTTCAGAGCCTTCTGTTCTCCAGACTGAACAACCCCCAACTCTCCAAGATTTTTGTCATCTCTATGAGGTAGTAATCTCCAGAACTGTTGAGCATTGGTGAGAATGACCGGGTTTTCCCTTTCAATGGATGTAGCCCTGAAAATGATAGGTACATACTTGGCATCTCTTTTGGGCAGGGAAGAAGCCAGGAATGAAGGGGTTTTTCATTAATTTTTAAATTATATTTCAAAGAGGTCATTGTTCTGTTCGTTTCCTGAACAAGTTACCCCCATTTGTGATTGTGAGACTATGTTCACTCATTATTTCTGAATTAATATTGGTAGATATCACATGGTTTGGAATAAGCATTCACTCTGAAGCCCAACTGGGCATACAAACTTTCAGGCCAGCACCAGCAGATGATAAAGCCATTCAGTATCTGTTTGATAACTCAGGGCAGCCATTATGCTGGGAAAGAGGGGCTCTTCATCCTAAGGAGCTCTGTGCACTTGGCCTTCCCAAAGCTTTAGTCTCAGCTCCATTAACACTGAAGTACTCTGTTCAATACTACATCTTCCAGAAATTCCCTTGTCACCTTTCCCTGCATTTTGAGTGGATTCTGTTGTATTTCTGGCCTTGCAGTTGAACCAAACCTACTCACACACTGTCATCATTGAGAGCAACATTCCTTTTGAAATACTTCAGAGCCTGTTTTCAGGTTCAATTTTATGTCTCTTGGACATAGTCTTATTGAGTGTCATATCTTCCACACTGAGAACAATTCAAAGCTCAGTCCTTAACTTCAACTTAATCCTTAGCATCATCTTTCTTCATTGTCCTTGTGTCCATGTGTGATGTCTCCCTTATTTCCTACAACACCTTTCATTACTTTCCAAGATCATAACTGTCTTAAGGGAAAACTGTAGTCATTTTTCTTTGATTTCTTAGACAAAGTAGCAATAAAAGCACAGGCTGTGAGCTGGATACCTTCAGGCTTGATTAGATTTTGAACACAATTTTTTTTTAGAATAGCTGCTGGAGGAAACAATAGAAGCTGCAGAGGTAAAGGAACAAATTGTTCCTTTAACATATTTAAAAGTACGGTGAGAGTGCCTGTGAATGTAAAAGCAAACAAAGCCCTGCAGCCTTCTTTTGCAATGTCTACATCAAGTCTTCTTTCTGAGATTGTGTCTTTCAACTATTCTCAGTCCCTCTATTTATATACAAAACAACCAAAACTGTTCTTGCCAAGTGTCAAGCTTACCTCTATACATAGTGGTGCTGTTATTTTGAGAATTCATGGATTTTAGTATTCACAGAAGCAGTTTATTCTTCTCCAACATCTTTCTAGATGAGAAAGTGTGAGTGTAAAATTGTCAGTGGATAGAACTTCAGCTGTGAAGGACCTCGAATTGACTTGAATGCTGGGTTAACATACAATCTTTCATGCATAATTCAGGCTGTCTTGGTAGTGTGATGGTTCCTTGAGGATACATCCTTGGTTGTAACTGACACATACAGTTGTCACTTACATACTCAGCTTTTCATTATAGAAATGCAATAGACCATTTTAGATGTCCTCTGGTGCTAATCTCCCCATCTTATTGAATTTGCATTTTTTCCATGACTGAAATGAATGTCAGGAATGTGAATAGTAGAGTCATTAACTGAGAGTCTGCATGTAACCCTGTAGCTCCATTTGCCATGTGCATTCCTCTGTTGTGATTTGACAGGTCCTTGTGGTACCCGATGATATGTCTTGGTTCTTGGGAAACAGGTCATCAGGAACCAAATTGCCAGAACTCTTCTTACAGCCACAGCTATATTGCTGTTCCCTTCTGAAGGACTGCACAAGAGACCTGTGATCTGAGCAAGCTTCTTTGCGGGCTGGATCATGTTCCCTGAGCATGCATTTTGTACAAAAAATGGGAAAGTTTTTTAGAGGACATTGTAGTGGCCTTCTGGGCCTTCCACCTGGGATCCATGGTCTCTGTTCTAAGGAGTGGTCCTTATAAACTAAAACAGATAGTGATGTTTTTAGTTGACATTGCTGGTAATCAGAAACCTGGGTAAGCCTGCAGTAAATAAGAGGTTAAATAGTGAGCCTCAAAAAAAGATTGTGAGGAAGGACATAACTGTTGTCAGTCCACTTTGAATGAGCCTTTCTCACTTCATAGCATTCCAGTGAGAGGCTCAGCAATATTGGCAATGTGTTTAGTAACATGTCTTTTAAATTTTTTCTTAATACTCTACATTCATAATTATGACAACTGAAATTATTCATCTAGTTTAATTTTGTCTGTTTTAATACACTGGAGATTTTATTATTTGCTTGCCCTCACACTTGTCTAATTTAAAAGTTACAGATAACTGAATATTTCTGTGTTTATGGTCTCTACTGTTGGGTGATGTCAGTTCTCACATTCTGTAAAATTTTAATAAAGGAATTTAAGATGAAGCTTGTTATTAAATGTGGGATGAATCCTGCTATTAATATCAGTATTATGTTACTTTTGCCAAGAACATTCAAGTCAATAAACCTGAAAAGAACACAAGGAAATGACTAACAGATAAGCATGGAGTTGTTGAAAAGAAATTTTGTCAAACCAATCTAATTTTCCTCTCAAATTCTCCCAGGGTGAGAGGCGTTGTGGTTAGAAAAGAGATGGTAGGTGCCATGGACCCTGACTTTGCTCAGGCTTTGTACACTGTCCTATATGACAGTCTCATTAGCAGACTTGGGAAACATAATGTGGAAGAAATTAACAAGGGGAGAATGCAAGGCTGTTTTGGAGCACTGTTGGTGATCAACTGTCAAAATGAAAGAAAGAACTGATTGGGATTCTTCAAGGACTTGCCTAGGCTCTATAGAACTCAACATTATTTATTAATGACATGGATGATGGAATAGCCTGGGTGTTATCAGATTTGAAGCTGGGATGGACTGCAAGAATGACAGAAGACAAGGTCAAAACTGAAAACATTCTCTACAAAATGGAGAAGCTGGCAGTAACAAATAAGATGCTACTCCAGAGGGAGAAATTTCTTTGTAGAAAAATGAATGATCAATCCTATAGCATGATCTTGGAGGGGTTCAGAAGCTGAGAGGCAATCAACAGTTTTGCTGATGAGGAGAAAGCAAACATCTCCAGTAGTGTATACTGCTCAGCACTAGTAGGGTCCTGATGTTCAGGGGGGCTTCAGGTAGACATTAGGAAAACTACCTTTGCCATGTAGATGTTTTGCACTAAAACAGATTTCCTGCACAAGTTATTGCAGACAGTAAGAGGTTTTGTAAGCAGAAGGAGCTGCCAATAGGGTGGGAGGATGGACTTAGCAAGGATTTGTCATCTGCCCTGCTCTCCTGCCTGTTTCTGGCATCTCTAAGGAAAGCCTACAAAAATCAGTTAGCTGGATCATGGGCAAGGCTCATCATGCTAGCCATTAATTGTAAGCTGGATGAAACTTGTGCCCCAAGTGCCCCAAATATGTTTTACCTCAGTCTGCTGATCATGGAGCTTCCCAAGACTGGAATAAAAAAGATCATCCAAAGTTTTGTAGGAAATACCATATGCCGACTGTTCATACATTCATGGTGACAAAAAACATGACTGAAGAAATTCCTTAAAAAGAATTTTGGAATGTTTCAAATGCTTGTTGTGAATGCAGTGAAAGAATAATTAGATATTTAAGAATTGAAAAGTTGAATTCATGGCAAATTAGGTATTTCTGTAGTCCTGAGTTGTGCAGTCAAGTAGGTATCTGATGAAAGAGGGATCTTCTCTCCCTAATTCTAGATTAAATACTTACATTACTTGATCATCTAGTATCTTTAAATGATATACAGGGCCCTTTGAATTTTCCTTGCTTATTGAAAGTCCACTCTCTTTTCTTGCAACTTTTTATTGCATTATTAGAACAGTGCATCACATATGTTTTTCATAAAAATGTAATTGTAATTATTCTTAGGAAAGAAACTATAACAAAACATACATAAAGCAAAGTTTATGTTCTGTGATTTCAGCTGTTGGCTTTGAAGCTGCCATTCGTTGAAGAGCTATATAAACTCTGTGTCCTGATGATGGTGGCAGAAAATACACCCCAGCACTGTCTTACTGTGAATGATAAGAGAAACATCCCCTTCTTTCTCACTCTCAGGATGTCTCCTGGTCTGAAGTGCAGCACCACACTGGTCTGGCTCTGTTCACCCTTGCTTTGGTGTCTGCGAGTGGATTGGGGCTTAACTGTCTCTTAGAATACAAATAACTCTCCATGGCTGCAGTCATGGCAGAACCAAGGGCATTTTAATTAACTGATAACTAACAAATGTGGAAAGAAAACCAAGCAATGCACTTGAGAAGAGGATGTAGTATAGCAGAATCATAGAATATTTACTACAGGTGAAAATAATAACCAGAGTATCTTTAATCTCACAGCTGAGTGTTTTGAAAGTTGTGGAAAAGGAGAAGGTGACAGGATTTTTTACTGTTGCTTTGACAATGCATATATCAAGATTTTAGGATTTCTGCACCATGATTATAAAACCCTGTTGACTTTTGAGATTAAAAAATTAGCAGAAGAATTTTCTGCACTTTCTGAACAGGCTGAAACAGTTTTAAATATATACAAAAGTTATACTGACTTAAGAAATTGAAAATTTTCTCCAGAGTAGGACTTCACCTTTAATCCCATCATTTTAGGTTTTTTTGTTTGTTTGTTTGTTTGTTTTATTTTATTTTTTTATTTGTATTTCTTTGAAAACAACGGGGGTTATTTTTGATACCATCTCATGGGCCTGTCTATGCCTGGCAAATAATGCAGTTAATTTTATACGTGACTGATGAACACCAGTTATTCTTCTGGATAACTGTGACACATATATGCAGAAAACTTTTATGTCTTAATTGCTTGACCCTGAAATTAGCACAAACAGATGGCCTGAGTAGATAGTGAAGTCATGAGGTAAAGAGCGCTAATGCAGTCAGTAGCATGTAGTCTGTGAGAAACTATTTTCTTGATTGAAATTTACTTCCAGTCAATTTCACTCTTTTAATATATAGTGGTTGGCTGATGTGAGAAGGATGCCAGCTTAGTTATTTAACACCTGAAACTTGGTAAGCTGGAATGATAAGGCTGTAAAGTAAATTACTGTCTAGTATCAAGAACATAGAAAAAGATTTTACTTAATTATAAACTGAAGTAGAAACTCCATTGAGGACTTTCTTCCTAGTTATGGATAAATTGTTAATTGCCCATGTCTCTGAGTATAAGGGAAGAAGATAGGTTTACTTTTAATTTTGGAGTCAAAGTAAATTTTAAGTTGTCTTTGTTTCAGAAATACCTTTTGTATAGTTTACATTACCTGCAGCCAATACAGACAATATCAATAACTTCCAGCCTTGTATGTGAAATAATTCAGCACCAAATGTTTGCAGTCTATGTCACATGAAGAAGAGGGAGTTGACTGGGGATTTTGGAGAGGGAGCACAGTTCTGTAATAGCTGTGGCCTTGTAGAAGATGTTACTTGGTGCTGGATGGCTGTTTGACTGCTTCATACTTGCACCTTCTTCTGACAGTTCCTCCAGGAGGTGCGTCACAGGAAAAAAGCAGCCTGCTGTTGGCAGAGATAGTCTGACCTCATTACCGGGGCAGACAGGTGTATTCTTTAATCACAGCCTTAAAGCCTCAGGAAACCCTGGACTTTTTCCAGGATCAGCTGGGATTAGCCTCGCTCTTTGATGTTGCTGTAGACGTCCCATGGAGACTCTAGTGGGAGAGGGTGAGTGAATGCTGACTGGCTATGGTCCTGGGTGTCTTAGGCGAGACATCTGCAAGAGTGATTTGTGTGGGAGAAATTGGACCAAAAAGGAAAACTGTTTCATGCTAATTGCAATTTCCAGTGGTAAACCTGGAGTTGAGCTGCCACTGACAGGCTCTTAAACTAATTAACCAAACAGTCCAGTACCCCATGCTGTGTAATGTTACACAACTATGCATAAACAACTCTGCTGAAGATTTATTCCGGCCCCAAACTTCCAACAGGCTCTGCTGAAGTTAAACAGGCTGTTTGAAGTGTCACCATGATCTGCAGTCCTCCTGTCTGATGCACTACATGCTTGACTCTAATTAACAGTAATCAAATAAGGAAAACTCTAATCAGCATTCAGCAGCTATTACCCTCAGCTTAGCAGAGAGAAAACATAATTTCAGAAGAGAAATAAACACGTGGTATCATGTGGAACTATAATAAATCCTTTCAAGTGGCTTTGTGAAAAAAATGTATTGTTGTAATATGCCATTAAACAATGAACTAAGATCATAGGGGATAAAAAAGGGGAGGAAGGAAATCCTGTCATGTCCAGAGTTGGCTTCCATTGAGTCCTGCTTTTGGAATGTTTTCATCTCTCTTGACTTTGGACAGAGAAAATGTCAGTTATCCTGCACTCTAGGGAAATACAGGTAAAATGTTATTTTATAAAGAATTATCCTCCTCTTTCTTAAAATGCTACCATACATCGCTCATTGCAGTCTATAAATACTCATGATTTCATGGTGGAAACTTAGGAGGAGGGTTCACACACATATCAGTACCCACCACGTCAGGATTTGACCTATATGCTCCTCTTCTCACCTTCATAGAATCTTAAGGAGCCTTTTAAAACTTTTCAGGGTGGGAGAAAAGTGGTCTCTTAGATAATGTTCACTGGATATGAGATTTGAGCCATGAGTCCCTGTACCTTTATGCTATACTGCCTCTTGATACATGAAGAGTGCTCAAAGAAGAGAAAGATTCTCAGGAGAGGCCTATGGTCACTACAGTTACCTGGAAGCTTCCTATGGTCTAAAAGATAGAGATGTTTTCAGGAAATGATTTTCATTTTTGAATGACTACAGATAATGAGTTTACTGACCTGCCTGGGCATCCAAAGAACATGGCCTTTGATTGTCAGTTGTTCATTCCTTGCCCACAGGTCTATACTCTTTTTACGGTATTTGAATAATTGTTTTGCATCAAGTTCTTCGAGCCCACTCTCAAAAAGACATTGCAGACACTTAGCTTCAAGTTCTTTTTCTCCTTTGCCTGTGTTCCCAAGGACATAAATGGATGCTCGGTGACTGAAGGCCTTTATTTCCTCTTAAGTACCATGGGCTTGTGCATAACTGTAAGCAATTTCTCTCCTGACTGTGCAATTTCCCTTGGTGATGTTTAAAGGAACATTTTTAAATTCTATTTTTAAACTGTTAGAAATAGCTCTCCAGAGCTTCCACTGCTGAATACTAATAAATTTTTATATTAGCATAAAAGGATATCTTTATCAAGATCACCATTTTAGGGGGAAATGGTAGTATATGCATCTCAAGAGACATGGGGAAGCTGTTCTTAGGCTTATGGAGGTTTTTGTCCTTTTTTCAGCTTCCATGTTAATGCTAAATTAAATTAAATGTGCCAAAGGAGCTGTGGTGAGTTTTTGCTAATGTGCATGCAGGCCTTATCAGAGGGTGTTAGAGAATGCTGATTTCTCCCAGATGCATGTAATTTTAACACGGGCTCATCCTGAAACTTAGATTACTTTGTCCTAGGACTATTTTTAACTGAAGCTGTTGTTGGTGACTTTGGTATTTTTACGTCAGCCCATATGGCTGCAAGGAATTGCAGAGAGATGTACATAATGGAACAAAGGGCAAATAATGGTCTGGAAAACCCAGACTGCTGTTCAATATGTCTGGAAATCGTGTAGCAGCAGGCAGAGTTCAATTAAATCATCTTGGGTTTGTGTAGGAAAAGGATTTGCAATGACTGGCTTGCCTCTTAAAATCAGCTTTCTTGTTTACCTCAAGCATACAACTCATTGAATAAAACCTCAGGTGATCCTGGTTGGCCAATATGTATCCTTCGTCCATAAAAGCTAAGCAGCCCTGTCACACAGGAGCCCTGGAAGCTGCACCTGGTGTGACCTTTTCCCACACTTTGTTGCACAAGTGTTGTGAATCTTCAGCTAAACCCAAGTACGACTCTGTAGGGAGAAAATGCATCTTCTATTGTTCAATCCAGCCCTTGCTTTCAGGATTCCTTTAGAAATGTGTCTTGTACAATGAGCTGCAGAAGTTAGGGGAATGAGTTGAAGCTGCTAATATGCTTGGAATATTTGAAGAAATATTTATTTCACAGATACATTACAGGCTGGATATTGTCAAACACTGCATATTTCCAGGAATCTGTAGGACCTAAACACATCCATTATTGCTTCTCCTTCATCACACCACTCGATATTTTAAGATTTTGAAGATAAGTGAAAACTACACACATACATACAGCACGCATACAGCACACATACAGCAATATTTTTGGCTTTTTAAATTTCTCCCCCTGCAACCCAGGCACCTAATGTTTCTAGTCTGCAAGATTTCACTGTGATCTGAAATGTATCTGATGTATGATGTGGTCCCAAGGAGGAGCTGAGGCTCTTGTGAATGCCATCTGCCCGTCACTGGTGTTTTACTGCCTAGTAGCAGAACAGATTGTCAGCGTCCCCTCGTCTGCTGGGTTTGCATCCTGGTTGAAATAGATGGTATTTGAAGGTAACAGCACCCAGCTATGAAATGTGTTGGCACAGCAGTGGCGGCACTGCAGGCACTGCTGCATTACCCAGGCGTGCTATGCTGTGGTGGGATGGGGAAAGCAGCTGGATACAGCCACTTCTGCTGCCACCACTGACAAGCTGTCAAGTATCATGAGCCAACACACTGTGCTTCTGATCTGTGAATCCTTTGACTTGAACGAAAAAATGTTCAGTGTATAGTACCTCTCATCACAAATTTTTATGAAGCAGCATGAGGTTCTAGGTTGGACAGAGCTCAGGAGTGAGAAATACTGCATTTTGGGGTTTTTTTTCATCTATTTCTGTATTTTTCTCCTTTATGCTGGAGTAATACATTTCCTCAGAGACAAAATATACAATTACTCTTTGGGCAGACCTTTTGAAGTTGAAACCTTGAAATTGGTATGTAAATATCATATACTAATGGTTGCATTAATTGATGAATGAAATGCATCATTTTAGCCAAATTGTAGTTTTAATTTTTATGAATGAGGTTTTAAGTTCCTGGATCTGGAAAGCACTTAAACACTACATCATCCAGATTCCATAGTACAATATTACCCCTGTGATAATATTTTAATAAATTAAATCCAAGACTTCTCTTCTAACACCTTAGCTTCCCTTAGTTTTTCAGTAAATATTTCATTCTATAGTTTCTAATATTCATAGATTAGTATGGAAAAAGACCTATGACTGACACCTTTTAAAATTAAAAATGATCACATTTAAGCATATTTCTTAAAAGTGCCCATTCTATTCTTTCTCTGTTTTCCTCTCTTTATTATCTTTATTCCCTAATTCTTTTGGTGCACTACAAACATTTAATTGGTCTTTGAGAACAGGGAAAACATGGAATTGTTTTTTTCCCCAGTGGAGAAAGAGTGCATGTTTTAATTTTCCCTCTTAGTTTTACCTGTCTCTGCTGCTTTTGGCCACAAATACTTTGTCATTGCTCCTTATTGTTGTATGCTGTAGTAAGTGATAACATGAATTGCTTCTTTCATTGATATTTTAACATCACTGCGTGAGTCATTCAAGTTTTAAAAAAATTCAATAGTGCCACTATGATTCATATTAGATTAGATTATTATATTACAGATTAGAATTATATAAGTACTGTGTTCTTAGCTGACTGATGATCATGCTGACCTTACTTCCTACTGCAGAAATATTAGGATCACAGACTCCTTAGTCTTTGTTCTCTGGTAATGCAGAGGATGAAGCATCTTGGGAGGGTAAATCAATATTTCTGAAATTTTCAGCAATCTCCTGGAAATGTTTCTTTTAGCTGTATAACAAGCCTGAAACACCTGCTTCTGAGAAGAAGCTTCTTAAAGGCAGGCCAGTCCAGGCACCTGTGTCACTTCTCTCAGCTTTTGTGGGAGTGCATCTTGTGGTACCTCACCCTTCTCATTTTGCTGGAGTCCGTGGGCCCTGATCTTTAGTGGGTGTTTTATACAGCTCTGAATCACTGAGTTTTTATGAACATAGGTTGATCAGACACTTCATCCTAGAAGCTGCAGTATTTTGGAGCACACTTTCATATTTTCTGTCTGATAAAGATCAGGTTAAAATAAGTCTGCTGCACAGCTTGCATCTACCCCAAAGTCTTCCACAGCGTTGGTGTATTTCTGACAAAGCAGCAGTGAAGTGTCCCTGGCCAATTGCTACAGAACACAATATTTTCCAGTGTGATAGTGTGATAGGGTTATTGTGCACACAGTAAGTCTAAACTTCTACCGTGTTTCTTCCACATTATTTTTATTTTTTTTACTCTAGAGAGACTACCTCTGAGAATAAGGATGTTGTTTCCGTCTCTTTTCTGCTAAGGTTTGCCACAAGGGTAAAAATATTCTGTGTGATGGACTGTCTCTGTTCCACAGAGTATAAGTAAACCTTCTTGTGTGTTTCATATGGGCCATTGACATGTTTAAAGATGAAACCGAAACACTGAATCAAAAAAGATTCTACTTAAAGAGACAGGATTCTTTTGCGTTGGTCTAAAAACACATTCCAGATTTTGTTTGGGAGTCAATTTGATTAAATAGTGATATTTCTCTTAATAACTTTTATTTGATCTGATGTGAACATATCGTAGCTGGATAAATACTGTAACTGCTCATAAGATTGTGTTTTGATTAAAAAAGTCCCAGAAGTTTAGATTCCATGTTTATTTTATTGCTTTTTTTTTCTCAGTCAAATCCTTAATGCATAGTAACATCTGATCTCTTAAGAACTTGACAAGGAATTTTTCAGTGAAGGATAAATTTCTACCTTCAACATCATAAGGGGGATTAATTTTTCTTAGCATCACTCTTTAGTTCTACTAAAAGATGTCAAAATGTCTGCACTTCAGAATGAAAGTGTCTATTTTATCAGCATAAAAGATAGTGTACATGCAGTAGTGCTTTCAGATTTTAGAAATGTCACTGTATTTTTATTGTGAATTATCATGGGCATTGACAGACTTCATGTCAAGAGTTAGAAACCAAGATATTAGAGGGGAGAATGTGCCTAAGGGAAGTGATGTAATCTTAAAATGTGAGTAATTACATGGTAAATTGAGAAGACTCCAAGTAATTCAGTTCAAACTAAGACTCTTCTGAACTGTGATTATTTTAACACTGAGCTAAGTATTTTGTTCACTTATTTTAAGCTGTACTTGTGTGACAGCCTGCCTGCATATATTACTCTTGGCTGTTGCAGAACAAAGAGCATCAACCATGTTGACACATAGGTACACTTGGGTCATCTAAAATCCCTCAAATGATTTTGCAGTTGTATATATTGTGTTTGATTTCCAACCACAGAATAAGGTACCCAAAGTGTCACATGAGTGCCTCCAGCTGTCGTGCTTCCAGAACCACAACAACGGCTGAGCACCGGGGTGGAGAAGTGAACCAGCCATTCTGTGATCTGCTTCCCCTGTCCTGTTTTGCCAACTTGCCTGCTGACTATTGAAATCAAAGCTTTTGCCAGAGATCCACTAATTTTTTTGGTAGAAAATATCTGTTGTTAAATAGTCCTCTCTGTACAGCTCAGCTCTCATCTCAATACATTTATTAGAAAGATAAAACATACAGTATGGTTTAGTTCTATGTGAAATATCATTATAACAGGAAAGCAAACTTACCTACTTGCTTTCCAATGTAATTTTTTTGTTTAAAAGGCGTGCTTGGATAGTAGTCAAAGTTTTTATCAGTAACCTGGATGCTAAGGGATCCAGAGAATACTGGTTTAATCAAACACACTGCTGAATACTTTAGAAAACTTAATTGTTTTCTGGGCTTGTGGCCTATTGTGACCCAAAGATCCAGAATCTGAGAAGACAACTGTTAAAAGAAGCAATGTAGAATGAAGACATAATTTGATTTTTTTTTCTCCAGTGCTTTCAAAAAAGCTGTAACAGAGAGGGTACCATGAACTGAAAAACTTTTCTATCAAACCAAGTCCTAAGGATCAAGAAATGAAAAAAATAAGGGTGAAGGAGGGAACTTTTAAAGGAGACAAGGGCTCCAAAATAGAAATGCCATTTTCTCCACAGAAGAGGAATCCCCGCAGAAGAGGGTTGATGGCATTTTGCAATTAAGCCTGGAGGGAATGGATGTTTAGTAGCATCTAATACACTTTAGTTGGCTGCAGATAATGGCCCTCTGGGCTATAAGTTTCCCAAAACAATGAAACACAAAATTTATCAAATAAAACATACTGTGTGTCACTGGCAGTTTAAGCTCCCTCTTGATAGCAACTCTGAATTTAAAACTCTGCTCACAGGATTATTTGTGTGACAGCTGTCACAGGTGCGCCTCTAAAACATTCAGTTTAAAACACTGCACTAGGTTTGTCTCTACCAGAGTACGAGCAGTTTTTCCACTTCATCTGACCTACAGGTCAGAGAGCAGAGGTGCCTTTCTGTGCTAGATAGGTCTGCTGTTCACTGAGGAAATGGGTTCTGTCAAGGAATATAACTCCCTGAGGTTTTTGCTGGCACACAATGGAAATTTGAGAAGGGAGAACTGCAACTGTAAATTGGCTGCATGGGAAGTTTTACAGAGGTAACTACAGGTAATATTTAGGCATGTGAAAAAGCTCTTAGACTTCCAAATTGTTCCAAAATTTCAGTGGTTTCTGTGAAGCATGTGAGATAGATTCAGAATCACTTTTCTCTGGACCAAAGCATTATTTCAATAAAAATGGGGCTGATAAAGTGCAAAACTGACCTAACAGAGAGATAGAACCATATTTGTTTTCCTCACAGGTATGCTAAACTTTGGTTTGGTTGAACCTTTACAAGTTTATTGAGTTTATTATTGTGGTTTTATTGAGCTCCAGTTGTTTTCTGTGGTAGTTTTCTCTGTCTTCTCATCAGGGGTTTAGGAAAACTTAAAGCAGCTAATTCTGTTCAGACACTAAAATATTAAAGAGGTATTTGATCTAAGGACAACAAGACAAAATACTACTGGAAGCAACTGTAGTCATTAAAACATTCTAATGTTCTTCTGTCCCTAGGAAACTGGAGGTGTCCCATTTGTGGTAGTTAGACTTTGGTGAGCATTGTCTGCACTGTTTTTAACAGGACACTTGAAAATAACACATCTGCTTGTTTGGTTGGTTCTGGTATTTTTTGCTTCCTGGATGAAGGAAGAGTAATCATGAGATAACAGGCCTGGCATGTTTACAGCCCAGTTTATTTTTCCCAACAGCATATTCTGGATTCTAGGTGTGTTCTCAATATTAAATTCTCTTCTACCTAAGGTGCAGTGCTGTGGTGTCATCGGATTGCCTCTCATACAGCCTGTTTCTTACTGCTGTTTGGAAGACCTCTCATGCATTATGCATAATTTTTTTGTTGGTTTAAAGTTCTTTAGAATAGTTTTTATTTATTAAAAAAGAAAGAAAAAACAAAACAGAAAAAAAAACCTAAAACCCAACAACAAACCAAAACCAAAAACCCCGAAGTTTTCCTAGCACCTGCTACAGTAATGTTTTATTTCTGTGTCAAACCCAGCTCCTGGAACTAACTCATTGATTAGAGCCTTAAAAAACTTTCTGATTTTTTTTTCTCTTCTTCATAAAACATATAATTGATTACAGAAGACTCTGACACACAGAAATAGTTTAGCTGCTGGAAAAAGTTTAGCTGCTGGTTTTGGAGCCAAATCTAAAACCTCATGTGTAATGCTGAGAGTCAGCAGGATTTTCCATATTTGCAAACTGTAGGATTACCAGAAGGGGAAAAAAGAAATCTAATGTCTGCATGAAAGCAATTGTAGAGATGTTGCAGGCTGTACAAACAGTTTTCATGATTACTTTAAAAGAATTTGGAGTGCATAAAATGAGTAGAACTTTCAAGGAAAAAGCTATGTATCAGATGACTGGTGCCACGTTGCTTTCAGTTGTGTTACAGCCGTTTGAAGAATCACTTTTCTCCATGAATATCATGATAGTTAACTACTGTGCAACAGCTGTCAAAATGCATATTGATGAAAAAGGACACATTCCCCAAGATTGTCAGATCCCCTCTTGCTTTTTTACAGGAAGTCCATTAATTTTTAATTGGTGGTTTAGACTTCTAATCAGTGTGGCACTTAATTATAAAGATGCCACATAGAGTTACCAAGATGCCATTTTTCATGTTCCTTGGCTTGTTCCTTGGCTCTTTTAAACTCCTGCTAGGGTTGCTCAGTGTGTATTTACAACTACTATGGTTGCAAAATGGGCATAATTTTTCATCAGCTTTTGTGTCAGTCCTCTCCAAGACAAATTACATGCCAAGATGTAGACCTTGTAGTCTTCCATCCCTGTGAACATAATGACAAGACTTACAAATGCTAAAATGTAGGAATTATTCATATAATAGTGTGTATTTATGTAATGGTCTGATTTTAATAAAGTAGGATAGAAATCTAACTTTTTAAAAATAAATGAGCAAAAACGACCAAAAAACATTAGAGATACTTTATGTGACTCTTATTTGCTTATCAATGAAGAAAGGTTTTGCTAAATCCATCTTCTGCTTATTATAAAAACCATTATATTAAATGTCAATGTCTTCTGCAACTAATATATAAGAGAATTTGCCCTGTCTACATATTTTTAACCACAGCAAAAAGCTTATCTTCCATGCTGGCTGTCCTGTGTCATGTTTGTAGTGGAAACTTTGTTGAACTCATGGTGATTTAAGCACAATGACACAGGAAAGCTATGGAGTTTGAGCTGATCACTTTTAAATATGACAAACTGAACCTACTTTGGAAACAATATACAAGCTGTGAGGTGCACAAGCTGCTTGTCAAGTTGGAAAAGGTAGTAACAAGCTCCAAAACCCAATACATGTTGGGAACAATCTTAATGACTTCCACTGGGAAGGCAGTAAGAATGAGTGAAACAGAGTAGTGTTTTATACCTGTAGAGCACAGAGTTGTTGGAAAAGGAGATGAAGTGGTTGTCTATGTGGGAAGGATAAAGTTATGATTTGAAATGGCCAGCAGAGCTGTGATTTATCACTGAGGAATGAAAGACCAGGAAATGGAGGGATTGTTTTTGTTCTCTCACTGGCAAGTAGACATTTTTCTCTGCATGACCTTTACTCTGCTTTGCAATAGTTGTTCAGATTAGGACACAAAAAATTCAGGGTGGGACCATAGGCTTTTACTGAAGTTCTTACACAATGTTTTGGTGTTTCCCTCAAAATCTGACTTAATTCCTCAGATGGGTGCCCTGCTGTGTAATCATCCTCTTGGTTGTACAGGGGATATATTCCTCTCTGAGCAAAATGAAGTCTCAGAGTGTAGTTATATAAAAGGGATTTTCTTTGGGGATGCTTCAGATATTTACTGAGTTTCTGAGGAAGAGGTATGCTTACCTTTGGGATTTTCGATTATTTTAGTGTATATTGCTAATTCTAAGCAACCATTTTGGTGGCTGGTCATGCAACATGGGAAATTGCTGGTGATAAGGGAGTATAATAAATTTGCTCATTCAAGAAGATGAGTTTCCAAATTTATGAAATAAATTACTGTTAGAAGCCAGGCTTTTTGTGAGGGTAATCAGAATGTCATCTGAATGTGCAAACTTTACCACCAAAGGTGCAAAACTTGTCCTTCAAAGCAGGTGATGTAAATGTTGCTATATTTTGAGTCTTTCTTGGTACTTCTGTGTCTTACCATATCCAATTCTATTCTCTGTGCAGGATGTGCCAAACAAAAGGGTTGTAATGGCCTTCTCAAGAGGATAGGATGCAGTAATTCTGTGATCAGTGATTTTAATTCCTGTTAAAGAGTATGACTTTAACCAGTTTGCATTGAGATTGTGACTGTCAGTGATGGTGGATGACAGTAAGAGATCAGCAAATATTATGAGCTGTTATTAGTTTCCCTTGCTTTTTTATTCTTGTGCCAGTGGCAGAACTTTCTGTCAAAGGAGTGAGTGCTTAGCATAATGACTCAAAATTGTATATCAGCTTGCTCATAGGCAGCCAAAAAGCTCACATAATGTGTAGCTCAAAAATATCTCAAAAATCTCCAGGTTACCTTTTCTCTCACCTGCCTTAAAACGTATATTATATATCCATTAAAGTTAATCATACAATGAAGAGCCATCACTGGAGCAAGCAGTCAGAACATAACATTGAGTTCCATTTATTTAAGTTGTGAGTTGCAAGCAAAATGCAAACAGGGAAGAGAAGGTATGTTGGCAGAGATAAAGCCAAATATAATCCCATTTAGCACTAAAAAAACTCTGTCTGACTTATTCATAAAATTCCACCTGTGAAAAACAGTCTTTCCTTGGATTTCTGGCTCCTCTGACATTTGATTTAAGCTGGAATTAAGCAGTCCTTCTTAGAACTTCGGTGGAATGAATTATACTTAATAAATGTATAGTATGTGTACCTGATAGGCATGCCAGCACTGTACACCTTATTATTAACATCCAATTATGTTGATGAATAGCAACTTAAACCATAATTTCTTAGACATATAAATTTTCAGTTCTAATCTGCAGCTACTTGTAAGTTTGCTGTGTTTGAAAGCCAAGGTAGTAATGTGCCAAGAGGGACTCACTGACTACCAAACCTGGGACATGCCCAGTGGCAGGGGTGACTCTGGGTCTTGGTGGGAACAGGAGAAATAGTGGAAGCAAAGAGGAAGCCAAAAGCATCAAGGCAACATGTTTTAAAGACTTTCTATGAATGAAGTTCTTCAACTAAAGTTGTTTGTGGTGTGGCAAGCTCTCAGGATGGTTACATTCTGGCAAAACTGTAGTTCAGCTGGAAATACTTGCCACTGGGTTGTTTTTTATGTGTTTGGCAGGAAGCGTTGATTTAGGTTTCATCTTCTTAATACATTTTTATGCAGGGTTTCAAATTAAAGTCAGGAGTAAAATAAAAGTATACTGGCTTTGATTAACTCATGTCATTTTCTGACTGCTCCTCTCTATCTTGAATGATAGAACAAACTCAAAATACGAAGTGCCTCTGTCAAGGCGTTCACAACTCTTTTATGTTTCTGTAGGACCATCCAAGGCATCCCATACCAATTTAGCAAAAAAATTCAGGTCTGATGAGAAGTGGATAGGGCCTTCCAGCTGAAGTTGTTACTGTAGACTTCCATCTGGAGCTGTGGGAAAGAATCTGGGATGCTTTATCATAGACTCTAGTTTTCTCAGTGACTAGGTGTCATTGTCTAAGGAAATAGAGGGCCCAAGAGAATTAGAGAGGCTTTTTTTTTTTTTTTTTTTCTCTATATTCTTTCCCTTTTTAAGTATGGATGGTTAATCTCTTGAAACTTCATTTGTTTAGAAGTAGATGGCGCATTGCAGGAAAAAGAATCTGGCTGCTCCCAGGATAGGGGGTCCAACTGGGTGTGTGTTTTTGAAAGCAATATCAGAAACTGAAGCAAATGGGAATTTTTTGGCTGACAAATTTTCTGTTGGAAATTAAATTTTGACTATACAGAACATGATGATGAATAGCATCCCTGTTTTGTGAATTTCATTTAAGTACTGAGGGTTTTTTTTAATTAAATGAAAAATATCTTTTGGTCTTGTGATTAAATGTTTCCTGACTAAAATAAAATTATGTGGTTTAGCTAAACTACTCAATAACTAATGTTGCCCTGTCCTCTGTGTGATGCATATTGGAAGCTCACAGGATATGTATTGCCTGGAGTATAGTTTGGCTACATATTACATTCTCCTATATAGTCATAGCCAGAACTTCACCCATAGAAAATCTGAGGGCAGGTGAGAAAGAAAGGTGTTGTCCCTTGATAACCTGTGAATCAATACTACCACACTCTTTAGTGGAGGGTAATTAAGCCCTGTAAAACATTGATTCATGGGTAAAAATAAACATCTGCACAAAGATAGTGTAATAAAATTAGCTTATTTTTTCAAGATTCTTTGTAGAAAGGGAGTATTTACCAAAGTGTTAAAACAATTTCTGTTATTCTACGATTTTTTTTCATAACAAATTGTAAGTTACTTTTAGGTAGGCTACTAATTTTAATCACTAAAATAGTCTTATTTTATTTAATAGTGTTTTATAAAGCATTCTGGGCAATGTGAAGAGAATGAGACCATTTTGAGTTGCAAATGAATCCCTTTTGGTAACTGTTCATCCTTAGAGGTAGAATGTCTCACAGGATGCTTTAAAACTGAGAGTATGAGCTAATGTTCTTCTCACTAGACTGGGAAGAACAGGTCTGCTGTCTTAACACTAACTCCTTGATTTGTCTAAAAATGTAATAAAGTCTACTTTGTGCTGCCCTTACAGGCTTTTGTTTAATCTTAATAGGTTTCTCCATTAGAGATTTATGCCCCAAAGGTATTTTAATGTATTTTAGTATTGCACTCTAAAGGAAACAATTACAGTACTTTCATACAGCAGTATATTGAGGACAAAGGTACGTTTTACTATTTTTTGAGCAATAGATGTAAAGTACAGAATAATGTGATAATCAGTCCTCCAATTAGATCGGTAACTGTGGTTCAAAGTTGGGTCCTGTTGGATTTTATGAAATCCTGTGGAGTTTTAAATGTTGCCTGGGCTAACTTTTGACATGAACTCTGTCAGTGACTCACTGACCATTTTTGTCATGAATTGCAGTGTTGAGTATATTTGCTTTTAGTCTCAGTTTAGTACATCAGGGATCTCAGGTCTCATTCAAAATCAAGGTTCTAGATCTGATGGTTCCAGACACAACTTAAGGGCACCAAGCCTAAAGCTATGAGTAAACAAAATCAAGCAATAGGAAATGGTTTTTTCTCTTTTGTTTTCCTTGACAGAATTTTTGCACATATCTTACTGCTATTATTAAGGGTTTTATTAGGTTCAAAGTAGTTCTCAGTTTTAACTGCTCATTTATTTCTGGGTACAGATTGTGATCGCCTTTTGGTGAATTGGAGAACTTTGAGGTTTTGTATCCCTCACTGCTGGCAACCCTCTTCAAAAAATGTTAGAATAAAGCCTCAGCTGGAACTGTGTGAGATTAAATGACAGTTGCTGGAACAATTCTGTTTCCACGATTCCAAATAATTTGGCACAATGGTTGTTTTTTGTTGCATTTTGCCAATGTAGAAATTAACTTTTTCATTACTCTCCTGTCTCCAGGAGTAGCTGCTCCTCCTCTGTCTGACCTAGTTATCTGCTGAATCAGTTGGTGGGGACAGTGTGAGTCCTCATGTGTGGTACCCTAACAGGTCTTGAAGGTATTCTGGTTTTTCTCCACCAGAAAGAGATTTTCAAAATTCAGTGCAAGGTCCTGACATTTTCGAGAAGGGATGGAGAGGCATTCCTCTAAAATATCAAGGAGTTTACATTTATATGTACACAGATACACAGACAGACATTTCCAAGCTCTTGCATAAGTAAAACCTTTGCTAGGATTACCTTCTCCTTGTAGTTTGGTAATGAAACTCATATTTAAAAAATACTTCCCAAAAAGGCTATCAAGACACTGAGCATGATCTACTGACAAGAAATTACTCCTCATTTCCCTCCCAGGGGGAAGCCTTGAAGTTATGTGGAATTTTTGATTTTTATTTTTATGCCTTATAATTTACCTGAAATTGAGAAAATCTTTGTCATAAATTAAAAAAGACAAATAATCTCTCAACAAAATGTAGCAAAGTGTATAATTATATTCTTATCAATGTACAGGGAAGGCATTTATGAGTGCATGGTGGTTTAAGTGAGCTGTTATGCTTGCCTCTTTTAAGCATAACTACTTTATAGAGCAGCTTCAAGTGTGGGTTTCATTTTGGTTTTTAACAGCAAATTTTTTTTTTCTGTATTTCTGTAGTTGTTCCTGTGAACATCTGCAGCTCATGTCATGGTCTTAAGCTAAAAGGACTGTGACCTGTCCTATCAAATCAACACAATATTTGTGGTTATCAGCATGACTTTACAATTAGCTTTTAATTAAACATGGCGTTGCTTTTTGCCTTTCCAGTTTCTGAGACAGCACTGAAGTCTGTTTCTGTTGCAGAAAATCCAGCTGTTGTCCTTTGAGGCTGCTCATCCTATCTCAGACTCCTCTCATATTTTCAGCATGCCATTTAAGCTACTGGTTTGCCCTGTCTAGATGTTCTGGATCCACTGATTTCCTTTGCTCAGTATTTACTACAGTTGACAGAATGAAATAGAAACTTCAGCTTAAAGTCCTTGCCTTAAAGTTTGTCCACTACCTTGTTTTCTATTTTTTTTTTTTTTTTTTTTTTTTTTTTTTTTTTTTTTTTTTTTTTTTTTAATTTCTACTTTTAAAATACAGCTGGCTTTTTCTTATAACATAAAGTTGTAGGAACAAGTGGTTTTTCTGGTAAAAGTGTGTCATGTCTAAATATCTTCTCTGATATCTGAGCATTAATGCTTCCCAAAAGTTTCAGAAATGGATTCTGAATTTGTAGAAAACTAGATGATCTGATTTCATGCTGATCTACTTGGACTGAGTACAGGATTTTCAGTTGCTGTGTATTAAACCACACAGAAACAAAGCTGTGTATGTCAGGCTTGCTATCTGTCAGTGTAGGCAGCAGTGAATTACTCAGTGGTTAAAAGATGTGGTGTTAATGAACAGCAATGGAAGTAAAACATGCTTTTCATACTAAGTATTTCATTGCAAAAAAAAAAAAGGCAAAGAAACCGTGTAGTTTTGTTCATAAGCTCTTGACTTGAGTTCAACAGAAATAACATGACCAAAATGTTGTGGCAATTTCTGTCACAGCCTGTTTTGATTCTCAAAGTGGCACAGCTATTTAGAGAAGAAGTGTCAAGGAAAACCAACTGTACACCCTAAGGCAAAGTGGCTGGGTTAAGTTGTTTGAGTTTAGGGGTTTAGATTTTATTCCTGCTTGGGATAAACACAGACGTGTAAACAACATCAGTGTAGAGTATAGGGCAGGAAAACTTAATATTCTTTTAAACACAGTGCAAAACTGGCTGAAGCTGGTGGCCAGGCCAGTTTCTTATGTCATCATGAAACTTTTGATTTGTGTGTTCCTAAAAGAAAGATGGCGCGTTTTGTGTGTAAATGGGAATTGCACAAGGACTGCTTTGTAACTTGGATTCTGGAGTCAACCACTGCTATCTAAATAGTATAAAACATGGTAGAAGCTTTTGCAAATACCCTCAAGGCCTTGCTTGTCTCAGTACTTTCTAGAAGAAAAAATTATGTACTCAAAAGCTTGTCAGCATTTCTGGTGTTGGTGTGGGTTTTCCTCTCTGTCTCTCTGTATTTGGAACCTTTGCACTCACAGGCTGCCACAGGTTTGACAATGCTCCTGCTCACTCTGAACAGACAAATGTATTTCACCAGCACTGGGTGAATCAAACAGTTGATCAAACTACTAGTTTTCTGTTCAAATTACTCTGGCTTTTAATGCATATTCCCATGACTGAAAAATACTCTAAACTAAACTTAATAGAAACTTAATATAAACTTATCCAGTTGCCCACATGGCTTTTTTTTTCTTTTTGAGAAGTAGTTCAAGGCTGTTGTGTGTTAGCACTTCTTGGTAAATCCCAAGTGCTGTAAATTCCAACTTTTTTCAGGTACAGTTATGATTAAAAATAGTGCTATGAAGTTTTATTCAGGTCTTCAAAATAGAAGAGAGAGAACTGAAGAGCCATGATTTAAGATAAAGAGTGTGATTGAGAGGTAAGTGCATTTGACTGTGTTCCTGTGGCTGTTTAAGAAACATAGTGATTTGGGAGTTGCTTTATTTTAAGAATCCCTCAGCCTTGAAGCCAGAATCCAAATGCCAAATTACCTAATTTGAAACTGATGTGTGCAACTCAGGGAAGACAGATCCTAGCAGCCACAGCAGCTCCTCTGGTAGTTTCCAAATTCTGTGAGATGTAATAGTTGGGATGTAGAAAGCAGCTCTCCAGTCTGCATTCAAACTGTGGTCTTTCTGCTGGGACTGACAAATGAGAAATGTTACATGCTCTGGGAAGTGAGTTGAGGCCACCAGTTCTTCCCATATGTCACTGAGCTGCTGCCAGAAGTTAATGACTTTTAGCCATTACTGTTCTGAGCTTTCTTTATAATGAGCAAATAGTGACAAGCTACCTCGCTCATTAATCTTAGAGCTATGAAAACTCTTTTTTAGCTCTCTCAGAATTATTCTGTGCCTTTAGCAAAAGCATTTTACTGCTTCCAGAAGGCTGAAGGGTGTTTGGGAAGCAGACTCCTGGAAGTATGCTAGGCAAGCAGACTTCTATTTGATGTGGGCTGGCTTTTTAATATTATACTATGCAACATAGCTACAAGTGAGGAAACATTTAATTTATTCAGTTGTTGGATTAGTAATTATTTATATTTTCAGTACTTAAGTTTAGAAGGGAAGCTAAAATGATTTTAAAGTAAAATTTAAAAAAGTCTCCTGGCAATGAGTAGTGGGACTCCTGTCATTGTGTGGGACAAACAGAGGGAGGATGTACATTCAGGTCACAAATATGCTCCAAAAGGCATCAAACTTGCAAACCTGCACATCATAGACAGGAAAATATGTAACAGGGTACAGGAACTCATCCATAGTGAAACCAAAACCCAAACTGCTTCTTGCAAGTACTGGAGCTAGCTAATTTCCAGCTGTGTTTCTAGAGCCACTCCTACTCCTTCCCCACTTTATTTTTCTTTCTTTTTGAATGTAATATGAGATATTTCCTTTCTGTGTGGAAAATACTGATCTGAGCTACATGTTTGCTCTCAGAATCTGTCCCAGAAGCCCATTTTCCCCCTGAGTCTGGGGGTGACAGTGGGAAGCAGACGAGAGGACTGCACCCTTTTGAATAATTTGATCCACGTAATGGTCCAGGGCTCATATGTGTATTGCTCTATCATGGAGTCTACTATGAATTTGGACTCAAAAAAGGAAAGATTAGTGGGAATGCTTCAAGGCAACAGTTTAGTCTCTATATAAGTCCATGGTGTCACTTAATCAGCAAGTGCTTGCACAGTGTGCTTTTCAAAGGAGGCAGAGAAGCAATAAAAACTGTGCTGGTGTGAAACACCAGCAGCAGAAACTCTTAGCCTGTATCGGATTTTACTTGCCCCTCCTGGGTTCTGCTGCATTTTTTTAATTGATTTTCATCCAACTAATTGATATTGCTTTTAAATACAGTGTTAGTAGCTGAACTTCAGTGCTCCAGGCCCACTGTGTTAGGTCATGTTTGACTTCTGTAGTAAGTGGGTCAAAACACAGTTCACTGCAGCCAAGAGAGTTTCTTACATCTGTTATTAATAGCTGACATTACTGAACGTTTTAGACAAGGTCTCCTCTCCTACATGCCCTCATGTTCTTGCTTTCTTGCTTGCACTTGCCCTCACTGTTGCTCTTGCAAACACTGTTGCCTGCTCTCATGCATTTCCTTGCTCTCCCTCATGTTCTTTCCCACTTGCTCTTGCTTCCTCTTCTTGCTCTCTGCTCCTCTCATCCTGTCTCACTCACCCTCACTCTCTCTCATGCCCTCTTGCACATCACCTTTTACACACACTCTCTCTCCATTTCCCCATTAAACTGTCAAAACCAGATTCCTGATTTCCAGCTGACTAGAAAATCCTTTAAAATATCTTCTCAATTCATAAGCACTTAGAGATGCATAGTCATACTCATACTGCAGGCCTGTTTCTCATAGGCTCAATTATCTTGTACATATTGTTACTACAAAATGTTTTTTTGAAAAGTGAGACATATTTAATTGGATTGTAGTCTGACTTACATTTTACAGTATAAGCACCTACATATTTATTCTGTAATTACAGTCCTGGAACACTTTCTGTTTATTCTTTCTCTTGCGAACCAAAGCTCAGTGTGGACTGTGCATGTGATTTTTGTTTTTAAGTAGCCCCAGTCAACTTTTCATCAGTTTCAGCTATCTGACATACATAAAAGTGAAGATCTACATTTAGAATGTTTTTCAAAATTTTAAGTTCCAAAATTTATTTTCTTTATTTCTTGTAAGAAACACAAATGTGAAATTACCTTGTTATTTACACTTTCTTCACCTCCTTTTTTTTCCTGTCCCATAAGCAAAAGGAAAGAAGACCAAAGGCTGAATGTTTTTTCCATTTTGTCAGGGATCTGTTCCTCTCAAAACCAAGCCATTCCTATTTATTAAAATAGTCAACTCAAAGTTACTTGTGTGGGTGTGCTGGTTCAATTTGCTTCATAAATTCAGTGGGCAGCATCTAATTTAATTTATTTTGTTGAATAAGTTTTAGATGTGAAACCATGTTTGTATTCTCAGAGACATGATACAAGTGACTTCTTACATGTCTTTGTTGTTGAGGGAATTCTCAGGATACACAGACTCAGATCCCACACAGTAAACTCCATTTCCTTGAAGTGTCACATGAAAATAAAGCACTTGTATTAGTGTATATCTGTGATTTTTCTGTCTACGATTGCTCGTTTAGTAAGTACAGGTTTTGTATGCAAGGGACGTACGAAGAAATGGGGAGGTTAAAAAGGGCTTGCAAAGTATAAAGAGAATACTTTTCCAGCTGAAGTTAACAATGTGCTCAACTCATGTCATTAAATTAAAGAGTAATTTACAAATGTCACTATTATAAGTTTATACTTGAAGGTCACAAGTTCCAATCCTTGTTTAAAATCTGGCTATACTCCTTGCATGTGTTTAATTCTAAAGTCTTAAGAATAAATTTTTTGGCTGATTTACGTAGACTGTGGCTGGATCACTAGTAGTAATAAATAAAGGCTGTGTCTTTTGCAATAAATATTGAAAAATACTTTTTTGTGATGGGCAAGCAAACCAGCAAACTTGTGTCAGGTTGGGATTTTTTTCACAAAACAAGTGAAAAAGCTAATGGGATTTTATATTTTGCAGTTGAGTGCATAGCACTTAAGACAATCACAAGCTACAAATGCCCCACTGTTCTGTTTTTCTTGCTGAATTCCTGATCATGCACGAGTTTTTTTTCTGCTAGAGAGCCAGAGGAGCACAGGATACACACCTCAGCAGGATGTGCTGGCTTACAGAGAGAAATAGATGGGATGAGGTTTTGTGATTAAGACAGACTAGAGACAGGTTGGTGCTGTTTCTAAACCTGTATGTACAATTGCATACAAGGCAAGTAACTTTCCTTTCATGCAAACATTGTCTTCAGAATACATCTATTGATCTTGCAGTTAGCCAAAACATGTTTGCAAAACCATTTTGACCATCCTTAGTAATTAAATGTGGCTATTAACATAAAAAGGATTAAATAATTACATGTTGTAGCACTTTATATGCAATTACCTTCCGGTGACCTTTGCCTTTTGCCTTTTCCTTTGCCTTTTGACAGATGTCACCAGAGTTGTTTTTATGGATATTTTTAACAACTTGAAAAAAATATTTTGTTACGTTACTGATACTTGTGCATGAGTTTAAAAGAAGCACAAGAAGATGTGATGCATTTTTATTTTATATATTTTTCTGAATTGTGACAGTTGGTATTATCAGTATGCTGTCTGTTTGCCAATATTGTAACACTCTCAGCAATAATTCATCTAGTGGAAATATTTCACTAAACTGTAACTTCTGGTTCTCAAAAGAATTTGAAGCTTCTTGGGTTTTGTTTATTTATTTATTTTTAACTAACTGTTGCAGTCCTTTTCTACAGTGGTAAGCAAAAATGAGTACCTTAAATTACTACAAACATGAAAGCTAAATTGTCTTGACATCAGATGTTCCTGGATAGATTTTTGACAAAAATGGAGTGTGGGCTGTTTTGTCAGCCCTAAAGGGATAATTTAATGAGTGCATTAGTTTCTGGTACACTTTCTTCAATAATGCAAGCAAAGCAGGTTTTGGGTTTGTTTTTTTAATAACTTGATTGAAGAGGACGTAAGTATTTTCAGCTATTAAAGGAGACTAACGTGCATGTTTATTCTTCATAAAAACAGTGAAATTTTGTATTTTTTCATGTGATCCACAGTTTGGCTGTTTTTTTTAAACTGAACAAAACTATACGAAAACAAAACGAAGCAAAAAACCAAACCAAAACAAAACAAAAAAACCCACAAACCACACTTCTGCCACATAAAGAGGAATTTCCTAAAGAAATTTGGAGAAAGGGAAATATTTAAGAGTAATTTTTAATATCACTCTGATGTAGTGCTCGGTCATACTGTTTTTATACCTTTTCTACCAAAAGTGTCTGTGGAACCTTCTTGTTCCTGGAGAGCAGGAGATCATAAAGGAGCACATTTCTTCTGGACTCTGACACCTGCCTGTTTTTCTGCCTGTTTTTCATCCCCAGCTGACTTTTCTGTTCCTGAAGAACTCCATAAAATACAGCAATAGTCCTGCACAGCAATGAGTCTGCTTCCTAAACAAGACAGCCCCTAGAAATGTTTGCCTTTTGTTTTCAGCAAAGTCTTTACTCTAAGCAGATGTAGAATTCACCTGTAATAATGCAGTGTGTGTTTAAGATACTACAAATATCAGTGAACAACCTTTAATAGGACATAACAATTGTCAGGATGTGTTGGTAAAGGTTTCCCAGAAGGGACTATATTTCAGCTAGAAAAGGGCAAACCTGCCAACTTATTTTGAGATTAGAAGCACAATCAGTGGGAATGTTCCACCAACTGCACAAAGAGATATTGAAGATAATACTTCATCTTCAGATGAAGCATTGCCCTTTCTCCAAAGTAATATCTAATTATTAATGCTTGCCCAAGAATAGCTGTGCCGCTTCACGCGTCTCACCTTTTTAATACTGCACTTTTAGACTTGGTCTTTAGGAATGGTAACATCTAGCATAACCTTTAGAGTTTAATTTTTGGTATAAATTATGTAAAGAAAAATCATTTATTAACCACTAACAATAGAGCTAGCAGGTCACCCTTGACAGTGACTAATAATCTTCGAAGAGAACTCCATGATGAAAAAACAATTGCTGAGACACCAGTGGCAGCAAATCAGAAAGTCATTAGCACACATCATATTGTCACAGCAAAAACAGCAGGACCAAGTCTTTGTTGAGAGAGGGATTTAAGAATTTAGGGGAGATGAATTCAAAAAGTTTGGTTTTCTCACTGCAGGTTATAGGTATGGATGAAATGGTTACATGCATCAAGGGAAAGAAAGGGCACAATTACCCATCGTAAACAAATTTTTAGCAGAGTTTTTTCTTCACTTGATAGTGATACTTTCTACTGGTAACTTTAGCTGTGCAACTTTAGCTGTTACAACAGTTATACAGAATTGGAGAAGAACACAGTTATTTCTATGTTCCTGCAGAACTCCACACCTCAGCAAGTGTGAGCAGGTGGTGTTTTCAAACATGTGAAGAGTTATCTCTCCCTCTGTAAGACCAATGGTCAGAAGGACTTGGGTTCTGGGAGTTTGTGTCCATGTTTTTTATTTATGGGAAATCTGTTATTCCTGCTCTTCAGTAGGTGCAGGAGAGCTATAAAAAGCTTCTTCTTATTGGAATTGTCAAGAGATGTTCAGGTATTTCTAAGCATCAAATAGGTGCTGTGTTTATAAAAATTGAAGAACTTGGCTATCCTTGAGAATTAATTAATGGATGAACTCAAATTAGACATATTTTCATTTGGTGTCTCCATCCTACCCTTGCTAGTCCTGTAAAATTTTAAATCTTTCTATTCAGTGTTACAAGAACATGCATATTGTAAGTTACTTAACAAAAATGCTCTGATTCTTAGTTAAGCTGCAGATGTGCAAGGCTCCAGATGTTAGCTTAAGGCTCAGATTCACTAAAGTTTCAAGCAGAAGCTCTCTGTTTTGTATAGCAGAAGAAAAAGAAGACTTTTTTCCTTTCCTCTTAAAGATCATGTTGTCTTTCAGAAAATGTCTTCTGTGTTTCTCCTTTAGTCACATTGGGATGTTAACCTCTGAGGGCAGAAACACAGTGGGCTTCCTTCAGTGGTCTAATTGCTCTTCATCCCTATTCAGCGTGATGTGCTGTTTCTTACAGAACTGAGCAAAATTGACAAGATTACTATGACCAGTCATTTTGTTTCAGCACAGCCAATTTATGAGTATTCATATTACAGTCTGTAAGGATTTGTTGCTTCATCCTCCTAGAAACAGAATTGAATAGGACCTGATTTTTCTGAAGATCCTAATGTCTAAAAAGTGGCCAAGAGTAGACAAACTGATGAAACAATTCATTAGACAAGGGGGCAGGGAGATGGACTGGAAAGAAGCTGAGCTGCTGACCTCAGCACATTGTGATAGTGGCTTGAAGTGTGGCTAGAGGTGTGTCACTGGTAGGCAACCCAGGGGTCAACACTGGGTCCAGTACAGTTATTCTTGACCTAGACAACAAAGTGTGAGGGCTGGTTGATGCAGCAGATGTCTGTGCTGCAATCTGAAGGTATCTTGGGAGGCTGGAGAAATGGGGCAAGGAAAAGCTCATGAAGTTCAACAAAGACATGTGCAGGATCCAGAGGAGAATAAATCTGAGCACCAGTTCAGACCAGGGTCTGAGAAGCAGCTTTGCAGAAAAGATGTTGGGGAGCCTGGTGGACCAAAACCATTAAACATGAGCCTGAATAAACCCTTGTGGCAAAGAAAGCTGCATTAGAAAGGCTCTAGTTATGCCTGCCATATCTAGAGCTCTGTGTCCAGATCTTTTCTCTCCAGTACAAGAGGAGACATGGATATGCTGGAGCAAAGATGATTAGAGGAGTACATACAGAGACATATAGAGAGAAGCTGAGACCTGGCATGGTTTGCCCTTGATGAGAAAACTCATCAAGGAAAGCATTTTGCTACAAAGGGAGTCCGAACACTGGAATAAAGGGAAACTGTACTGCCTGGAGACATTGTGGAGTCTCCTGTGAGATGTTCAAAACCTACCTGTTCATTATTCTGGACAATTTGCTGTATCTTGAGCTGAGGGGTTTGGACCAGGCAATCACCAGAGTTTCCTTTCTGAGACAAGCTGTGATGCTGTAAACTGGGTACAATCCATGAATCCCTGGTACAGTTCCAAATAGAAACCATTACAGCCTTTTCGTGGAGCATGAGGCCAGTGGTTATTTCGCCTGAAGGTAGACACATTCTGCTTTTGCCTAGGCTGATCCAAACAAATGGGAAGAGAACTGCAGTTTTATTGTGCCAGGCCTGTTTTCTAGCTGTTTCCACAATATTGACCCACTTAAATGGAGATAGAAATTAAGTTTCAAGTGCTGAAAATATCCAATTAATAGAGATTGCTGAGCAACTCTTTTGCAAAGCTCCTAATCTACAAACACTTTTCTAATCGATAGCTATTTCTGTTCAATATAACCCCAAGGTGACTGTATTCTGTCAGCTGAGAGTGAGACATGGAGCTCTTGAAAACTTGGAAGATTCATGTCTTTGGGAAAAAAATTAATTTTTTTTCAACACATTTTCCAGAGTAGCATGAAATTCAGCATTCTTCATTCCCTTCACTTATTGGTATAATCCTGTCTTGGCTGCACAAGGTTTCCAAAGCACTCTTTTTCTTCTGTTTATACTGATTCAAGGGTCATTCCCTGATGGGACATCTGTTGGTGGGTAAATGCTTGTACACCTTCCCCAAATCCTTTGTGTCTTCTCCTTTAGTCATTAACTAAGTCCAAGCCAAGAAGTGACACGTCTTGAGAATTTCCAGTGGTGCTGTGAATGGATTGAGAAATGTTTGCAAAATTCAATAACGTGGATTACAAAGTATTTTTGCTGTACTAAGTTTTAACCTGCATTTCATGATGAGAAAAGCCTCTATGAACTCACCTGCAGTGTACAGTGGTCCAATTAATGAATATTCCTGCAGGGAAAATCGTGTCTGCTCTGATGGGCAGCGGAACAGAAATTAGTTTCAGGATTGATGAACGTTTATGCTGCAGTCTACTCCAGACAGTCCACGCTGGAAACATTAGCATCCTGCTCCCTTGTCAAAGCTCAAAATGAGTGAAAACCATTTAATTTTTTTCTGTGCAATTTGAGTAAGTGACAATTGCTAATTTTACACCATTTTTCTGCCAAGTCTCTCTCTAGGTGGCAGAAAATTGTTGTATGTGGTGAATTTCTTCATGTTGTCTGGGAAAAAGTGTCACTGGTTCAGATGATGCTCCTGACTAGCATGGAATTGCTTTTATTTTATTTCATCAGAAGTAGCTGGTTCTCCTCTGTGACCCTGATCAGAGAGACACCTGTGCTCAGTACCTGTCACTCAGACAGTAGGAGCAGTAAAGACTGATCAGCACATTGCTCCAAAAGAAGCCATAGTCACACCATGTCCCCTGAAATCTCTATGCCCATAAAATGCAGATAATCAAACAGAGGAGGAACACAAAAGAAATGGCCAAATTCACAGACCCTTGAGGTGAGGAAAAAAGGTGGATAAATTTCATGCTTCCAAATGGCTTCTTTATTACATCTTTCAGTTCTGGAAGGGGTGTATCTGTTCAAAAGGTATTGTAGGGAAAGGAATAAATATTCAGGTGACAACAGTATGCTGCAACCTGCAAGACAGAGATATCGGTTGCAGGAATGCAGTGGAATTTTGGATTGAAAGGATGAATTCTTGCATTCAAATCTGAAATGCTGTATATGAAACTTGTTTGTTTGGAATGTAGTTTTCCCCAGATGTATCAGTATTTCAAGGGCACTTACTAAGAAAACCAGATGGATTTACAGATGGAACAGGGCTGTTATGGATTTGATATCATATTTCTGTTGTTTGAAAGAAAGTAGGAAAAATTGCCCTGATATGTAAAATTGCTGATTAATATCTAAGCACTTAGACATGACAGTGATTGGGTAAACCACTTTATTTTACTGCAGAGATTACAGAGAAAATATAACACACACACAATTCTGTTAATTTATCCACATAACAGTGGAGATATGAAATCTTTAAAAGAGTGAAGATAGACTGCATAAGTCTGTCCTTAGTCAGCTTATTCTGAAATATAGTGGGATCACATTTAAAACCAATTTTAGCCCATTGATCAGGTGGAGGTTGAGAGATGAATAGATTTTTTTTTTTTAATCATTAGAGTAGCAGTTTTTTGTATCTGGCACTTACCCAATGTTCTGCCCTGTGCCTTGTGAACATCATGTCATCAGTTCTTGCAGGGCAGCAAAGCTGTATTGTAAGATGCTGTTTCTGATGAAGCAGAAAAAAAAAAGAAACCCTCAACAAAATCATGTTTTGCAAGTGTTTTTTCAAACATGCAGCACAGCCTGTCTGAACCTGCTTACTTCTCTCAAAGTCTGGAATTGAAATATTTTCCTGCAACTTGGATGCAAGAATACATATCTCAGGAGCAGACTGTACTCCTTTCTGTGTATGTATGTGTGCCTGAGTCTCGTATTGTAGGAAAAACCCTTTTTCCTTTCCATGGCTCCTGAAATTTATGCAGTTGGCAGGCATTTCAAGTTGTAATTGTGAGTTGCTGGATGTTAACCCAAACACTTTCTTTCTTTGCGGGCATGGAATAAGCAATAGGGGGGAAGAAACAAAGGGGCAAAACAGCTTGCTTGGTTATATAAACAAATCAAGTGACTACTGCTGCCCATCAAGTCTTTCACTGCAATAGGGACTCACTTCTCCCCGTGTGCTGCTGGTGCCAAGACTATTACTTGTTGTACTTATCATCAAATCAGCTTTCTATACTAATTAAATCTCTTGGAGTTCGCTCTTGGCATCTCTTAGGCAGACTGGCCTTAGCTTTGGACACTGGCATAAATATGTGGTCGTGTCTGTGTAAATTCTCAGTACCGTTTATTTTGATTCCTGGAACGTGAAAAAATAGGGCTTAATATTTTCAGCTTCTTTCTGCTACTTTAATTAAAATCAATAACTGTCTCTGTGATAATGGATGGTCTTCCTGGACAAGAGCGATTGGCCTGTTCAGAGAGAATGGAGTGAAGGGAAAGGCATTGTAAGACTGTGAATTGTCTTACCCATTAGATATGATGTAGAGATCTTTCAAAAACTATTCTGTTGCATTTTCTATTAAAAAAAAAAAAAGGATACATGTGAGTGGATAGTATTTAAAAATGCAAAACTGATGAGGAGCTGTTTGCTTTTTAATACAGTCTCAGAGCTGAATATGGAGATTGTAAGCATTGACCCTGAATTTTGCTGATGCAGTATTTTCAATCTGAAGGGATTTTCAGAATAAATAGGAATCACACAAAGAACTCTATCACTGCATAGGCTCTGTTTTGACAAACAGTCTTCACTCTGAGTACTGACCACTGTATTTCCAGGATTCAGTTAAAGACTAAATTTTAAAAACTGCATTTGAACTACAGGTCTCATTTGGGAATAAATGGATTTTATATTTTAAGTATCATTTATATTGTTTGTTCTACACCAGGCAAATGCAGAGAGTCTTACTGCATTTGAAATTGTTTAATGTGTAGAAGACATCCCAGGTATGATGTATGTAAGAAATTAATATATCAAATATCCTGTAAACAAAGCAATATACCCTATTTGGCTGTGTCTTTCAGAAAGATAAAATGCAGTTCAGCAGTGTTAGAAAAAAAACTTCATTTCTTCTCTTATACTATTCCTTTTTAGTTAGTCCAATCATTTTTCTATTTCGTTTTCCCCACAAAACTCAGCTTATCAGAGTAACTTTTATGGCCACTTTCTTTAAGACAGCAGAACTTCCATGAGTGAAGATTATTTGCTTTAGGATTTGAGGCTGTAATGCAGGAAGAGTCTAAAACTGTTAAGTAATATAAGTGGGTCTTGGAAGGGGAATACTTTGCTCTCATGGAAAAACAGAACAATGAAGTTCCCAGTAGGGCTGCCACAAAGCAACACAAAGCTTTTAGCTTAGAAAAGGATGCAGAAGATAGAGAGCATGATTTGGATGCCAATTAAGAAAAATCTACTTAGCTTAGTCTGAAGTCCATTTAAACTTTATATTAGCCACAGAAAGGAAGTTACTGATTAAAAATTGAGTTGTTATCAAGCAGTTCTTAAGCAGGAGGCTTGATTTCTCCTTCTGGCTTTCCTCGTATCATCTGTCTTCTCTGTATTCCACACAATTGTGTTTTTATTTCTGTTAAGCCAGCTGGACCATTTAGTGGGTAAAAGCTCATGATTCACTATGTTCATACCACCATGTCTATCTTAATATTTTGCTTGATAGGCAGGGCAGCTTCTGAGGATGGTGCTATTGACAGAACAATAAATACAAGTGAGTGAAAATAAGGAAAAAAAAACAAACCTGGGAGTGTTAGAATTAGAGCTGTCTGGAAATCCTGGTAGCATAATTATTAGTCTTCCTCATTTTTTTCTTAAAACCCTGCTTAACACTTCTGTCTGCATGTATGCAAAGCTGCAGACAGGTTGCTGTACCCAAATGGCTGAGAATGCTTTTTTTTTTTTCTGCTCAGACTGGTCTCTGTAATGAAACTGAAATGAAACAGCACAAGTGAGTTCCTTTTTGTTACTAGGACAGCAAGGCTTAAAGTAACATTACTGGCTCTCACTGGGCATGTGTTGGCAGGGGAGATGGAAAATTCAGTCTTATTTCAGAAATAATGTGAATGTGTAAAGAAACTTAAATTGAATATGATAATATATCTGTTCATAGATCTGTGCCCCCGTTTGTAAAAAGACAATGGTTTTTGCAAGTGAGTGTTATATCAGGCAGCATTTAGTTTGTTAGGACACAGGCTGCTGAAATCCAGACTAATAGTAAATAGATTGGTGTTAACATGCAGCAATTGCATGAAGCAACTACCAAAAGCTGAGTCAAAAGTGTTCCATTTTAGATATGTTTCTATAGTTTTAAACATTTTAGCTTCTGCTTGACTATATCTTGTGTCAGAATATCAGTATTTCTTGGACTAGTATTTAGTTAGATACACTATAGTGTCTCTGAATTAACTGTTACCTCAGGAAGGAGGTAAGGGAAGTGCCTTCTTGTTAATGATCACCTCCTAAAACATTGGAGATAAGTGAGCAGAAGATGGAGTCTGGGATTCATTCTATTTTTTGCTTAAAAACATGCAACTGCATTTTAAAAATGATCCATTATTCTGAAAAAAAAACCAGAAAACATTTTCTCTTTTTACTAAGCACAACATGGTGTAGCTAAGTCATGTATTACTGGATCATTGCATGTGGACAAAACATCTTGCCATTATGTTTTGGGTCTTGATCTTTGTGTTCATGCTGAACTCCTGTCCCTGTGATTTTAGCTAGGTTCTCGTTGCAAGCTAGGAACCTGTTTGACTTTTGTGTTTTGTGTGACTCTTATTGAGGTCACGTTGCAGATTTCAGCTGTGGTTTCAGCTTAGAGCCCCAGGGTATGCTTGAGCCCTGACTCTCTGGTCACTCATGCAGCAGAATTTGTTGTCTTTCTCCAGCCTGAAGTTGTCCAACTGTCTCATCAGGTCCTGTAAAAACTGAATGCTTGAACTTTTATAGTTAGCACAAACATCTGGGACCTCTCTGCATGCTTTTTGCAATGTACATGTGAGGCCAAATGATGGGAAACTGGGATTAAGAGAATTATTCACATTTTTGCTCTTAGGAAATGGAGAAACTGCAGAGTGTCTTGTCACTTCCCCGACTCTATTCAGACTTGTCCAGGACAGAATTTTGTTGTTATATTGTACCCACAGGATTATTCAAGTGCTGCTTTAAGAAGCTGCCCTGAAACTGGTAGGGATCAAGATGGGGGTAGTCACTGGGTAGGAGGATTAGCACCCCAGGCCACATTAAAGGATTTTTCTGGCTAGTATGGTGATTTGCATTTTCTCCATGCAACATGTTAGTTGTTTATAAACAATCTGTATTCTTGCTAGCAGAATATGGAGAACAATGGAGATGATTTCTTGCATCAGCGTCTGTGCACACAATAAAATCCCAGGAGAGGGAATAAATTTGGTGAGTATGGGAAGTCAGGAGCAGCGTCTCCAGACTCCAGAATCTGGAGTGTACACATCCCTAGATGTATAACTAGAGTTTACTTTATGAAAATGTCCTCAACAAATCAAACAAATACCTGAAGACTAAAGAGTGAAATATCCTTTTGGTTACATGGGAAGAGGGAATTTTCACTGAGACTGGCTGCTTGCTGACCTGGCCAAATACATATAGATGATAATTTTATATATTATTACAAGTAAAGTGTTTTGTTCTTCACATATTATTTTTCTGCCTACATGCAATTTTGTCTACTGTTAAGGAGATGTGGGGCAAAATGCAGCCATGCAAGTGGGAGGGCTCATGCTGCTTAGCTGGTCCAAAAGGGAGTAAATCATAATAACTTGACAGACTGAGCGATAGGTGTTTTATTTCTTAGTATCTCTAATTTCATGATTACAGAACATTCTCTTATAATGTAATGGACAATGGAATTCGTTGAGTTTTGTTAGAAATTTAGAAAAAAAGCCTGAAGTATTCAGCAAAACCCATGTTTTCTGCCTTTAGGTGTTGTAGATGCTGCCATTTTTCAAGGGTTTTCTGATAAGGCTTCTTTACATTTTGTTATTTTGCATAGTTTTTCCTGAATGAATCTTTGTGTCATATAGATCTTCCCTGACTGACCTTCTCTATTTGGACCTGCTGTAAAGGAAGGCACAAGGTCTGTGGATAAGGATTGGACCAAATGTCCACTCCCTCTGGAAGTGAGATGCTAAATAGTTTCAGGGTTGTTTTGTGAGCTCATACGAATTATTATTTGTCAGCTCCCCACAAACTGGGTTAGAGTTGTGGTTGCATCTTAGTTTGCAAGGTCTCTTTTTGTTGACCCTATGAGCAGCATGTTGCACCTTTCACAGGAAAGAGCAAACAGAATCCGTGGCTCTTAGGAAGTTCAACAAGTCCAAGTGCAAGGTACTGCACCTGGGTCAGGGAAATCCCAGACATGAGACCAGACTGAGAGATTTGAGAGCAGCTCTGCAGAGGAGGATGTGGAGGTTCTCATGGATGAAAAGCTGGCCCTGAGCCAGCGATGCACTCTTGAAGGCCAGAGGACCAAACACATCCTGGGCTGCTTCCAAAGCACTGTAGGCAGCAGGACAGGGAGACAATTCTGCCCCTCTGTTCTGTCCTCGTGGGACCTCACCTGGAGAATTGTATCCATCTATGGGGTCCCCACAGGAAGGACATGGAGCTGCTGGAGAAAGTCCAGAGAAGGGCCATGAAGATGGTGAGAAGGCTGGAACATTCCTCCTATAAAGACAGGCTGAGAAAGTTGAGACTGTTCAGCCATGGAGAAGAGAAGAGTCTGGGGAGAGCTTAGAAAAGCCTTTGGGTACTTTAAGAGCTTTTACTAAAAAGAGTGAGAATGATTTTTTTTTTTTTTTATGGGCAGACAATAACAGGACAAAAGAGAATGGTTAAACTTAAAGACAAGCTTTATGTCAGATATTAGGAAGAAGGTCTTAAGTGTGAGGGAGGTGAGAAAGTGGAACCAGTTGCCCAGAGAAGTTGTGGATATCCCATTCCTGGAAACATTCAAGGGCAGACTAGATGAGGCCCTGAGAAACCTGGTTTAGTGGGTGACATCCCTGACTGTGACAGAAAATTAGAAACTAGATGAATTTAAGGTCCCTTCAAACCTAAACCCTTCTATGATATGACTCTATGACTTCCTAAATTCCCAGTTCTAGCTGAAAAATGTTTAGCATCAAAAGAATATTTTTATAGGTCTTTTTCTAACCAGCAATAACTATGTTTTCACAGGATATTCCTGAGTGCCCCAAGTTATGAAGGTTTGACAAAAACTCTTTCAATACAGCAATTTCTAAAGCATTGTGATTCCACCTTCTGAATGAATAGCTTTAATGTGTCATAGCTGTCTTTCCCAGCCATCAGCTGCTTTGTAAATCATAGCAGTTGATAGCATATTGGGTTCCCAGAAAGCAATTAGACAAGACTTTTTAGTATTTTACTGCTCATCTCTCATTCTATCTGAACCTCTTTTTCATGTTAATTTTAATGTAAACCTTTTATGTTTGGTGGGGTTTTTTTGGTTGTTTTTTTTTCAAGGCTACATAGTGTCTGCAGCTCAATGCATTAGTGGTGCCCTGCAATCTGGGGCAGACAAGTTCCATATCAGTAATTTAATAAGTCATACATAAAACAAAACAGCATAGATTTATTTTATTTTAAAAGTGAATAGGGTCAGCTGTGTGAGCAATGTATCTGCCAACTACAGTCATTGTCCTGTCTAGGCAAGCTCATTTATCTTCGTTAGTAAATAACTTAAAAGGCAAAGAAGGTGGATGGCTTAAGGGAATGTTATTAGGACACAAAATGTCTGATGTTTTGCCTAAATCCAGGCTGAATAACTCATTAGACATCTACCACCAGTATGCAGTTAGGGGATGCAGCTAAATATACGACTGTTATTAGCAGGTGACAGTAGAACAGGCAGTTGTCACAGCTGGGAGGGCAGCACAGTTAAATCAGTCACAGTCAGGATGTCTGCAGAGAAAACAATAAAGGTGCAAGCTTGTAAATTCTGACAATCACCAACATTTGAGGTCCATTCAGTAGCAAAGCCCTTAAAATTTAAGGGCCACTGGCTGGAAATCTTAGGCATAGCTGATGAATCTAAACATTTTTTCCTTTTCAAACCTAAATTCTATGGCATGTGGAATGCCATAGAATTTATGTTCTCTGGTGGGACACTATAATTTGTGATATATGAAGCAGTTCAAATAAGCAGTTTACAGCAGTAAAATTAGTGAATAAGTTGTTTAGTTTTCCAGTCACTTAATTCCTCTTACCATCAATTCAGTAGTCTTACGGCAACTAACATCACACCGATTTGCAAATGTAAGCATGTACACAAACATGCTGGATGGTAGGGAAGGGTGTTCTCTGCTGAAAAACCACAATAACACCACTATAAATTAAAAACACATAATCTGTCTGCATAAAAGCCAGCGTGAACATGCAAAGCCTTTCTGAGGCCATTAAAATGTCTGTATTTCCCAGCAGAACTCATTACCCTAAGTGCATCCCTGTGGACTCCAAGAACCCCAGCTATGCTTGAGAAGAATCTCAAGGGCAACTGCTTCCTCTGTGTCTGAAAGGAGCACGGCTTTGCTCTTTCTCTGAAGACAGCACACATACTGGAAAAGAAGTGTTTAGAGAAAAAAAAAGTTATAGAATATACCAGGTGTTATGTCAACCCTTGCAAAGCTACTTGTCATGTCAACTGTAGAACTTGGACAATTCTATTGTGAAGAAGTTTGAAACTCTTGAATGATAAAAATTGGTAATAAAAAATTCCTTTTGGGATCATGTACACTCCTCAGTATTCGGACTGCAATAAATCTTTCTAGGGCTATTGTCCTTTCTTTCATTGAAGTAGAATGTTTCCAACATTCTTCTCTCTTTTGCTCCTGAAGACTGTTTCACAATACACTATACCTTACTGTTTACCTAATTTCTGAAAGTTTTTACTTGGTTCCATAAAGGATGAGAGATTAATATTTTTGCTTTGATTCTTTTTTTTCCTTCTGTGAAATTGGCAATGATGAGAATGTGCATTTCTTCGATGAAATTTAGTACTGAAGTTGCTGAATCAGGCCTTAAGTATGTTCTGTAGAAATATTCCTCAGCTTTGCACATAAAGAAATGCAGAGAGTTATATTGTTTCTGCTTTCTTTTTACTCTTTGCAACATGGAACACAAAGTATGGTAAAATTTGATTAAATAGAGGTCAGCAAAGTCTAGGAAGGCAGTGAAAGGTTTGTTTTCCTAAAAAGCTGTCAAAGCAATGAGTACAAAATGCAGCAAGGGCAGATGATACTTGTTTGCTGTCTTGCTGAAGCTGCAGGTATCTCATAAGCAGCAAATTTTTTCTCAGTGCTCAAGGCGTCAGAGTGGAGCCCATTTGTTGGAAGTTGGTGGTATGGGTATAAGAACATATGAAGGCTACTTGCAGAAAACACAAGAGCTGAAGATGTGCTTATCAGGCACTTGGAAAATCAGAAGTAGCTGAATAGTTGTTTTGACACTGTGAAGTTGACAACACAGTGCTCCTTAGACTCTTTCTGAAACTTCCCAAGATTCCCTCTCTCACACACCTCAGAAAAGGGTAAGAAACAGTGCTGATCTGAGGTTGTTCTGTTCACATTAAATTGTTGGGGCTTTTTGAAAGGTAAGTGTGGTGGTGATTGTAAGAACTGTGCTGATACTTGGCCTACCAAAAGAGAAGAGCATTGCTACCAAGTCTCTGCATGGAGAGACTGGGCACGAATTAATATCAAAATTCTGGGCTTTATATTACACAAGACTTAAGCAACTAGGTAAAAATATTTTGACAAGATTTTCCCCTATCAGAGAAAACAAAAACAAGTGCACTTGCACAAACAGGAAGAAAATATAGTTTGAAACTATAGTTTGAAAATATAGTTTGAAACACCTTTTCCATGAGTTTCACCTTGTCTAACATTACATTTTACTTAGTTACTTAAGAAGACTATTTCTATTGAAGCATTGAAGATTAAAGGCCAAAGATCAAATGTACTGTAATATATTTTTTAACATTTTTAAAAAGATAAAAATATTTATGAAAGATTAAAATTATTCAAAGGTTGTATTTCTTTAGTATGTACTTCTGAGGTTACTATTAGTAATGTTAGTTTTGACTTTATTATTGGATGAGGAACTATATTGACAATATCACTGTTGTTCTAAGAGGAAAATGTAGAGACCTAAGTTCTTTTAGCAGTTCTGCTGCTGTTTCAGTAATTCCAATTTTGCTGCTCTGACTTCTTTGTATGAAAACCAAAGGAATATGAAAGAACAGAAACAACAGGATGTTTCTGTTGCAGTGGCTGGTGGCATATGTTAGTAACTGCTGTATCAGTGGTAACACTGCCAATTTGTGAAAGAAGAAGCAGACTTCCTACAAACAACAGTGAAAAGCCTTTCTTAGGTAAGGATTTATCTGCCAAATTAATAGGCAACTCTTGATGTTGCTGTAGAGTTAAAATAAGTGTATCAAATGTTGAAGCCTTTGGTTGGTAAAGTAGGAAGTTGCATGAATGAAGGGAAAAAATACAGGGTTTTTATGCTACCTGTTATCTCAAACTGTGAGCACAATCAAATTCATGAAGGATTGATTAATGCTGCTCTCTAAATTATTTTCTTTATTGTTTTCCTGATAAGCAGTCTCTCAAGGAGATCAAGTTAAATGAATCCATAATCTGGTCTTGTTACACGTTGGAAATATGTAAGAAAAAAGTTTAAAAATTTCCTAGATGTATCTTATTTTCTTTGTTTGTTTGTTCATTTAGGTTTTTGGGGGTTGTTTGGTTTTGTTTGGCTGGTTTTCTTGCTTGTTTGTTTGTTTAGGTTTTTTGGTTTGTTTTGGTTGGTTGGTTGGTTAGGTGTTTGGTTGGAGTATTTCTGTTATTATTTTTTTTCTGGTGGTGTGTGGTGGGCTTTTTAATTGTGAAAAGCAGTTGATGGGAAGAGCTAGGCAGAGTTTAGCTGTTGTCTCCCTATTGTGCTCTCTGAGAACTTAAGCTGTTCACTGAGAGAAGTGTGTCTTGGCATTTTATTTGCATAGTTCTTAAGAAAGCACTTAACAAAAAGAAGAAAAAGTTAGCCTAACACAGATAATTTTATCTGTGAATACCTCACTGGAGTGAGCCCTGCAGTCAGAGCAATTCATGGCTCTTAATAATGATATAATTCTGTAATGCTGTTACACTCACAGTGAAGCTAGCAAGGTACCATCCACTTTGAAACATTATGCAGGTGGGACTAATAACCTGAGCTAGAGTTAATTGTTAATTAGTTATTAGAGTCAATTAATGTTAAAAGCTTGATGATAGCCTCAGAGCCAACCAAAGCTTATCACTTTTAGTTCTTGTGAGTGGCTGTTTTCCAGCCCATCGGAATCCTGTAAATACAGACCCTGACACAGGATTTCTGATGAGCAGAAGCCAGTTAATTTTTTTACCAGAAAGGTTCAGATTTTTTTAGGATTCCTACACACAAAGTATGTTTAATGATAAGTACTATAGCAACATCTAGGGCTTTTTAAACAATAGGCTTTTCTTCTGCTTTAGCCTTATGAATTGGTAAACTTCAACTGCAGCAAAGCAAAAGGGTTCCCTAGTGTCCTGGGAGAGCGGCTGGGCTTGCTTGTTTGAAAAAACAACCTCTAGTGCTGCCTTCTGACTAAAGGACTTGCAGAGGGGTCCAGTTGAGAAAAACTAAGGATGGCAGCATGCTGGAAATAGAGAGAAAAGATATATGAGTTCTGAGAGCTTTCTTTAAGAGCCAGGAGATGTGAAAAGCAGTAAGTTTAGTCTAAAGAAGGAGTCCCAGTTTCTTTGCTTAATTACATGGGACTACCCCACTCTCTTGGCAAACCTAAGATAAACCAGCTTGAGGTAGCAGTTAACCACAGCAATTGCAGTGCGTGTTTGGCTGACCTTGAGAAAAGTGAAACAATATCAGTCTTTTACTCCCATTCCTGACCAAAACAAAACCAATCCTCCCCAGTCTCAAATGCAAGACCTAGAAGATATGATCACCCTCGGATTAAAGAAGCAAATTGTTTAGACAAAATGACAGACAATTTTCTTGTGTTATGTGTCAAACTACACAATATTTTTTGTTCAAATGTTTGTAGATGTTCATGCAGGAACAAAAGGTACCGCAAGGATCCACGGGTGCCACTGGAGGGTCAAGAAGGTCACTCCAGGGCTGAAGTGGCTTTCAGGAGACCATGACTGTCTTCCTGAGATACTGAGCCCTGAACAGAAGTGCAATATATGTCTTCCTTTAGGTGGTTTACCACAAGGGGAGAAAGGTACAACCGCTCCCAAACCCTGAATTCTTAAGACTTGTGAGTTTTGGGTTTCCGCCTTATTCATTGGAAGGTGTCCAGATCTGCAGATGTTTGTTAGTTCATTTATAGTTGAATTTCATTGTCACTGGTGAAGGTGACTTAGAAAACACCCTGCTGCAAATGCCAACTTTGTGAATAGCTAATATTTTGAAAACCACATATGCTGGCTTACCTAACCTTTTTTTAGCACATTTCTCTTAGAAATACCAACTTTGGATACACAATCCAACTGTGGAGCAAGTTAGCAAGGCCTTAAGAGGTGAAAAGATAATCTCTGTATTGTGTTTATGGAGGAAATTTTTTAGAAGTTGTCTAGAGGTTGATCATTGCTACCTTTTCTCCTTCAGCTTCTACTCATTCAATAGCCAACCATCAGGCAAACTAGAACTTTTGAGCTAGTCATGTTTCTTGATTCTAGGGACTGTGTGACTCACACAGGTTTATAGTTTTGTTACTCAGTGATAGTTTTCTTAATTTTTAATAACCAGCTTCTTTACTGGGGGGTTTGGGGGGAGGCTCATTACAATGTTTGATAATAATAAGCCAAGTTGTGTTGCATAAGTGTTAGCTGGAGTAAAACTAGTTGCTAAATGTACATGTACTTGTATGCAAATGTCCTTGGCACAAATCTCAACACCGCCTTTCACAAACTTGGACCACCATCATGATACTATTTGTACAAACCACCTAAAATCAAGAGTAGATTAAAAAAGAGACTGCTAAGGCAGCTCTTCAAGATAAAAACTGATTTAATTTCTGAACTATAGCGCAGCTTCCTACTCCATTTGCTGTAACACTCAGCTCCTGGGGTCAATACTGTGAATTCATTTTCTGTTGTGCCAAGACAAAATCAAATATAAACTATGTGGAGGATACAACAATTATCTCTTATTAATATATATAGCAAGGAGCTGGGACTATCATTTTTGGGTGGAGATTTTATGTTCACAGTTCTGGTGTTTTCTCTCAATGAGTCTGTACTGACCAAACATCTTCCAGTCAGATGTGGAACAGTAAAATTCCATGGCATCTTGGGAGGGAATGACCCACAATTTTGCTGAGCTGCCTTTGTGGTTTTTCTTGAAGGTTTTATTTTATTTTGTCACAATGCTGTCTTAGTCTTGCTTGAAAACTGCTAGTAAAGTTTCAGCTCACCTTTTTTTTCTTTCTGTGTTCTTTCTTTATTCATACTTTTTCTCTTCCAGGACTTGATAACTTCAATATCTATCTCTTGCTTTCTGACTGAGGCGAGAGATTACATCATTTAGGTTTTTTTCATTAAAACCTGCCCAAGTCATGTATTTCCCATCTTCCACTATGCAGTTAAGAAAAATCCATTTGAAGTACTACTTATATTCATTATGTACATATAAGTTGTATTTGAAACTAAACAGAAACTTCTGATTTCTGAAATTTTAATTGGCAGCTGTGATAGAAACAGCGCTTTGCTTATATTTTTTACATGGCAGCAGAGAATTCAGTCGAAATTTAGCAATAATAGGCTGTATAGAGCTAGGAAATTGCTTCATCTTTTTGTCATCAGGCTGAATTAATTTCTTCTTTCAAAGCTATCTAGATTCAACAGCCTTGGCTAATTTAGCGAATGCAGTTTTTCAGTGCCCTGTAAAAATGGTCATTCTGCTCCCCAGCTGTGATTTCCTAGGTCGTGGAACCATGTGCATTTCAGTTGTGACATGCAAAACTTAATACCTTTTCATTTCATGTCTATTAGATTGCACAGGTTTATTTCCTTTTTTTTTTTTTTTTTTTTTTTTTTTTTTTTTTTTTTTTTTTTTTCTTGGGCTTATTGTTGTTGTAAATAACAAAATGTAAGAATATAATGTCACAGTGGGGCAGAAAAAAAGGAGGTTTGCAGAAAAAAGAAAATTATCTTTCATTTGCAATCAGTGTTGGTTTTGCCAAAGACTAATCCTTATAAATCAAGGAAGAAAAAAGTCTTAGAACTTTTGCTCTTGTGACATCTTCATCTATGGTTTTCAATTGCCTATGTTTTAATATTAAAAAGCATAAAGTTGTTACATAGGCCCTAGAACCCCAAGCTCAATTTAAAGAAGGAATGGGTAATTTCAATGCTGTCTTCTCAGGCCATAAATTTCACAGATTATGAGTGTGAATAGCTGGAAGCAATGTTCTCTTTCTCTTTAAATTCCACTGCTGTTCTTTTCATGGTGTCATTCTTACACTTCTGACAGGAAAAAAAAGGAACACTGGCTGTTGCAGGAAAATCCTCTAATGCCTCACAAAGGAAACATACCTATTTCTCTTGTTTTTAGGATAACTAATTTGGAGGCTTTAAACTGTCTTTTGCATGCTGTTCTCATCTATTTCTAATTTTATGAATGCCTCTGTGGTTGCCTTCCTTAAAATATGATTTTCTTCTGATGATAGCATAAAAGCTTTTCAAAACAGAGCACAGTCCATTTGACTGATGGTTATCTGTTGGCTGTCTAATGTAATGTTCAAAGCACAAGAAACAACCATGGCATGAAGCACTTTGCTTAGTAGTGTGGTGGAAGGCTTATTTTCCCTGAATGCTTTGCACAAGGAAGCAGTGGAAAAATCATCTGGTAATCTGAGCAACTTTTTGGACCCATTTTGTTTTTCCAGTCTCTGTGTTCTGAATGCTATTTAAAACCATGGGAAAAAAAATCTCTTACCTTGAAGAGGACATGGTTTCATCTTTGTTCCTTATGCTCATATTCTTCCTCAGTCTGAAAGTCTTATAAATGATAGTGCTAAAGGGAGGAGCCTGGCAGTATGATGTTGTTTTGCAGGAGTTCATGAACAGGGAAATGTTCTTTTAGGGTTCTTTTAAATGAAAATAATGTGATTCATTAAAAAATTCTCCCAAATTGCTCTTTGCTGGGATCATACCTGCACAAAACAGTAGTCATGAAGAGCTGATCCCACAGGGAAACATCTGTGTCAGCTCTGAGATCTCTGATCACTTAACTCTGTCTCCCAGCTCATTTCAACACTTACGTCACCTTACGCTACAGAATGATCTCCAAACTGGAAGTGTTTAAGTATTACAAGTTGTTAAAACATGCTGGTTTGACTCCTGGGGAACTCTGAACCAAAAGTATGACGATGTGACCAGATCAAATAATGTTTGTAGTTATGCTACACCCTAAAATGTCTATCAGGTTTTGTGGTATGGCTTGAATATTCTTACTAAGTTATTCTGGACTTCATGATAAGAAATTAATGTTATGCTGCAAGTCAGAAATGTCTGTGGTTTGGTGCTTTTTCTTCACTTGCCATATCACCCCTTTTTTTATTCAGACCAGACATAAGAATAAATGCTTTTCTAATTTAGCAGTTTACTGTGCTTGAGTTTCCCAGCTTGTTTTTTGTCTTCTTCCTGTAAAAAGATGAATTTTTGCAAATCCCTGGCTTCCTCCTAGGAGTTGTTTGCAATATCTTCCCTATCTTTTCCTTGATGTGTATTGGAAGGAGACTTTATTTTTAAAGCTACTGTCATTGCCTCCTCTGTTCCTTGGTGGATTATTTCTCTTTCTTTTTCCCTCTCCCCTTAATAAGGATGTTTTAAATATTTCTTTAATGACAGTTCTTTATCCAAGATTTTTTCAAAATATGAGAATATTCCTTTTAAATACTCACCAAATTGCTATTCAAAATGTATAAAATGTAATATGTTTCCCTTTTGATAATTTTCTGATTTCTTTTCCTCATTTTATTTCCTTCTAGAGAGAAATTGTGTTGTTTGTTTAAGTTTGAAAGAGTTTATTTCCTGACCAGCTGCCACTGTTTTATTCAGGCCTTGGGAAGACTTGCTAATTATCTGTGCAAATAAAGAAGTCTTGGTCCAGATGGAGGCAGATCTCTGATAACTGGCTTTTGAACCATAATGTGGGCTACCATCAGGTGTGGGCTTGCAGAAAAATGTATCAGGATGTAGCTTAGGGTAAAGTTTGTATCTGCCATTTTGGCATTATTCTATTATTCTTTATCCCTGGTGATTGCTTCATACCACAACTGCAGAAATATATTTCTTATTTCATTTGCATACTTATCTTTCTATTCTGCTGGGTATATTTTGTAGTTTAAATAGTAAAGCAGACTAAATTGAAACTCTTGTTTTTTCTGTCTTTGTAGTTTTATTAAATACAAACAGCTGATGTCTCTCCTTGTAAATCTGAATGGTAGATCTGTGGCAACTCAGCTATTCAGGGCAAAAATGAAAAGCTTTGGTTCATGAATTGGAATGGAAAACTTGTAAAACTGCTTGTAAGAGAGTCTTCTGGTCTCCATCCCCTTGCCAGATCTCTGAAAATTCCCTTAATTAGCATGTTACCTTCATCTGATATTTTCAGTTATTTGGGGAAAAAGAAGAAAAAAGTTTCCTTGGGGATTTAGTGTCCCCTTGTCAAGTAATGCAGAGCGCAGTAAGGGGATGCCATGACAAACCTATTTGTTTAAATGCCCTTAAGAGCCACCACCAACACATTTAATGACCTGAAACGATCATTATTAGTGATGGTTCTTGTCAGTCTTAAAGGATCATTTGTGCTGTTCACATTTAAGTGCCAGATGAAGATTCCAGACCAGATGGGATTCTGAAGAGAACACAGAACAGACTCCTCCAGAAAACAGAAAGTAGTAGGGCTAATTCCTGTTTTCCTGATAATAAAAGATGTCATGGGAAATTATATTTGGGGGGGTCTAAATTAGATATCTAAAGCCAAAGGAACATTCCAAATCTTGTTTTCATATCCTTGTTTTTTATCTTTCCCCCTCATTGTGTGCTTAATTCATAGTATGTCAGATTTGTGGAGGTATATAGTGACTTAATTCAAGCCTAGCTGGAAGCTTTTAGTGGTTATTTTTGGGCCATCTGGAACATGAACCTTCATCTTCCTAAGCTGCATTTTAAAGAGGCTGATGGACTCATTTCCCAAAGTTTAATTTGACAGAAGAGTGGTTTTATCTGTTCTATCAATTAAAGCATAGACTATTTGCTATCAGTTAACAATATCATTTATGAGAAATGTTGTAACTGTTAAATGCATTATGTTGCCCATACAGTGGCTGTCCTTTTGTTGTCTCTCTCTTCAAATATACTTTTTTTTTGTTTGTTTTTTTTAATTGGAGAACCTATTGCATCTGCTTAAAGCATGTCAGTCAGGAATATAACACTGAAATATAACCAGGAACTCAGCCCACAGAGCTCTGATGAGTGTGGAGGCTTAATGTAGCAGAACAGAAAGCAAAATGGAATCACTGTCAGAATCACTAAAAACTTATTCTTTTCAAATTTAACTAAAGAGAAAGAGTTGTTACTTCTATTTTAAATCAATAAAAATATTGTGACCAGTACATGTTCACTTATCCTGAAAATTCCATTTCTAGAGAGCAAGATCCTACTTTGTATAACTGTATACCTCAAAAAAATAATTTGAAAGAATGTCTGTACTCTATAGCATCTTTCATGGTAGAGGGAATATTGCTTTTAAGGTATGTTTATATTTTGTAGTTGAAAGCTTTCCACAAACATATTGTGGAAGTTTATTTTGGTGCCAGTCGTACAGAAATGCTTTGAAGTGAGCTTCCCAGCATTACATGTAAGTAAAAAGTAGTGCTGGGAACAGTAACATAGTTTTTTTTCTCTCTTCTGAGGTTTTCCTGGGCATTAACAATGACTATTGATGACAGTAGCTATCAAGTCTCCATAGGTGCTCTATTATTCCTTTCCTATTGTTTTATCAGCATGTGCTGTGTACTGACTATTCCTGACTATAAGGAGGCTCAGCCAAGAGTGACTGAGACTTGGCCACTGAAGAAGATGCCCGCAGTACAGGTCTCACAATTTCTGTCTCTGAACTTGGTGCTGATGAAGATTTATCAAAAGGGAGAAGGGTGCCAGTAGAGGACTCCTCCCCTCTTTGAATGATTCTGGTTTTTAATAGGTTTTATGTGCAGCATGCAACAACTCTGTATTCAGAAAAATATGTGACTACCCAAAGGAAAATAGAATTTGCAGTACTGAGCCTTGCAAAGGGATATGGGCAGCTTGGAGGCTCTCAGGAATATTTCATCCTTTTAATTTAACTCCTATGTTTTCTGAAAGGTGATCAGTATTGGGGAAATTGCATTGGGCTTTGCTGTGCCAAGCACTGTGGTTTGTAACCTCAGTGTCTCACAGAAAACTGTTAGTTGAGTGTACTCAAAAGTTCTAAATATTTGAAGGAGTAAGCTGCTGACAAATTAAAATGAAATAGTAATTGTGATGTTACCTTGATAGGCATTTCTGTACTTTTTTTGCTCAAGAAATCATTCCAAGGCACTTTGAGAAAATGAAAGCTGCATCAAATTAAGGCTTGTTTCAGGCCATGTGCCTGATTCTCCATCTGGAATCCTATTTTCAGGCAGTCTGTCTGGACTTTCCAAGTTATTCAGGCAGTGAGATACAAAGACTTGCATGCCCAGCTCCTGTAGAAGTGGGGAGCTGTCTGAGGTCAGACATGATGTAAATGGGCAAAGACCTCTGGAGAGCTCTACCACTCTATCTCATACTTGAGCTGCGTTCTGCCTTGGCAGTTGTTCAGTCATATACTGGATTTTGCATATGCCAGGCCACTTGCACCATCTGCAGCACAAGACTCTGTTGAGTGAAGGAGGATGGGCACTTGGATAATTGATGTCAGTCCATTTGGAGCAGGAAGCTTTACTGAGGCAGAAAACTCAGGAAACTAAGATTTGGGCATTTATGTCAACAAGAACAATCACAACTAATGCTGTGTCCTGAGCCTTAGTAACTCTCATTTAAATGCATGCACAAAGTGTAGGTTTATAGGTAATTCCTCTAGAATAGTGATGGTGTCTCTATGGGCATTACATGTATCAGTGGAAGGGGACCACACATCCTGAGATAAGAAATATATGAAATGAAGTATGTGCTGTATTGTCTCAGCTGCTTGGTGTTGGAATGAGTGGCCCATCTTTGCAGACTGAGTACTTTATATATGCATTTGTCAAAATTAATATTGTGACTACTACATCTTAGGGTGTTCCTTTTCGGATTGTGATAAATGCAGTCCCCAGGGTTAACTGTGCTGGTGGTGAAATGACTGACTGCAGTGCTTATCATCATGGCACAATAGCAAATATTTCAGTCTGGCAGCTGTCATTTTCCTTAACCCTTTTGCCAGCAATTGTAAAATTCAGTAAAAATAATAATAATAATTTAAAAAACCCCAAACCAACCAAACAACAACAACAAAAAAACGCCAAACAAACAAACAAAAACACACACACACACACACAAAAAAAAAAAAAAAAAAAAAAAAAAAAAAAAAAAAAAAAAAAATCCAGAAAAGAATAAAATAGAAAATAAAACAGCTATGTGACAGTTGTATTGTTATGGCTTGACTCTAGACCCTAAGCCTCTATCTCATAGTGCAAAACATTCCCTCACAGATCCAGATGTGGTCTAGGCAACAAAAGAAAGTCTCAGAGGAATAGGCAAAATGCTGAAAATATTCTAATGTCTGTTGACACAGATGATCTGAATGGACACTACAGAGTAAATTAAGGCCAAAAAATTGTGAGTTTGGTCCCAATGAGAAGCAGAAGAGCACTACAGTGCTAGTTCACTGCTCATTTTACAGTGAGCTTAACACTGTAAAATTTGAGAATTGCCAATGTACCATGTTCTTCATGGATTAGACCACATCCCACCCAAGCTATGCTGAATTAAATTCACTGAACTTTGATGCTCACTGAGAAGTTGTGTTATTTTTGGGTTTTGTGTTGGCCAAAAGCTGTTTACAGAAACTTGCCAATTTAGGCTCACATAGAAAGTTATCTTTTAATTACACTTTGGGAGGAGGGTGATGGTGGTATACTGTCCAAAAATTTTAGAAATACCTAATACTTTTTGGATGATGCCATTAAAATGTTACTAACTCTATACTGCCTGGGGAGTTAAATTACCACTTTTGAGACATGAAAAAAAGTATTGTGGTCACTGAGGAATCCAGATTCATGAAATCTCTCCTTGCTGTGATTTTTTTTGCAATTTCTTTCAGAGATGAGCAAAGCAGCAGCTTTTGCATAGCACTTGCCACTGCCCAGCAGGCCAAAGGCAGAGGGTGAGCAGATGGGTCTGGAGCCTCGACTGGGGGCAGGGATGTGAGTCCTCAGGCTTCAGCCATACATCACATGGACATCTAAGTGGTGCATCCTAAACAGAAACAGGCTCCAGCTGTGGCTGTGTTGTCCTAGCAGCAGCAAGAAAACTGTATGTGATGGTGCAGTGCTTTGACTTATCAACTTCTTCAGTTTGCACTTCGCCTAAACTGAAAAGCATGAATATAGATACACACACACAGAGATGCAATTGTACATTTGTCTGCACATATATACACACATCTATTACACATCTATTCATGTATATGTATGTACAAACATGTTACACACATAGATCTGCATCATCAGAAAATATGGATATCTTATTTTGTGATCAGAATACACTACAAATTTTCATCCATGCTGTTGTGGAGGAAAGAAACAGAATTAAACACAGAAAGAGACAAAAAGTTCTTGTTCAAATGAAGGATCTTGATATGATGGCAATTTTCTGCATCATACTGCTAGTCTAAGAACCTCTGTAAAATATCTTTCTATAGAATACCCAAAGATTACATTAGTGTGTTTAAAATATCCCTTAATGAATCCTGATTCTTTCTATATGAAGTCCAAAAGCATTAACAGATAGTTCTATCATATTTCATCCCATGTTTTGGAAAGAAAAAGCTGAAATTCAGCTGGCTGCCTTCTCATGAGCTTTCCAAATTATCTATAATTTTAAGCATTTAGTTCGTGGGTGAGTTTGGATAATTAAAGCCTATTCCATTAGCTGAAATGTGGAAGCATTGCTACCTGCACACTTGTGTTTCAGGAAAAATGTTTTTTTACTTCTGTTGGGAGCGCTTCCTTTTGCAGAAGATTTTTCTAGAAACAACAGCACCAGAAGAATGTGAATATTTGAATATCCCTATAAATTGTTATTTATCCATTACAACCATTTTTTTTCTTCAAATACCTCATTATTTTGCTATGTTTTTAGTTACACTTGCTTTCTGCCTTTATATGATTTTTTTTGTCAAGTGGAGGAGATCCTTGAGGAGATAAGGACTTGAGAAAATGAGAAGAGGTGCTCTGGCTTTGTGATATAAACTGTTTATATAAATGTTTTACCTCTTTTTCATTATTCTAATCATTATTGGAAAGCTGTCTTGTACCACTTTTAGCATGAAGACATCAATAGTTCCTTTAGCAGATGTTTCTCAAAAGACCAAGCTGGAAATCCTGTCCCTGTTATCTTCCAATATGGATCAATCTGTGGTCCCAGCAAGAAGCAGTAATGTGCTATGTGCATTGTTTCTACCCTGAATTAGCAAGATGTGGAGCTATCTGGAAGAAGGTGAACGAAATTTGCCCTGGAATATTTCTCATCTCAGAAGGTAAGAATTATTATCCTTGGAGCTGGTTAACACCTTGTGGAAGTGTCAAGTAAGTAGGGCTCACCAATCTGAGGAAGTGAAAAATGTTTGAACTATATCGGCTTTTTTCCCCAAGCTACTCCTACATTTTTTCCTGCTTTGTTTAGACACAGGGTTTTAACAGCAGAGAAAGAAGGACTTTCTTTGCCCCTCAGTGTTCTACTCTCTCTTCTTGTGCTGCTGCTTCAGTTCCTTAAAAGTCTCCAGACTGTAAAGTGCAGTCATGTTCTTTCAACACAGTGAAATGTGACAATATAAAAAATAAACAAACAAAACAAAAAAACCCAAACAACAACAACAACCACCAAAAAAAAAAAAAAAAAAAAAAAGGAAAAAAAAAGAAACTAAGTGCTTAAGTTTGACAGAATGTTATTAAAAAGAAAATCTTTCCCTCCTCTGATTTTTAACTCAAAAAAAGGAATATAAGGGTTGAATATTTCCACTGAGCATAGCAAAATACTTGGATGATCGCACAGTCTGAACTCAACCTTCAAGAGAACTAAAATCATTGGAGTAGCTCAGGCCAGTGGGCAGCACTGGATGTATCTTTGCCCCACACAGGGCAAGAAGGAGAAGCAGCACAACCAGTTCAGTATGTCAGTGCATTTGGGCTGCTTGGAACAGCTCAGTCAATGCACCCCAGGGTGATGGCTCTGCTCTGGGGACTCCTGCACCATCTCCTCCCTCTTGGGGCATCTCTAGCATCTCACCATCTTGCTCATTAGAGAGAGGCCCATAATTGTTAGTTGAGTCAGTAAAACACTTGAGCCTGGACATTACTTGGGCATCAGGGCAGAACTGAGCAAAGCATACTGAAGTGCTTACAGATCTCCCAGTTGTCATAAACTTTGCCTTCACCAAAATGACTTTTTCTACCCTTTTGTGATATTCAAAGCAGGTAGAAAAGTGACTATTTATATTACCATGTAATGGCTGCTAAACCTTCTTTGCCCTGCCTCAAAATTTATGGTAACATATTTTCTAACTACATCAATTTGCCACAAACCTTTACAAGGATGTAGAATATAAAGCACATATGAAACAGTGCGGCTAAATCAATCTCAGATGATTAAAAATTATTATGATAACTGTATAAAAGTGTACATTCATATGAGACACTTAAACTGGAAATGTGTAGCAAATTATGCAGGCAGGAGAAATGTCTGTATTCAAATGGCAGTGCAAGACAAGGCAGCTTCCTCCCTACACAGACTTGGTTTCAGAAAGGCCTTATATTTTTGAGGTGATTGCTATTTACTAGCCCTTGGTAAACATAATTAACCCTGCTGTTTGCCAAGATGCAAATTCTAAAGCAAAATCTTAACCAGTGTATTAAGTAGTGTGCAAAGAAGTCCTTTCCCTTTTCCCCACTGCAGCTACAGAGGGTCTCCTCTGATATTTGTCCATCTACCTTCCCAAATTATCCTGGTCTCTCTCCATGTCTCCCCCAGTAGCTGGTGGGGTAGAGACATGACTTGTTTGTACATATAAATGTGTGTTTAGCTTGGGGCTGCTCTGAACAGGGATTTGCTGCCCCAGTGACCTGCTGCATTTTGGGACCTGCCTGAGCTCCTGCTGCCACCACAGAATAATTTTCTGCCACGTGTCACTTACAGTGTCTGTGACTGTTTTCCCAGTGGCTTGGAGGAGTCTATGATATCCTCAGTTTCCATGACCTCTTCTGCTTTCCTGTGTTTGTAAACAGTCCTCTGACCTTTTTCCTTTACTGTAGGACACAAAGTATTGTACCTTTGAATCATTGTAGGTGAATTTCTGATGCAAATGCCTTGCTCATTTGCACTTCTCACACAAGTTTAATTCTCATGAAAAGGAATCAAAGAAAATGTTCTTTGGAAAATACATGATAAAGAATAGGCAAGAGACATAGTTAAAATATTTGGTTAATAACAGCAAATCAAATAATCTTCAATACTATCTTCCTGATGCTACAATGTGAAGTTTTCTTCCCCCTTTTCCTAGTTTCCTTTCTAGAGATGTATTGTGACTTGATATTTAAAATTTTGCTTTATCCTACTTTTCATTGCAGGGAGGACTTAGTGAGACACTGCGATGTCCTGCTCCCAAAAACCAAAATTAGACTTAGGAAAGGTGGGTGAGGGCTGCATATGTGTTCATATATACCCAAAGACATTCCAACTCTACTGTTACCTTAACAGGAAAATACAAGTCTCTCAGCTGTGTTTATTTATTATTCTCCTCTTTAAATTAATAAATAATTATTTTTTTAAAAAAAGTAGTTCAGGAATCAAGGCACTCTACTATTGTAGATAACAATTATTTAATGGTAAGCAGTGCTTGTTCTGAGAAACTTTGCTTCTTATGAATATAACCACATTTTTAGATATCTATCATTAATAAGAGGTGGTTTAGGAAGGTATTTATTTTAAGTTCATAGGATTTAGTGTGGACTTGGCAATCCAGTATCTACTTTGGATTTATTTGATGCAGATGTTAAGCAGGGAGAAGAGACTGACATGTCTGTAGTGTTTCCATAGCTGTGTGAATTATTGTTAAAATCCCAGCACTGGCACGTCTCTAATTTAATACACGTTTCAGCAGTGACTGTGGTAATAAAATCTGAAATGCTTCATTCTCCTTTCATTAAAGTCAGGAGAAAAAAAAGAGATCTGTATCAATATGAACAGAGGTGTTCCTGACCAACATGAAAGCATCCTTTTATGTAACAAAAAAAGGACTAATCTTGTTGTTCTAGCAAGCTATCTGTTGCAGGCTGTGTTCCTTTTCAATCAGATGTTGTGCTGTGACATAATTCTTCGTGCTCTCAGATGGGTAATTGCAAAGTTGAGTTTCCAAAGGCCCACGCCTCACTTCTGAACTGAACAGCTGAACCCACAAGAGAGACAAAAGATGAAAATGGCTTGGATCTGGAATTTAGGAAATCAATAAAAACAAGATCAAAATCATGAGTTGCAGACTGCAAAACCTATCTGGGTTCCAAGGACCTGCCCTGCCCTTGAGCGAACCACTACAGGCATCCTGCCTGTCTGAGGCAGGCAGCTGGAACTGCAGAGGGTAGGCAGCATCAAGGGCTGGGGCACAGAAAGCTCCCAGCATGGATTCTGCCTCAGGCAGGGGATAGGTCTGCTGGGCATCTTGATCTCTGGGATGGGGTTGCCTTTCCCAAAGCTGAGTTGTCAATGGTAAAAGGGACTAATGCCACCTCTCTGTGCTGCATTCTTTTGACAGGTATTTCAGATTGTTTCAGCTGCTTGCCAGACGAGCATTTTCTTTTAGTTGAAAGATACCTCTTGAAACAATGGGATTGAGCTGACTTTCATAGAAGACAGGTTTGAAATCAGTGGGAGATACCTTTACTTAAAAATACTTACCCTTTATAAGTCTTCAGAAGCTAAAAGTTAATTTTTTCCTAGTATTCGAAAGGGGATTATACCACTCTGTTTTATAGTAGAACTTTCTATAGGGGGTCAAACATCTGCTCAATAGAGCAGCTGACCACCAGGAGCGTGTCTGATTAATCCTGCTGTGCTGTAGAGGGGCATCAATCCTATCAACCCCTTTGGACAGTCTTGCACTTTTTTCAACAATTATCTGCTGCTAAGTTCCTGTAGTAAGAGTTGATAAAACAGTAGGTTTGAAAATAAATGGGGGGTTTTAGGACATATATATTTGTGAATTTGCTACCTTAGCATCTGATTTTAGGATTCACCTATTATGCTGCAGGATAGGGAGTCATAATTTTGATGAGCTCTAATTGCACAGGTGATGTAAGTACAGTTATCCATTTGTGAATGCTTTGATCACTTGACACTCAATAATGCTCAGATTTAATGCTTTATGCAATACAATAAAATTCCCTCTCTTGATATAAGAATATACACCTCTAGAAGTTTAAGTTAATTGCTTTCAGAAACAAAAGAAAATTTTAACTTTGGGGCTAATTAAATTCTCATCTGCGGTTGTAAATTATTTTAACTACACTATACAGAATGTAAGTAGATTTTATCTGCTTTTCAGAAGAAAATACTATCATATAAGCAGAATAAAGTCTTCAAATGAGACATTTTCCATTAACAATAAAAATAATCCACTGAACCTTGTTATGTTTTAAATTATTTACCACAGTGGGAGCATGTGCAAAAGTCAGAATTATAAATGGGCACACCTATCCAAGCAAAGAATGATAACATAGCTAGAGAAGCATTCACTGTAATTTTGTTTCTCTTAAACACGTCTCTTAAAAAATTGCTTCATCAGAAATATACGGAATTTATTGTTTGCTTGATACTGATAAGACTGAAAACAAATGATTAATTGTGTGCCATGGTCATCTGGGAGAGTAAAGAAACATGTAGCCTTAATAACACTTGTCTATAATGTTTTTTAAAAGTATTAAGTAATCATGCCAATTTTGAGACAAATTGTTAAAAGCTGTGTTTTTTTCCTAGGGAAGATAAAAAGAAGGAAACATCTATGATGACTCACATACACTAAACCTAATTAAAAAAAAAAACAAAAAACAACAAACAGTCAGAATCAAATGCACAGCACACTGTGACATCCTGCTCTACTGCAGCAGAAGATTAAGACTCTCTCCAAATTGCTTTGAGCTCTTCTAGAGGGAGAACACAAACAATATGTCCATGTTTTGGTGAGTCACTTCCTAGAGACAGGATATTTTTTCATCACATGGTCTGTCATTAGCTAGGAGAGCTGGAAAATTATAACACTTTTGAGATATGACTGTCCAGTTTGGCTGCTTGCAGGAATTTTAGGTCTGACTGTTCTCTTTAGGTTGAACCAAACTTGCACAGCTGTTTAACTTACAAAAGGGGTGTTTTCATTCTAGAAGGAGAATGGCTTGTGTAAATGGGTAGTTTATGGAAAGGCTTTGTCAGAAAGCACTTGAATAGAAGCCTATAACTAAGTCTTTGGATCCAGAGAAGAATTGCTCATTACTGGTACTAGGAAATACTTGATGTGAATTTTTTTTTTTTTGGCCCTTCCTTGTTGTTTACATTCTTTCCCTATACATTTTTTGTTTTATTTGTTGGATTTTTTTGGTCAAATGTCTGAGAAGATTCAGTGCTTGAAAGAAAGATTGAAAGTATGTAGTTCTGAAATTTTATCATAAACATCCCATCAAGCTGTCTTTTTAAATTTGCCCTCTCCAGAAACTTTTTAAATCTATTAAATTTTCAGTAGGACTCACAAAGAAAAAAATAGTCTAGTCATCACTGTTGTGAAAGGAAACTATAAAATATAAGCAAAGAATATGGTTAAAGTTAAAATCAGAACAAGATAAAAAACCTAATTTAGAGCAGTTTTGTAATCTAGGTAGATTCTGAAGTATACATTTTGAAGTTCTGCATTGTCAAAGCATCTTTTGTCAAGTCATACTTAGCAAGAAACAAAGCAAAACAAAAATGTTGGTAAAACACTTGCTGGAACTTTATGTAAGTGTGCTCCTTCTGCTGCTGAAATTTCTGTTGAAGGGTTGGGGGTTTTTTATTCCACTCATGAGAATAATTGGTATAGAAAAAGTCTTAAACTTTAGAAAGACCTAATTCTTGACACTCCTGGTGTTCAGTAGAGACCTACAGAGTCTCACCTACAGGGACCTGTGGCTATAGTGGAAAGGGCTTCTTCCTATAATTCTTGAAATTTAAATTGTGCCTACACAATTTTAAGGGTTTTTATGGGAAGGAAAGATAGCTAATTTTTTTTTTTTTCATTCTACAGCCCATTATGTTGTACTGAAACTGTCAAAATTTTAAAAGTGTGTGCATTGCCTTTTTCTACACGTGGCTTTTCAGGACTCTGGCTTTTTCATATTTTCAGGTTTAAAAAGCAAAGGTGTCACAAATGCCAAACACATGGTAGGACAGAAATAATAAAAATACTGCCAAGGCAACACACATTTTTCATGGCAAAATATCAACATTTTAGTATACAGTAGTAACATTTGTGATTATATTTTTATGTGCACGTTATGAGATGAATTTAGTTACCTTTGCAGAGAGGAGCTGAACTGTGAGCACAAGAATAATCAGTGATATTTGAATTGAATCTAGAAAGGCTATTAAGTTAGATTTACATTTCTGTAGAAATTTCTGAGTTCATCTTTTCCTCTAATATATGAGAACATTCAAACGTTTATGTTTAAATCCTCATTATAGCCTTCTGATGTAGGAATATAATGTCATTTTGCCTGAAGAAGGGCAACTGGCAAATTGAAAGATTCGAGTGTTTTGATTAAAGGGCCTCATCAAGATCAATGCTGCTTTTACCTATGAGGCATTGTTGTTTCAAATACAAGTATTTATTAGATTGAGTAAATCTCTGTACTTTACAGATCTTCTCCTTGAATGAACCTTTTCACAAGGCACTGTCTGTATGGATGACGTACTGCTAAGGAATTGCAAGGAGCTGTGGACAGCCATTCATTAGATAGGTATTTCAGGGTACAGCTGTTAGGAATAATTCAGCTTTGTTGGATTTTTTTATAAATTTTAAGTTATTTGTGTCGATAGAGCAATGTGTTGATGCATTAAAATAGCCGGTGACCTGGAAATTGGTGTCACATCAATGGCAAAAGGAAATTACTTCCTTGTTGGTGTATAGAATAAGCTAATGGTTTTGTCTAGCATCTTCCTTACTGACCTGCTTGTTGGCTGTGACAAAGTCAGATATCAGGAAAACATGATATCCCTCAACATTTTGTTTGTTGAGTTACATGCATGTGGCTTAGAATGCCTGTCTAGTTAGCTGTCAATTCAGATCCCATGTTTCACCTGCAAGTGCCCCAGTAAGTCCACTTGAGTAACTAGAATAAAAAAATGAAGGACAGAACTCTTCTCTGTTTGACACAGCCTGTGCCTGAGTGTTCACTCTGAGCTGATACTGAGAAATTAGACAGTCTCATTTTCTCCTTCCCTTCTGTTTCACAGTGAAATGTGTTGGCTAAGAAGCCACAGTGAAAGGGCTGCTAACCTGATGAAAAGCTTTCAGAAATGTCCCTTTGCTAAATCAGTAGGAAGTCAAGACTTTTCAGCTTGTTGTGAGAAATTGGAGACAGCAGCCTAGTGGAAGAACTACCACTTGAGGCTGGGAAGAGGAAGAGTTAAATTAATTGCTTAAGAGTCAGGACTTGGCAAATGTCACTTGAATGACAATAAAGTAATAAAGAGTGATAAAGTAATGCCCTTCACACAGGGTCATTGGCTATTTGAGGACAACATGCAGTGCCTGATTTATTCCTATCTATGCTTAAGATATTTTCCATCTAGAAACATCATAAAATTATGTTTGGCATAATAAAATTTTCTCTAAATATTCCAGTAAATTTTTTTCATGCATTATTGTTTACTTTCTGTAAAAAACTATCCTAGTACAAGACCTTTCCCCCAAGCAAATAGGTTTTATTTTCATTTCAAAGGACTAGAATCCAGTGTGTGGCTTTCTCTTTTCCCTGGTTAGCTTGCTGCATGGTTTTTAATGTATCCATTATTTGACTGATCTTGAAGTGGCTACAGAATGATTTGCTCACCACAGAGATGTCCATGGAGGCTCAGTAGTCTGATTTTGATCACATACTGTAACGTGTTACCTCAGCAATAGACTGGGGACCATGGAGTTTCCCTTCTACACTGAAAAATTCATTGAGCAAGAGGATGGAGGCAGACTAATCTTTTAATAATAGTCCTCTTAGGCTCTGTTACAGACAAACTCCATTAAGTAAGAAATGCTTATGATGAAGATGAGGCATAATCTGGTCAGAGCCCCAAGCCTGTTATGTGTGCTGAACCCAGGGTGTCCCAAGGCAGAGCAAAACTTCATGTCTCCAGGATATGCTTAGGGCCTTCTCCTGACAATATTATGTTGAAATACTGGCTGCACTTCTGAATAGCATGTGTCTTTATGACTAAAATCTGATTAGCTCTCTCTCTTCTCTTAATGTGTTTCTCTTGCATGTTTCTTACCTCTCAGATCAGATTCCCAGCTCAACTGGACCAGGTATAACTTCACTTAACAGGCTGAATGTGCTAATAGACATTTCATAGGGATAATACCTAAGATGTTATAGTCAAACACCAATATCAGAATCAAATTAATGACCTCCTTTTCACTTGAATTATAGTTTGATTAGTGTTACTAGCAGTGCCAATATTTTACTCAGGTTTATTTGAGCTTCTAAGGAGCAAGATGTGAGGGAGAAATAATTATTTTCAGAGTAACAAAGAAAGGATTTTAGAACTTACAGAAATCCCCTTTTTCTTTTTATCCATGCTTTTTAAAATTATTTTAGGTTTTCTTCCCTTGAGTGTGGCACAGGAAAATAATCTCCACAATTACTGTATGTTTATCAATGCCTGCACCTGTGCATGATACCAGGTGCTGTTTAAAACACATTAAAAGTACTCCTACCCGCAAATGTCAGACTCCTACATAGAGTTGACATCCTGCTGTAAATCCTGGCCCTCTTATCCCTCTGAGGGGGGACTTATGACTCCAAGAGCACAGCCAGAGCAGAGGAAGTGTTCCAGGCTGAGCGCTGGCAAGGCGAGCAGGAGCAGCAGAGGACACGGGGAATCCCAGCTCAGAGAGGCCGTGCAGGGTGAGAAGCAGCAGCAGAGCTGCCAGCAGCACACTTGAGAGCAGAATACAGATATGTTTGTACATGCCTTCCTGACTGCTGACCTCCCTTTCCCCATCCGCCCATGCTGGAATTACCATAACCCGCTTTCAGGGCAGACACTTCCCCTCTCCAGCTGGCTAGTCATTTCAGGAGAGCTTCGCTGTGTGAATGCAAAGTTAGTAAAACTCTTCCTTATTTCCACTTCCCCCTCCTGCTGCCTCCCAGCTCCTGTTCTAAAACTTGGCAGCCTTAAAATTGTGACACCTTTTCCCTAGCCATGTTGTGCTGCCTTTCTTACAGCTCTCATTTCTTCTGTGGTGCTGCACTCAGCAAACAAATAAGTTTTTCTAAGAACTTTCTTTTTTAAAACCTAAAATTGTCACCACCAGTTTAGCAGGTCATGCCTTCAGTAGCACTAGTCTTCATGATTCACAGAGGTTCAGGTCAAAGAAGGAAATATATTGGTAGTATGGAGCAATTAATATGTTTTTCAAATATTTATTTATAGCAAGCATTTTAAGATCTTGTGTGCTTGTGCCTCTGTCTGTTTATGGATGTAAATCTCTTCTCCAGTTATTTCTATTTCATTAGCATCTAGAAGCCTCAGCAATCCTTCAGGAAGGCCCAGGATCCTTTAGTTATATACACTGGGGGAAGAAAAGGTACCCTTTGAGGCAATCAACATGAGCATAGCAGAATTCTGCAAACATTTTGCTTGTTATGATTTGGTTTTCTGGATGTGTATTGAAGGGAGTATGAATGTCAGCTGTTGGAAGTACATATGGGAATTTTTCTTCTCATAAGACTTCTGTTCTAATTTTATTCTTAACCTTAATTCTGAGGGAATGCACATGTTTAGGTGATGCAGACTGGAGTCCTTTATCCCTTAACTAGAAACATTTACTGAGGTAGCAGCTGCTGTAACATTTTCTGCAGCAAAATGCATGCAGTAATGTACAACATATTAACTAGATTATTTCAGTGAAAGTACGTAGGCTTTTTGCTGAAGAGAGATTATTCTTAAAATACAATTACACACACACACACACACATGTACTTATGTACAAATGCTCACATAAAAACAGTGTGAAAGCAAAAACGGCCATGGCAATTTCCATTTCCAAAGTAGAATTAGAATCTATAAGTAAATCAGCTTGGCTTTATACTCTTGAAATAGCCCAGCAATTTAGTAAATAGGGACAACATGAGCATAGAAAATGTAAGGAAATGAGACATAACTGCCCAAAATTTAAAAAAAAACAAAACCACTTTTTCTTTGGAGGACAAGCACTGACCTTAGGAGTAACATCAACAATTTTAACTCATGCTTAGAACCAGCATCTCAGCAGCAGAGCATCACAAGGAACTGTGCACAATATGGTTTTCCTCCAGTAAATAAATCAATGAGAGAATAAATAGCGTGACAGGAATAAACAGAGTGAGGCACATTTTCTCCTGAGACACAAGCTCATCCTTCTCATAAATTAAGAGGGAATTGGGATAGGAGAAAGATATGGAACATCCTACTGCTGAATAAATGCCTTAAATGTTTGTTACAAACAATGTTAAAACAATCACAGGAAATATGAGGTTCAGATTGAGATATTAATCTCTCCAGATGTATACCTAAGAGGAATTTTAATGAATTATATATTTTTTTTGGTTTTTAAGTCTGATGTAAAGAACCTATATTGGCTTAGCAAAAGACTGAGGTTTACCCTTAAAACACACAACACAAAAAATAAAATTAAAGCTGTCATAGGCTGCAGTTAACTTGAGAACTTTATCTGCTATTTGCTAGACTATAAACTGAGGGAAACAACAGGTGCTCAGTGTTTAATCAAAACTTAGGTATAGCATCTTAAATTGGCACATCTGTTTTGAAATCAAACTAGACAAACATTCATCTGTCTTTTTGTTTATCCTTTGTTGATTTCTAGACATTTCTATCTGTATTTCTAATCAGACTCACTTTGATGATAAATATATAAAATTTGTTTGTCTTGTATCTGTGACAATGCCCTGAAGATGCATCAACGTCCCAACAAAGAAACAGTTAGTATTTCTTATTTAGACTATCTGAGGGGGGAAAAAAAATCACACCAGTTTTTAGCCTCAACAGAAAAGCTGTATAACTAAACCTTAAAACAGGATGAATGCCTTTGTTTTACCTGTGTTTTGCAGGAGATAAAAATCTCCTGCAAATTGCCAGATCTGCTGCTGAGTAGCCCTGCTTGAGCTTGAGAGCATGCTTGTTTTCTCCAGCTGGTCTCATCAATGCACACTATCTCTGCTCACCAATTTTGTCTCCTTAGATATAAATATTTAAAGGGCAAAGATATTTTTCTCTGACATTTTATTAATAATCACATAGCACTTGTATATTGTCCTGAAGATACTAGGAAAACGGGAATCCTCTCAGCTGTCAACAGTGGCTGCATTTTAGGTCAGAAAATCCAAACAGAAGGGGAAAAGTATGATACCACAGGCTCAATGAATTTAATATTATTGATTCTTGGTTCCAGTTTGTCCTTAGTTTATTGCACACAGCCCAAGCCAGCAACAGTGAAGAACCAGTTTCCTAAAAATAATCACACAGCCAAAAATACCAATGTACAAAATACAGTTGGGCTCCATACTTGAAGAGGGTAAATGAGTCTGTGTTACATCTATAGAATCTTGATCATCTTCCAGAGTACATATAGGAGATTTAGGTTCCTAATTAAGGCAATTCTTCACGAGTTTCCTTTATATAGTAAGCATCCTTCAAATGAGTAATGGCAAACCTAAATCAGAAAAAGAAAAGCAAAAATCTATTTTCTGTGCTCAGCTACTAAAAGCTCTATTCTGCACACATTATTTCAAATTATTTCATGTATTTATTATTTTAATGAAATATAGATTATAAATTTCGTTACATTTGTCTACTTTAATTTGTGTATTTGCTAGTTCTGATTTCTACAATAAGGATTCCCTTAGTCTCTCAGCTTACCAAACAAATGCTTTTAAAAATTCTCAAGTGACCTGGCTGGAAAGCTGTTCAAGATGGTTTCTTGAAGAAGAAAGTAGGTGCTTTCTAGTCTTCCAGTTGAGAGTGGGGATAAGCCATCAAGACAAGCTAGATGCTGGGGTGTTTTCTGCCAGTTACTTCTGTTTGACTGTCATCACGAGATGCTTAATATCTGGGTATTTGCTAGTTATTGTTTAAAAGCATTGTTCAACAATGTTACTGGGGTTGATGCAGAACTTTATACTTCTCCTGAGCCATGAGGATTCTGGTAACAGTGCTCTGAAATTGCCAGGCAGTGTTCAGTGAATGTGATAAGGAAGCCATGAATCCAGGGAAGGGTTCTCATTTGAGATACAAGCATGGAGTGAGACATTCCTGTCTCCAGATATGGAGCTGCAAACAAGCATAATTGAGTAGAATATTCTTGGCTGTTCATCAGGCTGGTACCATATCTCTCCTTAGACATTACAGTACAGTACAGTACTTTGGTCAGATAGTACATTCTACATGAATATAGCAAAGGAAACATTCCTAGAAGTCAGGAATTAGTCTGCCCATCTATTTCCATCATCAGAAACAAATGACAATAAAGAAGTGGACAACCTCAGTAACACAGGAAGTCTTTTTCAAGCCTATAACCAGATCACAACACAAATGTTAGCTGTGTATTCTCTAATTGTAACTGTGCTCTCAGAAAACACTTTCTAATCTTTGAGACATTAAGCTCAACTTTGGACCATCGTCAAGTGAATTTTACATATGTCTAGGACTATTTGCTCTTTATCAAAAGTGTGTGCTCTCAAGTTAAGTGACCATTTTTTCATCCTTACATCCTTAAAAAAATATACTGCATCAGAGCAGGTGAATAACAGCAGATCAACACTCTTTTATCTCAACAAGTTTGATGAACTAGGAAAGAATTCAGGATGGAGGTGAGGGAGACCATGCTTACCACTGCGAGTTTGACAAAAGGATGAAAACCCTTTAAAAAAATGAAATAATCAGTTCCTTAAAACATACTGTGTGTCTTTCTTCAAAAAGAAACATTTACTTTACTTAGATATGTAAATAATAAAAAAAACACTTTCTGCCTGCTGTCAAAGAATCCAACACAGGATCAACAACATAAAAAACCCCAAAACCTCATAAACCCATAAAGGATAAGGTCATGTGGCTCAAACAGCTGTCTTTATATTGGAATCTCCACAACATAGAATAATTCTAACATTTTTGGAGAGCAAAGCAGCTTTTTACGTCATGCTTCTGTTTACACATCAGGTTTTCATAAAATTCTCTTTCTTCCTTAATTCCTCACATACAGCTTTCCATTACCACTAGAAAACCTGATCATCATCTGCTCGAATCCTCTTTCTCTTTTTTTCCTCAAAGAAAACCCCTCAAAGTCTATTCTTTTTGCTGGGAGCTTACTTGCCAAAAGAGAAAGTCAATTGTAAGAAATAGCATAAGTACTTTCTAGGAGTAAAAGAAAAGTGGTTGCTGGTCTCTCAACTCTTTCAGAGTATAATAAATTCCTTGCTGTGAAACAGGTTTAAATGGTTGTACTGGTAAAATGGTTTCATGAGCACATATTTAAATGTTTGAAGCCTTCTACTTTTACCATTTCTCTTTGCCTTGAATGTATGTTTCTTTCTTAATTACGATTTTGCCTATTACGTAGCACCAATGGTCCATGAGCTCTAATATCTTGTCTTTCACAAACATCTGAGCTTAGTGCTTCAGAGAAAGGTGAAAATTCTATGTTGCCTCTGAGAGGTTGAGATGTACTCAGATGGAACAGGCATTTGACTTCTGGTGTCTACAGTCGTTATCCAGCTTCATGAAATATCAGGTTGGGATTTCTTTTGCCTTAGTAAAAATAATATGCATTAAAGATACTAAGAGTAATCCATCACCTTGTAAATTCATAAAAAGTTGGATGAAAGAAACAAAATATAAGCTGACTTTTAGGGGATGAAATTGTAAAATGCCTTTGTGTTTCAAATTAGAATTCAATAGAAGCTGGGGTTTGTGGCGTTTATGAACTTATAGTTGTTTTTTGTACTTTATATTATTTGTAAGTGCTCTCAAGTGCTGCAAATTGTAATCTGTTTTCCTTAGTTTACAAAAAAAATTGAAACACAACCTTTGCTTTGTGAAGGATTTTCTAAGAACTACATTTAACCTGTATTGTGTATAGAAATTGACCACCACAGCTCAGGGAATTACTGCTTGCAGAGTTATGAGTATTAACTCTTTTTGGAAAGCACGAATTCAAAAAGAGTATCCCATATATAGAGAGTTTTGCAGGTATTTGAATATCAGAATTTGATGTAGCATGATGTTCAGGAACATAGCATTATTATCTGGATTTTTTTTCATAGTAGAATTTTATAAATAAGATTTATTCTGAAATTATTTGGTTAAGTGCAGCCTGGGTAAATCAAAATCCATGGTTAGTACAAAAAATTGCTTATTTTAGCTCTTGTTGCCCAGTGAACTTTTACATACATAAATGACTAAATAAATTTGCTAAAAGCTTGATCTTGTGGATTTCAGGTTAAGAAACAAATGCTACCAGCATTATTTTTATGTGTGCTCAAAAATTACACAGATGGTTTCGGCTCCAGGAGTGGTTACCCAGTATGCTGCACAAAGAAAGAGAAAGTTATATGAATCTCCTTATTTTAGATGAACTCTGTTTCAGAATGACACTCCTAGATCAGATCAATGACAGGTCAGTGATAATGCTACCACTCTGCACTGAAAACCAGCAACTGCTTTAGTATTGATTTTCATTGAATGAATAGCTGGGTGGTCAGTTAGCAGGGTGCTTTTGGAGAACCCTCCAGTGCTATAACCATATCACCCGCTACACAAACTCTCCGAGATATTTGACCTCAGATAAAACTTTACAGTGTATATTTATAGCCAGCACCAGAGTTAAATGGGTTTTAAAATGGATTCGTGTAGTCATGCTAGGCTGCTTCTGCAGTTATCAGTTTAGCAGCTGAGCTTGTTTGCTCATTGTTATTGTGAGCAAGAGTTATGAGCTTTAGTTAAAGACAGAGCCAATCCTCTCCTGGTCATCAACCAGGGCAGATGGGCTCAGGCTTTCAGCAGATCTGCCCTCTTCCTCCGTGCATTAATAATGGTTTCTTTGTATAAAGCAGGCACGTTGTTTCTTAAGATATGGATCAGAAAACAAGGATCAGAAAATCAGAGCTTCTCAAAACAAGAACTTTTCTTCTTGTTGATACAGACTCTCTTTTAAAAATACAGCAAAGTTGTTGCATGTGCAGTGTCACTTTTAAAGTATTATATATTTTTTTCTTTAAGATGGCATCTACACTGAAAAAAACCCCATTTCATTCTGTAAATGAAATTGCCTTTTTCCTACCCTCAAATTCAGAGATAAAACCTGTTTTTATCTGAGTGGCAAAAGCAAAGGTGTGTTCTGCTTTCCTACATTTCCTGTCAGGAAAATTTCTTCAGACAGGTAATAGATGTGCTGGCATCCTGGCGCCTAATTCTTCTACATCAATTCAGCTACATCATCTTCTACATCACCTAGACACTCAACCATTCTCTTTTCATGGTTGCAGAGATCTCAGAAAGGTGCAGAGGATGTCCAGCATACAGATTGAATCTAAAACTATCACAAGGTCTCTATGGCATCTTGAATCAATTGATCTTAATGCAAATGTTCTGCTAATTACCTCCAGAGATTGGAGTTGGACTGTTTGACCAAAGCAAAAATGAGTGCCATGCAAGTGTGCATGCCCTGCATTTACCTCTAGGTACATGGAAAATTCAAGTCTTAGCTTTCTTTCATGATCTATTTAATTTCTTGACTGGTTTTTTTTCCAAAAATTTCTTTGATCAAAAATACACAATATCTGCATCATATCTATTGATCATTTATTTCTTTTTGAGTATGTATCACCAAAAATCTCCACTGTGGAGTCTGTGATGCAAGCACAAGCACAAAGCCAAGAAAATTTGGGTTGAGAACATCCCAGGAAGAGCAATGTTGATGAGAGATGGCTGCAGTGAAATGCTGATGCATGAAACTTAAATTACAAACTCTGGCAAGTGCATTGTGCTTGGCAAACTGCGATGTGCTGACCCAAGGGTCATGCAGACAAAAAGTTAAACTGCTCATTTCAATCAAAGTAATAGGAATAGGCATGTTACAAATAAAAGGATGCCATCAAGCTGCCTTTCTAGCACAACCTACATGTCGATAAAACAGCATTGCATGAGAGTAACCTTCAGAACATTATTCCTTTCCATTGGTGTATATACATATATATATATATTTATCTTAGGAATAGTTCAACCATAGTATTAGGAATTACTTGGACTGGTCACAAGATAACTAAATTTATATATGTGGAGATTTTTTGCCTGGCTATTCTTTGTAATGGGATAGAGTAGTTAGCTCTTGATATTTAGTTTCCTTCAAAAAAGTGTGAAGTATGGCCTAGAATCAGGAATTCCTGCATGGTTAACACTTGCTCCTTGGAGGTATGAGAGAAAGATTTATACTCTAGAATTACTCAAATACTTGGAGGTGGGAAAACTGGTGCAAATAACTACTCTAACCATTGGCTGTTTTGTTTGAGCCACTTTCCTCTCTGCACCTCTGAATTTACCTGTGGTCGCTCAAATCATGATAGCAGCTTTACTGCAGCTTATATGTCACTACTAAAAGAGAAGAGGTTTATTTTTTCCTCTTTTGGTATGAAAAAATTATGAGCAGGTCTGTGACATATACATATAAACCTGATCTTTAATGCAACACAGTGCTTATACTAAGATTGTGTTCATTTACATCATTAAAAAGTGACAGAACCACTTACATAAAAACAGAATAAAATATGTTAAGTCAACCACAATGCAAATTCATGGTCATCATATTACATGGTGACAGCTCAATGTATCTTGTTTGGTCTAGTGACTTTCAGTACATGTGGAAAATGTTAGAAATTAAAACTGCAAAATTCTTTGGTTACAAAGCATCATTGCTATGTGTCTATATGGAAATACTTTGTGACATGGATATGTTAGTGGTCTTCAAAATGCTATGAGGTGTTCAGTACAAATTGAGGTGTTTGTACAGAGGATGTTCAGTACAAATTGAGGTGTTTGTACAGAGGATGTTCAATATCTTAAAGGAAAAGCCTGGTGCCTTTTAGTCAGCAATTGCAAATAAAATATGTTCTTTTGCTAATGACTTTGTGGAATGATATTAATTAATTCATCCATTGAGAACCAGAAAGTTAAAATTTTGATATATAGCTACTTACTTAACTTTGTGTAAATGTGTATGGCAGGACAGCTGTTGTGAAAGAGATTACATTTATCAATTAACACCTATTTGTGGAGTGTGGCAGAAGTGTTTGGTTGCTTAAACCAGTGAACTGAAATACAATTTAGCCATCACTCATCTAGAAATGTCACCTCCCATTTAACAGTCTCCTGTTCAAATCTTGCAATCATAGAATAACGTGGGTTGGAAGGGACATGTAAAGGCCATTCTAGTCCAAGCCCTGCAATGGAAAGGACACTTTCCACTAGACCAGTTTCCTCAGAGCCCTGTCCAAGCTGGCCTTGAATGTTTCAGAGGATGGAGCATCTACCACATCTCTGGCCAATGTGGTATTTAATACAAACTTTGGAAATGGGACAATTCAATGCTTACGTACAATGTTGCCTGTCATGGCTTGCCTTTGATATATCCTTATTGAAGCTTCTATATATTAATTGTATGCATATCTAAGTGGAGGATAAAATTACTTTATTATCTATGCAGGGATCTGGTAACAGGATTAATTTAAGAGATGAAATTGCTGCCAAATTATCAAACTAGATACATGTATTTGAGTTCATTATGATATTGCTAGGGGGAGGAGTTTCTGTGATAGCCATAAAGATAGAATAGGAAATTCTGCATTAAGGTTGTCCTCTTGCTTATGTACCTTACTATAAATAAATGTAAACTGCAAATATTTATGCATGCATGGAAAAAAAATCATGAAAGACTACCTAATGATTGGTATCAACATCTCTTCAGTTTATACTCACGCCCTAACTGACATTTCTAGTTTGGGAGCCACAGTCATTCAATGCTTAGTCTTCCTGCTAAATTGTGTGAGACATTTTTTCTGCATAAAGACTTTTGGGGTGAAAGCTTTCCTAAATGGTTCTGATTGGGCTGATCAGCTACTTCTGATCCAGATTGAGTGGCATAAAAGACTTCCAACTGTTATTAATTCAAACTCAGCAGCCCCCAGAATCAGCCGCAATGTTTAATGTATGTTTTAGAGAAGTACTTGTATAAAGCTGTTAATTGAAACTATTTGTAGGATCTTTTCAGAGTGAGATTTGGTACTGATGATGAATGGCTTCATTGTGCTAGGTCATTATGGTCCTAAGTAATTTTGTTGGTTAGTACTTTTCCTTTTATACCTAAAAATCAAATAATAATGATGAATTGCAGAGAAATGAAAAAAGGTATAATTGGCAAAATAGATTATTACACCCTGTGACTGGAGGTAATGAATTGCAGCAGGAATTAAAGATAAAGCTCTACCAGTTAAACTGAATTTAATCTGTCGAAGTAGTGAAATAGATATTTCTGTAAAGCCATAATCTTCTTGGGTTATCTAAAGGTAATATGAAATCCACATCTTCAAATTAGTAGTGTTCAAAGGGATTTAGCCTTAGAGGTTTGCTTAATAACAAGTATTGGGTCATGACCAAAGTGGTAAAGCGCAAAATCAAACCAGACCTCTGCCCAAACATGCTAAACAGGATTTTGTCATTCCTTGTGTGCACAGCCTGCCTCCAAAGATTCGTCTGGCAAAAAAAAAAAATTCCTGTTCAGAACAGAGAAATGGCCTGATGGTCAATGCTCAGCATCCCTCAGCAGTGTGATCATAAATGTGCAAGTAGGAGTTAGTGAACTGGCAGATATTTAATTTGGCCAAGGCTCAGACCAAACTGAATATACAAGGAATGTGTACACTCTTCCTGCCCCTCAACATACCCACTCTTGTTCAGTAAATGCATTGAGGTTTCAGCCTATGCTCTGCAAAACCCTAATACGTATAGCTGGAGGGAGAGAAAGACCCATTGGATATCTTTTTGTGAATTGTTGAATCATTCAGTGATACAACAGTAACTTAAATGGTCAATTCGCATATTTTTAATGTTTTATCACATTCTTGTCAACATGTGTTAATAAGGAAAAGAGTTAAAGAGTTCTAGTAGCTAAGGTAGTTAAATTATTTTAAAAATTAGTCACAAAAATAATTTTTTAAAATTTATTGCCAAAGGGGGTAAATTGTGCTTCTTTCATTAATAGTTGGGAGGACTTGCTACATAGGAGGTTTCTTAAATATGGATGCTTTGTTCATTTTGACTTTCCCCTTGCAAATGTATTCATCCTCAGTCTAACGATTTTAGTCTTAGAAATAATTCTATGCATTTCTTAGCGAGGAATCTTTTAGCTAGCTTTCATTTAAATTGTGTGTCCTTTACTTTTCAATTTCTTTTATCCATTAAAAAATAAAAATACCCCAGCAATAGAGCTCTCTGAATAAAATCATTCTAGGAGGTGTAAAAGTTTGAATTCACAGTACAAAAGGGAATGTTTCCCATGCAAGGATTGTGGAATACTAATAAGCCTGGCACAACAACTTGCTGCAATTACAAGTCCTGTAATTCAAAAAGTTCACCTTGAAGTTTGCATATAATTTTGTAATTCATTGTACATGTAACTTTCATTGTTAATACTGGCATTCTTTTTCATACCAGGAATGAGACAATCAGGTTTCAGTAGCAGCCTTGTCAACACACTAATTTCTTCTGGAGATTTTTTTTGTTCCCACATCTCTTTCTTTCCCTCTAACCTCAGTTACTGTGATATGATCTCATTTTATTTTCTTTCTCCTATAACTCCTGCTATTGTCAACACACATTGATTTTCCAGTTAAACACACTGTTTTCTGAGCCTTTTGTATTTCGGTCCAATTGGACCAATCTTCTTTCTTTTACAGCACTTAAAATACTATAAATTTAATAGTTTGAGGTGGGGGTTTTTTGTTGTTGATGTTGTTTTGTTTGTTTGTTTGTTTTTTGAGGCGGTGTGGTGGATAATTTTATTTGATTTGGTTTGATTTGTTTGTTGTTTGGCCTTTTATGGACAGCAGGTAAAGACAGGGGATTCCAGCACCCTACACTGCTCTCATGGGACTCCCCCTGGAGAATCACATCCAGCTCTGGGATGCCCAGCACAGGAAGGACATCAGTCTGTTGGAGCAAGTCCAGAGGAGGGCCATGAGGACGATTAGAGGGAAAGAACACATCTCCTATGAGAAGAGTTTGAGAAAGTTAGGGTTGATCAGCCTGGAGAAGAAGAGAAGTACACCTAATAGCATCTTCCAGTAGCTAAAGGAAACCTACAAGAAAGGTGGAAAGAGAGTTTTGACAAGGGCAGGTATTGAAAGGATAAGGGGAAATGGCTTCAAACTGAAAGATGGCCCGTTTAGATTGGGTATATGGAAGAAATTCTTTCCTGCGAGGGGTGGTAAAGTACTGAAATATATTGCTCAGAGAAGTTGTGGATGCCCCATCCCTGGAAATATTCAAGGCCAGGTTGGACATAGCTTTGAGTAATCTGATCTCGTGGAAGGTGTCACTGGCCGTGGCCAGGGGGTTGTTAACTGGATGGTCCTTAGATTCCTTTCCAACCCAAATAATTCTGTGATTCACTGTTTCTATCTACCCACTGTCTCCTCATCTCCTGTGCTAGGACCTCATCTCCTGTGCTAGGATCCTGGATGTTTCGGATCAATTACTATGAAGTTGAAGGTTTATGAAATCTTTGGGATATTCTATGTAGGCACTTACCATTAAAAACAAGAATGGAAAGAAAATAAACAGATAATGCTGCAAACCTTTATAATTAAGCATTAAAATATTTTCGTGTCTCCTTAATTTTATTGTTCTAGTGGGTGAAGAATACCTATATTGTTTGAGAAAATAAACCAGAAATTTGGAAAATGGTTTCCTTGTGAACTTAAATTGAATGTGTATAATATTTCTCCAGGGATCCCCAAGGAATAACCTTTACATTTCTATTGTCCCTTCTTGAGCATTTTAACTGTGTGTATGAGGAAGTATAAAATGCAAAATCATAGAATCATATAAAATCCTGAAGTGGAAGGGAATCACAAGAATCATTGAGTTCAACTCCTGGCCCTGCACAGGACACCCCAAGAGTCACACCCTGTGTCTGAGAGCATTGTCCAAACACTTCTTGAGCTCTGGCAGCCTTAGGGCTGTGACCACTGCCCTGGGGAGTCTGTTCCAGTGCTCAACCACCCTCTGGGTGAAAAACCTATTCCTGATATCCAATCTAAATGTTCCCTGGCTCAGTTTCATGCCAGTCCCTCGAGTCCTGTCACTGGTCACAAAGCTGAAGAGATCAATGTCTGCCCCTCCTTTTCCCCTCGTGAGGATGCTGAAGACCACAATTAGGGTTCCCCTCAGTCTCCCCTTCTCTAGGCATGCTGAGCAAATGATGAGCAAAAAAAAATAAACGTTTAGAGAATGAAATATTTATTTTATTGGTATTTAAAGACACTTTGTGAGGGAGGCTAAGATATTTTAGTCTGACTTGAAAATGAGTGTGCATCCAAGTAAGGTGTAATGGCACGCACAAAATAATGTTTGACATGTGTTAAAAGACTGGAAAGTAAATCATTGGGGTCTAGCTGCTGGAAAGGTAAATGAGATTTCTGCAATTTTAGTTTCTTTCCTTCTTCTCACCCCTGCCCCTCTCTGTTTGGCTGTCTTGCATGTAAATGGTAAAATTTTCACATGACACCTTCAATAACAGTCTTAAATTTTGAAAAATGTGTATATCTCCCTGCAAACATAGTGTGAGATATAAGCATATAAAAAGAAATTGAAGCAAAATTAATTCACCTGACTAACTTCTGTCTGAAAAGCATTTAATCTCTATTTGCTCCTCCCCAGAAGACAGCTGGGTACAGGGAGGGAAGATAAACACCCCTGTCTTTACTTCTCAGCAAAATATCTCAACCATGACAAAGAGGGATTGCCTAGAGGCATGAAAGAAATGGCACAAAACAGCTATTCAATCTTTGTCTCTTCTACCATCCCCACTTAGTGCAAATTTATAGTATGAAGCATTTCATGACAATGACTTTTCAGGTGAGAAACTGGGCTGAGGCTGATCTGCCTTTCTCAGCCCACTGGACAGGCATCTGTCAGAAGGTGGCCACACCTGGCAGTTGTTGCAGTGTTGGATTGTTGCACAATCTAATGCTTTGCAACCCTACACCCACTGTCATGAAATTTAAGAACTTTAACAGGTGGAAGCCATATTGTGTTACAAACTACTCTCCTGCTCTATCAATGTGTTTTTCTCAACCAGCATCAACCCAGGTGCTAAGAAAAATCTCCTCAGCCTCCACTAGCTGCAACAGGTCCTCAGCTTTGGATACTTTTGAGCACAGACCTCTTTCTCTCACCAGTGCTGGGTTTATATTCTGGCTGCAGTTACAGCACACACAGGAGACAGTTACACCTGTCAAGTTACAAACTGTGTCCACAGAAAGGCCTCAGATTTCAGGAAAAAAAAATTCCAAAAGACTGAGGGAGTCATTAATTAGTATCTTTCTGCCTGTCCATGAAGAACACTACATTTGGGTTACAGTCTGAAGTCCTGATCCTCTGCAATTGTGAGAAGTGACTGTAAAACAAAAGAGGTGCAGAGGTGATTTAGGAGGAGTGTCTCTCTTTAAAAGGACGTTGAAAGTCCTCTATTTTTATCACTTGAGGAAAGGGAATGAAAGGAGTGAGAAGAATAAAACCAAAGGATTAAATAAAAGGATTATGTACAAGAAACAAGATTTTTCAGTGGCTCTGAGTACAGTTGGGCTGGAGAGAAGAACATGATGTAAGCTTCAGGTATGCCTTTCCATGGTAATGGAGGATTTAAAAAAAAAAAAACAAAAAGAAAATCTATGTAAAATGAAATAGGATATATTTATGGGCAAGATTGTATGTCAATAGCAGGAGACCAGATTTGGTATATCTGAAAATCTCATATTAATCTTATGCTTTTAAGGTACCATTAATATAGCCATCAAAACTAAAAATTATATTTGGACAAGTCCTCAAAAGTGTATTTAACCTCTACTGTTGAAATCACTGGGAATGTAAAAAGCCAGTTTGCCAGTCTGCCCAGAAATTTGTATCGTAGAAAAGTGTGTTTGATTATAGAGTATTACACCACTGTAGATGGGATAGCATTGAGCAGCTCACTTGTTAGGGTGCATATCTGACACAGTCCAGGTATGAATGCCTTGATTTCCACTGGAAAGAAAGCTTGCAGGAAGCAGATTTGTGTTCCTGTCTGCAGCAGATAAAGAATAATACTATACACGTGTTTGATATAATGGGAACGGCAAAACTATCTAAAATATTCTCAGCAAGGCTGCACTCCAGGAGCTTATTAAAAAGGAGGTAAAATACACAATTCTGTTTTTACAATAGCTGCACATTCATGGAGCTAGAGTTTTTTGAAGGAAACTAGTGGAAAAAAAAGATAAAACATCAAAAAAGTGAGATAATTGTGTTGTGCTGATAGCATGATTGTGTTATGAAATGATAAATAACCATGTTTAAGGTGGATGATCCAGTGAAGGATAGTGATACAGAAACTAAGAAAGGGAGAGAAGGACTTGTGCTTTAACTGAAGGCAATTACAAATGCTGATTTTCTCTTTGATTAAATATACTGTCTTCTCATTTATTTATTTTTTTTAATAGGAAGAAGCAACTCAGTTGTCACATCAGATGATGAATTTTTTTATTCCCTGACTTCTTCCATCTGACAGCAATGTAAGTACATCATGATTATAAATATATTCTTTCTAAAAGGTCTCTGACATCTCTCTACAGGAACTCTCTGTCAGATAAAGTTCAAATTTTGATAATTTAGCTAAGTAAATCTTTTGGGTAGGATTAAAAAGCACAAGTTGTCATTCTTTCTTGCATAAATACTGCCTAACAATTTCTGCAGTTAGTTTTAGACTTTGAACAGTTCGAAATATGTCTTGGCAGGACCACCAAGTTGTAACCAGGACCCAAAGGCCAGCTGAAGACTGCTCACCACTGGGGTACTGCTGAGGGCAGCAATCCTTCCCCATGGTTTGGCACTGGAGAGGCTGCAGCTGGAGCACTGTGCCCAGTCTGGGGCTCCTCAGAAGAGAGAGAGGCTGAGGTACTGGCTGGAGCCCAGCACTGAGATACAGGTTGGTCAGGGCAGGAGCACAGAATGGACAGAAAAAGGCTGTGAGAGCTGGAATGGTTCAGCATGGAGATGGGCTGATGGGAAGGAGCCCTGATTGCTGCCTGATGGGAGTGTGTAGGGGAGACAGAGACAGATGGTTTTCCACAGTGTCAGGATAAGAGAATGGATGCAAGCTGCAATGCAAGGAATTCACATCTGTAATTGGAGAAAATAAATTGTTTGTAAAGAATCAGGGCAAGTTCAAGAATCACCACTGGAGATACTTGAAGTTTGACTGGGTAAGGTCCAGAGCAAACTGATTTCATTCTGAAGTTTGATCTAAGATCTTCAAAGTAGGTCTCGCTCTGAGCAGAGAGAGTAGACTGAATAAACTGAAAAAGTCCCATCTGTCATAAGCTGTTTTACCTTCCCAGGAAAATTCAGTTATCATTCAGATAAGGAGACAGTTTCTCATACTTCAAATAGGTAAGCAGAGGCAGCAGTTAAACAGGCTGCCTAAGGTAACAAAGCTATTTAGTAGCATCAGATTTCAGTAAATGTTTGCTTTTGACCTTTCTTATTTCTCATTTGCAATGTGCTTTCATATATTTTCTTAGAATCTGTGTTTATCCTAACTTACTGGGCCAACTCTTTTTTCCACAGACTACTGATCCATGCAATATTACAATACTGAATATACAACTGCTTATGTATTCTTCTGGATTTATTTTTTTTATTATTATTATTATTTACCCTTGCACATTTTCATTTGTTGCAGTGTCAGGAAGGCATGACAGTTTCATTGCATGTATGAATGAATAAACAAAGGTTAACCATTGCTTTTAAGCAGACAAAAGAAAGGCATGTGAGTATGCATTCATTGATTCCAGATGACATCTGATTTTTAAAAGTTATTATTGTTGAAATAAATGTGAGGAGAAAAGCCAATCTTACACATATACATACATATGTATAAATAGGTACACATATGGGACTGATTTGTTAAAAAAACCACCAGCATATAGGAAATGGAAAATGTTGGCTTTAGGGAGCTCCTGGGGGAATTTGCACTCCCTGCTCCTCATCCAGGCTACATGCTTACACTGAATTCCTCAGCTCCTGAGAAACAGGTGCCACAGCCTGATTTGTAGGTGCTATTTAGTGCCTTCTACTGCCTTACAAGTGTGTTAAGATCACGTACACCAATTCAGCAATATGGTAGGTTAGAGCCTTCATGTTTATATTTAAAGGCTTTCTAAAGCCTCTAGTAAAGAGTAACAGCCTTTTGTAAAGAGTAACAACCTCTGGTAACATGACAGGCATATGACCTGAATATAAACTAATGACCAGGTTCCTGTGAGTCTTGAAGATTTTGCTTTGCTTCATATCTCATATAGCACTGATAAATATTTCCAAATTTAAAGATGTTGAAAGTGTATTTGCAAGTCCTCCCTCAAGTCTGTTAAACTGCAGGCCAGTGTCTCTCCATAAAAAGTCCGTCAGAATTTGTCTTATCCTGCTTCTATTTTTAATTGAAAAATTGTGCCTCAAAGCAGAGATGAAAGAGTCAAATCGTAGTCCATTTACTAGAAAGAAGCTCATGCTAGTTATGACAATAAATTCTTCTTTAAAATACAAGAAAAAACTTCTACTAAGTGCTTGCACATAGCACAGATCTAAATTCTTGTTTATCTGTTGTGCTGCAGTTTGTGTGTCTGCGCTTCTTGTCTTGTTGTGATTATTGAAGAATGTTTCTTCTTTATTTTTCAGAGCTCTACAGTGCTGGCATTTATCAAGGGAAGACACAGCACAGCCTTGCATAAATAATGGCACTGGGCCAAGTACAGCTGAGGAGGTTGCCAGCACAACTCCACTGAAGTCAAAAGCATCGCACCATGGGTGAGTTTGGCCCTTGGCTCAGGTCATGGAGGACTTTAACATGACAATTTTCAGTAATGCTTCAGCTGTTTGAGGTAGTTGAGTCTGGGTTTGCTTTTTGGTTGAGTACTGTATTTTATTTCAAATAAAGGAGCTGAACTTCTGCTCAATGGGGTGAATGGGGCTTTTGTAAGTGGACTACTTCTGCAGTTTCTGTCCTCACTTAATCTGCTGTGAGTGCTAAATAACTCAATTTCATAAGATGCCATGACAATAGAACTGGGGTCCAGTGAATTCCTGGGAAGATGCACTGTGTTGAATACTTTGTGGGGTTTGCTCTAATCTTGTGCTTAATATATTGTATTTTAAGTGACAAGATGCTGCCTGTTGCTTGAATGCCAGCACTCTTTTACACTGGTTAGAAACCTGCAAACAGCACTGATTCTTAATTGTGCCTGGTTTGGTTTGTCTTGTTGGCCTTTGTATGCATCCACTTGTAGTAATCAGCTTCACAAATAAAGAACAAATTAATAAATAACTTCTAGAGTGCAAGGATGGCATAAACTGGGCTAAGCACATAGCAGTAGGGCAGGTCAGTAAGTTTATAACAGTAATATAAACACACTAAAAAGGCAGAGACTTTTCAGAGGAGGCCAAAACAGATTTGGATGTTAAATTTGGGGGTGTATGAAAGAATGTAAAAACAATCCAGACGTCAGATTCGTATTGCTAAGCACTGCTGAGTCAGTATATCAGCATTTAACAGAAGTGCCTGTCCCTTGAAATTCATTAGAATTCAGGCCTGGGTTTAATTGATCATTGTTAGATCATGATAGCATCACATCTTTTTAATAGTAGGTGTTTTGCTTAGAGTCAGATGTCAGGGTCATGTAGGGAAGTGAGAAATTGTGGCGTATGTTTAAATCAAGTGGCCCCACAGAAATGTCTTTGGAGTTGAAGAAGGGCCCACAAAAAGAAGCCAGTGAGCAAATGTGAAGGAGCCCAATGACATTTCAGGGGGTTTTGTTTTTAAATATCAGATCTTATGCCAATATTTTCAAGCTTTATGGGGGAGTAGAGAAGACAGAATTAAGATTATGATAGTAAAAACGAATTGTAGAAAATATTGTTTGAAGAGAAATTTAAAATGCAAGCAAATGAACAGTTCAAGCTTGTGCAGCTTTGCATCATTTTACATTTCATAAAATAATTTTTCCTCCTCAATTAGTGGAAAAAACCAACCCCTTTGGAAATAAAGTATCATTTAAAATAATAAATTTGTTTACAAGTTTATTACGGTACACCCAAAATTCATATTTCAATTATTTTAAATTTTAAATATAAAACTCTTGCTTGTCAGTAGACAAATGTTATATATTATTCTGAAGAAGAATATCTATCTCTAAAATGCAGATGTAACTAGTTCTTGTAGCCTAGTTAATAATTTGGAATCAATAAATAACTAGAAGAAATGCATCTAATCATAACATTGGAGAAAGTGAGGTAAATTTTTGGAGAAACATATTTACCTCTTTCACAGAAACAACAAAAATAAGAACTATGTTTTTTTTAAAAGCATACTGTTAAATAGGAAAGATTTGTTTTATTTATTGTTGTGTTAGTCTAAATTTCTCTAACTCTTGCTATGAATATTCTCAATAGAGATTATTTGGGGGGGGGGGGTGGGGGGGGAAATACCCCAACAACAACAACAACAACAAAATAGAAACCTGCATCTCCTTTTATGTAAGGAGGAGTAAAAACGTTATTAAATTGGTGTATATTCTATTAATGGATAAGAGAAACATTAGGGATTAGTTCTGAGGAAAACACATCCCTGTACCTGTTCATTTCCCTGAATCAAATTGCCTTCATGCTGTGTGAGAGATGCTCAGAGACATCCTGAGCAGCAGCCCCAGTGCTGTTCTGCCACACAGGCTGTGCATGGTGCAGGCTCTGAGGGTCCCACAGGCACATCTGGCTTTATCCAGCTTTTCTGTCAGCCACAGCCTGGAACTGCTGTTTGCTCTCACCTGTGGTTTGTCCCATCAGCTGCTGTCACCCAAACAAATCAGATTGAAGGATAAAAGTGAACAGGAGTTCTGTGAGTGTCTCTTCCTTGGAGGCAAGCCTCCCTGCAAACACTTGGGGTGTAAAACCTTCTTTCTACTTGGCTCCCTGATCCTCAGCAGTGCTAGGGGTAGCAGAGATGCCTTTTAACCTCCATGTCCATGGCCTTGACTCAGAGGTAAAAAAAAAAATTCTAGACAGATGAATAAGCAAAAATGTATCATGTTCTGCAGTGACAATTTGTAATGAGGATTACCAAGATATTTAATTTCTGACTAATATAAATGTTTCACTGGGAAATCAACCCTGCCAATAATAATGGACAAATTACAGGAAAAAAACCCAACTATTTGAACAGTATATAATCTGTCTGTGACAAACTGTAGTAGGTAAGACCTCCAAACAGGAGAAACTAGGTGGTCCTTTCTTTGACTGAAACCACTGTTGCCAATCTACTAAGCTAAACACACATTTCACAGCTTGTTGCTTCTTGAATACATTCAACTGAGTTCACTTTGTGTGCCAAGTACTTGTTCAGAATACACTGAACATAACATCTAGTTTTTCTGCCAAAACGGCCTCTGTCAAGTTTCCCCCCTGCATTTGGCCAGCTACAAAAGCTGTTCCTTGCTAGTGAATTCCAGCACCATCAGTGTTTTCCCTGAATAATTATAGTAAGTGCCCTTCTTTCATTGCTTTATAATGTGAGTGTTCAGCTCCCCAGTTTTCCAGAGGAGACAACAAGGCTATTCCTGCCTTGGCAGACACAAGTCTTGGAAAGGATGCACAGGCTAATATTCTGTTTGCCTTCTGTTGCCTCTCTTCTTTAATATACTCAGGTTTGTGTCAAATAATACATAAAATCGTGTCCTTAAAATCTTCCCAGGGAAGAGGGGAGATTCCTCCTGTTTGTGTTACATGTGCAGCCTTAAAGCAGCTTCCTTTTCAGGCAAGTCTGCACCTGCTTGTCTGTCATCTCCCTGGACGGTCTGGAATTATACTTGCAAATAGAATTGTCAACTTTTGCAGGGATGTGAACACAGTGACATGCATGCTAATTCTCCTGTTGCTTCTCAGCCTCAGGATAAATAGCATTAATTTCCCTTGAATCGTTCAGAGGGGCACTAGTACAGGGCATAAAGTTGGGTTTGGTCACCCAGGGTTAAAACAATAAACACTTTTATTAATAACTTTCCAGAGTGTGGTTACAGTGTGCAACAGGAGACTCTTTTGGGAGTTCTAGTATAAATGAGAAAGTGATGCAGCTTGGTTAAGCCCTGTAAAAAAAAAAGCCTTAGACTAGATGAGGAAAACAATTATATTAACTCTTTCATTGCAAATGTGAGGCAAGTATATATTTTGGCAGCAAGGAGCAATCTGAAATCATGAGCTCATCTGTGCCAAAGCTGTATTTCTAAGGTCTCTTCCTATTTAGGTGCCTTGCTGCAAAACCATACCAGCAATGCACTAACCTTCAAGTCACAAGCAGTTCCCATTAGTAAATTTCTTTTAAAAATGTTGAATCTTGGTTTGCATCCCAAATATATGCTGTTCCCTGACTTGCAGAGAGGCAGTAGAGGTTTGCTCCACAAAAGAACGTTGCCACCTTAAAGATGACATCAGCAGCTCCATTGGATCCAGAGCTATTGTGTGAGGGTGGGTGACACCTCTGTTGGGTCTGGTGAGCCCAAGAGGGGTGTGATGGTGCCCTTGCACAGGGCCACTGAACTCCAGGGCTTCTTCTGAAGAAACAAATTAGTAACCATCTCCACCAAATGGTCACATTTCTTCCCTTCTGCTGGCATCAATGGTGGGCTGGCACTTGGGAAGATAGTACAAGGAGTTAAAGCAGCAGAAAATTAACCCTACCAAAAAGAAATGTAATAGTGCTCTGTTTAATAAGTGTTTGAGTCTGCAAGAAGAATGTTGTCAATCTCAAGGACAACTTGCAGTTAAATCTCCTCAAAAAAGCATTGTTAAGTAATTTGTGATGAAATTATGGGAGTTGTGGTTAGCAGGTTCAAATTTACTGGATTCCAAGTCTATAATCATCATAAAAAAACCATTAAGAAACACACAATGGCCCCTGCTTTGGCTGCTAGTATTTATCTGAGTTTTTGAGTCTTGATGAGGCAAGCAAGACAGAATTTATTTATCAGCAATGTATAGGTGGTCTGGCTGTGCTATATAGATGTCTGGTTGTCGTTCTTCTGCCTCTTTCCTCTCTCTGCTTTCTGAGGATGTTTAATTTCTCCAATTATTTATCTTAACTTTTGCTCCCCTGTCAGGGAAGCATGCATGAGTTATTACTTTTAGAGCATCTTTTCAGAAAAAAAGTGTTGGTTAGAACAACCCTGAAAACTCTCTGACACTTCTGAGCAAAATCACCACAACTTGATACCTTTCTATTATGGCTTAGACAAGGTTTAGTGGTAAAGCTGTAATAAGCCAGAGACAAATTGTGGAGGAATGGTACATTTCTGATTAGTTTCTAATGTATGAAAACATTGTTATAGAAGAATATAAGGCTCCAAGTTTGTCTGGTTTTCCTCAGCTGCATCAGTTTTATTAATAGGATTTTACCTTGCCAATGGGACTCTTCACAGGTTTTGCAAACAGTGGCTTCATAACCTACCTGATGAACTAATAAACAGAGACCTTGTTTATGGTGAACCAGGCAAATTTACTGATGAGCAGATTTAGAAAACAGTTCTGCTTCAAGGAACTTCTTTTATCTTCAGGTTTCAAATCAAGAAAAACCTTATTACGGATAAAAAAGTCAACATCTCATTTCATTGTAACTAGTTTAGCTTATTCTGTGAAAATATTATCAGAGGCATTAAATTAAATGGAAGAAGGAGAGGATATTGCATGCTTAGACATCCAGGTTTTGCATATCCAGAAGGTGGAAGTCATCTCCTTGCTGGGTGATCTGTCTTGAAGGTTGCAGCCATCTCTGAGCATCAGAGTTATTTATGACCCTGAAATAGAAGAGAGGTTAATCAGATTTTTTTTTTTTAAATGCATTTCAAAAGGAGTTTTTATCTCACTCAGAAATTCAATAAATTTATTGGAGAGCACCAGGAACAAAAACAGTGCAAGAAACTCTGCTGTTTGCCTGCCACAATGAATTCAGTGAAGCAATTATCAAAGAGTTACAAAGATTTGAGGGCCTTTGCCACTCTGGGAATACTATTGAACTGGCTCAGCCTACATCACAAGGAGGCTGTTTGTTGCTGGCTCAGCTCCACTCTCTTCCCCAACCACCATGCACAGAGATTCTGTCTGACCTGTTTTACAGGTGCATTTTGAAACACTGATAGGAGTTTCACCTACAGACACACAGGCCTGGTATCGCACAAGTGTTATGCACAGGATACTGATTTCCTCATCTGTAACTCCTTTTTTCCCCTCTGGATTTTACTCTGTGGGCTTCTCCTTGTGCTTTTGCTTTTGGAAGAGAGCTTTTGTCTACCTCAATTTTATGTTATTTGGGGCATTCATATGTTAACACATGCATTTAATGCTTACACTCATATTTATATCTATAGACGCATGTACACAGAAGACACATGCAAAAGATAGCATATAAAACTTTAAATCCTTTTTTATTTTTTTTTCTTTTTTTAATTTCCTTTTTAATATAAACAGTTATTTATGTTGGAAAACATATCACAGTACTGTGCATTGCCAGAACTCCTGACATGAGTATTTGGTTGCCCCATATTATTGTCATTTTTATATTGACATTTTTATATATATACCTCACATTAAGTGTTCCAAGAGACTCTGATTGCCACTATCTTTCTGCAGTGCAGCCCTGATGACAGCAGGTATTACATGTGTGCTCATAAGCACTGCCAGCTCTGCCTTCAAGTCCAGGGCTCACTACTGGCTGTTTAGAATGCATGTACATTCCCACTGATAATGCTCACGTTACCATGTCTTGTCTCTCTTATCTGGCTTGTTTCTCCAGGTGTTGCCTTCTGCCCCATGTCACACTTTCACTTCAAGACTACAAAGAAGTCAAAGTCTTCTTTGTGAGTCAAAGAAGAGTGAGCACATAATGACTCCTGCTCTGTCATAGAGAAGCAAAGAAGGCCATTGTCCTTGCATGTCTTGCACACTTTTTCTTTGACAAGCTATCAGATTTTCTTGCTGTCATTACTTGTTCCTTGCAATGGAGATGTCTACTGGTTGCTTAATGAGGTTTGACTTTGACAGTCTCTGCATCCTAAACAAAAGGTATAAGTATTTACAGTATTTGAATAAATATTCAGCAGATCAGGAAGTAACTAGGGGTGGAGAAAGGTTTCTCTCTCACACATATACACAGTTAATCTCATCTTGTCCAGGACCTAGAAATACGTTTGTGCTTAAATCTCCATGGTTTTCACTCCAAAGCACTTACTTTACCAATCTTAAGAAAAGGTAACAGAGTCTGGCTTGCTCTAACTTGACTGTGTAACTCAGCCACTGGTGACCTTTGCACACAGGAAACATTGTGGTGAATTTTCTTTTCAAGGTAGTCACAGGTAATGGAAATAGGGAGATTTTGCTGTTTCCTACAGCAAGAGTAAGCCTGTGATAAAATTAAGCCTTTTTTTTCTTCATCTCCTCTCCCTTTCTTTTACTTCTTTCCCTCACCCCTCACCCCAGTGAATTTGTACACGACAAGAAACAGTTACCTGAACTGCAGATATCACATCAGTTATTGAATGTAGGCCAATATTGGTGTCATGATTTGTGTGTTGCTTGAGTCAAAGTTCTGATGGCTGGAAACAGCTTTCCCTTAACCATATTAGCTCTGTCATCTCCCAGCAGCAACAACAAATGGCAGCAAAAAAGAAACTTCAGAGTGCTTTTTCTCCCACTGATTCCCATTTCCAGGTAGTCAGGTATTGTGAATTTGACTGAAAGCAGAACAGTTCTCCATGGTTTTTAGCCTTTCAGCCCCTGACTAATAAGTCTTCTTCATTGTCAAAGGGGAGAGAACTGATAAGTCTGTTGTACATTGATGAATTCTCTTATTTCTAGCTCAAGAAGGTCGGTTTTTCAGCATGGCTATGCCAGTACTTTAGGATGGAACAGAGAAGAATCAACCAGGTCATTGTCATCTTGGTGCAAAGGTAGTGTTTGCAGAAAGTTCAGATAAATTTGATTGCTGTGGGGCTGAAAAGGCATTGTTTTCCTGGGGCATCCAGAAATCACCTGCTATGAGGTCAGTTTAATAACTGAATATTAATAACTAATAAATCTAATAACTAATAACTCTGCTGGGCTTTCAGAAATGTTAAGAATTATGCTTATTCAGTATTTAAATTGTAGGGATGTTTGATATTGTATGGAGGACGGAGATTTTGATTTCAAGAAAATTGAGCCAGTGCTAAACTGAAACTACATTATTCAACTTTTTTTGAGCATGGGATTTTTAAAGAGTAAACAAGTAAATTTTAAATAGGAAAAAAGTTGTATTAACTGCCTCCTGAAGCAGTGACAGCTGCCCTAGAAAACAGGTTCCAGAGCCAGAGGAGAGTGAAAACTCCCTTTTGCTCACAAGGCAAGTGATTTACCAGTGACATAAATTATACCATGGGCAGGCAATCCTTCTAAGTAAAACACTCTTTTTTTCCAGGAAATGAGGGCAAACATGGAAAAGAAGGAAATGAACCCATTGTGTCTGAGATAGCTTCCCAGGATCAAATGTCCCCCTGCATGAACCTTTGCATGTATTTATAAAATGGTATTTTTCTTTGACAGGGCACAAATTAACTCAGCAGCTCAGTTATTACTATGCCAGAGCTTTATAACTTGCTTTATGTGCTTCTCAATACGATTGTGTATTTCCTGTCTCTATACACTCCTCTCTTAGTGTAAGTGTCAAAACATTATTCTGCTCCTATTGTGGCCAATATCAGCTGGAATTATGTCACTTACTTTGAGGAAGAGAGGTCAAATTCATATTTGTTACAAAGAAAGGCTCCTTCACATAACATGAGACCCTGTGCATCACTCAGTGTTCCTGTGAATGAAGAAGCATCCCCAAAATCACACATAGTCAAAAGCAATAGAAAGAAACTCACTTTGTAAGGTTATGGTCTTTTCTACATCCCACAGTGGATCTTGATGTCTTTTCTGCTCTAAAATCATGTTACTAAAGGACACATGTGAGACAGCAGGTCAAATTGGAAGAAATGCATTTAGATCTGAAAAGAGCCTTCAGCTACAATGGGGTCAACACCTCAGAATACAAGAAGAAACATTTTTTAACGACACTCAATGGAATTTATCATTTCTTTGTAATTCAAACCAGAATAAGCCCAAAAGTAAGGGGTAGAAGGGAAAGTAGAGTGATAAATGTGAAAGAAAAATAAACAGCAGGAAAGCTACAGAGGACACAAGTTGAAATAGTGTTGCACAGAAAAAGCAAATATGCTTCTCTGCAACAAATACAGCAGGAAGCCCACCAAAGGAAAAAAAAAAAAAAAGAGCATGGCTGCAGTACAGGGACTGTCCATGATAAAGTGTGATGGGATAAGCAGAGAAGATACAAAGACTCAAAAGATTACTATATATTCTTAAACTTTCTAGTATTTTTCTTGTGGACATGGTATTGTCAGAATTTTCATCTGAAAAGGCTTATTTTTCCCATTATTTATCTGTTTCAGCTTGAGAGAGTTTTGTTTCACCAATTGTAAGAGGTGTTCGTAGCAGAGATCTTCTAGTACCATCCCAGTTTTGTTACAGTGGTAATGCCGTGAAGAGCATCCCCAGCTTTTGGGAGCATCATGTGGCTCTTTCCAAGGAACAGACCAGAGGAGGCTGAAGGAGGTTATATACTGAATCATGAAATACATGCATATGGAGGAAATGGTCCCATGTGTCTTATTCCCTTCCTGCAGATCTACCAGAGCCAGGCAGGCCAGCTGGAGGGATTTTTTCACCTTTTGTATGCCTTATTTTATCCATCAGCTAAATACTTCCCTTAAAGCTAAAATTATTTTAAAATCCTCAGGTAGTAAATGTGACATATTCACATGCTAAACATAATTGAAAGCCATAGTCGGCACCATTGTAAAAGCCTCACCACTTGATGACCCCTTTTTTTCCAAATGCACGGCCATTCCTACTGGATTCACCCCAGAAAGGCACTCTTAGAGTGGTGTTCTCCAGAAATCCGTCCAATTGGTTGGTAACTGCCTGGGATGCTGAGTGCTCACTGCAGCCACTTAATACTGATGTTAGGGGCAAGATGCTTAAAAATGCATGGCAGATGGCTCACAGCAATGATGTGAGAGGATTTATCCTCCAGGAGACAACAGTTTATTCCTGTTCTTTTGCTGGTGACTTTTGTCATATTGAGCAAGACAGCAAAAGCTAGGGCAGAATGAAATATGATGTATTTCCCACTAACATTTCAAAACACACTCGAGAAGGTTTTTGTTTTGAAAATGAATTATTCAGCTTTGCGATGTAAGAGGGAGGTATTTTATTCATCTGGACTGAAAACGGGAAGCATTAATTTTATTCCTGTACTTTTCAAGATTGGTTTTTGAGTTACTTGAAAAAATTAACTGAGGAGTAGCTGTAGTCTTCCTAGAACCTACTGAAATGAAATGTGCATATATGTATATATGGTGTGTGTAACTATATATGCATAAATTTATACAAATATGTACCGTGTACGTAAATATACATATGTAAAAATATAGGAGTATGAATGCATGTAGCTATAAGAATTTGCTTTTAAAAAATGGGAATTACTCCAAGTTCAGTTTCTCTCTTCTGAGAGATTCTGAAATGTTAGAGAGGGCCTGGATTTATCAGGTGTGATAACCTTGCCTTGCCATATATAAAGTTTGCCTATGTATCTGTGTCTCCTGTGACCTTTGATTAAGACTATTACAAGATTTCAGGTGGCAAGAAAAGATGTGAGAAGTCAAGTGGCTAAATTGGAGGGGGCTCTGTACACCATGTCATATTATTAGGCTTTCACCCAAGTCTCAAGACAGTAACTATTAAAGCAGAACTGTGCAAACAGCTCTTCTGGTGGCATGATTCCAGTTCAGCATAAATTTTTGTCTGAGAGTAATAAATTTTCCTTCTGAGCTCTCTGGTGACAAAGGACAGTTGTCATCCATGGAGGCTGAACTTTCCGCTTCACCTTAAAAGCCGTGATTGCTTTAATAGATCATACCTTAAAGTCCTTTCTTTCTGCAGACCTAGAGTAGAGACCCAGAGTGCAAATAACTTCTCTGCTGTTTGCACCATTTGGTCGATTTTTTTTTAAGATTAAGAAAAGAGGTGCTCTCTCTGCAGTATGGCTTTCCACACAAATGCCTGAGTGGTCCCTTTGTGTTTTTTTCCTGGAGCAGCAGTCCCATGCCATGTGTGCAGCCACTCCTCTTTCACACATGTGTAACTAAGGCACTCTGTGATAGAGGCTCCATTTTTTCCATCTGATATGCTTAGAAAGTGAGTTCTCAAAGTGCCTTACTGTTGGTAAGGTTGAGAGACAGCTCATGTCAGCATGACTTTGTCAGCTGGTCTTTGAAGTCCTCATCAGTTTTAAATATCAAACCTCAGGTATGCAGACAAGGGATTATTTGAAATTTATAAAGTGTCAATGAAAAGCTGTGCTTTAGGCAAATAATGTGTCATTGTTAAGCTCATGTTAGCAGAGCCAGGATATTGCAATATGACAGGGTAAGCCAGGATGCTGGTGCTTCTGTTGCTTTGGAGTGCACCCAAGCCAACATGTCATTCAGAAAAACCTCCTCCTGCTCCTGATATAACCCTGTGTGGAGCCATCTGAGACTGAGTCACCCATTTGTTGACATCTGCATCCTCCTGTTTCAGTTACTGAACAAAGTTTAGCTATCTAGGCAATTCCACACAGGATTACAAAAGGCAAATGTCAGTTTAAAATTACTCCTTCAGCTGTGATATATGATCTCACAGTGAAATAGAAAGTCTGAATGTGGCTGAAGATAAACAAGATAAATCCACTGAGTTTAGAACTGAAAGGTGTAAAACAAGTATATTCACCTGGAATTAACATGATTCTTTTATATTAAAATGAAAATGATCAAACAAATGGAAATTTTGCCAGTTAAAAGATTGGGAAACTGATCTCTGTGAGAAACAACAAAACCCCAACTGCCTAGTGTTTTAGCACAAAAGGCATATGAATAAGAACATCAAAAAGAGCTGTATTCTTTGCACTTCAACAACACAGTAAGCATTATAATAGTAAATGTATTAAGGGTTGCAACTGGATTAGGGAAATGTGAAAAATGCATGTATTTCTCTTTTTTTATTATTTTATTTTTTTTCTCATGGTCTTAGGTAGCTTCACTTCCCTTTGATACAGTCTTGGTAAAATTCAGTCGTCCTTAGGTCAAGAACAGGACTCTCCAAATTTAAGGGAAGATCTTGTGTTTATTGGCATCTTTGGCATGAGTTCAGTAGGACAGGAATTCCCTAGGCAGGATATTTGCCACTGGGTGATTACACTGGGAATGGATTGCACACTTACAGCAAACAACTAATTAAAACCCTGAAGATAATGTGCAGGGGTCTCTGACAGCCAGCTGGAAAAACAGGACAGTGTTTGGATCTTTGCTTAGAGCCAAGGAGAGCTGTGCACAGCCAAAGCATCTGCAGTAGTGGGAAAGATGGGTGCTGCAGGTGTGTGGCACCACCCTGTGCCAGAGGCTGATGTCCCACCATTGGTGCTGGGCATGTCAGTGCCAAAGGCCTGGTGGGAGAGGAGGAGCAGGATTTGGCATTTGGGTGATAGAGGGATGCTCTGGAGTTTTCTTAGTCCAGTCTTGGTGATGGAATGGTAAAAAGCAGCATGAAGTAGGAACAGTAGCACCTTAAAACAGCAAAGCTCTTGTGGAGAGGAGCCAGTGAAGATCTCATGGCTTGGCCCATCAGCATAAGGAGTGTGAGAAGAAGAGTACAGGACAAAGGCTTTGGCCCAAGCCTTTTGTGGCTAATTATATATAAATATGAAAAAACATGTTTTTCAAAAAGAAAATGGAAGGGTTAGGTTTGTTGGGGTTTTTTTTTAAATACATTGTTAATTTTTAAACTATTTTCTATTGTGGTCTAGACAGGTTATTAAACTTCTATTTGCTAATTCTGAAGTCAAAGTCCCTAACTGATTATTAAAGTGTACCTCAGAAGCAGACTGCAAAGCCCAGTCTCCATATATAAGGCAATAATTTAAGATGCCAGATTTACATTCCCTTAGCATTTGGGAGCATTAGAACCTTCAATAATATAAAGGGTTATTAATGGATGAAAATAGTCTGTACTCTGTTCTGATACTGCCCGAGTCTGTGTATACAATGTGTGTGATATCTCTCCATCAGAGCCTGGTGTGAGGAGTTTTGAATGCTGCACCTGAATCATCCCAAAGATTCAGAGGAAGTTGAAGTGTTTGTAGGTTCCTAATTTGGGAGAAACAGGAAAACAGAGAAGAGGTTGGTAGTTTCTATAAATAGATAGTGACTACATATACAGCTTTCTAATTCTCAGCCTCCCAGAAAATGCCTTATCACCTCTACATAAATTAAAAGTTAACAATTCCTAAAAATAATTCTCTTTTTATTTCTTTTTAATTTGCTTTTGATTTCTATTTCTCTAGTAAGGACAGCTACAAAACTTTCCTTGGCTACTTCTTCCCCAGCAAAGCAGGAGCTGTTTTTGGGGATCTGAAGGAAAGCATTTTGGTTTTGGCTAGCAAAGCCTCTGTCTCCCTTCACTGGCATGTTTCCCTGGGACACCAGTCCAGGGGACTTAAGACTTTCAGGAAGTGAAGCAATTACGGACCATTATAGTAAAGAAGGAAAAAAAGAAAAAACTGAACTGTCTTTTAACTCTATGCCCCATTAAACTTCTGGCAATTGCATGTTCAAGGCCATTGTCCCCTTGTTCCCATTTTTCTTCCCATGCACAGCCACGTGTGGCTGTAGGCTGCAAAGTGCTGTACTCCACAGCCAGTATCATTTTCACACACTGTTATGGTCTGGGGTTCTTCTGGCTGCCCAGAGATGCTTTTGAAAGTGAAAAATACTCTGTTGCAGTGAAAAATAATGATATTCTAAAACGTAAGTCTGACCTGTCTGAGTTGGAAATAATTATTAGGAAGGCCAGGATGAAAGGAGTGAAAAGATTGGATCTAAAGATGAACCCATTACTGTGCCTGGGAGCCTATTGACCCACTGGAGTTGTGGGTCAAGGCAGGATGGCTCACTATTGGCTAGTTAGAAATAATTTTTAAAAACTTATTTAAAAGCAATGCCTTCTGTAAGCCTGGAGACTGTGGGCTATGCTGGGGACAGGGGAGTCCAGAGACTGAGAAGAGTTTTGGACATCTAAGTGAGAGAAAGAGAGAGATTTTAAATTAAACATTGAGCAGACCTGAAATACAATAGTTAGTTTTAATGGATATTTCTGACAGAAAAAAGCGCAAGAGAATGTATGGATGAGAGAAATAACTGGCCATATTGGCCAGCAGAGGAAGGAGGAGCAGAGCATGAAGGGCAGCCAGTAGGGGGTAAGGGAGAGAAGGGAAGCAAAGGATAGAGAGTGAGTGGAAGGGGCAGGGAGCAGCTTACCTGCAGGGCTAGCAGCACCTGGACCTGCATTAGCAAATCCTGCTGCTTGGCAAATCCTGCCAGCTCTGTCAGAGAGCAGAGCATTACTGTGCCATTCACTCACTGGCCTCAGGACTTGCTTCACCAGCAAAACAACAGTCTTGGAAAGTTTTGATGATTACATACTGTAACTTGATCATATACCTTGCCTGAGTATTTCTGATTTTCATAAAATCCCAGTTCTTAATTGACATCTCCATGCAATAAAAATGATCTAGTGAAGCAGCAGAAAGGTCAGTCTAATTTTCATCTGTTTCTGAGTGAGGCTGGGGCAGGTGTTTTATAGTGAACTCTCCTATCAAACTCAGTCCTGGAAACTGCAGTTAATTCTTGACAGAATATCTTCACTCATGTCTTAAAAACAGATGGAAAGTTTAAGTTTATGTTGCAAGTTAACAAGAGTGCTGGACCCTGTGGCTTTGCACTATCACAGTTACTTTCACTAAGGAATTTAACAGGTTACAGCTGAAATATCTCACTGAGCCCTCACCAAAAGCTTCCATGGCCTTCCTGCTGTGACTCTTGCTGAGTGAGTAAGGATCTAAGCTGGCATCCTTTCCTAGTTTGAACTGGTTTTAGATTTCTTCTGAATATCATATTTGTCCAACTGGGTAAACTGAGGCATGAGTCTAGGAAAGCCTTTTACACAAAAGGTCGTTTTCTCTCTGTTAGAAAAGATTACTGGAGAGAATGTCATGTTCTCCCAGCAGGTACTGTCAAAGGCTGATGTCTGCCTCTTCACAGGAGGCACAAAAGAGTGTTAGATCACAGCTGCCTGAAAGCTTAGGCTAAGGAAAGGGAAAATAATCACCAAGTACCTTTTTAAATGCTGCATCGACACTTGCTGGAAAGCAAAAACAACCCTGTCCTGCAGAGCTGACATTTGAGGGGGAAGTTTTATTATTGGTTTTCAGTGGGTTTTATGGTAAGAAAATGTCTTCCTCTGCCTTGTGTTTTCTACCTACCTGTCAATTGCCTGGGTACCTGCACCCTTGCCTGATTTCTTCTGAGCCTTCTTCTGCTGAGACTTGACATTTTCAAATACATTTGGGTATCTGACTTGGGGGATCTTTTAAAGTTGCCTGCAATTTAAGATGCTCCTGGAAAAGCAGACCTTTTCTACTGGGCAAGACCCATTTGACTACAGGATGCCAGTACCACCTGGAATGAATTTTCTCCTCCCACCTCCACCACCTTGTTTTAAACTCTGCCAGACAAAGGTTTCTCACCCTTTTACCTCTAGTCTCCCTATTTCAATATGCAATAGTGCCATGTAAGCAGCATCTTGGTAAAAGTTTCATCCCTCTATTGGGAGGTATAACAGCTTCTCTTGGGGAGGGCACACTTATTTACTTGTTGCCTAAAACAGAGTAATGAATCTGAACACTCTTCACCTCAAATAATGCTTCACTTCCAAAGTTAGAGCAACCTGAGAGCAAAAGTGACATTGGAAAGAAAGGAGCAGGGAGGCAGCAGCTGAAGTCAGCACTCGTGCTGCTGTTGCCTCCACTTCCCTGGGGTACTTTCTGCACATTGTTAATGCAGTACCTGCCTGCTCTGCAAATGCAACAGCTGCAATTTTGTTAAACACGGGGAATGTTGGGGGCTAAGACCTTGTTTCCCTGCTGACTCTACAACCTATGCAGGTACTGAGTCCACGTCCATTTGTTTGCCTTCACTGAGTGGGTTTGGACATGGGACCACCTTCTGGCACACATGCCCATGGTCCTTGAAATGCCAGAGAGAGGGGCTGCACAACAAAGAGCAAGGATGAGTTTAATTAGCTGATGCATCACTACAGCAATGCCAATATCTGCACAGGTAGCTTTGGTATTCTGATTTCAGAGGTTTAAATATATATTTTTGGGTTTTTTTCATTTATTTTATGCTTTAAAGTTTCATTTATGTTTACTTTCTTATATTATTTTGGAGTGGGAAATACTGCAATGCTTACAGGACTGCATGGTTAATGAATATAATAAAAATTAGGTGAAAAATATTAGCATCTTCTTTGGCTTTATTTATTTTTTTTATTAGTAATGCTCTCTGAAGTGCAGTCATTAAGATACATATGTACATGGATTGAGTATGAACCAGGTATGGGAGAGAACTTTGGAAAGGACTTAACATTTGTGCAGTTTAATACCAGGCAAAGCTTTTGACTTTTGTGGGAGCAGGGTTTGGCTGCTGTTAAGTGCTTTTATTTAAAACCCTTTAAAAGAGAATGGAACCAATTTCCTGCTGACTGTTCTCAAATGCATCAAAATAGGTACTATTTATGGCCTTTTCAGTCCTTGACCTCCTGGCTGAGAGCACCAATGTCCTCCTGTCTATTTGGAACTACTTTGAATTCACCAATGTCTCAAGGGAGACTTGAGAAAAATCTTCATTATTTTAGAGAACCTTACACTTAATAAGTGTCTGGCTGTACAGAAAAACAAGTCTCTTATTTCTGAGGAGCTCACAGCCTAAACAGACCTGGCTGCAAGTGGAGCTGACAAAGTAAAGTGCCAAAGCTAAGTGACAAAGGAGGGAAGTAGGATGGCAGTGATTTACTAAGACAATTGGTGAAAATGTGTGCCTGTCAAATTAGTCTTTATATTTTATGGAAAAACCCTATAGCTGCACACATGATTGATGTCCTTCATGGACCGATTTTTCTGGTGATTAATGGAGAAAAAGTCATGGCAGCAAGGAACAGCTGAGGAGGGGTAAGTGCACAAGTGTTTACAGGACAGGTAAGTTAAGCACCATCAGCCGAGGTGAGGAAAACTAGGAGACAGTTCATGAAAGTGAGAAAAGGATCAGTCATAGAGAAAAGGAGAAAAGTGAGAAAAGTGATAAAAGGATCAGTCATAGAGGACTGCACGGTGAACTGGCACTACAAAACCTGGCATACTGGAAATGGCTATCCTGGTTGGGACCAAGCTATCTCCGTTATATAACATTCACTGTGGATATTTCTACTAGGACGGTATTTGTCATCTGTTTTTATGGTTCTCCAAAGTGGCTGCTACTGTCACCACACAAATGGTAAAGAAAATGTTGCTGAGGAAGCTCTGCATGTGAGTAGGGTATTTGCTGCTGAAAAATACTCCTAAAATTCCTTTCCTGGTATCTAAGTATTGATGTGACCTGGTGGTGTCTGACTGCCCTCATGATTGTGTCACCAATATCACTTTTACTAAGGATCACAAGGGGCCATGGCTGAGGAACCTACATTGTTTGGGTAAGCTCCTGTCAATCACGAAATTCATTTCCCTTGCCTCAGAAAAACACAAATTAGAAAATGTGTTGCATGGCTCATGGCTTCCAGCCCTTGCCTAAATATTAAGAGTTCGTCATTTATAGATCTGTGATTAATTTCAGGTTTGCTTTTTCTTTGTTTTGCTGGCACAATGTTTTCGACTGGAGTTACATGCACACTTCATCCTTGAAATTGTATGGTCCCACGACACATATAGTAAGAAAACAATTCTTGTTACCATTACACAAATGGAAAATGAATGTACAGAAAACCCTGAACAGTTTGCCCAGATTCACAGAGTAAATCTATGACCAAATACTGCATTGACAAGAGACCATTGTAAGTGCCATGACCAGATGTGGAAGGCTGTTTAATGTGAGGAGATTTATGTCAATTATGCTCTTGCAAGGTGCCCTGTTAATTGCTACTGGACACAGCACAGGTGCTAGTAAAGCACAATTGTTGGAATTGGGTAGGCCAGAATACATTTATTTTGCACATTCAAATTAGCTTAGGCATGGATTAGTTTAGGTTGTTCTTGGGTTTTCAGTACATAACACTGTACTGATAGATATGGGAAAAGAGACTTTTTTTGGTATTTTTATGCATTACACAGAGGAGTCCTTTATGCACTTATTTGCCTAAAAATGTTGAGTTTGCATCACAATTTGTCATAAAAGTCTCCAGTGTCCTATTAACATCTGACAGATAAATGAAAAATAATTTAGATGTCTTACATTTTCTGGTCTAGCACATAGAAATTTTTAATTTGAACAAAAGTATGTTAAACTGAATTTTCAAGGAGGTAAAAATTCACAGTTTTTGACTAATGTTGTTTCACCTATTTTTTTCCACCTTCTGCTCAGTTGTTCTTTCAGGGTTTTTGTCTTTTTTTAGATTCCAGTTTGCCATAAAAGTTTCTGAAGAGCTTCATTTTGTGAGCAGGCGTTCTATTAAATGTGTAATTGGATTCAATGAGATATACTTGCACTTTGAGAAGAGTTTTTCTCTCCTCCCTGTAGTTCTAAACTGTCTCTATTGCAGTGATCAATACTGATTATGGCTTGTGGTTCAGGTCAATATGTAACCAGGAGTTATCCCTTGCCCGTGGCTGAGGCAGGTGTTAAGTCCCCAGGTGTATCACTGGAGCTGAATGATCTTTAGCCTTATGGTGCTTTACTCCAGAACCAGGGATAATCTTTTTTGCTAAAGAAACAGGTGGATATAGACACTCAGAGGGACTGTGTGACCAGAGGGAAAGAAAGACTTCAGATCTTTGAGATTATTCCTAAACTGTCTGTGTGATTGTTGTATTCTGAAGAGAGAAAAGGATGTGGCTGGATCAAAAGTTAAATCACAATAATCTTTAATACTTTTGGTTATTTTTCCAAATTTTACCATTTCTTTTCACTTTTACATTGTGTACTGTCTTAATCATTTTTTTTTACTTTAGGACTGGAAAATCTGGTATATATCCTTTCAGTAAAAAAATATGCATGGGCATATGGTCCCTTGGCTGTGAAAGCTTTTTTTGAAGAAACCTATTTATGGCAAACTTCTTGACCAACTCTACATCCTCCTCCTTCCTATATACATTTGGTTAGCCTAGAATGCTTCTCTGAGACAAGGTATTTTCCTTGCTGCTTCTTTTAAACATAATGTTGATGTCTTTGGCAAAAGAAACTCCAGGAGAGAGACAAAAACTGTAGAGTGAGATTGGAAATTTCTTGAGTTGTTGGATGTGAAAGCAGCATCTCTCTCTGACTCAGGAGAATTTTGTGGAAGTGACTTGAATGTGCTAGTTTGTTATGAATTTAAACAAAGCCCCTATTCACTGTGCAAAACCAGTCCAAACACTACCAGAATAACATCTTGAATGCAAAAGAGGCTGAGGCAGACAGCAAAGTACAGCTGCCTGTATCCCAATTTAGAAGGTACCAGAAGTGATACCTTTTCTACGCCAATCACATCTACATTAAATGTAAGAGCCATTCTCTTACTAAGAACATATCTATCAGCACTATATAAAATCAGTCTGAAGAAAAAAAAAAAAAAGCCCTTATCAAAATAAAGCCTGCTATTAGAGATTAAATTTTAATGGGACTCATTTTTTCAAGCAAACCAAATCAAGCATTTTCCCTCTTATTAAAGCAGTAACTCCAATTACGGGAGCTGTAATTAAAGGCACGCCAGTGGCACAAAGAGTGCTCATCTGGTAGATTATCTAGACCTTTTACTAATGGACTGGGAATAAAATAACTTCCTAAGGTGTTTCTCCTCTCCATCCCAACATGAACTAACTTTCCTCTCGGCCGAGGTGGTGCTTGTGGTGTTTATCAAAGTTTATTATCATGCTGAAATGGGAAGGTCAATATCCATCTTCAGGTGAGGAGAGGTGTCAACACAAGAGTTGTGACTGTGTGGGTCTTGCCTTTCAAATTTCATTTTCACTTTGGCTGAACTGGAGTTGCTGCAAAGGTTTGAGGCAGTGAAACGTGCTCACTAAGGTACCTCTTCTTGGAGAAAGGGAGAACCCTAGAACAACATGCAGAGGTGAGGCTGGATAGTCCTGATGTGGCTGGAACTATTTTCAGAGGGTAGGAGTATTAAATGATCCCATTGCGGGGGAAGGAATTCTTCATGATGAAGGAAAATCTTCCATCTTTGGGATGCAGCAGCCTAATTGTGACAGATCACTGGTTGTTTTATTTTTAAATAAAAACCTTCACTTATTATTTTGCTTTTCCCATTCAATTACTGTTAGCTTTGATTCAAAATTTGGCTCTAACAGACAAACAGGTTTCCTACTATATTCTCTTTTCTCAGATGTAGTCTTAAACACTACCATATAGCTCTTTAGACCATCTTTTCATGAAAACTAAATTGTGTGATGTCATCTTAGGCTTTCTTATCCAATTCTCTCCCAAAACCATGCTGATTTCCCACGTTCTCTTCTTGGCTTGTAACAAACTGTCATATTTTGAAGGGGAATTACCAGGAAAGTGTCTCAGCAAACAATGTAGTCAACTCAGTAGCTGATGCGCTTGAAACAAATATTTCTGGAGTTACCAAAACCTACAGGAATTGTATGAGTGCTAAAGCAGAAGGCAAAGGATTTCAGGGAAAGTTGAGTAATTCTGCTGAACTTTATAAAGATTTGCTTCTGTCATGATTTACAATGCCATTTTTTTCCTGTGCAGTAATAGTTAAAGTGAGATCTTTGCCACAAAATTGTCTCTCATTTATCGGGTCTTGGAGTGTGCAACACTAGAAGTGAAAGAATGAAAATTCCTTGAATGAAGATGTCTCCCAAACACCTGTGTCATATCTGTGGGTACCTTGTCAGGCTCCTTTAGCAGCCAAAGCTGTTTAAAGATTAATCTTTCCCTAATTCAGACCAATGCTTTAAAAAATTAAGAAGCAGTTTCCAGCTACTTAATATATTGACTATGGTACAGTTAATGGAGAAAATATTTGGCATTTTAAGAGCCTTCAAAGACTGAAGAGAGATGTGAGTTTAATTCTGCCCAAGCCATATTGATTCTTACCTCACGCTCAGTTTGGATTGATCTGTTTAGAAATGAAGGTTTGGCACTTAAGACAATTTTAAAATGTTAAAAAAACAGTGTAATAAAAGAGTGAGAAAAGGCACATAGAGAAAATTGTCATCAGTATTGAAAAACATTGCCTTTCTTTTTTGTACTGACTAGGGTTTATTTGGTATTTTTAAAAATTGGTCATCCTCATTTGTTTGGAAAAAAAGTCTCATGAGCAGCAGAGGGGAAAGATTCCAGTAACCACCACCAAGTGAGGATTTTCTGGCAGCTGCTGAAAGATCACTTTAATCCAGATGCAGGAAAAGGGACTTACTCCCTTTATTAGAGAAATAAACCCTCAATATGTTCAGCTCATGACCTACAGCAATCTGACAGGGATGGAATGGTGCACTCCACTAGAGAGGGCTACAGTAGGTTTTTTTAAAGGTTGTCTCTTTGGCAACATTGGTTTTACATTGCCAAGTGACTGGGATTTGCAGGCTGCAGTGGCTGTCTTTGTATTTCTCTGTGGCCCTTTAGGACAAAGGAATAAGTTTTAGTTCTTTGCCAAGTCTTTTCTTCTTCTTTCCCAACAACACACACACTCAAAATATGTGTTGTTGTCTTACACACCTCCAATTAAATAGAGGTGATTGATGTTAACCTCCTGACATTTCTGAAATAGGCAGTAATTCTTTCTGTGTATCTGCTTGCAAGATTGACTAAGTAGGACTTTGGCCTTTCTCCTGAGGAGACCTCTCTTCAGACTGCTTTGAGTTAAGAGTGGGATACGCACTTAATGTGTGATGCCACATAAGGATTAGGAGAGAAGTTCCTTCATGCAGGAGTGCCTGAAGACCTGTGCCAGCAGAACAGGTAGCAGGAGCAAACAGCCTGTGAAGAATGCAGAGCAAGGGGACACTCCAGAGTAATTTCACCACGGGGATTGCAGCTGGGCCTAGAAGGACATTTGCAGTTTCCTTGCAAAACTATTTATAAAGGGAAAGCAAAGAGAGGGAGAGTGTGAAGAGGTGAAGAGAAGAGGGTAGGGGAGAAACAAGAAGCCAAGAATGGAATGTGCAACAGGTTGTTTCAGGTGCAGACACCAGCAAGGAAAGCAAAGGATCCATGTAGAGTATCTGGAGCCTGATGGAGGAAATGGAGGGAGAGGATGTGCAAATATGCAGTCTGAAAGAATTGATGTGCATCTCATCCTTCAAAGGGCTGTTTTAGAGAATGGCCATCACCATCAGGCTATGGTGACTTGTGTGCTAATTATGCAATGTTCCTAGCTGAAAAAATGTTGAGTTGAATGCACTACCTCTTTGGGTTTTAAACAAATAAAGAACGTATTTGCACACATCTCTGAAAAAAACCCACCTGTCAACCCATCCTCGGTATGTTTTTGGAAAGGTGGATACAAGGAACAGCAGAGAATGGCTGTTCCATAGCACAATCTCCTCTTTTCATGACTTCAGCCTGAACTTGCAGCAGTTGTTTCCAGAAGAGCTGCTGCTGCTCGACAGAAATTGGCAATGGTACTGATTCATTTGGCTACGCAATTGTTTACACCAGAAACTCTGAGCAATACAGGATTAGGAAAATACATTGATGAAAGACAGGGGAAAATCGAGTCTTCATTTTACAGTCTGTCAAGATTCCCTTGTTTCTCTTTTTTTCCTCAGATCATATGGTAATGAGATTATTTTATTATCCCAGTGCAAATGTTGAAAATGGAAAGGGTTGGAAAAACTACCTTTGTGTTTCTGGAAAGTGAGATGGGATTTATTCATTAACAAGTTCATCTTTTTATTAGTATTGTATTTTTCCCACCAGAAAAATCAGGCTTGGTTCTAAAACCAAATTTCTTTGAAGGGAAAACTCTCCCAAGGAAATTGAAATGGTGATTTTTATGTCTATTCATTAGGATTTATTATTTTCGTTTTGCTTTCAGCAGCTGAGGACACTTGAAAATCCGAGTGGGCTCCTTGAGCCGGTGGTGGTGCTGGTGCCGGGAGGCAGCGGTGTGTGTGCTCCCTCTAGTGAGCTCTGATCCTGAGCATCTGGACCAGCCTGCCCGGGGCCTCTGGGCAGCTCCCAGGGCTTCAGCCACAAAGAGTTTCCATCCTCAGGTAATGACATTCATACCAATTCTGCCGTTTCATCTGTGGAACCTGTTTATACAAGGCTGAGTCACTGCTGGAGCAGGAGGATGCAGGGGAATATTGGTCTGCCACAGGTTTTCTGAGCAGGTCATTGTGCTCTGACTGTTCTACACCTGTGCACAGTGTTTCTGGAAATCCTTTTCAGAATCTTACCTAGACAGCTCTTTAAAGCTTCTTTCAATGAACAGCAGATTTAAAATAAGGACAAAATAATCCCTGTGTGACACGGAGATGCTCAGATAGAAGGAAACCTTAGTAAAAGATAGTCCCTGAAAGATAACAGCCAGTGGTGGAGCACACTGCCTGGGCAGTGCAGCTCCAATCTGATGGTAAATTGCTCACATGTAACCTACAGCTCTACTGTTTGATCATACTAACTCTATTGTAACACTTGCTTAATATATTAATGTTGAAGGGCGAGGGAAAAGTGCAAAATCTAGTTTTTAATGGGTATTTCTGTATTTAAGTGGTGTTGAGATAAGCATATTGTCTTAAAGAGAGCCTGAGATATAAATATCAAGTAAGAATTCAGATGAGAAGTAATAAAATATGCATGTAATGTTTCAGGCATGATTCGCTCCCATTTCATGGTTGGTAGGAAGGGTACAAACGAGAAGGAAGGGAAATACATGTTGGTTTTGTCCTAGTTTATCCTCCAGCCTTTAAAACATGAAATATAAAAATGGAAGATCAAATTATTTAATAGCTGCATGTGATTATTCACAAGGTTACAGATATCAGGGTCTGGGATTGCAAGGAAAGAGAAAGATTCTACTGAAATGGTTTCTTTGTTTTCTTGGACAGAAAGGTACCTTCTGATTGTTCTCATGGCAAATGTCAGTCTTGAATAAGCATGAGAAATACAGGCGTAAGAGGAAAAGGAGTGAAATGTTTGTTTGGAATGTCATATGAAAGCCTCTGTGAAATCTGGATTTGGATAATCAAGTTATGAGTTAATGTCAGGGAAGTAGAACGTGACTTTTATTTAAAACATATCAGTGACAAAGCTGTTCCATACTGCACACAAATCATCAAACTCCCAATGCATCTTGAGCTCTGTGCTGGAGGGAAACCAATAGATTTCACTGCTTTCCCTTTTGGCTTCTGAAAAGGGCAAAAATTGTGTAGCCTCCAGAGGAAACATAGTCTTGGCAGCTCTGCATCACCTATTTCTGTTCAAACTGTAGTGAATGGAGCAGACTTTAACCTCTAAGTACAAATTGTCCATTCATCATGATGCAATCTGAAGTTAGGTTAATAGTCACTAGAGGGTGATTTGTCTAAATATGTATATATGTTTATATCCTTATTTGAAGTCTATAAAACACTTTGGTTATGAGCATATTTTCAAATCTTTGTACTGGAGACCAGGCAGAACCCTAAACTGTTTATGGATATTGGAGATTATGAAACTGTTATGACCGCTGGACTGGATTTTTAAAGAATAAAATACGTGTCAAACTCTTTTAGTTTTTTTTATAACTGTTGTTTATGTACAGAAATTCTGCTGCCAAGTATAACTTTCTACAAAAATCAAACTTTTACTAAACTCTCAAGTTTTCCTCACTATCCTTAGCCAGAAATATTTTACAGAGAAGAAAAATGTATAAAGAAAGCCCAAAATCTTACTGGGAAAAATTTCCCAAATTTCAGTACATATTTCATTCATATATGAGATAGCTTGACTCTGAGAAAACTTGTTTCCCCTCCTCTCCTCTCCTCCTCCTCCTCCATTTTTACTGGCAGGAAGTTTTGCAAAACAAGGTTGAAGCTTATTAAGTTTCTCCCTCTCAGAAATCTTTATCAAAAGGCACAAGATATGTACGAGTGGCACTAGGGTATAAAGGCATCATGATTCTGACTGCTGATAGACCTTCCGTAGAAGAAACTAGGATTATCCATGGAAACCAAACATTCTCCAGAAGAACTCCCTCCTTCCCCACCCCCTTTTAGCCATACAAGGACTAATTGTGGTGTCAGCTGCCACAGGAATGCAAGGCATGTGTCTGGTGAATCAAAAGAATAGCAACTGCTGTCAGCAGCATTCCTGTTCCTCATCCAGGATTGATGGCACAGGGAGCAGTTTACACAATCTTTGTCCTGCTTACAAGGAGGGGAGGGGTGTAACATTTTTACGATTTTTAAAAAGCTTTATTTCAAATACATGTATGTACACATATCTGTATTTTTTGGAAGAAATATGGTATTTGTGTTTGCCTACTGCTGGCTACATTTTCTAAGCATGTTAAAAACCTAAGATATTTGAGGTTACAATGGTGCTATTTCCTTTTTACTAACAGTAGCTGAAATTTTCTTGTAATGATGTGAAAGTCCTGGTTCACTAAACAGAAGATAACTACTGTGTTTGAAGTAAGAATATTTTCTCTGCTCCCTTAGCTGAAGTGCTGCTCTTTGAAGTGTAATAAGCTAGGCATAAGTCCCACATTTTATCTCAATTCTAATATCAAACTTTGCATGAACTTGTAAGAGAGTTGCATGTCTGCAAGGCCACCAAAGTTGGGCCCTAAAACTTCAAGCCAGCTGCAAACCAAGACAGTGGTATGAATTGAATTTTGTAGTTCAGGTACCCTGAACAGAGCTATCTAATACATAGAAAAGGAAGCCTGTGAATATAGAGCTCCTGTTGTCTGCACCTCTGTTTCATGCAAAGAATGTGCATATTGAAATTAGACAAAGTTAGTAAATAACATTAGGAATGAATAAACAAGTCCCTGCTATTCTACATGGTACATTTTTATGCTGTGGTTAAGAAAACCAAACCAACAAACAAAAAAAAAAGATAACAAAACAAAACCACAAACCCAACCAAGCAAACAAACAAACCAAATCTGTAGTTTTTTTCTTATTCAGAATGCTCACAGAGCCGAATTTTAGCTTCTTGTTTAGACAGATCACCATGAAAGAGCATGCTTGTTGCCTTTCCAGCAGGCTAGAACTAGTTTAAGAAGATGGGAGAAGCAACAACAATTTTTTTTTTTTTTTTTTTTTGTGATTGTAGTGGTGTGTTTTGGGGTTTTGCCAGTTTTTTGTATGCATCTGTTTGTTTTATGTTGTTTAACACTGGTTTCCCCCACACACCCCATTTTACCCCGTTACGGTTTGCCCCTGTTATCGTTATTAATCAATTCTCATTTATGTGACACCTGGATCCTGTCTGTCACTTCGAGGCCTCACCTTTTGTCTAGAAAGTTCTTATAAAGGCTTCAGGTGATTGGCAAGGTCTAGGTTCCCCTTCCCTTTATTCCTTGATTTGTTCTATAGGTTGTCACTTAGGTTGGGGGTCACTCCCTTCCCATTCTGGATTGGTTCCAAGCTGTAACCTCCCCGTTCCCCAACCCCAGATTTAAGGGGAGAACCGGAAGGTTTGGTGGGCTTTTGGTGCCTGATTTCTGGGTGGAAGGAAGTGGTGTGAATCTAACAAAACCCAGTTGAAGCTTCCCACCAGAGTTCCATTCCTTTATTTCTGGCATTGTTCACACTGCTGCTGAGGCAAGGGCCCATAGGAATGGGACTGCAGAGCTGTAGGTAAGACAACTGAATGCAAATATATCCATGTAGAACAGCTTATAAGAACATACCTTTTTATTTCTCTTTCCCTGATTTAGGTGACTGCAGATATCTGTTCCTACAATCAATTTAAGAGGCCCAATGTCCTTCAGACAGTTGCTTAGATTTTGAAGTTAAGAAAGTAGCTTATGTTATAATTTTGTTTATGTATGTCACATGATGGATTTCATTCTGAGGAGGTGGTTCTATGGTAGACAACACTCCAAGACTTTTGTCATAACTTCCTCGTGTATAAGCTGCCCTCCATTTCCTCTGTTTGAGGGAGAAAAACTTGCACGTGGTGATGGGGTAGTAATTTTTACACAAACACATTTTGACAACTAATACTTGTAAAATGTTGAGGTTGTGGACAAAAGTTGCTCTGAAAATTTAAAATGGCAGCCCTGGGATTCAGCATCTTAAATTTCAAAAGGTGACCATTCAGTCACATAGGAATGGAGTTAATATTCGTTTAAGCCAGTAGGTGTTTTTTTTATATCCATGTACTTCTTCAGTAGTCATTCTAGGTTCATAGTGATATAAATCAGAATAGCACTTTCCTTCTTTCTTCAGCTGGGACCTGCTTTTTCACAAGTTACTAAGTGAGTTGAAGATAAACATCCATGAGCCATACAAAGCCTTACTGTGCCATTCAAGGTCTTTCTTACTGTAAAAAAAATCCCACAACAAAATGTAAGAGAATTCAACAAACACACATCACCACCATCACTCCTCCTAGCAAAACCCTGTTCCATTTCAAACGGTCTATAGATTTTTGTTTGGATGACAGGTTCAGGTTACATTCATAACAGTCAAGAAGCAAAACAGATAAATAAATACACTCTGGCCACTAAGCTTTGCATAGCAGTTGATACCATGCTGGGGCTATTTAACAAAATTAGAAATAGAAACAGTTGATGCATTATCACTTTAACCAAGAAAAAAAAAAAATCAGAAATTGGAGAGCCTAGTAAAAGTTTTGAAAAGTAAGAATTAATTTTAGAGATAAAATTAAGTACACTTTAAGGACTGCTAAAGGGTCCATTCCACAAGCTTCTATGGTTTTTAGCATAGATTTCAGTTTCTGGAAAACAGATGCAATTTTTATAGCCTATGCATAACATTGAATAGAATGTTTAGAATATATTATTGAGACAAAAAAACATATTGTTTCTTTGTTGATTATATTATTTAAAGTATATAGTATGAATTATTTAATCCTGATATAACAATATATAAAGAGAAATGTTTTCATTTGTCTTTAATTCAGATCATGTTGCCCCAGAACATAGCATGAGGGAAAACATTATCAAGTAATAATTTTACCAGATTTATGTCAAAATACTGAGGTATGAGCTGTAAGAATGATCTTGATATGTTCTAAGTTTCTTTTTGTACATAATAAAAGTGATAATTAAATGCATAAATCTAAATTAATATTTTAAATTTATTTCTCCTCAAGGGCAACATAGAAATAATGTATGAAACACTGTGTGGAGTGCTAGTCACCCAGGCCCAAGGAAGCTGAACTCTAATTACAGCAGGAGAGGAGCAACTATTGGAAAAGTTATATGGAAAGGCATTTTCTTTTCAAATGAAAAATTAAAAAGGTTGACTTGTTTATCTTGCAAAATCATGACTGCAAGAATATATTTCCTAGAATATGTTGAGCAATGTGGGAAAAGAGATATTTAAAAAAAAAAAAAAAAAGGTCAGTGGTGTTGTGAGGATAAATCAGCTATGAATTAATTTGGGCTGAATATTACACAAATTTCCAGCAAGCTGCAGAGCAGTGGGGTCAGAAATCTTTGACCTTACTTGATGAATGAAGCAGGGAATTTTGATGAGACTGCATGAAATAAAGTCTCATCAAAGCAACAACTTTACCCTTGTCTTCCTGTAAACAGAATGAAAATTACCTGGGGATTGATTCTCAATTCAAGGATTCTTAATTCAGTTCACTTTCCCTACTTTCTCTTTGGTTAAGACCCTTTGACTTCTGAAAGAGACTTTTCAAGTGGGAGTTCTATTGCAGGGCAGCCAAGCCACACCACACTCGATGGTTTTCAATGTCTGTTGTTCCTTGTGTCAGCAGAGTCAGTGGTGTCTCCAGGAACAGCTGGGGAGCTCTTCTCTCATCCAGACTGTTGCCCTAATAATTCAGTTATGCTACCATCCTATAACTATAGTTTTTTCTCTTTTTGCTGAGAAAACCTTAAGCTAAATCTCAAACTGAATTGCCTTGGATGTTAAGTTGCAGCTTTGTTACAGTTTGAATGCGTGTTGTCTTCTAGGCTGTTTCTGGCAGGGCTCCTTGTGTTCTTTAAACACAGTTGGGTGAAGGTTTTTTCTATTGAGACACATTTCTCTATGAGCAGTCACAAGCCTCAGCTCTTGGTAAGGGTGGCAAAGTCAGTTCAAGTACTTCCTGCCCCCTTCTATTCCAGGACTTGGAAAAGCTTTTACAAATTTATAGTTCTATTCTGTCTGACCCCCACACACATTCTTCCTTCCTGGAGAGGAAGATACTGCAATTACTTTATTTGTATAAGAAAATTTGTATAGGAAGTTTTTCTGGTTTGTTTTTTACTCTGGTAACTTCAGCAGTCTCACCAAGAGACAGGATCTCAGAGTCGCACTGGTACAGTGAAGAAATGCTGAAGCAAAAGCTGAACTAAGCACCAGAGGAACTTCTTGATCAAGCTTTACTGCTAGAAAAGTGTTTGTGTAACTATACCGTTAACATGATGTTTAACCCCATGTTGTACAAGATTAATTGGATAGCTGAGAGGTAATATAGCAAGTGCTTAAAAGATTGGGGACTGGGCATGTTTCCCAAATCCAGAGATAGGGCTATTCTGGGAACTTGCTAGAATCTCCCTCTGATAGGTATATCCATCTATTAAAAAGCAGCTGTGTACATTTCCATGGCTTTGGATTGTTCTTGTAGCTCAGGTGGAGGATTCCTAGGTACAGCTTATGATATCCAAGACTGATGGAATGGGTGTGACTGTAACTCCATTAATTTTTCACTGGCACTAACAGCCCTTTGAGGATGACTTGGGAGCAGGAGAGGCAGGAGCTGGCAGGAAAGGCATCTGTCCCGTTTCTGGTGTTTGTCATATGCTGGTGACAGGCTGGATGGTATCACTCAGATTTGGCTCTGAAAATTAAGGAGAGCCTTTCAACATGTTTGTACTTGATGTTATCAGGAGAAGACAGTGGAAGACAGACCTGAGCCTGGTTTAAGATAACTTGCTCCACAGATGAAGTTGCAACTGACCAGGTTTATTTTCACAGCTGTTCAGCTGTGATTAGGCAGCACTTTTTGCCTGTTGGATAGAGCAGGCCTTGGGCACAGTGTGTGTAGGCTTTTCTTTTGAAGTAGAGCTCCGTGGGTGGTGATTTTGTGGCAGTCTACAATGATCTGCATTAGTACCGGTGTGGCTCTGCCCTGGCAGAGTGTACACACTCCTTGAAAGGCAGGGCATGATTCTGCCTTTGGTGGCCAGGATGTCCATATGGTCTTCTCACACATCTCCAGTTCTTTACTCTTCAGCTGCACAAACTAGGCAAAGAAGTAAGGGCAGTTTCTAGGAATCTGGTTTAGACCATTAAGAAAGGACTGACTGGGACTGTGAACCCCTGTTGTTATCCTTGGAGGCAGGTGGACCTCAGACACCCAATGAGATGCCCAAGCCCATGGTACTGCATGGGAAAAGAGAAGAACTTTCGCTGAGCTTCACCCATGTCCCATTCTGGGACCAGAGGAGAGATTTCCTTAGATGAAAATGTCTGGATAGTCCCCAGTAAGAACAGTGTATGAAACACCACAAAGGAAGGTAAAGACAGTTAAAACAGTCTTCTGTGGTCTTGCTAAGGGAGCAGAAAATGTTCTTCCTATTTTCAATGAAGGGAATATGACATAAAATAATTGAAAGGTTTTCAAAAGCACAATTTTGTGAGAAGTATCTTCCTATTAGTGGAGGAAGATACTCTTAAAGAGAAGCTATGCATAGGTCAGCACTAAATTCACTATTTATACATACATACATATATATATATATATATATATATATATATATATATATATAGCAGTCAGTGTTAAATTCCTGCTCCTAACATTTGCAAGTGTAACAGAGATGTGCTCTCCTAGACTGTAGAAGCAGTTCTTCAGGGAGATCAGGAATACTAAACAGCAGAGTTCATTTAAATTAAATGCATTTTAATATAAGAAATCAAATAATGTGTCTAGAAACATAGAAAAGCATAAAAATAGGGGGGAAAAAAAGCAGTGACTCTGAAAAAGAGATTAGAGGGGCCATTGGATCAGCGTGACAGTCCCTACAATGACTGGAAAGGTGGCATGTCCTTTGCAGTAGGGAAAGAATATATGGAAGCACTAACATAATTTTATGTGTGAGTACATGTTAGAACCTGGAAATGTTTTCCATTTCATACTTTTTAAAAGGATATTAAAAATTACAGAGTCTGAAGAAAGTAATAATAATTACTAAAGAGGAAGAGAAAAAGCTGTATAATGAGATACTTGCAGATCAAGTTGTTCTTTATACTACAACAGATGGAGAAATTACTTTATTTGTATATAAATGTTTCATGGGAAGAACAAACGGATACAAAAGTGCTATTAATTTAGCAGAGAAATACACAAGATGAAATAATAGCTGGAAACTCAATGAGACAAGCTCAAAATTAAGTATTAGGCAGGGATTTTTTATTATTATATTTATTTAGCTGTTTAGTAACCACTGGCAAAATGAACACAAATCAACAAAAGCAAGGGAGTGATATCTTCAAATTAAGAGCCAACTTTGAGCTAGTCTGCTTAATACAGCTTAAATACAAATACAGGCTACAGGCAGAGATTTTTTTCTGTCCAAAACTTTGTTTTAAGGCTTGTGTTGTATTTAAAATAATATAAGCAGTGAGTAAATTTTCTTTGACTCCTTTATAATATCCTGGAATACATTACCTACATGGGTTTTTCAATTGTTTTCCATGTGTTTAACATGGCTACATCTAATTACAAATTATTTTGATTAGTGTGGTTTTTTATTATTATTATTGAAATGATATCATTATATTGAATATACTATTGAACTGATATTATATTTTAATTGAACTGATATCAGGCTTTCTTATCACCTCATGTAGTACACTGACCTTCCTCTGAGCCAGATTCTTCCTAATTCAATAGTGTTATTAGATCACAGTCCTCCTGGTTTTGAGGCTGTTTTTTACAAGGTTGTGGAAGTAAATGTGAGAGACAAAAAAAAAAAAAAAAAAAAAAAAAAGTGTTAGGGTTTTTGTAACAAATGAGGAAAGAAATCCAAAATCCAGAGATACTTGTTCCTCAGGATCTGAGGGAAATGCAGAATTTCTAAGGACTCCAGAGCTGCCCAAATGCTGTGTTGTCTCTCCATTTCTAAAAAGTAGCGTAAGTGTCAGTTCTTCTATGTAAAAGACTCAGGGGACTGCAGTCTATGTAGATTTTGGCTGGGATAGAGGTAATTTTCTTCCTGATAGCTCCTGTGGTTCTGTGTTTCAGATCTGTGTTGGTAGCAGTGAGAAGTTTCAATTATTGCTGAGAAGAACTTGCACAGCACCAAGGTCTTTTCTGTTCCTCTCACCATCCCACCAGCAACTGGGCTGGGGGGGCACAAGGAGCTGTGAGGGGACAGAGCCAGCACAGCTGACCCAGGGATGTCACACACCATATGACATCATGCTCTGCTGGGGGAAGAAGGAGGAAGGTGGGATGCTGCTGCTTCGCCAGAGTCATCTGATCTATCATCCTGATGGAACCCAAATTTCCTGGGGATGGCTGAACTGTCTGCACATGGAAAGTCATGAGCAAATTCCTTGGCTTGCTTTCTTTGTGTGTAGGGCTTTTGCTTTACCTACTAAACTGCCTTTATCTCAATCCATACTTTTGAACTTTTATTTTTCCCATTCTCTCTCATTCCACTGAGGGGGAGTGAGCAAGTGGCTGTGTGAGGCCCAGATGTTGGTTGGGGTTAAACCACAATACAGACTTAGTTATTGAGATGAAACTATCCAATATTTGTACCCATAGGCAAAATTATGTGGTAGTGGATAAGCTGAGTTGCATCTGGTTTGAGATGGGCAAAGTGTAAAGCAGAGGCATAATATAATGACTAAAAGTTCAGTTATTCATCCTTCTTCTTCTCCTTAAAGTGCTGTGGTCTGCAATGTATTAATATTTTTTCTATCTTTACATTAACAGGCTGAGTTCGCCATCATGCTCATAATTTTGGTTTGAACAGTCTGTGTTTGAGGTTTTTCTGTTTTCCTCTGGTTCTAGCTACAGTTTGAGCATCTGCCCGGACAGCTTTGGTTCTGTAGTAGTTAAACATCCTGTGACTTGTCTTCAGTTGTCACATTCCAGGTCCTTCCAAATGGCACATATGTGCTACTTAAAACTTTGGTTTAGCTCATTAGTAATTCAAGTGTAGCTTGATGCTATGCCAGATGCTCTCCAGTTCAGAGAAATATATCCGAGTGTGACTCTCTCCTATGAAATCTGCTTCCTGCAGCAGATTCCCTCAGACAGATCAAATTCCTTCATGGCCCTGAAGAATAGATTGGTGGACCCTTTTGGTCCAGTTTGCAGAGATTAAATTCTGCTCTGCCTCAGCCCAGGCCATGCTGGAGGGTGAGTACTGGGGCATGTTGGTGTGGCCACTGAAAACAGGTTGCTACAGAGTTCCCTGCAGGGTCTCAGGGAAGATGGATGAATTACAGCTGCAAAGCACCTTCTTGCAAGGAAGAGTCTTTTAGGTTTAAAGTGTATGGACAGTATCAGCTGTCTTATATGCTGATTTCAGTGAACATTCTTTGTCCTTAGCAACATCACCATTGTGATACACCAAGTATGCAATTTGTGAATGGCATATTCAGTGCTATTTTTCTTTCAGCCCTTAACCAATAAAGTGGCTTTCTCCATATGCTTTCCCTACCAGAAGGGAAAATCTTGTGTTTACAGATTGAGCTACTTAAGGAAATTTGGTGCTGCTTCTTGTTTCTTAAGATTCAGATCTCTTCTGGACTGTTTCTTCTGTGTAAATTTCTAGGGGAACGAGTGAGAAAAAGAAATGGAGACTGAAGGGATATTTTAGGCAGCTGTTTGGCAATCTGTGAAGTAATCTGAGGTCTTAGCCCCACAGGGGTCCATGTGACACTCCCCATCATTATTTTTAACCTTTTTGCCTTTACAAGCAAAGAGGGCAGGAATGTTCAGGGAGATTAAGCCAGCTACTTTCCCATGCTTAGGTATGATACTCCAGTTAATGGGCAAAGATACTGGGAAAGAATATTATGAAGGCTGTGCTTAGGGAGCTGGTGTTCTCATTTCCCTGCACTACACCTGGTTTTTGGAAGAAATGTGTGGAAAGGACTTTCAGCTTTCAGACTGGTTTCTACAGAGCCTTTCATGAGAACTGTAACCAATCCTGAAAATTCTTCTTTCCAAAAGCCTTCAGATATATTTTTTTTCATCATATACAAAAATAAAATAAAGGTATAAAGAGTTCGTACATGGGGTTTCACATTGGATTTTAAAGCCAAAGCAGTGTCAGGGTTGGTGTGAAAGTAATTTTATTAAGTAGATGATCAGTTACAGCCTTTATATCTGCATTAAGATTGGTGAACTGTAAACTTATGTGGTAAATTGGCGAGGTAGTACCTTTTAAACTATGAAAAAATATTATTATCTGTATGTCTGCTTACTGTAGGCAGCTGAATAAAACTCCTACTTTCAAACATAGCTGCCATTTTTAGCCATGTGGCTATGCTGAACAGATGTTTGCATTTTGTTCACATGAAATTTCCCAATGTTTGCTATTTACAGGACATATTGCTGATGGAAGCCACCATAACCTGGGTGACCAAAATTGGGAAGTGTAACAATGGTACTTGGGATACATATATATTTTGATAGGTATTTTCTGTTTACTGTACCTTTATTTTTTCTCTACATGGGTTGTTATTTAAAAACCCAGAGTCCACGGCCCACCCTGAAAGTTTGCTGTTCCTTGACTTCTTTGCCCTCTGTCTAAAAAGAAGGGTCTTATAACTAAAAACAGGTTAGACACCTCAGTTACTCCAGATTCAAAGAGTCTTTAAAAGGAGGAGAAAGCAGGTTCATCAGAGTGCAAATTCAGGGAATGATTTCCAGGTAGATATGTATGTGCTATTCCAAGATGAACTCTGTAAGAAGTCTGGGTAAGACTTGTGTGACTATGGCATCTTATGAGCAAGAGGAAATCTCAGAGAGAAAGGTGTGCATAAAAAGGCACTCATTGCTAATGAAATGGCTTTTATCCCTCCTCTTGCCTCCTCCTCAGATGAAGGTATGCACAGCAAGGAAAACTGATAATAGATTTTGAATTATTCTGCACTAAGTTTTGTTGCCCTGTGATTTGTGGCTAACTCCTAGGTACTTAAATGTTTTAAGGAAAGTGCTCTGCAGACACCAGCTGTACTGACTGGCTCAGGTGGTTTTTAATTTAGCTTAGATAAATATGGTACTTGCTTCAGATTAGCCCAGGAGAAAAAATACAAGATAAGAAAGTCACCTTGCTTAATAGAAGCCAAGTAGTTTTGGGTGGGTTTTTTTGTTGTTGTTGTTGTTGTGTTTTTTGTTTTTTTGGTTTTTTTTTTCCCCAGGAGTTGTTGAAGTCCTGCTAGGAGAAGACTGAATGTCCCTAGTGATGAAGAGTGCAACCACAATCTGCTGTGACAATGACAATCCTGCCTCTCTCCCAGGCTACAACACTACAGAGCATCATGATGCTGCTCTGGTGGGTGTTTTGCTGGGCTGACTGGGGTCTGTGGAGCCCAGGAAGAGAAAGGTTCTTAGCAAGAGGAGGAATCTCTGCTCACTTCTGTAGTAAGTATAAATGGTTAATATAAATGGTTAATTTTTTTTTCTTGTGCCTTTCATGTACAGGACTTCCTTGCAGAAGGCAGTTCCCTCCAAGAGCTCGGCTGGCTCTCCCAGCCAGCAGCTGTGCTGTGCCTGCACAAATCCAGCGTGGGCATCTGATCAAAAGACAGAAACAAAAAGTGAGAATTCGGTGCATCTCTAGCACCCCCTGCTTCACTTTCTTGGAAGAGAAAGGCTGTGCAGTGTTAATGGCCATGTGCCAGCAGACTGGAAGCAAAGATAAGGCATGCAGGACAGACACTACTGTCACCATCATTGCAGAAATCATGGCCATGGAGCACATGGATGACTAAGTGCACCAATATCCTTGTTCTGCTACAGTGCACATTGTGTCCTTGTAGAACAACACACTGAACATCCATATTTGGTTTGGATCAGGTGTTCCTCATCAGCTCTTTAAGGTGAATGATTTTGTCATCCCTCCCTACCTAGCTTTACTTCCCCTTGCCAAGTGGGGTTGACAGCACATGAGCTGAACTCCTGACAGCTGAAACCTAGCTGGAAGATGCTCTTCAGCAGTTAGTGTATGCTTTGTCCATGGAAGCAAACTAGAGCAAACTAAAATCTCACAAGATATGCACTATCTGACTTTTAAGTCCTTTACGGTAGGTATTTTCCCTTTTGTTCTCTCCTATTAGGATGATGTCTGTTCAGGTGTCAGGAACATATTCAAGAAATCAACTGTGTTTACCCAGTTTTCCTCAGAGAACTGATTTATGATTTACTGACCAGCTTTTTCTTGTTTCCAACTTGCCTTTTCCCTTCTCATTGTCTTCCACCTACTACTTTGACAGAGCCCAGTTAGGATAAGAATTAAAAAAATTTCTGGTCGTTTTGTAACTATATGCAAGTGAAAGTTCAATCTTATTAGAATGTCAGTCAGTAAAAATAATCAATTGCTTCTCCACAGATAATGTGATTTTCTCTGGACTTGGAAAATGTGTGCATACTACTTGACTTGATACACCTTGTACTTTATGCTTCAGTGTGCAATGATCTAACAATTAAGCTGGGGATAATTTCTATCAATCTTTATAATAATCTTCTATTATACATTAACAAATGAGATAAGAAATCATATACCATTACTCTTGTATTAGTTCTGTGAAGATGTCTTTTTAAAGCTCTGAATTCCACAATGCAGCCTAATAACTACTAACTGCCTACAAGTGCATGTTAAGGAATAAGTATGAAAAAGAAGTACTTGTTTCAGCTCACAAGCTTTTTGAAACAGGAGGGAAAATAGCCCTTCTGTTAAAGTGTGGAAAACCAGCTTGTTGAAGTGTTATAATCTATCCATGGAAGGATTGGGATGGATGATTTACTTGAATCCTCTGTGGAGGCATATTGTAATCCTTACCAACTGTTATCAAATTAACCAAAGCAGTGAGAAATGGTTACAGCCCAGGCAACTGAGATAAGGCATGAACACAAAGAGATAGGCTTCCTCTGAAGAGGAATGCTATAATAATGCTATAATAATGCTATAATGCTATAGCCACAGTTACATTGTTCTCTAACTCCTGTCAAGCTGCCTCAAGAGTGGAGGAGTCAATAAAACATCCCTATCATAGTCTAGAGGCTCATTTGTATTACCCAACAAAATCAGAAAAATAAACATTTTGTTTTCTAGTGGCCTTGATGTAGGTTCCTCAATCATTTTCTCATTTGATATTACTTGGGTAATTTGTGATGTTCACTGGGGAACAACTAAGACGTGCTGAAGTCATTAAAAAGCAAGAATGGTTTCTTCAGTGAAAGCACACATTCCTAGGTAATAAATTGCCTTTTGAAAAGCAATGCCTGTCAAACTCATGAAAGTTTTCCATTACTCTGTGATCTTCCAGAAAGTGATTGATAAATATTTTTAACTTCATTTCTCATTGCACCATTTAATGAACTCGCTTGTGCATGGTTGCTCCCCATTAAGTTTTGTAAGATGTGTCACCTGATTAAGTTCTTGTTTTACTTAGATGGTTCCAAAGATGTAGCCAAATTACAAGTTTATGGATGGCTAAATTTAGCCCCTTGCCAGTTTTATTTTCTCACTCATATGTCATTTAAAGGAGCCAGCATAGTTTTCCCACATCATGCAATAGTATAACAAGTAGATAAAATTGCTACCTCTTCACACTGCACAAGACACTTGATTCTAATAGGACCTGTAAAATTGACTCAGCAAACCTTAGGGACACTTGAGAATCTAGGGATTAGACTTGGGTCAAAGTTGAAGTAGAAAATGTGTTTTTTCTAGCCCATTACATCTCTGAAGGAAGCTCCATGAAGATGATACTCAGGAGGATTACTTTATAAGTGAGAAAAAGAATGTACCAGGAAGAACTGGGTTTAAGAGCTGTCAGGAGGACCTTTGGGGGTCAAGCTTGGATTTTTGGGCTCACAGTGGTGTCAGCCCTTAGCTGCTCCATGGGCTTACAGAGCAAATTGTGGGTGAGGGTGATGCCTCTATTTTTGTTAGTGGCAGACAATGGGAAATTATAGCAAAAGGATATAATCTAGATAGAGGGTCTCTGGGAAATTGGTCTTCACTAAGCGCTTCAGTAGTGGGAACTGAGACCGTTTCTTGAGGCTGCCTCAGGTTTGGATCAAGGGCAGTGTAAGGGAAGACCTAAAACCCCAGATGGATTATGCTGCTGGATTAGCTCCAGAATATACATAGTACTGTTCTGTGCCCCAAGCCTCAAAAGGCAGCAACAGGAAAATGCTGCAGCTCATGAGCTGCACAAATGCCAGAGGACAGAGCTTGGTCTGCTGATAGGAACAACTGAAATCATGACAGTGAGCTCTGGTCTGATATAACTGAAAACCAGGCATGTCTTCAGAAGGATGGGGTCAGGAATAGTCTTGGCTATGCTGCAGCTGAATTGGAGACTTCTGTGGGAGACTCAAGTGTCTATTTGTGACCAGAATAGGATCATTTTAGTAACAAGCCTTTAAAAACATTTCTTGCCAATTTTCCCCTTTCATCCACTGAAAGGATTCTGTACTCATCTGCATCCATCTCCTTGTAAAAGGCTGTCTCTGTTTAATGACTATGTTCCACTTCATCCAAAGATTAATAGCAGCACAATTATTAATTGTGAATCTATAGCCTTTTGCCAAGGTAGGGAGAGTGTAACTGCTCATAAACATTAGCTCCAGATGAAATGCCAAGTTCAAGGTCTCAGCTGTGAAGCTGTGCTTTTAATTAATTTCCAGATTTTTCATTCGTTCTCAGAGATATCACAATAATCTGCAAACACTCATTTAATCTCCATGGGTAGAACTCTTCTTCCATCCTCCTGGTGATGGTTTGTTTGCATAAATGACTGCATTCTTGAGCCCACTGGCACAACAACATCAAAGGCCTTTGAAAACTCTAGGCGCCTTTTCCACAAAATCAGAGGTCAGAGGGACCTCCCCCCAGCAGCAGAATTTGACTGCAGACTCCCAACCTAAGGAGATGCAGTGAGAAACATGGCTCAGAAAAAATCGTTTGTTTTTTTTCTAGACACCTTCACGCCAAGAGCACCCTTTAGCCCATTCCATTGGTTTTTTTATTCCTGCGAGAATACAAATCCGCAGACTGTCAGATAATTTTTGCACAGTGATCAACTTTTCTGAGTTGATCTTCAACAAATTGAGATGAGTTTTTGACACTGAATGTTGCAGGGTTTTCCAGCCCCAGAATTTTCTTTTTCTTGGCAGTGCTCCCATCCATTGGAGTTGTTCCAGTTTTCCATGATTGATTATAATATAAATAATTTATAAATGTCAATGAATTGGATAACCCTTCATCTAAGCAATTTTAGGCATTATAGGGTGCAAGTAAGTCACCCAGAGTTGATTACTTATGCTCGTGTTTAATCTTGGCAGATGTGGCCTTTTTAAACTATTTTTACAATGTTTTGGATTATATAAAAGAGATGAATTCTCATTTTATAATTCTCTTTATAGAATGCAAATATCTAGTGAACATTTTAAATTTTCTCTGGTGTAATTCATCACATCTCTCTACCTTGAAATGTATTTGATCCTTGGTCAGGCGCTTCTTATTAAAAATTCCATCTTATTGTTCTTAATTATTTTGCCTGTTGAGATTTCATTGAGTTTTTAAGTTATTGTACATTGCTCACATGACATAGCTGCTTCTCCAATTTTTCCTTTCTTTAAATATTAATTTCCTCTATATTCTTGCAACTAGATCTCCTTATCAGTAGGATTTTTTTTTTTAACTGCTAATGTTTTTGGATATTTTTTCTTTTTCTTTATATATGAAGTGGTGGGGCTTGGAGGTTTCTAGTAGTGTATCAGTAATTCCAAGTTTATAGCTCTTGAAGTTTTTTAATGATTCTGGTAACAACTATTCTAAGCGAGGAAGAAATGGCTTTTTAAATTTTCCCCAGGGTGTATACTATGATTGACTTGATATTCTGGATGCACAGGGTACATATATGTTGACTATGATTTTCTTCCATGGGTGAAGACCAATTCTGGTTAATGCTTATTTCCCTTTTGCCCCTTAAGGAGAAATTCAGATTTGAGTCAACTTACATTAAACAAAAGAGGTTCCTTTAGTATGAAATTTGTCTGTTCCTTTTTTCTTTTCCTTTTTTCAAACTCATATATTGAATTCCATCTTTTTGAGATGTGCAATACAGTCTTTCAGATTAAAATTATCTATAACGTGTTCATTCTGCACATTGTAATTGGAATTTTAAGGAATAGTTTGTTTAGTTTTCCAGTGGGATTTTTCTCATCTGAGATAAAGCTCATCAATCTCTTAATTTTACTTTAATCAGTTACAACTTTAAACCTCAAATGTTTTAAATTTATTAATCTGATTCAAATTAAACAGATATGTGCTACAAATGGTGGGCCCCAGCTTGCAGTGTTGCATTGGAAAATGGAGATACCATGTGCCAACTTAGTAATATGTATTGTTGGTTTATTTTAAAGTGTGTGGTCTTTGTGGAAACACAGCATCTTAATGATAGCGGTTTCCTTGACATATTTATAAATTGTAATCAGGCTATGAAAAAATGCAACAACGAAAGTCATGGTGCCAGGAACAAGGAAAAATAAGCAAATTCCAGCTCAGTTCTCTCTCCATCATAGCGTGAGAAATCAGTGTGTCAAGTTCTTGTGTAATCCTCAGACAGGCCTGAAAAACATTCCTGTTTACATATTCACTGGCTCATCACAATTGGGTATTATATTCCCTTAAAATTAAATAGTAAGGGGAATGTGCATGCAAATTATTTTATATGTGGTCATATTCAGATGATGGTGGAGAAGGGGTCCCTTTAGCCTGACCCCAGTCTGACGTGGAGGTCTGTATCTCGCAGCTGCCTCTGTGGCGCCAGTCTCAGCTGCCTTCAGCATGCTACAGCTCTCTAAGCCTTGGTAGCAGACAGGAGTTAAGGACAGCCTAGTAATTTGTGCTTCCCTGACTTTTTGTTTAGTTTGTGTGTAACTATTTCAGCCCAACTCCTTTGCTTCCCTGAGATTAACTTGTTTTGCATTTTTAAGCGTCTCAAAATGAAGCGTAATAAGCACTAGGGCCCCCTATTTTCTTCAAAACAATAGATTTAAATAAATTAGAGTTCCAAACAAACCCATCAGGGTGCCGGCAGATGAATCTGGGCATCCCAGAAGCTGGAATGTGTTTCCTTGACACATTTCAAGAGCCAGGAGAAGGCTCATAGCATGACAAGCCAAAGGTCTGTGGGGGTGAGGTTGCAGAGCTCATTCCCTGGCACACAACAGACCATGGCAACTGCAAAAATAACCTCATTGTGGCAAGGAGTTAGAAGTAAGCAGGATGCTGTAACAGGTAAAACACCAAGACTCTTCCTTCTCATTACATAGTATGGGTGAGCCATTCATTTTAATCTTCCCATAATTCCAACAAATTTTTCTTAAATCTGATCTGTTTTTCCCTCATATATGAACACTGCTAGCCCCTTTTGTTTATTGTCTGACCTCAAGCCTGTGTATACATTTGTATGTATATGTATACATACAAATATATATACATATATATACATACACACAGGCAAGCATATATATGTGTATGCACATAAATATTAGAAAAATATTTTCCTTTGTTTTCTTAAAGTTACTGCATATATAATGTCATGAGTTTGATATATTTTGTGTGCCTGGATCAGTGCTGCTACGACTTCATCTTTCCTTTTATTTTAATTGAAGGTAAACAATTGCTTTTGGGTCTAGGCAGCCATATGTCCCTTACAGTCCCCCTAACAGCTGTGCCACCTTACCACCTCCCTAGATTTGTGTCAGATGTTCTCACATGTTAGATGAATACTTATAAACTATAGCAACAGTGGCACAAATATTGCTTTCCTTCTGATTACAATCAGATCCCAACAGCCTTCTGAGGGATCAAGGTGTATGTGAGGTCTTTTGTCCCTTCACAAGGAAGTGAAAAAATTTTCATTTAAGCTTTAGGGAAGGGTGGCAGTGTCTATCCAAGATTTTCCCACGGTTTGCAGGGTCAGGGACAAGGCTGAAATAAAAGCACAGTATCAATATTCCTTTGTTGATCTCCCAGTCCTAGAAAACTTAGCACAGTTTTAAATCTTAGCACTTTCTTGGGGAGGGAAAATAGGTCTAAAAGAGAGTACTAATATGTCTCTTTCTGAGATCAGATAATGATCTATGTGTTTAAGCTTCTGCTTCTGGAAAAAAGAAGCAAGCTTTGAGGGTTTAGCAGTTTTACAGATGGTAACCAAGATCCTGTCCTTGTACCCTCAGTGGCAGACAAGGTCTTAATGTTTGTTTTAGTGTTCATTTTGCACCCTGCTCTGGAAGCACAGGGTTCTTTTATTAAAGATGAGTGATACTAACAAAGAGTTTTTGGAAAGGGCTGGCAGCACCTGCTGATGTTAAACTGAATCTTTTCCCTTCTGGACAGTAGGGTTGGGGGTGTGTTAGTAGTAGCAGCTTGATGTTAAAACACAGTTGTGTAATCACTTTAATGTCCAAGCATGGTTTGGCACAGGCTTCTGTTTCTCTCTGTGCTAGGGAGGCAGTGAATACCAGCAAGGCAGAAAACAGAACTCTGGGCATTTAAATCTTCTCAGCCAGCATATTTGCCTGGTCCTGCATAGTGGAGCTGCTTGTGTATGGATGGTGAACCAATTTCCAGAGCTGTTCCTCTTCTCTCCTCTACACATGCCTTACGTGGGCACCCACTGAGCAAGGAGATGGAGGAGATGTTTGATTTCCTTGTGAGAAATTAAAGAATACGTTCAGCTGAATCTGATCACTCCCCACTGAGGAAGTATTTTTTTCACAGAGCTGTCAGCAGAAAGCAAGAGTGTTACATTCAGTTTATGAGCAGTGAGCCTGTTGTATCAATTTTCCAATGTTTTTGGTGGTGCTGTGCCAAGATTATGCATCTTGGCTTGCATGGGCGTGACCAACCTTCCTGTCTGTGCCACCCTGAGCTTTGGACCCATTTTGCTTTAAAATTCGAGCTTGCTTTAGGCCACCATGAGCAAGAAAGATGACAGCTGCATCAGTGTCTGTCATTAAAATCTGAGAAGTTGAGTAGCGTGTTGATGGCAGCAGAGTTATTTTCTATTTTTCAACAATGTGAAAGAAAAGTCAGATCAATTATGCATCTCACTCCCACACTGCTAATAGATGGACAGACAAGGGGTTTTTTTCAGCTGACACCTAGTGTGCTAAGTAAAGAGATTATTCCCCCCAGTTTGATTCCTTCATGTAATGAATGATAAGTAGATGAATCAGTGGGGTAAAATATGTGACAGATAACAAATAAGTTACACACTGTAATTTTGCGTGGATGCCCTGACACATGGAAGTAGGCATGTGCTGGTGTGCAGACTTGCAGTCACTTCTGATTGTGCCTTGATGTTTAAATAAGTTGTGCTTCCAACTGATTTCCCAGATGCTCTTAAAATTTTAGGATCTTTTCAGGGCACAGAAAACTCTTGATAAATCTTCTTAATGAGCCTTAGGACTGAATTTAGTGGGTTGATGTTTAGCTGTTGGTTTTTGGTTGCTTTTTTTTTTTTTTTTTCTATTACAAATTGTGATATTTGTAGTTATCTCCTAAACTCCCGAGCACTGCTTTGGCTTGTGGGGAGCTGCTCTCAGGTGACACAGAGGACAGGAAGGTGTCACACAAACCATCCTCTTGATCACTGGCTGTAACAGCAAGGCAACCACAGAGGCAAGGCTTTGCTTCATCACAAATCAATACTGCACTCATTTTAATAAATCTCCTGGCTTTTTATTTACACCATTAGTGGTGAGGAGGAAAGGGATTTTTTTTTTTTCTCATAGAGGCCATGAGCCAATGATGTTCTATGATATGGATTCATAGCCATGGATTATCAAGGCTGTTTGTAAATGGCCCCTTCTCAAAACATTGGTAGATTGATTCTGACCAGTACAAGGTCTTTTCTTCCATTTTCTTATTCTCTTAAGTTGTTCTCTGATAGGATGGTCAACTACTCTGCTAATTAGCCCCTCCACTGACTCTCGTTAGGAGTACAAAAGTAACATATTTTTTTTAAAATCACTTTATATGCAGTACATACTTTTTTTTACTAATACAAAAAAGAACAGCTTATAGTCATGGGATGTAATTTTTTAAGTCTATGGATTACAAAGAATTCTTTAAAAATGCAAATAATGTTTACAATTAACCACTTCTGAAAGAAATGTCATTGATATGTGCAGAGTAGAGACAGCTGATAAGGCAGTTACCTTGCTAAGGGAAAGAAAGAAAAAATAATTTGTAGTCTGTGGAACATTAAAAGGTTAATGGAAGGGAAAGGAAATTACACTGTGCCATGAAATCAATATCCCTGTTGAATCCTCAATTTTTTAATGACCAGCAGTTCAAACTGTTAGTTCTAGGCTCGCAGTTTGGAGATCTTTAAAGATCAGGACTGTGAGATCAAAGGTGGCATGGTTGTGAAAAGTGCTCTCTATATAAAATGGGGATATTAAATCTGTGTCAAGAGTCTTCACACAGCTGAATCTCAGAAATATTTCATTCAGCACTTCTAGTCCTTTGAGTGTGTCATGTTGAGTCCCAGAGGATGAACTTTTGAGATTGGAAAGGATCTTTTAGGTCAGATGTATGTTTGCTTTTGTCTGCACTCTAGCAGATAGTGTAATGTATCTTGTTAAATGGGATTTACTCTGCCTAAGTCTATTGACATCTCCCTTTCATCTGCAAGATAGCTGTACCTAAGTGCTACTGCTGCTGTGCTCAAATCCTCAAGGCTATACTAAGTTTTTATTGACTCGTTTCTGAAATTCCATGTTGTTCTTAAAACCGAAGTCAATCTCCTTCACTGTGACACTACATCACAAGTGGGCAGGGGAGTCCTAGAGCACACACTGCTGCCCCAGACATGAGATCTGCCCCTGGCATACTGTCCGCACTCTGGAAATAATATTTTGATTAGAATAAGGACTTCTCAGTCCTCTGGACTGATTTGCAGTTGCAGCCAGGCAACCTGGCATTTTCTCACTCTGTGAAGTTCTCTGCTCATCCTGCATCTCTTTCACTAATCTTGATTCCTTAGGCCTGGAGAAATGCCATGGTCAGGGAGATGCTCAGATTGCTCAGAGATGCTCAGATTGCTTGGAGATGCTCAGAGTTGCTTGGAGTTGCTCAGGTTGCTCACTAGTTCAGGTTGCTCAGAGCCCCATCCAACCTGGCCTCGAACACCTCCAGGCACAGGGTATCCCCATCCTCTCTGGGCAAGGACCTCACCACCTTGAGTGGTGCCAGAGCCTCACTCATCCTGTGCCAGAGCCTCACCACCCTCACAGTAAAGAATCTTGTCCTATCACTACCTGTCTTAGTAAAAAGTCCCTCTCCAGCTCTCTTGCAGGCCCTTTTAGGTACTGGAAGATGCTATAAGATTTCTCCAGATCCTTCTCTTCTCCAGGCTGAAAAACCCTGTCTCTCTGTCAGTCCTTGTAAGAGAGGTGCTGGACCCTCTGACCATGTTCATGACCCTCCTCTGAAGTCACCCCAACAGGTACACTTCTTTCTTATGCTGGGGGTCCCGGACCTGGATGCAGCAGTCCAGATGGGCTCTTACAAGAGTAGAGGGGGATAATCACTTCCCTTGCCCTGCTGGCTGCACTGCTTTGGATGCACTCCAGGATCTATTGGTTAAGCTGAGTCACGTTGAGCTTCTTGTCAACCAGCATCTCCAGATTCTTCTCAGCAGGGCTGCTCTCAACCCATTCTCCTCCCAGCCTATATCAGAGCTTGATGGGATCATCTTGTTGCTCAGCTGCAACTTGGGCTCTTCTCCCTTCCAGAAGCCCCATTGCTCCAGTGGCAGGCCTGTTGTCACCACACCTTTCCTGGATCCATACATGCATTGAATACTGAGGGAAACAGCCATAGCATCTGTGACAGCAGATGAATGATTTTTAGGTATGTCATTACAACTTGGTGCCAGTTAGTAGATCTGAATACCTTTTCTTCACCAACTCATTCAGGAGTCAGCTGTCAGGAAGGTGGGATGATAATTCCTTTATTTCTTATTTCCTTCTCCTTAAGGATCTTCCTGGTCTGTGCTATCATTCAAGAAGGTGTGCTCACCTTAAACTAACACCTTCTCTTTGACAGCAGCCACTGTGGGGTGTTTCAGAGGGACACATGGAAGTGCAAGGGTTGATATCCCAGTGCAGTTCTGTTGCTGCCACGTGGGATGAGTGTTTTACTGGGACAACAGCCAAGGGGCTGTGGCAGACTGTTTCTCCAAGCAATGGTGAAATGAAACTACTGAAGTAATGAAGAAGTTGTTTTACCACTCTGGTGATCCCTAGAGAATCTATTGCCATTTTCACATTAAATAAAGCACAGTTAGATCTGACATACTGTCTTTCTTCAGGGTTCCTACCTGAGACGATGACAGAGAACAAATCAATCCCAGTTTGATCCAGTTTAATTAAACCATCTCAAAGGTGTTGCACTGGTTTGGATGTTTTGATCTTGTTATTATTTTTATTTATTGCAACAATATACCATTCTTGGTTTGCCATTTGTTAGAAATACAGTTATTTAGTTAAACTTTATATTCCTAAGTAGGAGTCTGGGATACATTAATTGAATAGTATTATTGAGCATAGAAGGTGTAACTGAGGCTGGTTGAGATACTTCCAATATAGGTTTGCAAACATTTTCAATCAGGCTCTTACTGTTCTGTTCCTCGGGAAACTATAATTGTGATAAGAATGTCACACCTGGAGCATTTCTTTTTTTTTCCAAATTTTTTGAGCATACCTGATTATTCTTTCATTACTGCATTACTGTTATTACCTATTCTTTAATAAGTTAGATTGAAAGGACAAAATTATTTTATTGAAGTATTTTATATGGTTTTGCAAAGATGGAAATCTTGATAATGAGCTAATCACTTTGGCACACTCATCCAGGTTAATAATTCAACAGTGCATTAGTCATAGCCATGCTAAAATAATTCCTTTTCTTTCATTTAGCAGAAAAGGCCTACTCTGACCAACTTGGTAGCTTTATATTTATTCATATGGTTATTATAAAGCCTGTTGTTATTATAGTGCCTGAAGAGGTTATTATAGTGCCTTTGAGTGCCTTAAAATTGATACTGCATATTTACTTCAATAAAACTCAATTGGTTTTATTCCCATTCTATAGAAACTAAGTGAAAAATGTCAAATCTGTAATTCTGAGGTGGCCCAGCCCCTGTCCATGGGTTTTTACCGATCTTGATCTGTGACTTTGGATCACTCTTGATGCTACAGGATAGAGAAGTTGAAACACCTTTTTGTTTTATCCTACCTATGTGTTGGACAGTGCACATCAACCCTGTGTATCAGGTAAGTTACTCACTTGGAGCCAGGAGCACACCTCAGCCATCTCTGAAGACACTGGTTCTTTAATCACCCTAATGAAGGTGCAGGGAGCAAAGCTGTGCACCAAGGGTTACCCCTGTACCTCTGTTCTGGGCAGATAGAGAAGCAGTTTCCTTAATTCTGCTTGTAGAGTCCTCCCAGAGGCTGTTGGAACTCTGTAGTCTTGCCTTTGTTCCTGCAGAGTGACACAAGAGTTATGACTCTGAAGTTCACTCCAGTTAGATTTGTTACAGCCATTCTAAATCACTGTATTTCACAACTAAATTTGGGATGCAAGCGCAAAAAAATGGTAAGGCTGAATGATTAAAACAAGTCTAAATATATTGTTTTATTAGAAACCAAGTATTCTGCTCTGTAGTAAAATTCTATGGTAAATGTTATTTATCCTATTTTTCAATAATATTATTTGACCTCAGCAACAAAACTGAAAAATATGATCTCTAAACACAAAATTACCAATCATAACATTTGATTCAAAAAAATAATTTTTAAATAAACATTTTTATTTAAGGTGGGGTTTTTTGCCCCCCAGTTATCTTGTTTCAAAAATATTCCTTGGAATTTAGTTAAACTCATACAATGTTTTGGTCTGCTCAAAAGTGCATATTTCAGAAGACATTATTTACCAGAAAAACTTCACTCAGCTCAAATTGTTTGAGTTGAGATATCTTTATCTTTGGCCCAGTCTGAACCCAGTAAGTGAATTATTTTGTCTCTTTTGGTACCAGTGATGAAAAAGTGACAGTAACAATGCACATCTCTGTGGTGGGAGGGCAGTGGCTGATTTCTACAGCCAGTGTACCACCTTCTGCTGAAGCTGTCATCTGCAGGCAAGTGATTTCTAGATCCATCTGTGCTATTTGTTTCAAGCTGTTCAGTAGCTTCTTCACAGTCCTATGCTGGTTTTTTATGGAACTTCCACAGTAACCTAATAAATCCTCTCTGCCTGCATAAAATCAGAGGGTGCTTAGATGTTGCCACCAACTTACATATTTTCTCATAGCTTTCAGTTATTTTTTTGCTTTTCTGAATTTGACAGGTTTTCAGCTCCAGTAGGAGATAAGTATTCACTGAGGGCATTATAGCTCTATCTTCATTTTTCTGCACTTTCCTACTTCTCATCCTCTGTTCTGATTTTCTGTTTCAAAAATCAAGTCACTTTTGCAATTTCTTTGTAATGTATTCTGTGCAACCCTAGTTCTCCAGAATTTTTAGGAATTCATGTTGCCTTCTTAATTGACCTGTCATTTATGGACTGTATCTGTAATTCTTGGGCGATACTTGGTAACCATTCTGAATTCTGATGAACAAAGCAGAAAATTTCAAATCTGCAATACTTTGGAGACAATGAGCTGTCTGCAGGAAGGATGAAATTATTATTATTATTCAGACTGGTTGCTAAATTGTACTTGCTCATCAAACATGCACACATAACTATGTATTTTGAGTGTGAGTTTGATTTGGTCAGCTCAATCTATTACGTCAATGCTAGAGTTAAATTAATCTTTTGACATAGACAACTGCAATTTGAGATAAATTGAAACTGTGTTAGTGAAAGGCAAGATACTAGCATAAAATCCTGGCCTGCCTCCTTGCTTAATTAGTTTTATAAATATGTATTTTTACAAAATTGAGACAATGGTTTTGAAGATCTTAGTTCTTTTTCACTCTATGAAGTCATAATCCAAGCTTATCTCGCTTTTCCTTCCTTTTTCTCATGCAGAAGTTTTATAAGCAGATCATTCTAACTGACTGGACTTTAAAACCAGTTATGTAGGTGGGAGTAATTGCTTCTCAGAAGCTGAGATGATTTACTAAAACACGTGTGCTTTATTTCGCTTTTTTACTATGTGTGTCCTTGACATGAGTCACTTCTGTTTGGTAAACAACTATGATAAGTTTTCTGCCAAACTTTGTATCTTAATGTTGCCTATAGCATCCATAGTTATACTATTCCTTGCCTGACTGAAGTTTTCAAGAGTAAACAGGGCTGAAAGAGTTAACATGTTAGGTTACAGGCCCAGGTATTCTACTTGATGCAAAGCTGGATGATGAATCAACATTTCCCTGACATTCCTTCTCCTTAGTCATTGCACGTGATCTGTTAATAATAACCTTTGCTAGATAAATCTCTACCAGAATTCTCATTAGTTGTCCTTCTCTCTGCCCTCAAAAAGAATATGGTAATATCTGTGCAAAGAACAGCCTGTAGAAGTTATGGGAGGCACAGTTAGTTTTCCCTTGGAGGCTCTTAAGAAGGGGTTTTCTTGCTAGTGTTCAGGTATTCCCATTTAAAGGATCTTCACAATGCCATAAGGAGTGTCTTGCAGTTTAACAAAACCCCAGGAATTATCCTTAAGCCAGATCAAGCCCAGATGGATGAGGGTTTTTACAATGTTCAGAATAGAGAGCATCATTTAAAATATTGACAAAAGATGTGTATGTAGTAAAAAGGAAATTGTTCTGTTAATCTGTTAACCAAAAAGAAAACATCCTCTTCTGTGAACCTGGTCACGTTGGGAGATTTTTGGCTCACATTCTCAGGTAGGCATTATTTTCCTGTGTGCTCATGAGTATCACTAAATGCAGGACCTTCCAAGTGAATTGCATTAGACTTTGAACTTGGAGTCTCTACGTATATTCAAATCTTGGTTTCCACACATATTCCGATCTGCCTCTCCTTCCCTTCCCCATTAAATCTACACTAATGCAATAAAGAAAGGGCTTAGCCCTTTTTCCAGGAAACAATTACTGAACATTTATCCCATTTAGAAAGACTAAAGCAACTTTCTGACAGACCATGTGCTATCTTCAGAACATGACTGCCTCTATTAAACTTATTAAAGACAAAATACCTTTCCCTGGCTCCCCAGTCTCACAGCCTCTGAGCAAGTACATTTCACTGTGAAATGTCTCAGGCATTTTATTATCAATGACTAAATGGACAGATATACTCCAGGCAAATAATACCCATTAAATGAGCACCTGCCTTCCATTACTGGTTGTTGATTTAGAACAGATACTCTGTAAATCAGGCACTTTAGAATGATACTCAGTGGGTTTCAGGCACACGGACTTACAGCTGAGAGAAGCCATAGCTGAGGTTTTTGGGCAGAAAGAGTTATAATGCCAAAAGACAACTATTGAGAGAACTTTGGTGCTCTTAAATTGCTGTCTTCCCTTAATTTGGAGATTGGTCAACATACAGAATTGGAGCATCACAGTAAACAATTCATATTTATGCAGTTGCAGAGGCTTTAAGTGCAACACCCCATTTGTTGATTGAGGCAGAAATGCCTGTGACTTTAGTTCCCCTTCACTCCACAAAAGTGAAATCACATTGATTCACAGAAACAAAAATAAAAGGATCATTCCAGCAAGTCATGCTCTTGAAAAGTTCAACAAAATGAAATAAGTCTTATCTTCATGCTAAACCCTGAAAGATTTTCAGGTTCTCCTGTCTGTGAATTGAAGTTTTGGTTATGTCTGTAACTGCATCTGCAGACAAATGCTTCTAGCAGATGATTTCACTGTAATTCCTAGATCAAAACAAACTAGGAAATCCACTGCAGTTTGTGTCAATATCTAACACTACACAGCATGTGTGAGTGCACAACATTACTTTGCATGCTGGCATGAGCAATGGATCAGACTACAGAATAATTACCTTTACTCTAAAATTGTGCCTTCTATTATAGTGTCTTCAGTTTTAATGAAGATCAACTATGACAAAGCTACACAGAGTAATGGAAGTACCAGAGTGAAATTGCTTTTTGAAAACAAAAAGCTGTTTAAAAAGTCACAAAAGGACTGAGGGAGCCACGAGTGAATTTTCTACCCAGACATTTTGGCATTACTCTGTGGAACCTTGTGCTATCAGCAAGGAATGAAAAATTGCAGTTGACATCTACACCTGGCATTTGTCTCCATTAACAATTAATGCAGGGACTCTTTTCTCTTTGCTTGGTCTCCACCTGTCAGGTACTCTTTGGAAAAGAGAGCAGGGAGAAACAAAATAGATTTAGGCTTCCATATTTTGAACCAGATTTTCCAGTGAAATCTACAGGCAAGTGTTATACTCGCATTCTAAACAATTTCACTGTGGCCCTGCCTGTCTCCTCTCCTTCAGAGATGCTGTTTCATTCACTTATCTACTATGGAAATTTTCTGCCTGTCTTTTCATATCAGGAGGTAGAAATCAATTTTTATATTTGGCCCATCATTCAAATATGATGGAAAGCCTGTGGCATAGCTGTGTTTTGATAGAGAGAGCTCACTTCTATGTCTCTGATACAGGAGGTAAAATGCTTCTGAAAGAAAGCCTGAAGGGTCTTTCTCTCTGCTATGGGAACAGCAGCTCCCTGGTAGAGATTCAGTAAAGCAGAAAAGCTGGAGGGTGGTTCCTCTGCATATCTCAAAGGAACATACCACAGATTGCCAGCAGTGAGCCTGGTATGGCTGTAAATGGTTCCAGATTCCCCATCTCCTTCTAACTCAAAGGATAACGTCCAAGCTGGTTGTTTTTCTTGCATTGAGCAGGAATGGCTGCAACTTAAGAAGGTAAAACAGAAGTATCACATCCACAAGCTTTTAAACACATTGATGTTAGAGGTTATCCATATCTTTCTGGTGTGTTAGGTGTACAGACTCAATGTCTGCTTCTTGTAGCTCCCAGGACCAATCCTCAGCTCCTAGAATTGGAGGCACACTACAGCAGTAACCCAGCCCTGTAGTATTTTTGGGAAATTATCCCCACAATACAAACCCAGGCCAAATTTTTCCAAGGGTGCTGAGGCATGCTACAGTCCTCTTCCATGGCTGAGTTATAATTGTCCAATGAAAGTTGATAGTTTACTCTTTCACCATGGTCACTGGAAATATCTTTGAAGGACAGCATAGAATGCAGTAAAAGAAATAACAAGACTTAAGTCTGGGCCAAGGCTGTTGCTGAATAGAAAACCAAGAGTTGTTATAGCAACAGACGAAGGAGATTTTTTTAATGAATTCATGTACCTGAACCTTAGAATCCCAACACAGCTGTAACTCTAAGAAAGTCAAAATGGTAACTCTTAGTCTTATGTGTGCATGCTGTACTTGCACTTCAGGCTGACCAAAGCTGAGGGCCTGTATTGATGCCATCATAAGCCCAAGCTTTCAAGACTCAATGAGGATCCAAGCCTTGGATATACCAGTCAGCCCATGGTCTGTTGCAATCGGGACATGGTTTTTGGAATACAGGCATTTGCACTGGAGCCCATGTGGACCAGGCTTCCATCTGCTCATGAGGCACTGTGCAGGCACACCCTAGCTGAGTTTGTCTTGTTTTGCTATCAGCAGCAATGTTCTGAAGATCACAGGGATTTAAAGTGGAGTGGCAGCTGCTGCACCATCTCTCACCTGGCAAGGAACATGTCTAATCCACTCACTAATAACCAAATATCAGCTGCGTGAGCCTGGATTTGAACTAGCATTCCTGCCCCTTGTAATGCTAAAGCAGTAGCTACTACAAGAGTAAGAGTTTTCCTCACACACAAAAGTAGGAGAAGGGATTAGGAACAGCTACAAACAAGGCATAGATGAATACATGTTCCACTAGAAGCCAACCAGATATTTGACCTCAGGTTCATATTTCTGTAAACATGTATCTTGGCAATGTATAATTCAGTTTCTCAATACGATGCAATAAAAGCCGTTTCTCATTCATCTCAGCTGTCTTGTTGTGTTATGTTACAAATGATTACTGTTAATTCTGTGTTTAATTGTGCTTAGCATAATTTATGTGCTATCCAGTGGTTTTAACGGTTGGACATAGCAAAATATGGTTGTTTTCTCTTCTGCTTCCTTCTGCTCCTCATTTGTGGATGCTGAAAGCAGCTGGACCTGTTCCATGTGAATGGAAATAATTATGGGCATGTACAACAAATTCATTAATCTCAAGAAGGCATCTTGTGAAGCTATGCTTGGAGTACCCTTCATGAATTGTCTTCATCTTTCCTGTCTTTACAAAGTTCCTTTCCTTTAGTTTTCCATCACAAACCTCTTCTCTGAGAACCCACCTCCTTTCTCTTGCTAATGGGGTTTGGAAGCAAAATGTGTTTCAACTAAAATTGGCAATGATTACATGTTTCCTAAACCAAAATGCCTGTCCCAGATATTCTGGAGAAAGGGAAGCCCTGCATCTTTCTAATGCAATTGGAGCAGTAGGACTACTTTGTACAATGTGAGACCAAAAGAGAGCAATTTTGCTCAGTGTCATTGTCCCTTACTTTTAGGTATATTTTTCCTGGGTTCCAAATGCAGAGCAGTCAGGACGCAAGTATTTTATTTTGTAAAGTGTAATGGTCTGAAAATAATCCATGTATTTTCTGCTAGACTCACTTTTATTTTCCTCTTGGTTTTGCCTTTTTAATCCTTGTGAGCAATTTGTCAGTCCTTTATCAGACTAGGAATAAACCTTGTTCTATTGGTGCCTCAAAGCCATTTTTGGATGATTCTGTTCAAATTTTACCCTCCAAGGCTCCCAAAGTGCTTGAGTAGGAGTTCACATGAAAAACCGGGGGAACAGACCGAGTTCCTGCTGAAGTCAGGCAGCAACGATGAAGTGCACCATGGTGGCTCTCAAAGAAGGTAAGAACCATGCAGGTGTGTTCATGTTTCAGTACATACACATTAGTGTACATATTTCCATGCCCTTTCAAATCTGAGCATGGGGACATGTGTGCATAACCCTGTGGTACAGCTAATGAACTCCCTGAGGTTCCAACACAGATGGAAGTTGCTCCTCGATCTCAAAACCAAATCTGATAACGCCCTCATCACTGCCTTTTAAATATACTGGGTTTGATTGTGTCAGGGAATGTTTCCAGCTTATCCATATTCAATTTATGTTACTTCTATTTATTATTTACCAAAAATACACTCCTCTGTGTGAAAAAATGAGATCAGCACTTAATGGAAGGAAGCTTTTGAGGATGTTGCAGTTATTGTTCACTGTCATCTGCCAAACAGAATAATGATAAAATAGAAGGCAGAGCATACATTGTGTCTAATGCTGTTAGTCTTCTAATGCTGAAGATGTAGGGAAGAACACAGTCAGCAGGCAAAATGGACCCCTGGGTAAATATCTAAAGAGTGCAAGACTACTATGAAATACAGAAAAACATACAAAATTAGTATTTTTTTCACTGTAGATTCTGCTTTTATGTATATATAGTATTTAATTATCTTGAGGAGGGACTGCAGTGAGACTGCATGAAGATGGAGTGATGGGAGAAGCATTATAAGGTTGGCATGGTAGGTTATGATTAAATCCCTACACCAATTAGATTTTGCAAAGGAGCACTTCAGGGAGCAATCAGAATTATGGAAAGTGAACAGCAGTAGAAACTCAAAAATCTATTCATCTTATAATGCACTGTAGACCTCTCAGTATAACTGTCATGATTCAAATTCAGCTGGAAATTAAGAACTACACAGCTGCTCACCAGGGGAAAAAAAAATGCAGCCACAACAAAGTGACCTCAGCTAAGAACTGAGTTATATCTTCTAGCCAGTGTTGAAGGGGGATCAGTATTTTATCTGATTTCTGAGTTCTTGCCTTTTCTGTGAAGGGTTTTGTGGTGGGACAAAGAGCTTTCTGTTTGCTTTTGTGAATGGACCTCCAATCTATGCACTGAACCTCATTAGATGGATAGTGCTTTCACAGGCATGCCTGGGAACTGGATTTCATGATCCAGAAGATCCATTTGAGGTCTCTAAAAGCAAAAAAAAATACAAACCATAACCTACTATTTGCATATGCAGATTGATCTTCCCATCTTCTGTTTCCCAGAGGATATTTCTCATATTTTCAGTTTGTAACTACAGTTAAGGCTGGGCAGAACCATCTCAATTTTTAAATTACTATAAATTGTTGGTTAGAGTTGTTTTTAACACCTCCCTTAATTTATTTTTTTCTGAAACACTCCAGTAATAGTGCAATGGATAATTATCAGCCCGTAATGGAACTTTCAGTTGAAAGAAAGACAGGCACAAGATAAGATATAGCCTGGAAAATCAGCAGAATTGAATTGTGCTGAAGAGAGACCTTACACCATATGCAATATATTGTTAGTGATTGGCCCAGGTACCTGCCTGCAGACTATTGTGAGCTTTGTATACACATAATCCCTACTCCTCCTAGTGCCCCCTATCAAATTGAAAAGCTGTGCAAAGTCTTAGGTTCATATGAATTAAAAACTCTCCCCAGCTAACAGACATTTGAGGATGTAAAAATTCTTGTTTGTTAGCAAACTTCAGCTGCCCTTTCCTGATCTGTAATCCTACCACTGCTCACATGTGTGAAGTTATTTTGCCTTGAAAATCTTGTTTAGGAATTGAGGAGTTTTTCTAGTATCACAGTTCCAAAATTGGGGTATATTAAAAGACTGTGTCCTTGGATAAAATTTCATAGTTTTGTTCTCAACATTTTGAACTATTCTGATGTCTTTTGTGAGTGGACCTCACTAGAAGGTCATAAATAAATTTCATAGAAGCATTTGAGTTCTTCATTTAGTATTCTTTATTTTCAGCCTAATCCAAAGAACAGATTTGATTTGCAGAGAAGAGAGTGATGTTGGCATTTATTTCTAAATTAAACCTGAGGATGGCAAATTGTGTGTGCACAGATTCACAGTAGGAGCTGGGGCAATAGGCTATTGTGTAAGTGGTCCCTGGTTAGGTGTAATTTTCTTTAAAATGTCCCTTTTTCTCCATAACTGGTGTTTTTGGATAGGTAATATTTTGCAAGCAAGGACAAAAATCAGCTGTTTCAGTAGAGGCACACATTAATTTAATTGCTGTTATTGCATATTTCCATATCTTCAAAGTACAATATGCATTATTTTTTTAGTGTCCTAATATTCTTTCCAGTTCTACAGCATTCTCAAAGGTGAAAATCTCAGTTGTTTTCTGTTAGTCTCCCACTTAGGAAGATTTAAAATCAGTTGTATCAGCAGCTTGTTCTTGCTGGCATTGAGATTATATTTTCTTTTCCCTCCCTAAATATTCTAATGCCTTTTTCTGTTCCCTGCCACAGCTCCACTCATGAACCATGAGCCATGCAAAATTAAAGATTCAAGGCTTTCTAGCAAACAGGAATACCCTAGAAAAAGCAGATTGAGTATCCGAACAGCTATGTATTAGCAACAAAAAATATTCCACTCTGAGTATGGAGAAATTTGCACAAATTTGGTTATGGCAGGATTTTGCACTAACTGACATGGAGTGAAAAAGTTATGTAGGGGAAAAAAAAAGAGTAAGTCATTGTTGATATGAATGTAGCAGACTTTGTTCAGTTTTTTCACTGACTTTAGGACTTGAGAATGTAGAACTTCATGCTGGTCTAATTAGGATGCCAGGGGAAAGAAATTATTTAGATCTTTGTTTAGTATTCTGTAGAAGAGTGTCAGTATTCCAAGAGTGTCAGTTAGATCCATGGACCTCTCCTGGGAAGGAGGAGAGCTAGGGAAGCATTATGATTATTTAATACATACAAATGCTGGACAAGAATAGTTATCTCTAATGAAAATGCTGCGGGCATGATAGCCACTGTTTTCATTTGTCTCCAAATGCAGATGATATGTCCTGTACTTTTCCTCTTTGTGGGTGTCTTCTCTAGAGTTGTAAATGTACAATTAATGCAGCATAGAAATGTGCACTAGCCATATTATTGAAAGTTATCATGGCACTAGCTTTCCAAATTGAGTAGCAACTTGAAGTTGAAGCTGTATAAAAGGCTTTTCTGTGAGGAACTCTATCATATAAAAGATTAAAATTTATTTCAATATTATTTTATTAGAGCTTTTTAATTACTATGGACAGATAAGCAGGTCTTTCCATTATCTTTGCAGAACATTTGTATTAATAATGTCATTTAATTTGCAATGATTGCCACAGAATATTCTGTCCCTATTAGGAGTTTAGTTTAAGCTGATATGCAAAAGCCAATCTTCTATGGGGCAGAAGGTTCCCCCTTCTCTTCCACTGAACTCCCAAATCACAGCTGTTTTTGTCAGCTGGCTGTCAGCCCTCCCTTAAGCAATACAGCCAAAGGAAGTAGAAAAAAAATCCCTCTCAGAGCACATCTGTAATAGCAGGTTCTGAATGCACATGTGGTGGACAGGACATTAGTCACCTTTTTTGTTTTAAGGTAATCCTGTTATTTATAAAATGTGAGATTAGGTAATTTTGTAATGCAAAACTGTACTTTCAATTAATTACAGGTACTTTTGTGAGTTAAGTTTTTTTTTTAAGATCCATAACATGAAGCCCAGCAATTTATTTCAAAGCATAACTTTGCTTCTTAGTGGGGTGTTTGTAGCTATGATAAGGGATGAAAGAAGAAGATACATTACTCACCTTCTTCAAAAAAATTAAGTGTCAAGTTTCTTCACTGAATTTGAACTTGAAATAGTGACAGCTTTCTTGTAATGCTACAGAACTCACCAAAGGCCTATGTGTAATGTTCCTGGTTTGGAGTTCTATCCAGATTTATATATTTCAAGCAGGAGTAATATTTTTAGTGAATAAGCTAAGCAAATAATTATTTACATATTGTTTATGCTACACCGTTCTGTGTTTTATCTGTGGGAGAGCCCATCTCTGTATTCAGAACACACATAATGAAACAATGAAGAAATTCAGGGTTTGCTATAGCACCACAAGAAGTACCCATTTCATTTCGTAAATGAGATTTTTAAAGTACTGCTGAGAAGATTTCAAATATCTATATTGGCTGCAAACAAGTTTTTATCCTTGAATTATCTTGACTTCATTTAATTCAGGAACAGTTCAATGTTTGCATTATACCTCCACAGTTCTCAGAATCTTATATAGAAAAGGACCATTAAGATCCATTATACTCCCTCTTCTTTGCAGGTCAAGGCAGTGTTGTTCCTTAAATTGCATTTTTCTGGCATTTGCCTGGCCTTGGTAAAGATTTGTTAGGCTGATTTTAGAAAAAGACAGCTACAGGAAATGAGCCACACAGAATGAAGATGAAAAGGGTTCCAATTTTGGAAGCCGATAAAATTGGGTTGTGGTATTCATGCCAAAATGTGGCAGAAGTGTTTTGAAAAGTGCATTGGGGATGACTCCTGTTGATAAGTGTAGAATTGCAAGTAAGAATGTCCACTTGTGTCTTCAGAACATGAAAACACGAGTACTTTAGGAAGCAATCAAGCTTTTGACCTTAAGATTTTGCAGTTCAACTGTGAGAAATGAACAACCTTTTAGGATGCTGGTACAAAAGTGAGAGAATACTAGATTGAACTCTTAGATGCATCTGTTCAGGTTTTTTCTCTTGAACTCTGAGTCTTAGATACTATTCATACAGTTGAAAAAAATGCAAGATATGGTTCTCCTAATTTTAAAAGTGAAACAGATTTTGGGTTTTTATGGAAACTTGTGAGATTTAATTTTTGTCTGCTGACTAAAGGGAAGTGCTTTATCTGAGGGAAAAGCTAGGAATTACACAGCCAGCAGTCAAATGGTGGAAATTTGGATTTATGCAACCGAACATACCTTTACTTTCTAATTGTAGTGCAATTATTGACAAAATATTAAAAATTAAGGTAATTTAGAATTTATCAGAAATAACAAATATAAGCGTTCTGCTCAAATATCTGTTTTTAAAAGCTTTTGTACAGCTTTTTCTGGCTGCAGTCTGTGGGTCTTATTTATAAGTTGCAGTTCAATGAGGAAATGACACAGCTGTTAAAAAAAACAGGGGTAACAAATATAAGAGTTTATGTAAGTGACATTAGATAGTTTATTATGATATATGACTCAGATTGGAATTCCCTTCTTTCAGTATGTTGTTTTATTATTATTATTATCATCATCTTTTAAAATTTTATGAGCTAGTTTTGAAATACTAGCAATACCCTCCATGCTGCCTCAAACTTTTAAAGCCACAGCTCCTTCACTGAAATGGCATTTTTAACTATTGGCATCTTTCATGTTAGACTTTTATTTTTACAGTCTCATCCTGTCTTTTAAAACGTTTTCTCCTAGATTAATACATCCTTTGTCTTTCTCTTATCTGTAAATCAAGTGCCCCTGTAAGTCTTTATAGTTACCTTTTAGTTCTTTGATAAGCGCTAGGAATGGGAAAAACACCTAAAATACAATTTTAAATCATCACTTATGCCATGTGAGGTAGTGTTTCTTGAAACAAGCGGGGCTTCTTATGGTTGAGAGTTCCAATCTTCCAGCAAAACCTCAAGGAATGCTCTCCACAGCTGAAATCCCTCTGTGCAACTGGAGCAGACACAGACAGCAGGTTCCTCATGCTGAGGTAACTGTCCTTGTGTTTACACACATCATATGTGAAGTAGTGTCACTTATGTTGAGTTTCTGTCATCTGGAGAATCCTGGAGGCAGGTTTGCTGAATTCCTTTCTTTTGCCTTTTTTCTTGACAAGGGGGATTGGTTTCCGAGAACAGGATTCACACCAGTCTGTAAGCACAGCACAACATTCCATATGGCCACACATTCCTCCTCACTGTTTACTAAAGGGTGCCACAAATGAGTTGATGTGCTCATCCACCTCCTCTGAAATACTGAAAAGAAGATAAGCCCTCAGGTAGGATGGGCAGGAGGTACAACTCCATGATGTGCAGCTTCTGAGAAAGGGGTTGGAGTAAGGGCTGAGGGTGAAAAGAGAACTTGAAATAGAGATATTGTCACAAATCCAAACCTCAGCTTGCTTTGGGCTGGTATGAAGGAAATTAACTCCATTCCAGCTAGACACAGTACACGCACCCAGAATGTTCATTTCACAAAGGAAATAAATAGCTCATTCCCCAGACCTGGATGTTATCTACAGCCAGCTCTACAAACGTCCCTGTAAGATCCCAAACCAACTTGTCAGTTTTCTCCAGACTGTAGAGATGGACGTTTTCTGCAGGTCAAATTCTGCCCTAATTGGTGACATCTGCACAAACACACGTTTGAGTGGGACTGATTTTCTCCTGATGTTTACTACTTAGGTCATGAATGAGCAAGCAGCAACAGCATCTTTTCCTCTGTAGAGTGTTCTCAGTTAGCTGGCAAGCTAGGAAAAAAATAAGGAAAATTTTGTAGTCATGGCAGTCTGCTACTGTGATGGTTAACAGTATATGGAACTGTACAGTAAAAAGAAAGATCTTAAAGCAGGTCTTCAGAGAAGCAATCTCCTTGGAATAACCATATGTAATTACACATATAAGCTTGTAAACTGGAATTTGCTGGCTGCAGTTAGACATATAAGTCACACCTGAAAATAAGCCATTTAAAAAATTAGTCCTGTGTGGAAGAAAAAAAAAAAAAAAAGGTAGAGTGACCACTGTCAGAGCCAATAATTGTTCATATACCTGAACACCTGCTGTATCCTGTGAGTTTTCTGGGTTTCCATCAGGCCTGCCTTCCATGTGGGCTTTCTCTCCAATACACCTCAATGTAAACGACCACAAACAGGGGTGACTTAACCTGAGTGCTGCTGGGTGTGTGTAAAAGGGCGCTTTGTATTTTTTTCTTCCCCAATATTTGAGAGAGAGCAAGCACTAGGTAGTATCCTGAAGCTCTTCCTTCAATTAATTACTATTCATTTTAGCAAAAGGACATCATTGAGCAGAAAAGAGAACAGGGTTGTGAAACCATGTTTGTTCCAGTGACTTACAATGAGCTTTTTTTTTCCTTCTTATTTTGATTTTTTTAAGTTATCAATACAGCACCAGTAGCTTCATTACACCTCAATTTCAAGTTGCCCTCAATTCCACTGTTTTCTCTAACTCTTAAGGTGGTGCTTGAATAGGGCGGGATGAAGTATGTTACTCACATACTCATGGTTAATTCTCTTTTTTATGCTTCAGTGTCACGGTGTCAGAGTCCAACTCCACCTGCCTTGGCCAGCCCTGGCACCAACGACAAGCGAGGTACGTTCCGGTGTGCAGACACACCTTCCCCATCCTGTGGCTTTTTTTCCCACACCAGTGTGAACACAGCGAGAAATAGAGAGGACTCTGTTGATGGTACAGCCACTGGAGTTTATTGGTACCCTGCAGGGAGCAACCTCACCTGCAGGGAGTCCACCTCAGCAGAGCACAGACTGCCCTGGTGCAATGGCTTAAGTACAGGGCAGGAGAAAGGGGAAGGGTTAAACATGGGACCAATAAACATGGAAACAGTTGGGGAGTGGTTCTGCAGATGAGGGACATACAAAGGAACCAATACAGGAGGAGAAGGAGTGAACAGCTGGGATCCTGCACAATCACAGGACAACCTCGCTGGAACTTTCTAGACCCAGGGTGAGGCCTTGATGTGACAGACAGGATCTGGAGGTTATATAACGTAATGATTGATGTAAAACTGTAACTCAGGGGAAAACATAGGGAACAAACTCAAGGGGAAACAGAGCAAACCATTGCAACATACATTAAACAAATACAACTAAAACACACCACTACACTTCAGTGTGTCCACTGCAGAGGAATTGCAGTGGGACTGCAAACCAAAGCCAAATGGCAATCAATCTCTACTGCCTCTTTTCTTCTTTTGTCTCATGCTCTACAGTATTCAGCTGTGTCTCAGCATCTCCTTAACTCCTCTAAAGCCAAGAGTAAGCCTGCATCTGGAACAGTATTGCTTTACTTTCTTCACCTGTAGCTCTATCATACATGTCTCTCTAAACACATACTGTGGAAGTCATATCCCTGACATGTTATAGTTCAGGGAAATGGCTCCAGCCTGCGGTGAACTTGTGTCTATTGCTGCAAAGACACTCAGAGCTGGGAAAAAAATGTAAGAGTTGGATGGGAGTCCAAAGATGAAGTGACTTTTCAGAAGAAACAGAACACTATGATTACAGTCTGGAAAGTGAATAATTTGAGGTTAGTTCTCAGTGTATTCCTCTGATGGTGCTTCAGGCCATCTTTGTGTGAGGAGGTGTGAAGAACAATTGGTGTTTCTCTGGGATGGAATGGTTTATTGGAGGAATTATGTGTCAGAAGTTTCCATTGTAATAGTACCAATAAAGGGTGGAGTGAAGAGGTTCTTTGAATTTGGTGGGGGTTTTGTTTTCCTTTGATCCCTTCAAAACAGTATGAGCTGATTTATTTGTCTGAACTGATATCAATGGTATTCTATTTATATATAACAGAAAAAGTGCAGCTGAAGCTGGCACAGGTATAAAAAAAGTATTTCTATTTTAAGCACCTGTCCATCAAGTATCTTGCCATAAATTCATTTCAAGAAGAGAGATCACCAAGTGACACCTTTTCATCACTATCAAATTAGATTTGGACAAAAGACGTTGACATAAGACTCTGTGACTTTGCCATCACTTGTGAAGCACAGACCTTTCCTATCTCTGCACATAATTTGAGACCACAAATGATCCGAAGTATAAAATATTTTGCTTACATAAAAAAATCTGAAGGTTTGGATGTCAGCTGCTCTTCTGTCTGTGAGAAATCTGCTTATGACCTGGAGGAAATAGTTAAAATGGCTCTTGCAGAATGTTGATACTAATCTATGGTGTCTTTTATAAATATTTTTTAAAAGGGCTGGTAAGCCTGACTAGTCTATTGATGAGCAATTAGCACTGTGCAGGATTCTTTCTTCGCCTCAGGTTTTTTGACAAAATTATGATGGGACTTTAGATAATAACACTTGAACTACAGAAGAAACTATAACTTCCTAATAAGGACATGGGGATTACAAGTGGCAGTCCAGAATAATGAGCAGGGATTGGATAATTAAATTTTACCTGTGCACACTACATTCTGTCTCTTGTTCCTGTTTTAGTTAGAAGACTCAGACATGGGTGAATTGCTTTAGATTAAAATAAAATCTATAGTGCTCTCATCTTCAAACTCAAAAGTAATTACCATTTTTTGAAAACTTTTTCAAGGCAGGGAATTGCAGGATTACACTTTTGCATGTTCTCACAAGTTCCTTTCTCTTGGCACGCAAGCAAGTTGCCAGTCATCGTAGAAAATGTTTTGGCAGTACCTTCCTGACACTTCTGTGTGGGAGGTGTAAGAAGAAATAGGGAGTTCAGTCTTTGCTGCAACCATTCTTTCAAGAAGTGATTTTTGAGGTGGAGTTGCTTTCTGAGAGCTAAGCAATGGGGGAGGTGTCAAAGATTTCCAAAGGAGAGAATAGCAAGAGTTATAAAATGGCCTTTAAAAAAAAATTATTTAAAATTTTTACTACATGTGCAATAACCTGTTGTGTACAGACATATGTGCTGTGTTGGATCCCTCTTCCATCCAACTCCAGCCTCCTAGAACCCAAATTCTGTGCCTCAGATGCTTTCAGGGAGGCTTTCCTGACTTGTGCTTGGAGCCCTGTGGGTGGGAGATGGCAGGGAAACCAGGAGCAGAAAGGAGGAGTGATGGCCCAATCACAGCTGTCTCCTCCTTGATGACACCTACAAGCCTTGGTAAAACAGGTTTCTTTGGACTTGGCTCAAATTCTGCGAGGTCAAATGAACAGTGGATGGTTTCCACTTCCTCTGACCTTGTGGAGCCTCTCAGCTGTGTCTCAACTCCCTCTCCAGAGCCCTGTCTGCCTCCATCCTCCCCTGTCCAGGCCAGTGGTGAGATGCGCCAGGTGATCACAAACACCCTGCCCCTTGTTTAAAAAACACAATCCCCAGTATGACTCCATCCCAGTCTCCTCTGTCCAAGCTGGGGTGGTGCCTGTTTCTGCTCCATGTCAGGCCTGCAAATAAGCAAAACCTCACAGCCCTTCCCCATTTACGTAATGGTTCCACCATCAAGTTCAGCTTCGGAGGATGCCACTTCCCATTTTTGGAGTTATTCTGGGCAGGGCCGGAAGCTGGACTTGGTTATCCTTGTGGATGCCTTCCAGCTCAGGATATCCTGTGATTCTATGATTTCTTTTTGCTTCTTCCTACCAGGAAGGGAGATATTTACAGTAACGGCCATGGCCATGTGTGTAATCCCAGAGCACGACCTGAGCCCTTCCTGGATAAAGGCTGGAGACTCTCTTTTCAGCAGGCTTGCCTCCTTACATTAACCCTACCCAAGGAAGGAAGCAGCACAGTGACTCACTGTTAGTGTGGCTTGTGTAATGATAAATACTCTGCTGGGTGACTAAATCACTTGGTCTTCCCTATGATAGCCTAAAAAAAAGAAAGTTTCAGGAGGGAGGAGAAAAGATGTCTTTTAGAGGAACATAATACAAAATTTATTTCCTGGGAAAGAATACTCTGTGTGCAAGATCTTTAAAGTGTGAAGGTTTTAAAGGCACAGGGATGAAAAAAGTAGTAGTCCGAAATCCAGACATTTCATTTTTTGAAAGAGAAATATTTTCCAATCCTTTTAGTTTATTAATTTTTCCTACTTAGTTTCTTCAGCGTCTTGAAGCCACATGTGTTTCCAATTCCTAGACAACAGGATCAGAATCACAGCCTTTTCTGTGACCCCCATTCCCTCCACCTGCACAGGGCACATTTCAGCTTTTCTCCTTGCTGCCCTCCTGCTCACTGTGCCCTTTTGCATGACCTGTCTGGACACTTGGCTGTTATCTCAGTCATTTGCCCCACAAACCACTGGATGAAAGGGTTCATCTGCAGCATCCAAAAATGGAAACTTTGGCACGAATATTCATAAGTCAGTTCCAAGGAAATGCGAGGAAATTGAGGCAGTTCTATTGAAACTAAATCTAAAAGATCACCCAGTGCTTCCACTTCCAGCTATTTCCAGCTGCCACATGCAGACACTTCCCCTCCTCACCTGCTCTGTGCTTCTTTGTGCCCCAGCTCCAGGCTGCATCTGCCAGATATGAGCTTTTCCCAGCCAAACTGACTCTCATGGATGCTCTGCTCTCCTGAAAGGAGGCAGGCTTATTGTCCTGGGTTGTAGTGTAGGATGTACACAAAGTATTTATTCTATCACCATCTTCATGAACTGTTGGAACCAGGTTGGAGCAGTGTTCTTCCCAGGCCCCCTGCCTTTGGGGTCTTCTGCTAACGGCCCATCAATGCCTGGCCCATGACTCACAGGTAACTCCCTCCAGGAGTTGTCTCTGTTTAATGGGCCATCAAGGACCCACTTCACAACTCCTCATCTTATTGTGAGATGCTCCACCCAGGGGGAGGAGCCAAGCATTCTCACCTGGATATAAGCTGGGATTTGGAACAGTACAAGGAGCCCTGACCCACTGGATTCCCAGAGGACCAGAGCTCCCAGACCTTTCTACAGGATCACTGCTTCAGCACGACCACCTCATCTGGACTGCTTCCACCATCCTGCTCAGGTTATATTCTGACTCTGTCAGTGGTCTTTTGTATTATTGCATTTGTTTTATTTTATTTTACTTTTTTCCTTTCTTCTTATTAAATTGTATTTCTGACTTGGAGCCTCTCACTCGTTTTGCTTTCAAACATGACACTTATTTTTTTATTCAGCTTTTACTCTCCCAAGCCATATTTCTTTCCAATGTGTTCAGGAAGATGTGTTTCCACTAAATAAAGACTTGCTCTCCTTTTTGGAGAGGAAGCTCAGGGAATATTTCTGTTTCATCTATGACCCATATTTGGGGTTTAACTATGTTATTTAACTGTTTCTACAGTTACCAAGGAGTTACACCTTCATTTTCCTCTGTTCTTCCAGACATATCAATATTCGCCTTTGAATGTGAAAGGTGTTTATCTGCCAAACTTTCTAGTGGATACCAGCTCAAATATTGACTAAAACACTGGTCCAAACCACTAAAGCAGAAAAATACATGCAGTTTGTTACTAACTCTTGCCACTAGGCATGATGGTAATCAACTGATTTAGGCTGATTATTGGCTGATTTGAGAGGTGTTTTGGGCTTTATAGAAGGTGTTAATATTGAGAGTCGGGTTTTATTTGATGATGTGTTGAATGACTTCCAGGACTGATGTCATCTTGCAAGAAGAAATTCTTGAGTCATCCCATGTAGTTTTAAAAATTTGAGGCTCTTTTTGGAAGAATCTCTTTCTCTCACAGTTATGATAATGCTCAGCAGAGGAAGAAAAAGTGAGTGAATTTAATTCAAAAAATCTGGATCTTTGTGGGACAAAATGAAAGTCTGTCCAGAAGCTGCACTGGTGGTAACTGTAGTTTCAATAAGGCTGTTTCAATAAGCCATTTTGCAGATTTAAATTAGTTTCATACCCTTTTAACTGACCTGATCTCCTTTGAATGTGTTTAAAGAAAGTATTTCCTCTGTAAGTGTGCCAAGTGCAGCCATGAGATAGAGGGTTAGTGCTAAAAAGCATCTCTACTAGAATATGGAAGAGGGTACAAGTAATTCAGATGGTTATCTATACAAGAGTAAATAAAATTACAAGTAGCCTCTCTTCATTCAACTTTCAAGTGACATGTATATCCATGCATGAATATTTGTGGGCTGAAAATTTTAATTATTCTGACAGACAATATGGTGAGTGCCCAGTAGGACCTGTGCTCATTCCTCCTAAAAGCAAAGACAACACAACAGGATCTGCTGTAAAAATTGCAGCTTGGCATTCAAGATAAAATATGATTTTGTAATTTCTAAAAAAATTAATATTAAAAAATGTACAAAAGCTGTAAGATTAAAATGAATACATAAACCCAAATGAAAAAATAATAACCTTGATTTTCTTGAAATTACTCAAACCTTCTTCAGTGACATTGAGCCCAGGTAAGCGATGAAACTGAAAAACTGAGCTTCACTGTCAAAGGAGACACTGCTGGCCTATTATTGTATCTGTCGATTGTAGAGATCCTTCTATTCTACCTGTGCAATCTTTACATGGATTCATCACCCTCCAATGTTTCTGCTGATGAGATACCTGTACAAAAGCTATTGTTAATTATTTCTGGAGGCACAGTCTGGCACTGCCATACCAAATTAGCAGGACATTCATATATGCTGGAAAAAACTCAGACCTCATTATCGCCTTGTAATTTGATAACACTTTCCAACCTTTTTTGGAAATCCATGTTCTCGCTGTGAACTGTTATGCCATCTTAACAGATAACTTTTCTGGGTTTGAAAAAAAACCTGTGGTATATATTTACTTGTATTAATGCAAGCTTGGAGAACTCAAAAGCCCACAGTTTAGCAATATCCTATTGATCCATTCTATCTAGGACACTTGTTTGCTATGCAATCCAGGCAGTGGGGAAAAGAAGAAAATTAATCAGGTGTATATATATATATATATATATATATATATATATATATATATGTATGTAGATAGCCTGTCCTTGAGGAGACTTTCTACAAAACTTTTGTTTAGTCACAAGTTAATAACAACAATCCTGTCACAAGATAATGAGACAGAAACACTTACAATCCATTATTTGCATTGGACATAATGATTGGTAGGGCTGCTGCACATTGAGTGATCTTGTACTAGAAAGGTAATGAATTCACATCTGCCCTCTTCAGGGCCATGAGCCATTTTCTGTGAGCCTTAAACACACACATATCAGGATGTCCAATTTTAGGGGGTGGTAAGATCAACTCTCTAGCTTGATTGAGTACTGATACTGCAGGAGTTGTATGAGAAGATGTATTGGTTGTACCAGGGTCAAATGCAAAGGACAGATCTAGTCTTTGCCAGCCAATTTATAGACACAGATGAGCTCCTTTCAATCCTTTCTCAGAACCAGAACTGACAACTTCAAAGCCTTTCTCTGAGAGTTCTCTTTCTGGACTAATATTAACAGCAGTCTCAAGCTGGCAGATTTTAGGTCAGATTAGTTCAATTTGAAAAAGATTCAGAGAAAACTTGGCTTGCCCAGGCCGTTCAGTGGTCTTCTGAGAACAGTTACCTATTTCTGGTTCTCCTCAGACTCATTTCTTCTAATCAGCTGGCTACAATGCAGGTGATGCAGTTTTCTTCTGTGCTAATCTCTACAAACTCATTAGTAGTTCTTTCGGAAGCTGATTTTAGGAGAGTGTGAGTAAATTTTCAGCACACATTGTTAACTGCCCCTCCATTTCCAGCAAGGGATTTTATATGTTAGTTAAGACCAGAAAAGGAAGATTCTGTCAAATATCCTGTCCTCAGTTGTCACTGCTCCCACTAATAACTTCAAAGTTTACACTGTAGAAAGAGGGATCCAGCAATTCTCTCAGAATCCTTCATCTTCCATTTCTGGTTTCAGGCTAGCATGCCTGAATTACAAAATCTGTAATTTCAAGAGAAGGGACCTTTTTGTAATTCTCTTCTTTTGTAATTGCTGCTGCATATGCTGTTCCTAGTACAGTTGACTTGATAGATCAAGGTAGCCTGGACATTTTAGTGAGGCACAGAGTAATCTTTGGTTGCTATAAACAGTACCTGCAGTTGTACTTGGGCTAGATCTAATCCTCTGGCTATTGTTAAGAAAATGAAAATAGATCTTAGCTTGGGGCAGAGAGGATGAGAAAGGAGTAGGGAACTGTGTAATTCTGAATAATGAAAAAGGAGGTTATATTCTTACTTGTAGAAAATTATTCCTGTTATCCACAAAGTATAATACTGAACTGTTTGTACACTTAGCAAAAGGTAATTGTTTCAAATGGTTTAGGACTAAAAGCTTGGGAGTCTTTAAATTTTTGTTCCTCTTAAGTTCACTATTTAAATATTTTAAATAGGCCTTTCCTCATTACTGCAGATCTAAATTAAAAATCAGAAGTCAGCACATGTAACTTTGCTATAATGCAGTTCCTTTATGAGTACCATAGCAAAATTCAGACTGCATCCTGCCCACAGTGTAATGTGGGCATGTATAGGTCCCAGGCCATCAGAAAGCTTGTGGTGGATCTTTCAGCACTGATCCTCCTGCTATCCTTGGTAAACTCCACAGCAGGGATAGCACCATAAATATTTTAACAGAGACACCAAGAGGAAGCAGCACTTTATAGTTCTCAGTGCTGTGTTCAATCAAACAAATAAGAGGTTTTTAAGTCATTCTTCTAAAAAACTATCAAATCAGTTATCTTTCAGTGCTAAGCAGCCACCACCATCCATCCCTGGTTGTCTTTTTAGTCACTTTTCTTTTTGTGGTTGTTTTCTTGCCCTTACCTTCATTTTGAAGATGTCACAATAACTGCTTTCTCATTGCACCTCACACAGTAGGGCTTTGGATTTATTATAGTAGTATTGACAGCAGTTTTTTAAGCCTTCCTTGAGTGAGCTCCCTGCTGCACAGCAGCTTTCAATCACAAGCAGGACATAGCTGAATTATTCAGATAGGATTTCACATGCTTATTCAGTTCTGCCACGGAGGCAGTGACTGGCATAAAATTACCTTAGCAGTGGCTGCTGTGACCAGGAATAAGGAGCTGAATAGGAAGTGTCACTCCAAGCTGACTATCCTGTAATGCCTCATCGAGAGAGAAGCTTTTAGAGGTTGACCCTAGAGGGCTGAAAATCATCAGTCTGTCCCTTCTTCCTTCCCTATGCCTGTCTAGATTGACATTGGCATAGGAAAAGCTTGCTCCCCTTGGAAGGTGGTGGTTAAATTTGCATTACAAGTCTCAATGAGTACTTGTTCTATCTCTAAGCCAGTCAGCTGCAGTACTAAGCCTGTCTAGTGCTGCAGTGGGATGTGGCTCAGGCTCAAAGGGAACAGATGTTTGCTGTGTTGCCTTATATTGATCACCTTTACAGATATCCAGCTTGATACCACTCATCTCTCATAGAAGGAGTTGTTCCTCCTTTTTGCAGCTGGTGGAAATTAAGCTCTGTAGGTTTGATGCAATATTGTTTGAAATACACATCTCTTCAACAGTCTTTGAGGCAGAACAGTAATTATTGATGTTTGTTTACTTAACATAATAGTCTGCTTATTTCCTGGCTGAACTTTTTGGGTTTTGGATAACTTTCTATGTTTACACTACTGAGCTCATTTTTTCCTATGGATGATGCAAAACACTATCAATTTATTTCACACTCTACATGAAGTGGTTATGGCAATGCACCTGCCTCAGGTGGGTGGTTTATATACTTAATCAGCCAACATAAATTGCTTTGAACACAGCTCAGTCTTGCTGGCAGCCAGCAGCAGGTGTAGATTAGATGAGTATTTTATCTCAGCTGTTCTGGTTTCAATTAAGACAACAGAAGATCAAATGTAAAGCAAAGCACAACAGTAATGTGATGCAAGCTCAAAAGGTTTATGCATTATAATCATCAGGTTCAATCACATGAACTACAGCAGTGATGAAGTAGTGTGTAGAACTTTCATTGAATACCAGTAGCCAGTGTTCTGTTTGAAAAAACCATTTCAGATCATAAAATAAATGGTTCTTTCTCATGACCTCTATATACTCAGCTGCTGAGTTTTCTATAAACTGTATCTTAGTACTTATCCCATACTCAATATTTGTAAAGTAGGTTATATATAGATTACTTGGATTCTATGGTTGTCTCTATTCACTATGTTCAGAATGACTTGCTTTTCTCATTAAAGCCATGGGGTATTAATATTTTTCTTCAATTATTATTGAAACGACAGGTTTTCTTACTTCTCCTGTCATGCCTGACTACAGTGAATCCCTCCTCTGTTTCCCTAACAAAGCAAGGCTCCTGTAACCATGCTGTCTCAGGAGGTACATGTTTATCCCTTATGTCTAGCTACATACATTTGTAACTTGTGGGCTGTTTTCAATTCAACTTGACAGAGTAGGATTTGATTCTTCTAAGACTGGGAAAATTTTAGGGATACAAGAAGCTGGGGAAATATGCAAGTGCTCTGAGGAAGAATTTGCAGCATGATTGACTTGCCACTCCCATGGGAGGGGTACCCTGTAAGAGCCTTGCCTGGCAAAAAGCTGCTGCTGAAGCCAGATATCAACCATGAGATATCTGGACACCCTGATTTCTGTCATTCTGTTGATTTTAGTCACCCTGTTCACATGAGTCAGGAAAGAGTTGAAAAATCAGGGTGGATGTTCTGCATCCATCCAGTTAACATCTATACAGAGACAAACCTGACTCCAGCTTCCTGTGACTCCTCTTCCTCTCTGCCTGTTCCCTCTCTCTCAGAGGAACTCTGTTCTCTTAAGCCTCAGGTATTTGTGTAGCTTAGGGGTTTTTCTCTCAAAAAAACCTTGCAGTATTCAGAAACTAGTAATAAATACTGCTTTCCATTGCACCAGAAGCAAAGGTCCTATTCCCTGAGACCTGTAATTCCACTCCCATGACCAGCACAGATGTACTTGAAGTTCTCTTTAGTTTAACACTATTTGTTGGTTTTGCCATTGGTAAGGTATTGCCTGTGTGTCTGTGCTATGTAGAAAAAGCAAGGAGATAAGATTTGTAGGTGGCAACACAAATATATGTTGGAAAAGTCAGCAAAGAAGGGTCCAGGTTTACTTGTATTGAAGTGCTGAAACAATATGTGAAGATAAATAGGGGGAGGAAATTCACAGGGTAAATATTATTCCCAGTTATTAATAAATGCAGATGAAGATGTTTAATATTCAAATGCTGTGAAAGCCATTTGCTCATTGTCATGAGTGGTATGTATTTGATAACACAAAATAAGCACCTCATCCTCCACCACTACTCATGCATACACAATTCTTCCCATTTAATTCAGCAAGACTAATTATCTGAATTACTGACATTAGCTTGAAGCTATGGATTTGCAGATTGAGTATTGAGTCTCTGGCTTTCAGAACAACTTCTTTAAAGGAATTAGTCATGTCTAAGTACAACAGATCAGTCAAATTGCATCCCCTGGCATTGTCTGATGTTTTGCGTGCAAAGCCAACCTTGTGCAAGACTGTCCTCGTGGCAATAGACAGTGGTTATCCTAATTTTATGGCTCTGACAACCCTAAAATGGCTCATAAGGGTTGGGCAGTTACCTCACTAGCTGATAGCAGATGGCAGCTGATAGCACTTCACTTTGCTTTCCACCTCACTGATGGACTTTGTCATCCCCACTCCAGGGATGTCTGCTGTCTATCTGAAAACCAGCTCCTGAACTACCCCTAATTTGGTTTAACTTGCTGTGCAGGCATGAAAACTGCAGTTAATGCACAGATAGATTGCAAACCCTTGCCTTGGCAGCAACGACATCAATTAGAGAGATGGGCAGAAAAGAGCAGTACTTCCGGAACTGCTTCACAAGTGGTGTGGGTATCACTTCCTGCAGAGTTGCAGCTTCTCTGGGGCCAGCAAGATGCTCAGCTGGAGCAAGTACATCCTTGGAGTTTTACTGCATATCCACTTAAAATAAAAAGCAATGCTTATCCTTACACCCCTGCCTTTTTGCTATGACAGTAACTCTGTCATGTCTGTGCTGCTACTGAGGAAAATACTGGAATGTTTAGGGTCTGGAGCACTAGCTTATCCAAGGCTGAACAGTACAGAGGACAGGCCATGACTGTGTTTAACCAGTGAGGTCTTCAGTCTATACATCACTTGTCACTCCTTATCTTTGAATGAACTGATCATAATTAAGTAGTGTAACTAAAGAAGTGAAATCCTACATGGCAAGTCCTGAACTTGCACCTCATTTATCTCTTTCAAGTGTTTAATGAATTTTCAGCTTCAGCTAATGAATAATGGCAATTTCAAGCCCATTGTCCTACATCTCCATTAATGATGGCCTAAGGATAGTTTCATACCTAGGAGCATGGTAGAGATTCCCACAAAGTCAAGAATGTGGATTTCTTTCTAGAAGATCCAACATTATCTTCAAATTTGTTCCAGTTAGTGTACAGTCCATATTCACAAATAATCCTGAAATTACAACATGCAGAATCTGCTTTTTGGGGATAAAAAGCAAGCAAAATTGGCTTCCTTCACCTACCCTGACATTAGGTTACCATACATTCACTTTTCCTTAATAGGTCGTCTTTATTCATGCAGAAATTTTGGCCAAGTTTGAAAAAGCTTTTAATAGTTAACATTATATTAATAACATATACAAGAAACATGGAAGCCCAATTCTCTCTTCAAAGTTGTTCTGAAATAAGGTACATTAATGAATAGGAACCAGGAAATTTCCAAGCTCAAGAATGTGACATAAAGAACATTTGTCACCACCATT